>NC_079375.1:16551991-17169491 GCF_021018895.1 Seriola aureovittata | reverse complement strand
AAAAGTGATTTTTATCTTAGCATAAGGCTGCAACATAACAAAATGTGAAAAAAAACTGTAGGGGTCTGAAGACTTTCTGAATGCACTGTAAGTCATGAAACTCACCGACTTTCTCTGACAACACCTGCAGGTTGGACACCCGGTTGTCTTTGAACAGCTCAATGCCGTAGACACAGTCAAAGCCGTCATATTTGACCATGTAGAGGGAGCTATTGACAGTTAGACGCTCCAGGACCGTGCCTTTCCATTTGGTCACGTTACCCTTCTCCCTCCAGGTGTGCTGGATCCTGCGGCCCAGCAGGTTGTCAGGGTCTGGGATCAGGGTCGACGCTGAGCTTTCACTCAGCTCTCCACTGCTACGCTTCCTGTTGACATGAGAATAAGGTCTTTGTTAATATTATTACAACAGTAACATACTGTAAATACGATGCACTTTTTGGGGTATTTTTTGAGCTATTCAATGGATATAAGTTTTGGGGTATTCGTTTTGACTAAGTAAGTCTTTAAGATATGAAATGAACTGCTACAGCGTCTTTACCCAACACCCAGGTTGTTTCCCTCAACAACAAGAACTCTATTCTAACTCTAGTCACATATGCACAGACGGGTTTGTAAGCCTGTAAATGGCTCACAGCAAATATGCTGCAGAGAGTGGACAGTAAAACAAGTATTGTGAAACTTTATCTGAGCTAATTTAGCTAATTTACAGTATCTGTAGTGATAATGTGCTAATGCATTTAAGGTTTGAGAGGGATTCATTTACAGAGTAGATTGAAGAATATACCCTGTCACTCTGGGTGCAGAGAGAAGTATAATGTTATACACTGTACACCTGAAAGAGTTTAAACAGATTGTAGTTTGAGCCTACCTGCCCCGTTTCTTTGACATGTTTCCATAAATTCACACAGCCCTGTGAGACACAAGACAAGTCAGTTAGTGAATATGACAAGACCAGCTGACGCTCTCCTCCTTCACAAACCTGACACCTTAACTCATTTTATATACAATATTATTTGGGATGTAACATGTAACGTACAACAGACAGACTTGTGTTACTCAGTAGGTTTGCTACCCGGAGCTCAATCAACCACAGCCGTGCAAAAGAGCAAACAGACCCGCATTGCCGGATGTAAACAACATAACTGCGACAAGCCCAGTGCTAATGCTAACTAACGTAGTTCAATGCTAATACAGACAACGGATGATATATCTGTACAGCTAACTATATGGCTAATAAATATGTAACTTCACCGTGGCTAGCCGAATAAATGTCGACGTGTCGAAATATCGTCGGAAATGTTTAGCTACAGTGTGTCTAAAATTAGAAACAGCTAGCAGCTAACATTAATGAAGACTTTCAGTCACTGTTGATTATAAATGAGCAACATTTCTGAGAATATGCGCTCAGCATTTCTTCACATACGCTAGCTGAACAAAAGGAAATGCATCACCATGTAGGCGCTGATTCTGCACACTGGTTGTGGCTACTACATAGACGGAAAAAAATAAAGACTGACCATTAGAAATTAATTCATATTTTGAATGTGGTCGAAAAGTTCAATAGGCGGAAGCCGGCAGAAAAAGCTGTTTGCCCTACCTGATCAATAATTTCACGTGTTTGTCTTTGCGGAGCAGATTCCACCAAACGCAGGGCTAGATACACGGAAACGAATCTGATTGTGAACTACATCTACCATGAGGAGCTGGCAGCGCTCAAAGCACTCTGGGATTTCACGTCAGGTATTCCTACTTCCTTTGAAATTACCTCAGTCGCCAACGATTTTGGCGCGAATCGAAACCGCGCCAACGCTTACGTAGTCCGGTATTTCCTGTATTTTTGACCGCTTGTATATTTACATTATTAGGTGGGATTGCTGCAAACGCAATCCCACTGTATGTTTTTCTCAGGTTCAAAAACCCTTAAGCATTTCACCGTTTTCGTATTTCCTTCTAGACGCTTCAACATAGAAACTCCATTTAAACTTTAAAATGTTCAGTACAATTAGGATATTTTCCAAAATATTCAACGCTTTTCTGACATTTTTCCCATTAAGATGAATGGACGGAATGTTCAAAATTTCCAGTTTTCAACAACCTTTCCACTTTTCATGCATTTTCAATCCCTACTATTCATTCACTTTCAGCTAGAAGTCAAACGTTTTTCATTTTGTTTGTATTAAACATGCAACAGAAAATCCATTTATTTAATACAGTTACCATTATGTCTTTTCATGGGAATGCTAGAAATCAACTAAGGCCAGTAGCACGCCTTATGGCCCCCCACAACCAGCAAGGAATGTCGTGCATGACTACACCACACACCTACATGGGCTCAAATAAGGGTCCAAATGATTACCCTCTGCCGATCATTTGTTCAGTTGTGATTCATATAGTCTTTTTTCTTAATAAATTTCACAAATGTCTTTGCCACAAGCACATTCTTTTACATGCACAAACTTGAATTTCTCATGTAGTTTTATTTTACAGGTTTACAAAGGTTGATTTACAACTAAAAAAAATTGCAATTATTCCACATTTTGCTCTCTTTGGGGTATTTTGAATATAGTGAAGCAAATTTACCATCATTCTCCGTAGATTAATTTCACATTTTTCTTCCAGTTGTTGACTGCTGCAGAATTCCACATTTCTTCCCTGAACACCACCCTGCCCAGTAAAAATAAATCTTATCTAACATTTGCTTAAAAACACAATTTGAGTTTTGTCTTGGCCTACAATTATGGCCAGAATTGCTGAATGGTTATAGATTATAAGATTTATAATACATTTTATTTATTTATTCATTTATCTATGAATTTTAGCTGCTTGCTACATGTGTTTAGGCATATGTCATGTTTGGGGCTAAAATATCTGCTGTAAGATTTTATTAAATTAATTCTTGCATTCACAAAAACCTTTGCATGATAACACATTAAGTTTTCAAGTTAACTGATAATTAGATATTTGCAATATTTTGTCAAAGGCAAGCCATAAAACACTGAGGGAAAACAGGGCATCTTTGTACATGAAATGCTTATTTTTACCACAAGATGTCATACTAAACACAAAGTCTCAGGTCTTTTAACAGACATCAGATGATGGACTGACCAGCATGGCGAGTGAATGATGCAGTATCCTTGGGTGCCTGTCTGACAGCTTTTTCAGGGTGAAAGCTCTTGGTTTTATCTTGTGCCAAACCACCTGTATGTGTATGACTCACCTGTGATGTGGAGATAAAAATGGTGCATAAACCTTCACTTCCTGTTTAATGGTAATCACAAAGAAATCAGTAGTGATTGTACACTTACATTAATGATTGTGGCTCAGGAAAAACAAACTATTGTCAATGTATGAGTAACTTCCATTTATTTCACACCACCTTATTAGATATTCATTTTTTCACTTATTTACGTTTAACTCTCATTTTACTACTGGTAAAACACCCGTACTTTGACACACAAAGACCCATGACCAAACAGAGCAGTAACAGTTTTGAACATAAATATAAATGGCAAGCCTGTCAAATAACAGTCAAAACAACCCATGTTGATGTTTTCAATTAGTTCATGTCATCAGAATCATCATGATTTTGTCCACACCTACCACTGAGGTCACTGAGGTCATGTCCTTGGTTTTTTTTTTCTGGCCATTTAGGAATTTATCTTTTACAATTAAACATGTACAGACAATGAGTATTTTACAGGTTTGGGGGAAACTTGTTTTCAGGATGATGAAAACCTTGGCTATAGCCCTGATCATGATGTACGTATGTCTTCCTTAAACAGCATGCAACATAACAAAATGCAACAGCATTTCTTTGCAAAAATAGACAGCTAGATGTATTTTTGTTCAGTTAATGTGACTTATATTCCTTGAATTTATTTCCAATCAGTTGTATTTGCAGAAACGATTATCTCTCCACTAGCTCCATTAATTAGAGAGATTAATCAGAGACATAATATCTGTTTTCCATTACCAGCTATGGTGGTTTGAATGGTTAAAGCCTCCGGTCTCTTTATAAAAGTTAAATTATGATTCTCATTTAAAACAGTTTGACCACAGATATTTCAGATCAGTTCACCACAGGCGAAATTGCTGTGAGGTGTGAGTCAGTGTTGGCGCTCTGCAAGGCTGACAGCCTTCCTGAGAAAGCCAGTATTCTATTGACACAAAGCTGTCCGGCATCCAAGGTTGCCTCCTCTTGTCCTTGTTGTTGTCACAGCAACAGAAAAGGTCTGGATGTTGGAGATGTTGGAGAAATGGGCCGGCTTCTTCATTTTTTTTTTTTTTTTTCTGCTGTGTTTTGTCCCAAGATACTCTAGAGCAGGCATTTAGTAAATCAGTTGTCATTCAGGTTTCAGGGTAAAAGGAAGTATGGAGTGAAACTGCAACTCAGCATGTTCCCCAAAGCAGCTGTTATATCTATCTGTTTAAATTTGATAGCAATACTAAACGTGTTGCTGTTTCTCAGTTGCAAAGCCCCAGAATATGAATCGTTATGTTTACTCGTCTGTCTGACTGACATCTTCTGCTGCTGCTCTCCTGCAGGTTTCTCCAGTGCTGCCATGTGAGGAGGGGGAGCCCACAGCAGCCCCGTCCCCTGGGACACCATGAGAATACCGTCTCCAAAAATAGAGGTCTCCTCCTCTCCTTCCATCCTGCTCTTTCAGATATCTGTCGCTTCAGTTTGCTTTACTGGGTGGAGGACACACTCACAGATCATTCACACACTCGTGCACAGGAATAAGCTGCACCCTGCGGAGAAAATGCTGTTGATGGGTTTTTGTCAAGTATTGCAGGGAGATTGCATAGCAGAGTCGTAAGGTCAACCCAAGGTTAGCATGTGTGTGTGTGTGTGTGTGTGTGTGTGTGTGTGTGTGTGTGTGTGTGTGTGTGTGTGTGTGTGTGTGTGTATGTGAGGTGTGTGTGTGGGCCCATTGATTAGATATCTCTATTATTAGCAGCATCCCTATGCAACCTGAACTACGGAAGCTTAAAAGGGACGGTGTATTGTGGCTATAGCATACATGTCTGGGGCTGAATCAAACTTGACTGTGTGTGTGTGTGTGTGTGTGTGTGTGTGTGTGTGTGTAGCAGGGTGTTGCAGCTAAAAGAGAAGTGTGCTGTTGATTCAGCAACTGTAATTAGCAGGGTTCCTTTGCTGTCAGGATCACACCTCACCTTTCTCCTCTGAGGACGAAATGGCAAATATGAACACGTTCAACAAAACCCTGTCAGCCAAGTCAAGAAGATATAGTATCTTGATTATTACTTGGGTAACACCCTCCCATTCAGTATTTATAGGCAGTCTATAAACGTTTGATAAAGGATTTATAACACTATCTAATGTTGTTGAAGAGTAGACAGAGTTTCCAGACATTATAAGAACAACACATGCGTGTTTGGGTGGCTGCGGGCTCTTCCTGAGTTTTCTTTCATGTTTAGATGAAAGCTAATTCCCCCTCAGTGCTGAGGCTCTTTTACATGTCTCATACAGTAATGTTATCCCTATAGAGGTGTGTCTCCTCACAGTTAGCAGTGAGGTTCACAGAGGCTCACCCCTGCCTTTGGCTTCCAGCTGCCCATTTTTATATATGCAGTCCAATAAATCTAAATCCCTAAAGTCCCCAGTTCACCATTTCTAGTGAGAGAATGAGTCACCTTTGGATGCCTTGTGTATAATTTAGTCTCTATAATTTAGTCTGGTGTATGTGATGATGAAAAGCTGTATAGTCAGGTTGACAGTTTGGGTCTCCCTGAGGTATTTTCCTCATCTATTCTTCATCTTGTCCTCAGCTATCGTGTGAACTTGTGAGCAGACTAGATTTACTGGGCCTCGGACGAACTGGGGAGAGAGAAGTGGTTGGTGTTTCCATCCTGAGCAACCTTTTGATTACGCATGCTGGTGATTTATCTGGTCTGATTGTCAGCTAGTAGTAAGGTCCTTGTCAGCAGTTGTGCATTTCCTGGAGAGAGTCGATATCTGTAAGACTGACAGAAGCGTATCTATCTGTCTGTGTCTGTGTGTGTCTGAAACATAGGTGCCAGTAGGCTGTGTTCAATGACAATGACTGATGCCACAAAGTATGAATAAAGTGCGACCGAAATAACTTCATGATTAACAACGGTCCTTTCTGAGAGCTCAAGGTAGCCGCGGCATCTGCCATCCACCACTTAACCATAACACTAAATGTTTCAATGTAATTATATCCCGTCAGTGTGATAATAAGTAAATCCTCTCATTAATTGAGTCTTATTGTGTAGCTCTTGCTGTCACAGCTAATTGACCCCAAGAATGAGGTGGAATACATCTGCCTTCATTTGTGCACAACTCTAATTAACACCACCACAAGAACCAGTAAGGGATGCATGTGTGTGTGCATGTGTCTGTATATGCGTGTGTGCGTGTTTTTGCACTCTTGTGGGTAACATGGGATCTCCTGACCTCAATCAGCCAGACCATATGGAGAAAGAATCATAAATGTAGTACAATTTCAAACACTGTAGCTGTATAAAGATTTGTACTTTTCATATTTTATCTTTTATGACTAGAATATTCATGTCATACAACATTATAACACTGGATAATATTACATTAGACATGTGTTCTGTATATGCTGGTTAAGCATATATTTAGATTATGCTTCATATCAGTGTTATTGCTGTGTGAGATTTTAAATTGATATGGAAAACTTATGAGCAAACAAAGCAAATAGAGCAAACAATTTACACACCCAGCAGTTACATTATTACACATTTGTAGTCATCTTTCTGACCACCAATATTCACTTTCCTTTAAGCTTTGTTTTTGCAACTCCTGAGGGAAATATCTTGCGCTTTGGCTGCTAAATGCTCCACTATGTTTGCCTGTTAGTCACTATGTGTGTCTCCCGTTTGCTCCTGGACATGTAGTGTACGGTGGGTTTTTAGAGCTTTTTCACTGAAAACTGCCGCCTGCTGCGTCTGGAAACAGCGATGATGAGAGATTGTGAGAGTGGATCCAAACAGTAAAGCTGTGGGCCCTGAAAAGAAAAACAATGAGTTAAAAGATGCTGTAAATGTCCATAGAGCTGTAGAGTCAGGTGATAATGCTGCATGAGTTCATCACTAAGAGTTACTCCCGAGTAGTCAGGTGATCCGTTTTTAATATAGAAATATTGATTATGACTGTGGGCTACAAGTATGCACTGCTTTATATGACATACATCTGATGCACTAAACATATATGTGGCACCAATGTCAACATTTCATGTTACTCTTTAATTTTTTGGGGATTTTTTGATCAGCTATAGTGATATTACATTTTCTGAAAAAACAGTACTTTTTCAAATTGAGTTAAAAGTCCATTTACTTGTTCCTATCCCAAGCGACCGAAGTAAATGGGAGGGGTTTAGTGTCTTGCTCAAGGACACTTCAACAGCACGTCTAATGACGATGGTGAAGATGTAATCTGACTCTGTCTGCTTACGGGACAGATTCAATCACCTCGATTCAGCCACCTCAGAGGACAGACATCTGTCCTCTTACTCCTCACATGCTAAGAAATGATTTGAACTTTATATATTGCCCCACTAAGATAATTAATTATATTGATTATACTGATTACCATCCAGAGGTGCTATTACATGTAATGTTGATTACAGTTTATTTTGATGAGTAACAGTGCTATGTTGCTCTCTGCAGTCTCTCCAGCAGGCTTCGGGACTCTTAGTGGTCTCTCTATCGGTCTGCCCACGCTTTCTCTCCCTTGTTCTTCAATCCTTTAATCTCTGCATAAACCCACTCTGACTTCATAGCCCTGAGTCATACTGTATCACATCTGACTCCTCTCCTTTCCTTTCCTCTCCTCTCCTCTCCTCTCCTCTCCTATCCTCTCCTCTCCTTTCCTCTCCTCTCCTCTCCTCTCCTATCCTCTCCTCTCCTGTCCTCTCCTCTCCTCTCCTCTCCTCTCCTCTCCTCTCCTCTCCTCTCCTCTCCTCTCCTCTCCTCTCCTCTCCTCATTCACATTGTGTGTGTTCTTCCTGTCACTGTTACACAGTCAGCAGGGGGTGCAGAAAACACTTGAGCAAACAGCAGGAGAAAATGCTTTTGCAACATTTGCAGTTGATTGGGGCGTTAATTCATATCATCAGCAAAATATATTTCTATTTCTGAAAAGTATATTAAGTTAAGGGCTAAAATGATCCATGAAGAGCACATTAAAGCTACAGGCGTGAAAGAAGTATTCTGATTTTTTACTGGAAAAAATAAGAAATAATGAAATGTGAAAATACTATCTAAATTATAGCAATGATAAAATCTTAATTACTTAATGAAAGTACTTTAGTATTTGCAACAAAATATATGTAAAGTTTAAAAAGTAAGCTGTTAAGAAGCAGAACTGTCACTCTCAATGATATCTCGTTTATATATTTATTTGTTGGATTATTATTACAGGTAAATTACTGCATAAGAGGCATTTTACTGTAGCTGGTGCTGGTGAAGCTGTTTTCTGGTTAGTTGGGTTGCTTAAAGTCACTTGAACTTCAGTCCACTTCTTGGTATCGTTTCCTCCCAACTTGCTGCTGTTGTTACATAGTCACTGTTGGTATAAGTACTACTATAAATACAATCCTGACCAATCAAATAAATGCTTTCTGCCCACTGAGCAGTGTAATAGATAGGATTACCGAGCTTCGCCAATCACCGATTTTCACAGACTAATTTCTTCTCAGAAGTGCTGTGGCATGTGACTCTGATTTTTATAGAGTCAGATGTTTTACAACCACAGCACAACATACGGCAAAGATGTCGATCAAGGCAAATGCCATAGGATGCTGCGCATGATACAGAAATGTGGTCAAATCCACAAAATGCCATCTGTGACCAGAGGCTGTGCCTGTTAAAGTGGCATTAAATCCTCAACCTGTTTCTTCAGAGGGAATGCTTACTGCAAACTGCAGCAATGTGGGAGCATTTGTGATGATGCTGTTCACAAAAACACATCTGAAGTCCCGCACACGTCATCTGACCACAAGGCCCCGCATCTGTTGCTTTAGTGAGAAATAAATGGATATTTTTTTTCCTCGTTTCCTGTGGTTTGGTTTATTTTAAAGAGTCTGTGTGACGAAAGCACGGCTCTAACGACACCACAGGTGTAGCTGGGGAGTAACGATATGCCTCATCCTCTTTCCTGCACCCATCGTTCTCTGGGGCTGGGTGTGAGTAAGTGTGTGTTTGGTGGTGACAGTGGCTGTGGGGTGGGGAAGAGCTTGGTGTGGGGCTTGTGGATGAGACAGAAGGGGAAAGAGAGCTCGTCTGCAGCTTTACCCTTCCAGTGACTCAGCAAATTTCAGAGATGAATTTTTGTAAATAATCCCCTCTTCTCATTTCTGCTCCCCTCACTCCTTATCCCCTTTGTCCTCTTCGCACTCCATCGCCCCCTTTTCCCTGTGCGCTCCCAATAATCATTTATGTCTCATTACTTAATTGCTTTTGCACATAAAAATAACGTCTCATCATTGTAATGACTCAATCAGAGAAAAGAGCGACAGGCAAATTTGAGCACTCATCATCACACATCCATTGTCCATTATCGCTCCTTTTCTAGAAAAGCGATTGAGGTGGGAAACATAATCTGGTGAAACAGAAAAAAAAGGAAAGGCGTTATTTAAATTCTGTTGGTTTGCGGTGGGACCTTCAGCTGAATACCCATCACTGACATCCCTCATCTGTTTAGTGCAGAGAGAGAGAGACGTCAGAGGCACTTTGCTGAAAGCAGAGAGATGCAGGGACAGAAATAGACCACACTGGGATATCTGAGGAGAGGAGGAGAAGGGAGAGGCCCTGGGTATTCTGCCATCCTAGATAACACCATCTCTCCAGCATGGTGGGGTGGAGACAATGGGGGACATGAGCGTGCACTGGGTCATGCACTGATCTCGCGTGTGTACGTGTGTGTTTCTGAGCCACGAGGTGGTCGAATCAGCAGTGGGCTGATAGAAGACAGAGGGAGGAAGGGGAAAGGAAATGAGCTTCCATGTCAACTCTATTAGATTAGTCTGCAAGAATCATGGGGACACCTGAGAACGGTTGTAATGCAATAACGTGTGGATGTTTCATGGATGTAAAATGTAAAGTCAGCAGTGATAATTCTCCTCCTCTGCCTAATATGTGTCCATTATCAGCACATCAGGGTTTGAGGACTGACTCCATGTTAACCTGACAGTCAGCTTGAGCTGCTTGAATTGGCCTTTAACATAACATTTGTCACATCAGCTGGAGAGATGTGCCAACTGAACTGTTTTCTTTTTGTCTGTCCGTTCCTTCTGTCCGTGAATCCCTGAAAGCCACCAGCATGTCGAACAACACCAGCAGCAACCTCATGTACACTCATTTTTGGGGGTCATTTTTCTGTCACTGTTCTTCCTGGCTCTGGCTCAGGAAAATTGTGCCCCCCACCCTCTTCTTAAACCCACCCACAAAACTCAGATTTCTTTTTTCCAACAGCGTCAATGAGCACAGCATCAGACCTGTTTGAATCAGATGTCAGTGGGATCCTCACATCAGCCACGTCAGGTTGAACAAAGGGTCACCATGACTGGTTTGACTTTTCCTCGAGGCTCACTGCGCCCAGGCCTCACTCCCACTGCTTCCCATTACTCACCACTTATTTATACTGGTTTGACTTTGTCATATGAGGCCAGCTATGATGCATGAGCTACAGACCATGATGAATAGAGCTGATATTCTGTCAACTGAGCTAAGTGCTTGGCGTGAAGGCAAGTGAGAGAGCAATCACTCTCTTTTTAAATGGCAACAAAACTATTTAATTTTTACTAAATTGTTTTACTGTCATTCCTTATGAGCACAGTAATGCCTACCAGTAATTTGTGCTCGTGCATCTTCTCTCTCTCTGGCCACTGTGACATGTTGTTTTTGTTTTGTTTGTTTTTTACAGTAAATTGCTTTAAGATGAATGAGAGTTTGACAGGTGCTGCCACTAGCTCAGTGGTTTTATTAGCACACTGCATATTTTCACTATGAAATACTTTCCTCAGTCAGATTTTGTCCTATAGCTTTTAGCCAATTTTTCTGATCAGTGCTATGACCAAAAGTTAAAGGACCATATCCTTATAGTGTATTCGTGGCCTTTATCTGTTCTTGTTCCTGTCTTTTGTTACAACACTTTTTTTTTCCTTCCTGACACCGTAGGTAATTAATTGGGATTGTACTTTTTTCAGTTGCAAGTTATTCCACTCACCTTTGTGATGATGCAGGTCACAGTTAATAAGGCAGACTGGCAGAATCTGTTGATCAAATGATAAAATGTGGACAGAGAATACACACACAAAATGTAAAATCAATTTTTTTGTAAGCACATGTGATCGTTGAACACATGTTGGATATGTCAGTAATATTTACTGCACACTGGATGAGCAGGAGAATTAAATGCGAATAAAGGTGGTGAACTCCCACACACTGTCAGTGCCAAGTTTATTGCCTATGTCAGGCATTAAATTCACAGTGTGAAACAACAACATCTTTATACTCAGCTATGAGCTGCAACAACCAAATAAATGGCCAATTTACAAACACCTAAAAACCCAGTCAGTGAGTGATGAAATAAATACATAGATGATCCACAGAAAACAATGGAAACTTGGAAATAGCTTAAGTAATATTTATCAATGACAGAGGCTCAAATAGGGGACATTGGTCGACTGAACAACAGCTGTCCAAGTATACGTGTAAACAAGTTAAATGTCCAATATAAAAAAAGTGGAGCCTAGTGTAAGACAAGACGGGACACTGATGTTGTTCTTCAATCATCTGATCGGCATTAGCTGGTCATGACCATTGCTGGCTCAATCTCCAGCTGCTTGACTACCAGCTGACCAGTAACGTCCAGTCATACTCCCACAGGTGCACAGCGCAGCCTCTGTGACCTGGTCCACTCATCTCAGTACTGTTTACTCCTTCCACTCTCCTCTTCACCCAGCCTCCTCCTTATGCCTTAATGTTTTGGTTCTGGTGACTTGAGTAAGATCTAATGTTCATGTAACCTATGCACGGGTCACCGTAACCACTCCTGAAACAGAACAAAGCTGCCCCTAAATAAATAAATAAAGATGAATGGTGGGAAACAAACAGCTCTGTGATACGGCACACAGGCTCATTAGACACTATAGAGCGCACAGAGACCTCAGTGCATTTTATTGCTTTTGTTTGTCTTACCCGGCTTACCCGAGGTCTTTTTGTTCCCGGGTGAGAGAAGGAGACGAGGGCGCTGTTAGGACTCAGGGGTCCTCTGTGTGAAGTTGATGGATGTTGTGGGGTTTCTTTACCCTCCTGACAATTAGATCGTCACTGCCCCCCACACCACCACCCCCACCCCGCCCCCACCCAGAAACAGTGGCCTGCTTGAGATACCTCAGCACAAATTCATCAATCTTTTCTAAGGCCACTTACAAACACAACTAGAGATTATGTTTCTGCACAGAGTGCTGGAGTCCGCTGGAAAATGCAGGACCCCACAGCAGTGTGTTAGTGATTGTGGTCACATAGCCAAACACAATGACATAGCAGAACAGACTGGCCCCTGGGTTAATGCTCAACATCAGAATTAAATAGCTCTGTTAAAGGGTCACAGCAACAAATAGTGTGTCTTGTTTATAGTTTTTCTCTGTTTTCTGTCGCTTTCTTTCCCGTTATCTGAGCTGTTGGTTAATAGTTTTCACACACACAGTGGATCTGCAGCAGCTCAGAAAGAGGAAAAATTGACCTTGTGATTTGAACATAGCAGTTTTTGTTGTTGTTTATTTCCCCATACAACACAGCTGTGTTAAGATGAGAGAAATTAGTTCTTGTTTGTTCTGTGGGTTTGAAACCTGCATTGTTTACATCCATGTTTACATTTTAGCTTTCTTTCTTGGCACATTACCGTCACCTGTAGATCAGTGAAATAGTGTGAAACCGACAGCGGGACTGTGCATTATGTCACCTGGTGCATGTGTGAATGATGCAAACAAAATTGGGACCCACTTGTGACCGCTGTGGCTCATGAGCCAAAGTCAAGAACTCCACAGGATACCTTCGAATTTACCAGAGAAACCGTCTGACACACTAACACACAGAGAGACTGGGTGGTATCTTTAGTGTGTGATGTCTGACTAGTTAATAACAGCTTTGATGAGGGGCGCACACACACGGATGATGAATATTTTTGTCTTTCTCTCTCTCTCTGTATGTGTGTGTGCATGTGTGTAACAGTGTTTGATAGTGTGTGAATGTGTGTGTGTGTCTGCTCTGATGAATAGCCACAGTGTCACTGAGTACAGACCTTGACAGCGCAGAACAGATGAGATGATTCAGAAGCCAAAGCATTGTCCTGGCTCTCATCACTTCAGCTGGCGGCACAGAGCAAATATTATCAGTGGAAGTGGATGATGGAGTGAAATTATTGAGCAGGGGCCTTCGTTTCCTGTTGCGAAATAATCACAGCTTAAAGAACCCAAAGACCCGAGGAGATCAAATGTTTTGCTAACGAAACAGTGTTGTGGGAGAAAAAAAAGGTAACAATATCAGCCTGGAGACGTATTCATTTTTTTCATTTCTTCATATTTCCTGCTCTCCATAATTCTAGCATATCACTGCTTTGCTCTCTGCATTTCTTTCTTTTCTTTTTTTAATTTTTTTTTTTTTTTTACCTCATACTCTATTTATCTCCTGTTCTTTTGGCCAGGAGGTTCATGGACATTTCTGGGTCGTCTGTAATGGGAAGTGTTTAGCAGAGCAGATGCATGGAGTGCTGCTCAGGCCAGCTGCTCACAGAGAGCCCAGCAGCATCCCTCCTCATCTCTTCTGCCTTCTCTCTCTCTCTCTCTCTCTCTCTCTTTTAAAATCTTTTTTCTTTCAAGAAAGGGAAAAAACTTTCAGTACCTGTAGGCCTGAGCAGGGGAAAGTTTCACATTTCTTATTTTGTCGTAGAGAAAAATCGTAAAAATGTGAAATTCAGAAGAAATAGTTGTTCTCAGGAAGCCATGTTTAAACAGGTGCATGATTTATACAAAACTCTGCATGTATGAGCTGCATACTGCATGCAGGGTGTGCCCTTGTTACTGCTGTTGCCCTCTTCCTCCTCCTCCTCCTCCTCCTCCTCCTCCTCTCCCCCAAGAGACATACTCGTCATTACATAATTTGTTGCTGGAGATATACAGAACTTGATAAGAAATATTGTTGCATTCTCAATTTTAGTGGCATAATCAGTTTTTACTGTAAAGCTTTGCATCACATTACACTACATTAGAACATTAAATAATGGATTTTGTAAAATATAAAGTGTATTATATTTTGTACACTAAAATATACAGCAGGGTATTGCTAAAATATAAGTTAGTTAGTTTTTGCCACAATATAAGAAATCATATTCACAAGACAAAATAATTCTACAGTTAGATTTATACATATAGTGGTTTATAAATCCGTTTTTTTGTGTACTGGCACAAATGTGATAAAGTCGCAAATTGCTTGGCCGCTCCAACACTGAGGGAAGAATATCTCTTTGCCTTTTGCTGTCTTTTGATGTATATGTGCAGTAAGCATGTCACTGAATGGCCGACTGAATTACAGTCTGGTCCCGATCACATTATTTGTAGGCCGTGTGTCCTTGGACGAAGACAGCATTGATCAGTCAGGAGGGGGGAAAAAATCTGTTCTTGTCTAATTGAACAATAAAACCAAGTAAAACAATAAACCCACCGCCCAGGGACCACAGATAAGACGACCAACAAATTCAGTTAGTTGTATTTTCAAAGGATGACATATCTTGTGGAAGAACATGTGACCCTTCCCTTCTGTCTCTTACTGCGTGTATTTCTCTTCATCATTTCAGCTTGACGTACTTCTCACTTCCTCTGCAGCCCACTGTCCAGCAAACTGTGATGTGACAGAGGCTGCCTGCGGCTGTAAGATGACTTACTGTATCTCTCTCTCTCTCTCTTTCTCTCTCTGTCTTGCTCACTGACTCATTCATGGACTTGGAGCTCGGACCAAATGCTAATACTGGCATTCAGATCTGAGCTGTGGATGCTCCCCAGTGCAGAGAGACATGGCTGAAGCAGAGAGGGAAACGTGAGGGCAGAAGGATGAACCTTTGCGCCTGTGTGTTAATACACACACACACACACACACACACACACACACACACACACACACACACACACACACACACACACACACACACACACACACACACACACACACACACACACACACACACACACACAAACACAAACACACACACTTGCAAAAGTTAGACCGGTAACAAACATGTTCTCATGAATTGCAGGAGCTGAAAATGCAGATTTTGCCAACTGGGAAAACCCAAGGGACACAGATTCTGAAATCTTCTAAAAAAACGGACAATAAAGGAAGTTGATGAAGACCAGTTGCACCAAGCAGTTCGAAGAAAAGTGGAAGGAGATGGATGGGAAGGCATGGGGAAACCAGTAAGCAGCTAAATAAGCAAATTGCCCTCTGGAGGTAAACAGCCAGGGGGGTAGTGCGGGAGATGCTGATATGATTAATTGAAGTAGGACAGCCAGGGACACAGTAGAGGACCAGCACTGCAGAGAAAACGAGGTAGAGGACAATCCTCGGCCATCTACAGGATGAAACTATATACTCAGACTACAATATAGCTTCACAACTCAGTGTAGTATCTGCCTGCGGCCACTATCAGTACATTGCTTCCTCATTGAATTACAATGAAATGGAGAGAGAGACAGAGAGAGACAGAGAGAGAGAGTGTGTGTGTGTGTGTGTGTGTGTCAATAGAGCGGAAGAGAGAGAGGACATTATGTCACGTCAAGGTAAAACTACGTACACGCACTGCGGATGGCCTCACCCACATTTGTACCAGCTGCATGTAGATCTGAGGAGGCAACATGAATGGTGTAAAGCTCTGTGTCGAAACCTCACCTTGCATGTAATTTTAATCTTTCTATCTCAGTGTGCCATGCATAATCACTGAGGATCCAGACAGCAGTGTGTGTGTGTGTGTGTGTGTGTGTGTGGAAGGGAAAAGAAATAGACGGAGAGGGAACGGGTGGGTGCTGCTCCCAGGCTGCCAGAGGAGTGTGTCCTTGGACTGCCCTCATCTCTGACGCACACACCCACCCACCCTGTCACACACACACACACACATTCACATACACTGCCACCGGTTCATTTACTCTCTCTCCATATCAGACAAATACAAAAACCAGGGATTGCATGTGAACACACGCGCTCTTAGGTACGGGAATAAATACACTTACTGCTGTGCTGTGTGTGTTCACATGCACAGACACATACACACACACACACACACACACACAAAAGCGGAAAGCTCTTAGACTGAGCTCAGACATCTCATCAGGGATGCAGCAGAGCCCCTGTCTGCAGAGAGAGAGAGAGAGGGAGAGAGAGAGAGAGAGAGAGAGAGAGAGAGAGAGAGAGAGAGAGAGAGAGAGAGAGAGAGAGAGAGAGAGAGAGAGAGAGAGAGAGAGAGAGAGAGAGAGAGAGAGAGAGAGAGAGAGAGATCTCATCTGATGTGGTGTAGGATGAGGGTGGAGGGGTAGCTGGCTGATTTACAAGGTTGAGGTGTGTGTGTTTGTGTGTGTGCGTTTGTTTGTGCACATGTGTTTGCAGCTACAAGTGTAACTCCAGGAGGTGTGTTAAATGTTCACACACACAGACACACACTGCATTCATTGCAGCAAAGACAAAGACACACCAGTGAATAAAAGTCCACACACAGAGATAAGTATGCCAATGCGCTCATCTTTTTATTGCACAACAATGTCTTTTTACGAACGCTTAAACAACATTGCCACTGACTGACAGACCAGCTTATTGAGAGAGACCAGGGTGTGGCTCTGTGTTCTCGGCCAGCAGAGGTGGTGGACAAGACAGCCTTTTGGACGCAGGTTCAAATCAGCCCCGTGCCCTCGCCGCCAGCTGTGCATCTCAGTCTGCAAGGACTGGATGGCGACAAATATCACCAGCATCCAAAGTATCCACCTGATCCTATGAGACGGATTTGGAAGTGCTGCGGCTCGGGCTGGGTGCTGATTTGTCCCTGGATTGTAGACATCAACTTAGACAGAGCTGGAGTTCTGACATACTTGAACCTTTTTTTTTTTTTGTTAAGAGCAGAAGCCAAGCACAGCCTGAGATGGTTGCAGACTGGCCTCCAGAAAGAGAGAGAGAGAACACATGCTGTGTCAGATATCTGTGCTGTTGTCTACATGGTGCTGGTAAAGTGTGTCTGGATGCCCACACCGAGCTGCTCGTGCAGGCTGTGGAATGCTACTAAGTCTAAGGATGTGCCAAAGTCATTTCTAGGAGCATTACAGTGTTTTGTTATTTTATTTAATTTTTTTTTAATTTTTTTAAAATTTTTTTACTTTTTTTTTTTTTTAGAACAAATGGAGTCCTGACCGTGTAACACTTTCCAGCTGGTGCTGGCGCCTCTCTTAGCCTCACGTGGGTTTAAAACCCCCTAAATGGCATCATATTCTGAAGTGGGACCAACATTATAGAAGGAAAGGCACAGGAACACACACACGCACACACAAACTCAAGCACACAATACACAGAGTCCTGAAGCAGAGAGAAGGCTTAGGTAAGCTAAGCAGGCTACAGTAGCTACGACACAAAGGTTTAACTGTTAGACTAAATAAAATCATTGTACAGTAGTTGGTACACGACAATGTCTAGATTTGAAGGTCCCACTAAGAATCGTACATAGAACTCTGCTTAGATAAGAAAAATACAAACATGCACTCTGCTATTATCTGTCAAGGTAACTCAGCCAGGAGTCGAGCTCGTGACCGCTGAGGCTCGTGAGCCAAATTCAGCCTTGGAGAGATCTTTTTTTTTTTTTTTTTTTTTTTTTTTTTAAATGGCAAACACCAGATCAGTGTGCAACCAGCATCAGAGTCTACAGAACTGTGCAACATTATAGTTTGAGAAAGATTTTCCAGCATGTGCACAGCCTAGTTTTGTTTCCATATGTTATTGTTATTGTTATTGTGCAGGCATCTCCACAGTTTAAGTCGTTATTTTTCTTTTGTCATTTTTGGCTCTGTGCAGCAAGCAGGTCATCTAAGCTAACGTCTAGACTGCCGATATCCACCAGAAGCCTGTCAGAGCTCACCCTCTCACTGTAGAAAATGTTTCTTATACAGCAGGTTGTGGTAAAAACACAAAAATTTGCCCCACATCTCTGTGTATACCATATGTACAGAACATGAAAGTACAGAGTACAGCGCGCATGGTGTTGGAAGGCTCAAACCAACAAAAATGTGCAATTTTGTGTTTCCCAAATCAGGGAAAATTATATATACTGACATTGTCATTTTAATTCAGCGATACTAATCTTCATCTAATGTTTTTACATATATTGCAAGTTGAAAATAAAAACACGTATTTGCATTTTTACAGGCACATACATACCACAAAAATAGACTATGTGGAAACTAGATATACTAGGCACAAGGTATGTACAGTCCGTGTGCATGGTGCACATTGTAAAAACAATAACCAAACAAAATATACTGATAAATCAAAGACAATTTTACAAACAAAAATAATACCCTGATTTGCTAACGTATCAACACCAAGGCATTCAGTACCCTTAATATCTGGTACAGCAAGAATGAGAGGTTTGAAACTTAGATGCTCTCAATAATTGTCAGTCAGTGTCAAACATGTATGAGGGATTTCAATCCCACTTCACAGCAAGGTCCAGAAGAAGAACCATTGAACAATCGCACTTTGAACCCCCCGTCATCAGGCAAATACAGCGCTATATCACACACACACGCGCGCACACACACAAACATGTCGACTGAACACACTTGTGACACAGACACAAAACAGATAACTGGCAGAAGTATGTGCTTGGCCAGGGCTGTATCAGCCTCATAGCTGAGGGTTCAAACAGAGCAGTACTGATCAAAGTGTCTGGGATGCCATCCTTTGAGTGGGAGTGAATTACACACTACAGTATCTTATTGGATGGATGCAACGAAACAGAGACGGTGCCTGATATTGCCTGAAACATTAGCTCTTTGACTCTCCTTCCATCTTGCTCTCACTGACTGTGGACTCATTCAAATAACATCAGCACAGTCCTGATAGCAGCTTAATAGGGCAAACTCTGGTATTAGCACAAAGGAATAGGGAAGAGGACCAATTGATTGCACTGGAACAGTATTGAAGCACACAACAGCTACTGACTCAAATGGACTCGGTTCATTCACAATCGTATTGGCATTTTGGCATGTACCTTTCCCATAGGAAAAAAGCAATACAAAGTTCCTGTGTTGCTGATGAAGCAGGTCGCAGCACTGTGACCCAGGTATGATAAAGAACGAGGTTTAGTGCATGTTATTGATCAAACAGAAAGTGAAAATGTGGCTGCTCTTATAGTAACAATGAACCAGGGATTACAATAATGAAGCCCTTGGATAAAAACAATCACCTGCACCTTGTTTCAAGACTTGAACAGCTCTCAGGAAGAGTGATCAGGACAAAACGGCAGCAGTGAGTTACGCTCTTAATAATCTAAGGGTTATGACTCCACTAGATCTGCCTTGTTTCTCTCAGCCAATCAAAATTCAAGGGGGAATCTTTCAGCATGTTTAAATCAACAAGTTGATTATGGGAAGATAGACAAGTCTACATAAATCAATGGAAAGCCACGCTGCGGCAATCAATACATCTCTCTGGAAAGGTAGCAAACCTGAGTGAAATGTCCATCGCATCGATTTTACAGTTTGGCTCTGGATCGATACTCAGAGCTGAAAAAGTTGGATGCGGTGTTTGTTTAACACATTGAATCAGCTGCCTATTTTATATCCCAATTGAATTCAGTTTTAATCCTTACAGTTTAACCAGATAATGGTTCCAGGAGAAGTACTGCAACCGTTTTAGAGAATAGAGAATTGATTTTCATTTTGATTACAAGGTCGCAGAGCGACACAAGGTGCTTAAATGGATGTCCTCAGTGCTCACATTAGACCGAGGAGTTCAAAGTGGTTACGACTCTCTCTCGTTCACATCCACTTCAATAAATGAACAGAAAAAAGAAAACAAGAAAGAATCCTCTCATGTTAGATCTTGGGATGGGGTGTAGTGGGGGGAGCATACAGGTTAAATACAGCAACGTTCAACCCAGAGAAGCATCATCGAACCGAAAAATATCGCACAGACACTCGTCAACACATACGGCAATGCCCACAACGCCCTTGCATCATAAAAGCTTCTTTAAATCTCTGTCCCTTTATTTACATGGCAGTTTATATCTGATTAGCTGTCTTCCTTCTCGTATGGCATACATTCAGCAAGAGAAGGCTTTTAGGCTCAACAGGATCAGAATATTCAGAATAAGTATAACTAAAGCCTCAACACAATCCCCAAGTTTGAACTATGGGATTGTTGTGGATCTAAATGTTGAGACATTCATGGGAATTTTGGGTGACGTGGGGCACAAAGAAGACTTCCATATGGGGCGACGACTTTTTACAAGTGAGGCTTTCTCGCCCCCATATTGCCCACCCCAACTCCCCCATTCATCTTACAATTGAATATCTTCAAATGGGCTTTAAAGTGACGTTTTTGAGGATCTGACTTGCTGAACTCAAAGTGTGGATTACTCGTGTGACTCTAAACCAGTTTTTAAGCAGGTTGTCCTGTCTGTCTTTAACGAAAATGACACTGCACATCCTCTCATTCCTTCAAACATTTTTGGTTAAGGTAACAACATGGTCACTGGATTACAATACCTCAAGTGAAGCCACAACAGCTGCTGGATTCTTTAAGATTTCACATTAAAAAGAAAACAAAAGGAAAAAGAAAGAAGTTCACTTTCCTGTACAGCATATGTATAGATATTTATATTCATATATATTTATATATAGGCGGGGTAGAGTATTGCAGAATTATATTGCATGTGTTAATCAATAAACCTAGACAAAAACAAGCAAGTATACAGTATGGGTTGTTCACAAATGTTTCCTTTCGATAAAGCTCAGATTATTTAACCACCTTTGCCTTCAGGGTTACAATCAGTACGCTGACCAAACAGCTGACCACCTCACGGATGTTTCATGAAAACAGGTCAGTGCCACTGTCAGCATGTCAAACCAATCGCGCTTGACAAAGCAGTGTAGAGAGTATGTGAGTCCGTTCTCTGAAAATAGAACCAAAACGTACCAACAAACTCACGCACACAAACTTACACCCACATATATACATACACACAAACCAAATATATGGCTTCTAACGTTGAATCAAGGCAGTTAAATAAATGGCATTTTCTTCTATGTTTCTTTTTTAGTTGATACAGACACAACCAGACTTTGTGTTCGAGCTCAACTTTGGTTTGGGTAGATACAATGAATATAATATCCCTCCGTACTTTTTTCATCAACTATTTACACATCGATGTAAGATCGACCAGCGGTCTAAAACACTATTTTCACTACTATTTTAAACAATATGAAGAGCAATGTGTTCTTTTGCTACGACAGCTTATACAGAAAAATTACACTCAAAACACTTGTTGAACGCTTAAAATGTCATTGTCATTTGACCTCAAGTCCCTGATTTTCATTTTTAAGTCCAGCTCCTGCTAGATTGCATTGCATGGATTCTACACAGTATGCAATAGTTACATTAATCATACTTTTCTTCATATCTTTACAGTAAAGACAGCGATATACAGTAGGTGTTTGGAAGCAGAGTGTAAGGGGTGATACTAAGACTAAAGGTGCTGGCACAGTAGACTAGACCAGTTCAACCTTAAGTTATATTAGTTTAATTGTATAGACTCCTCCTAGCCAAAGTGTCTCAAGACTTTGAGTTGCTCTTTTCCTTCTGCTGACACCAGCACACAGTGCATCCAGGTCAAATGACTGGTGGCAAGGGCGGTAGCTGATTGGTCATTTAGCAGGCTGACAGATCAGCTGGACTGACCTAAAACAAACAGATTCTCCTACAAAAAAGGCCTCTTTCCTGAACTCTACCAGGGTCACAAGTTGGAAGACAGCCGGGATCTGGCAGAGTCTAGCTCTGGAAGGCTGACAATTGAATCTTTCTTGGGAACTCCAGAGTCTGGAGGTCCTGATCCAGCAGCTGCTGCTACTGCCCCCATTCCAGCAGGTCCACCGGGAGGCGGTGTGGAGGCAAAGGCCACCCTCTGTTGAGCTCCTGCTGATCTCCCCACCCCTGAGGTCCCGGGCAGGCCCGGGTGAGGGGGCTGTGGGGGGCCGATGGAGGTGTTGGAGGTGCGGGTGGAGGGCGGAGGGCTGGGGGCTGCAGAGGCAGCTTGTGGTGGTCCGTCCTGGGGGAGTGAAGGCTGGGAGGCAGACAGGGCCCTGGTATCCTGGCTCAAGGTGCCTGCATGAAGGGAGTGGGTGCTCTTGTGTGAGGCAGGCCTCTGCTGGGTCTGTGTGGGGCTGGGTGCATGGTGCTGTACTAGGGACAACTGGGACCCAGAGGGTCCTGCGCTCGCCATGTACTGGAAAGTCCGTCCTGAAGCTGCGAGCGGGCTTTGGACAGGAGGGCTGGAGATTGCAGATCCAAACGACCCTCCGAGCGTCTGAGGTGGTTGAGACTGAAGAGGAGACATGGAGACTGGGCTGGAAAGGTTCTGCATCACCTGGAACCTTCGCACCATACGAGGAGACTGCAGAGTCCCGGGACCCACCAATGGACTTGCCATCTGAGGGCAGAAGCTCATGGCCACAGCCTGCTGGAGGGTGGCGATAGCAGAGCCCGTCTGCGCCTGACCAGGGGGAGCAAAGATGCCGCCGATGGAAGGGGTCATAGACATGGCCCGCGGCCGCTGCAGGTCCACCAGCTTCACCATCTCACGGTCGTACTTGACAATCTCCTGGATCATCTCATTCTCCCGGTTGTTAAAGACACCAGAGTTGAGATCATGCTGAACCTTGTGCATCAGGATGGAGTTCTTTTTACCTTCAGAGACGAAGCAGTGGATTGATTATTAAAGAGCAGAAAAGATGAAGGACGGGGCAGGGAGGACAAAAAGCAGAACAAAGCATAAATATGTGGAAAAAAAGGATTTGGAAAAAGAGAACAATACAAGGTAGATAAAGCATGTGATGTCCTTCAGCCCAGGTACATCCTCTAGCAGAACAAGCCCGGAGGAAAATGGACGTGTCACCCTGTACTCTCATCTACTGTTTCAGTGTCCTGTGTCATTCTGGTGGAACAGCACAGCTCATTTTACTGCCTATTTCAACATTAATAATGTGGAAACATTTCCTGAGCACAATATCATTTTTGTTTTCTGTAATTGGGCTTCATTTCAGAGTTCTTTGTATATCTCTTTAAAAGAGTAGTATGCAGAGTTGTATAGTTAAATAGTTGTGTACAATAATCCTGTATTGCTAGTCATATGTTTGACAGTGTAAATATAAATTTAATAATAATTTTTTACCTATGCGGTCCAGACGGTCAATGGCAACAGTCTCAAAGGCTCGTCTCATCATGGGATACTCTTCCAGCACCTCATTGAAGTGGTCAACAGAGAGAGAGTAGAGTCGACAGTAAGTCTCTGCTCGCACGCTGGCTGTTCGCCGACCCCTCGTCAATAAACAGATCTCTGAAACGAGGAAAGAGAAAGTGCAAAAGTTTAAAAGAAGAAAGTCAAAACAACAACAAAAACGAAGGAGGACGCTACACACTGTCGCCTACCTCCAAAATAAGAGCCATCGGAGAGTTTCATAGCTAGGGTGCCCTTGGTGATGACGCTGCAGACTCCGTGCTGGATGAAGTACATTTTCTTTCCAATCGTCCCCTCCCTTATAATGTAGTCGTGTGGCTGGAACACCTCAAAACGCAGCTTGGTCAACATGGCCGTCACGAAGTTTGGCTCTGCGTTGGCAAACAGCGGCATGGACGCCACCAGCTTGCGACAGTTGAAGTTGACAATTTCCTAAGAAAAGACACATTGTTTGGTACATACTGCACAAGAACAGAGGAATATGTGTGCAGAGCTAGACTGAGGTGACCTTCTGCATGCATGAATGAAAGTCAAAGTATAAAAGAACATCTTGTACGCATATGTAATAAACAAACTACAAAATAAAAGCTGAAACCAATTTTATGTTTTTGTGTATTTTCAAAATCAAACATTACCAAAGGGAAGATCACAGTGAATACAGTACATCATTTAAACTGTTATATACAAAAACAATCTCATAGTACATTGTCAATATATCTTAACGTAATAAAATTACAAGTAGGAAATTGAGTGTCTTATCTGTATTATGTGTTTACCTCTCTGAGAGGCTCGCTGAGTTCTCCCAGAATGCTCTCTTCATCAAACATCTTGCCCTGGTATCTGTGCTCATAATAATCATGGATTTTCTGACGGAAGTCGGCAGGCAGCTTGTGGAAGGACATATACTGCTCCACTTGTTTGTACTGAGAGGGAGTGGGATGGACAGAGATAATGGTCTGTTAATGCACTGCATATAATGATTTTAAAAACATCTGCAAGAACAGTTTTTATTAACCCACAGTCAGCAATGTTAGCGAGTGCATTATAAAAGCCTAAGCAGAGATGGGGGCTGGTGATATTTTATATTTTTCTATGCAAATCCTGTGAAAACACACACAATTGATCCTCTGAATATTGTCTGTGTAGCTTAAGCCTGATATAACTCAAACCTCTGTGTCATAAAGCTGCATTGTAGTCCAAAAACTATTAAAAACACATCAATGAGCCACAGCATTTAGCTTAATCTGAGTCAGTCCCACAAACAGCAACCTATTGTTGGCCAAAACTCAATACAACACTAAATGTGTAACTCTCTGAAGCTGAAAATAGTCCACAAAAATGCAATATCTCTTCTCATTGGAGTCATATTTGCTAAAAAAAAAAAAAACAAACCCAAAAAAACAGGACTGATAGATGCCTTCTTGGTTTTGATATTTTAATGCGAAGGAAAAAAAAACGTCAATCATTAATTTTGAAAAACAGCTGCAAGGTTATGCTACAGATGTTTACACAAGTTATAAACAATCTGTCTACTGTGTATATAGTTATTCACATAGCTACGGCAAGTATGCAGAGGTTGTTGTATGTTGTCTTATTTTTTTTCTCATGAAGCCACTTCAAAAGCAGATAATCTTTGTTTTGATGTTTGGGCAGCAGTTACTCATTTGTCTTTTGAATTACACTGATACCCTGACTCAGTTGCCAGTCTAATACAGCAGCCCTGCGATAGATCCTACCTTCATGCAGGCTTTAATGTTCAGTTTATTGTGAAACGGCTCAACTTTATGGTCACTTTGGAGGCTGTAGTTTATTGTACTGTTGACTTATGTTGTATTATCCTCAGAGGTTTTTCTAATATTTTATTCTAGCACAACACAATTCAACAGCACAACAAACTGTTTCTGCACAAGAGCGGCAGCTTATCAGTGACAAGAAACACGGTATCTTATTTGAGAAAAATGAAACAGTATTTCTCTCGTATTTCTTCCAGTGAGTCAACAAAGACAATACAAACAACCACACAGAACAGAGCAAGCTCACGCCCTTCAGCTGTCAACTGAAATGAACACACTCGTTCTTTGATCAGTGCTGCCTAGAAGTTGATCAATGCCAGATCAATAGAAAGTGAAGGGTCCAACATGGCAACAACACAAACAATCAGCTTCTATTGTTGAGATATGCTAATCACAATCCATACCAAAGTGACCACTGAGAAAGCGAAAAACTACATGGCCGGGCTGCAGAGCAGGGGAGTGATAGATGTGGCGGTAAACAGGACAGACAGTAAACTGTTGAGAGAAAAAGATTTCTGCTTGTACTTTGCTGTCAGACTGTGTGCACTTCAGCTCAAATGGGAAGCTCGATAAGACCACAGCTCAACCTTGCACCTATAAAACTGTCCACAACACAATTTTGAGAGGCGGTGTGACACGCTCGGCGGGCTGGCACATATCGACTGAAGAAGTCATCGTCCGATCTGCCTCTATCTGAACGGCCCTAAAAACTCTTCTACTGCGTGGTGGATGAAGGACACAAAAACTGCCGGCCGGCATCAAGTGACAATCCCCTGACAGTGGCTTCAGTGGGTTTGCTTCAGAGTAGACAGACTGCAACACAACTGGAAGAGCCCGGGCAGCCATGTGTCCTGTCAGAGGCCCCCCAAGCAAAACAATGAGGTCCACCTGCTCACACACTGTTACAGGCTCTGGATCCTCAAGAGCAACTGATATATTACATTGGAAATTGTTTTCTATCGCAAACAGACTGACTCGCTCTTTGTTTACAGAGAGACGCATTCAGCAAACAAAGGCGTCAAGGTGTACATAACTGAATGCTTTTGTACCTAAGGAGGATCCTTATCTCAGATCCTTGCAGCACAGGGCAACAAAATCCTCACTTTTCTTATTCTCTGACTTTATGACGGCAGAACAGTAACTCCTGTTGAGCAGAAAATCATCCTAATTACCCTACTGCAGATGACTTTGTACTAAACTAAATCAACAAACTAAACCCCATCAGCACAATTTCAAATAACTAGGGTTGCATTAGCAAGAAACTTATTCAAACTATAGTCGTTATTCATGGTATTTAGTGCAGTCAGGAACATTTGTTATATTGTTGCCTCTCTACTTCAGCCAACTTTTTGTTTAACAGTCCCTCGGTTTCAGGGGGCATAAACAAATAAAGTTACATAAACTTAAATAAGGTCTGGTTGTGAATCTTTTACTGTCAATGACTGCCTGGACTCAGCAGACACTTGGCATCCTCCCTGGCGGTGCTTTGTCAAGTTTGTACTCCAGCCATTTTCACATTTTGCTTATTTCAGGTACTTTTTTAAGTTTAGTCTGGTCTTCGGGCCAAGCTCTAAGTTGACTTTGCTCACTCCTTATCGATGTGAACACCCACAAGCATCTTGAGCTGAGTGTAAAATGCTTTTTTAGGGAGACCATAATGTTAAGATTTTTTGTGTGTGTGTGTCCCTCAGGATGGTTTGTAAAACTTTGGTGATCTCCTGACTCACAACCTGACTCATCATCTCACTGGTAAAAGTTTGCGTCTTGTGCGCTAGTTACAAAATCTTCGTATGCAAATATGGGAAGCTAAGGCGACCATGGTAAACACTACCTACTAAACATCAGCATGTTAGCGTCGTCATTGTGAGCATGTTAGCATGCTGATGTTAGCATTTAGCTCAAAGCACAGCTGTGCTTAAGTACAACTCTGCAGAGCTGCTTGCATGGCTGTGAACTCTGGTGTTTGATGTCACCACTGAAAAGCAGGAAGAGTCTGATCCATAGGAATTTTTCATAATACTCGCATCTAGCATCTCACTTGCAGAACAGGTGGTAAGAGTAGTGCTGGATTACAGAGGCGATACAATGGAAACAAATACTTTCTGCACTGCGTGTAGGTTCAGCGTTATCCCACTAATGTTACACCACACAGCGTTTCCGCAGGTGGGCCGACCGTCACACCTCATCTCTCTGCACTGCAGGAAGGTAAAAAAAAAAAAAAAAGTGTTGTCACTGCCCAGAAAAAGCAGGGCGTGTTTCCGGCTGATACGTCATCCACTCTGCTTCATTCTGCCACACAACATAAACATCATCTACGTCAGGAAAAGTCTCCTGGGCGGGGACAGCTGCACAGCTCCTGTGGTGGACTTACGCAACACAAAGTCTCACCTGCATGAGTAGCTCTGCTCCCTGACATCTGCAGATGGAGAGTGGCCCAAAGAAATGACCCAGTGTCACAACTCTTTACCCAGCATGTCAAAGCTAACGCTGCAGCTGGTGTGCCTTTCATAGAATAGAAGTGCTGATTGTGAACAAAGTGTAGGTGTGGGCTATTCTGGCAGGGAGGAAAAAGCGTCACACTCCCCGCAGAGATGCAGCGGCTGAGCGGCTGCAGTTAGACATGAAGCTCATTCCAGCCGATTGTGGCTCGGCGAAAGTCTGAACGAGTGAGGCAGCGAAAGCCTATCTGATTGAACTTAGATGGTGGCATTTAATGACTTGACTTTGAGAACCATGTCACAGCGCGCCGTATCGATCATCGCCGGGCCAACCTGAAATCTTTCCAGTGTCACGGAGGAGAGGGAGCACGCGTTTGGCTGGTGCATCACAGCACCCAGAGGGGACTGACAAACACCCAAATGAGATTGAAAATGACATCCACTTTCTGTGTCACTTTGATGACAGTGTGTGCGACAGCAAAACACTTCACTGACATTTTGTCATTTAAACTGCTGTTTTGGGAACTCTTTGCATTTTGTGATTTGTCATTCAGAGGAAAATTTATGGAGAGTTTTGTCTCTAACTTTGATTAAATTTTCCACTTTTTAGCTCATGAACTACTGACCCAACGCAGCTGCCAGCTTTTTATCATCCCCGCCTTTCATTTTGTGTCTTTTCCTATCTTTAATTTCCTTTCCTTTCCAATTTCTCTTTTCCTTTCCTTTCCTTTTCTTTCCTATCATTTCCTGAACCTCTCCGTCCCCTTTTCTTTTCCCTCCCCACCTTTACCTTTCTTTACTTTTCTTTGTTTTCCTTCCTTTTTCTTTACAGTTCTTTCCTTTGCTTTCCCACTCCTCTTCTTCTCTTTCCTTTGTCCATTCCTTTCTTTCGTAACCTTTTTTGTGCTCCCTTTCCCATCCTTTCCTTTCCTATCCTTCCTTCCTTCAGTTCCTCACCTTTCCTTCCGCCTCCCCTCCTTTCCTCTTCCATCCCTTGCTATCTTTCCTTCCCTTCTCTTTTCCTCTCCCCTCAGCTCATTCATCCCACAACTTCTCTCCATTGGAAATTCTAATTCGGGTTCATCCCAAACGGCCATGTGGATGTATAATTCATTCACTTCATTCGTGGCTAAATCGCCTCATTACATTATGAAGCACATTCACCAAAGAGAAGAAAATCAGATAGCAGTAAGTCAGCTTGTCTTGTCTGTCTTCAATTCAAAGATGTGTACAGAGGGAGGAACAACACACTGTGGGGTCTCACACAGTACAAAGTCTCATTAAATGAAATGAGGCTTCTAAGGCAAATCCTGTAATTCAGTCAGAGGGAGTGATGAGCAGAGGAGACTGGCTGATAAGGGTTTGCACATCAGACACACTTTCTACCAGAGCAGTGAATATCATTTGGCACAAGCGAAGGGACAGTTTTTGTTGTGGACGATGGTGAACGGGAATCTCTTTGGCCACTATCTTTGCAAAGTCTGCCGCGCTCTGGATAATTGAAGCGATCAGTGACAAGCAGTCTGGCTAAGAGAGGACAAATCACTGTTGTTGATGGTGTCAGTGGCACGAAGATGGAGAAGAAGAGGAGGGGGGGGGTAGAAAACATCATGTTGTATCCTGTGCAGTGCCACATCATGGCAGAGAGCTCAGACTGCTGTCTGCTCTCTGTCTCGCTGAGTGAGATTAGTCTCTACGAGAGAGAGGAGCTGATTCAGTGTAAAACCCCCTGTGAGGACATTAAGAGCTGATTATGGATGCACAAGGTGTGTTGGTGTAGAGTCATATTACTAATACACTGTCTGTTGCATGTCTTAAAGGCGCAATCCATGATCTAAAGGGAGGAATGAAAATACAAAACACAACATTGCAACCTCTCATTTTTCTCAAAATGACTGACAAGTCTTTTAATGTCATAGTTCTCCTATAAAAAGCACATATCTCCGAAATGTCCACTCCTGATCAGCTAACAAAAACAGCTATGTTTACAGCTTCATGACAATGCATTTTTTGAATAATATTGTGGGTGTAAATGGTTTATTTTTAGTTTTACAAGTAGGAGGGATTTCTCGTAGAAACACACTGAATCTTTCAGTTTATCAGAAAAATGTTAAAATTTGGAGACACATGATTTTCACTGGACAGCAACATAAGAATGAAAGAAAAACTAAATATAAATCTGCAGTGTTTCTAATGCTAAAACGCTTTCTTTAATAAGTAATATTTGTAAATAATAAATTAGAATAGGCCTATATTTGGATTTATGACGCACACAATGCTGGTTTTCATTCATGACTAAAACTGCAATTTATGTGAATATGTCTCAGAAATATATTGTCAAAAAACAGGAAATAAATAAATGTACAAAATAAATAGCTCTGTTTCACTACAGACATTTTTTGGCATGTCACACTGAGAAAAGCATGTTAAAAATAATTTAAAAAAAAAAAGAAACAACAGCTTTGGCTTCATTTTATGAGTAACGTGCTCTTCCTGCAGTGATAAGTCAAAATGTCTGCTGTGCAAGAAAAGGTCTCTGCAGTGGCTGAGTGATTACAGAGAGGCACACTGTGAGCCGAACATAGTTAGCATGTTAGTCAAACGACGTAGTGCACTCACCACCTACCCCTGATGAACAAGTGACGGTTAAAGGCCCTGCTGTGACAGTTCAATGATTTCAGGACCCAAATTCAGTCACTCATGAAGGCAGGTAGGTGCAGAGATGATAATTTAATGATGAAAATAAACAGGCTCACAGGCAGATGAGTCGACAGGGAAGGGGGGGAAAAAAAAAAAAAAACTGGAACAGACAACAGAACTCCAGCAGGTTGGGAGGCACAAAGGGAAACACTGGGGAACAAACGCAGGAAACATAACAGACGAACCTACAAAGAATGGAGAGAATACAGAGAATTAAACACTCTGGTGAGGGGAAGACGATGGGACACAGGTGAGACTAATCAGGGTGAGGCGAGAAAAAACAAAGACAGGGGTTGTGTCCGCAATCACTCATTCGTTCACCACTCCCTACTCAGGATCTAGCGAGTCCTATGTAGAGCACTACACAGTGAGCTCATCAGCAAAATGAAAAACCACCATTAGAAGTTACTCGGGTGATTTTTCTGCACTGTTTTCCTTTATTTCAGCTGGAGCACAATGCATGATGGTATATATTACTTACATATACATTGTGGGATACTATGAGTCCACTGTATAGGGTATATAATTCTCACTCTACATTGGGAGAGCACTACAAAATGGCATGGAGTAGTGAGTGATTTTAGACACAGGGACACATAAGGAGGTAATTTCAAAGTAAAACGGGACATTAGAGTCCAAAGAGTCATTCAGGGGGCAGAGCATGACACCTGCACACCTACACAGCTGTTTTCACTTGTACTGGCTAATTAGATTCCTGCTCAGGTTGAAGTTAGGCAGAGAGGTACCCAAACTTCATGAACCAGTTATAAAGGTGTAACAAGGTGCTACAAGGTTGACAGGGGGTACAGACAGATGTCAGTGAAGCACAGCACTGTACATGCTACATTCATGTAATTTTGTTCGACCAAACTTATGAGCTGCTGAGTCAGTTCACGTCAGCCACCCCCAGAGATATCGGGAATTTCTGACAGTCAAGATATCTCTAAGTGCAGAGAGACACCATCACTGCATCTGAATACAATCCAATAGTGACACTGATACAAAAGGTATGGATCATTTTAAAAGGAGCTATACAGAGTTTGTATATGAAACACTCCCTGGTTGGAATAAAGGGAGGTTTTCCTAATTTTATTCAGCCGGTGGTGCATGAATACAGAATGAAAAGAGCTCCCATCAGGCAAAAAAAAAAGAAAAAAAAAAGAGAGAAAGCACATGTGTGAGTGGGCCATGGGTGTGAAGAGCCTTTAATGATGCACGTGTTTCTGTATGCAAGACATGCAGGTTTGTGGGTCAGATATCAGCAAACACGAATTCTGACCTCCAACTTTTCAAAAGCCCGTTGCCAGATTTCGTGATCACCAGAAATACATTCCTAAATGTGTCATTTGCATTGGTACGTTCGAAAAAGCAAAAGATGACACAAGCGAGGCTGCTTCCTTGTCTGCTATGTGTCACCTCGCACTATTACTGAGTATAAATAACTCATAGGTCTCTGCACCAAAGCGACCAAGCCAAATTCTCCCTAAATTTTACCTGCATAGATTCTGAGTCTGACATTACAGCAGGGCTGAAATGGAAACCTCCACACAATGCTAGCTCGAGCCTCAGTGGGGCTGTAACAGACTGCCAGCAGACTTGTTTTGCTAACACTCTCCAAATGATAAAAATGTCACTCACAGTCCTTTTCTGGAGGCGTGGTGAATTCACCCAGCAGCATCAGCATCAGCCTTACTGGAATGGCTGGCACTTTTCTCCTCTGCGCGTGTGTGTGTGTGTGTGTGTGTGTGTGTGTGTGTGTGTGTGTGTGTGTGTGTGTGTGTGTGTGTGTGTGTGTTTGTGTTTTAAATATACACGTCTTCAGCTCAAATACTAATCCTCACAGAGCAGCAGAAAAAACTTTCAGTGGAAAAAAAAACAGGAAATCTGAAAACTGGTCAGAGGAGGTGTTCTGGGGAAATGCACTTTCCTGCCCTCAACAAAAAAAAATTTAAATAAAATATATATATATATAATATATATATATATATATATATATATATATATATATATATATATATACTGAGATGGGGTGAGTGTAATTATGAGTGTGTACACGCAGTTTTAATAACAGATTTCTGATGTGAAAGTTTCTTCCTTAATTTATCCTTAAACTCAATAAAAATACAGGCTGGTTGAGGATTATACAAACTTATTCAACTCAGTGTTCAGACTGCTTGTGGTGCAATTCAACTGGATATTTAAAACTGAGGGGAAAACAGCTGAGGAGAGGTCTCTTTCTTAGAAAAAAAGATTCCTGGTAGACAAAACACAATGGGTTTCTCTCTGGCCTTTTAACTCCCATCATTCAGAACACACAGGAAAGAAGAGAGCACCAGTCAGCACTCAGCTTGCTGAATCGTCGTCTTCTAAACCATTTATTAGATATGATTTATACCCAAGCGTCCATCCACAAGGCTGAAAAAACCCTCTTGGGAGTTCCACACAACTCCAGCCAGATGAACACACTCTAAAGGATGTGAAACAGACTGTTCAAATATCTCGCAGTGCACCAGGACTTGTGTCGACAACAAGGCCTTTCCGTCTCCCACAGGTTTCCCCTCCCCCTCGCTATGCTCCCTGTAGCAGCCGGTTAGCAGTAGCACTGCACCTCTCAAGGACACCACCACCAGAGAGGATAGAGAGAGGGGAAGAGAAGAAGAAAAAGAGAGAAATTCAGATCCAGAGGAGAGGAGACAGAGAGAGAGAGATAAGACGAGATAGAGGGGGAAATCAGGTGGAGTGTATTTAAGAGGTGGAGGGGAAGAATAAAGGAAAGAGGGGATGAGATAATGTAAAGAGGGACACTTAAAGACGCATAAGAGACTATACAGGGTGCAGGTAGAGTGAGATGCAGTGAGTGAGTGATCAGGAAGAGAGAGAGAGAGAGAGAGAGAGACAGCCATGGTTGCTTACGTCACCTTCAGGATGACATTGGCAGGACACACAGGTCTGCTGCCTCATCAATTCTACTGCTGCCCAAGGGGACATCATATCTCACACACACACACACACACACACACACACACACACACACACACACACACACACACACACACACACTCTCTTTCTCTTTCTGCTTCATTCTCTCTCCTCTCTGTCTCCCACATCAGCCCATCCACGCACACACACGCACACACACGCACACACGCTTGCCCAGCCCCTGGCGACGTGGCTCTACCTGGCCGAACACACCCGCAGCCTCTGATTGGCTGCTGAAAGCCAGCAACACTCCCCCTGCTCCCCAGCCAGCGAGACTCTGCTTGGAAACAGAGAGGCTGCGCTGTTACCACCACAGACCACTGCTGCAGCACTGCTCAGCAATGCTCCGATCCCCATCCCTGTTTTAAGAGATGTCTGATAGTCAAAGGAAAATACTGTCCAATGACAATGTATGTGAGTGGTTCACCAGGACCTGATGAAGTGGAATTAAGGTCATAACCTAAAGCAAAGTGTGTTGGCTTGACCTGATGCTGTTGCACCACAGTACAGCTGGTCATATACACAATTTCACACTTTTTTAAAATTCATATTCATTGTATAGAAATCGTGCATTATAGATAAATGAATAGATAAGGCTACACATCAGCAGCAAAAATGTAATAATACAAAATCAACTGCAGCCAATGATGAACAAAGAAAAAAGAGGAGAAAAAGAAAAAATATGCATATTTCAATGATCTGTGTCATTGTTTTGACCTAATAAGAGAATATTAAAACTTGAAGGAGCTCTTCACCCCCACTGACCTCCCCCAGTGAGCCAGTCCGTACAAAACTTGACAAAATTCCAGGACGCAAACTCTTCTGTTCCCAAATTTAAAATCTGTATAATTCTCTGTGAGAGTTAATGTAGAATAAAGAATCATCCTCTACATGTAACGTCACGTGAAACTGTCACTCCACATTAGTTCTTTACTATAAGTCGAGACGTTGTGCACCAGCAACTTTTTAGGCTGTGCAAGTTGCTAAAAGTGCTTCATTAATAAGATATAATGCCAGTCCTCCTTTTCTGGGCCTCTCTCCTTCACCAGTCTTTGGTTAACATCCATCCATCCATCCATCCATCCACTATATGGAGTTAATCTTTGTCAATGCTTCCAGTTAACATTGCCAGCAATTAACTGGAACAGAATGGAAATCTCTTAATGTAATGTATAAGTGGCTTGTCACATCTGGCTTGTCACATCTGGCCGATCCCCGATCCAATTAATAAGTTTAGTATCGTGCTGATAATAACGTAGCATCCATAAAACTTTAATTTAACTTCTGGTTGGGATCCAAAAGTTTATACAAAATACCAAATATATCAGGCTGTATTTTGAAAAATGTGCATAAAATGATGCACAAGACACTTACTTACCAATATTTACAAAAAAGTGTTGAGAACATGGGACAAAGGTGATTTAATGAAGCTCCTCACCTTTTCCTGATACTGCCGTCTGGAGGAGTCCAGGGACTGGATAAGGGCTGTTGCATGGCCAATAAAAACAGCATAGCAAGTAGCTCCTACAATCATACTCAGCATGGTGAGCCAGATATCTGATAGACTTTCCGGGGCCTGCCGGCCATAACCGATGCACAGCATGTGGCTCATTGCCTTGAATACAGCAAAGGAGTACAGCTCTGACCAGGTATCATTCTGCAGAGAGAGAAAAAGGGGAGATAAAGAAACAGTTAAAGACATCAATGTTACATAAAAGACATGTTTTGAGGGAGAGTGGTGGCAGAGAGTAGGGAACCAGAAGAAAAGCTTTGGGGACAGCGGGGTCACGGAAAAGCACTTATACAAATGAGAACTCAAGGGACAGAGCTGCATTAGAGGGGAAGAGGGAGAAAGTGGAAACGACATCAGGGGAATCCTTCGAGGCCTAATCAGTAAAGTAGAGACGGTTTGGAAATTATTTCCTCCGAGAGGAATGATAATGAGAGGTCATTAAATATGCCCTTTCAGAGCTGTGTGAATAGGAATCTACTACAGGCGGTGACAGCCGGGCAGCGGTCACCTAGCTGCCTGCCTGTGTGGAGATTCAGGAGGGGACAAACCTCAGATCGTAACTTACAAAAACATCAACGGCCATTAATCATGTCGTTGAATCAACACTGATACTTTCTCAGATGTAAATAATGGCTCATTGTTATATCACTGTAGCTTTGAGCCAAAACTCTCTTCCTCACAAAAACTGAGCAACAAGCTCAACTGACCTGACACTTTTGTTCACTACGCTACCTTTGTTTCTCTCTTTCTTTCATTAGTGGTGACTCTGCTGACCTCAGTGTGAACAGATTGCTGATGCCAATTAATTCAAGCTGGAGCCAAAAGTTTGGAATGATTTTTTTTTTTCTTTTTTGGAAATTATTCTACCAGAGAAACACAGTATCCTGTGTAATGACATTGTATTAAACTTGTGTGCATGGAAAAATTACATTAAAAACAGCATCCTGAAAACCTCTTAGAGTCTGGTTTCAAGAGCACAAACATTTCTATGATGGCCCCCTGACACACACACACACTCCTCCTCTCTAAATTTGCACCAGGCTACATGAGGTTACAGTCTGTGCTCAGATAGCAAAGGCAGTCAACTATATCCTCTCTCATAACCTACAGATGTGCATTAGCAATCTATTAGTGCACCTGCTATTATATTATAAAACATGCTATCTTTTCCTTGGCTTATTTTCAAACTAAACTAAATGACCCCCCCTATAGTCCTGTGAAAACCAGCTCTAAATGACTTTTCATGAGCTAAGAAAATCCTTGTTTTCATCATTGGGGTTTTTTAGATAATTGAATTGGTGTTTAAAGGGTTTATTTACATATAGAAGTAAGAACACAGGCTCTTTCAGTTCAACAAAAAAATGTTTTAGAGATACATAGGTTTCATTGGAAAATCCATCCATCCATCCATTTTCTACCGCTTATCCTCTAGTGGGGTCGCGGGGGGGCTGGAGCCTATCCCAGCTTTTCGGGCGAGAGGCGGGGTACACCTTGGACAGGTCGCCAGTCCATCGCAGGGCACATAGAGACAGACAACCATTCACACTCACAGCCACACCTATGGTCAATTTAGAGTATCCAATTAGCCTAGCCCCCATTTTGCATGTCTTTGGACAGTGGGAGGAAGCCGGAGTACCCGGAGAGGACCCACACTGGCACGGGGAGAACATGCAAACTCCACACAGAAAGATCCCATGTCCGAGCCGGGACTCGAACCCGGAACCTTCTTGCTGTCATTGGAAAATGACATGTTTAAATGCTAACGATGATGACAAAGTATTACCACTGTGTATTATTATGAAGCAGTGTAGAGCAGATTAGACAATAAATTGATTATTTGATTGACAAAAAATGATCTGGAAACACTTTTGCTGATCAGTTATTTGTTTGTTATTTATCAAGCAAAAACAGTCTCAGGTTTCCGCTTCTCACATGTGAATATGTGCCGCGTTTCTCTTTGTTATATGATTGATATTTAGATTCCTTGGGGTTTTGACTTGTTGGTCAGACAGAACAAACTATTGTAGACATCATCTTGGGCTGTGGGAAACTGTGACAGGCATTTGCAGTATTTTATGAAGAATCGAATAGATACAACATAATAGCACGTGTCTCTGTGCAGATCCATGAGAAACAACATTAAAGGGCCACAAAGTGATTAGAAGTACTTCTCCGTCATGAACTGAGGAAAATCTAGACTCCAAAAATAAATATAGCTCCACCAAGTGGGCTGAGACTAAATGGTGTATGTGAAAACAGAAAGAGAAACAGTGGAGTGAAACAGATTGAATAATAGATGAACGATGAGCACTTTGATTCTGAAATAGCACAGGCAAGAGAGAGGCAGAGAGAGACTCCGTGTCCTCACAAGTCTCAACAGCCCTCCACAGAGATTTCAGTTTGGGAACTATCCGTTGCTTTGTTGGTAATCATCGTCTCCATTAGAGGCAGATAGTCTGAAGCTGGCTGATAACGCAGGGGCTTTAAATTTATCTTCCAGTGTCTTAAAAATGCATCTTTACATATGATGTGTGGCAGCCTTGCTGTGCAGCAGGAATGAATTTCATCTGTGAAAAAGGATGACCATGTGCTAGTTAAGTGATGTGCCTTCAAGGAGTGACACATTTACCCAGCAAAAAAAAAAAAAAAGAAAAGCACCAACATTTAGCTCAGGATACGCACTAAGTTCGAGAAGAAGTCAAGACAAGTCTACAGCTATGCTAGCATCCCTGAGAGGCTCGTTGTAAAGAAAACCAAAATGATAGATAGAAAAAAAAAATCTAGCACAGAAGAGGGTGGTGGTGGATAAAAGTCCTTTGCAACATGTCAACACATATGGTAGTTTACTTGTGTGAGGTGGTGTAAGCAGAAAGGTCATCATGTCAAGTCTTTTGTGAGATTTTATAGTGTTGGGTGAACTAGACAGATGAAGAAATGCAGTCTTTATTTTTCCCAAACATTTAGGCATAAAGTATGTTTCAGAGAATCAGCATTGTCATCAGTGTTTAGCGATGTTATCACCATAGCTTAGCATCTTAGCATGCCAATATTTGCTAATTAGCACTAAGCAAAAAGTACAGCTGAGGCTAATAAGAGTGTCACTAACTTAGAAGGAACATCTGGCATACATTGCACGATGACATTTCTGTCTTAACCACAAATGTCACCATAATTATTGTGATTCATCTTCTGGGGACCATGATTTTGAGGACAAATTTAAGCCATACAATAACTGTTGAGATTTTTCAGTCTGGACCAAAGTAGTGGACTGACCGACTGACATTGCCACCCCTACAGCCACACCACTAGCATGACTAAAACTGACAAAAAGCGCACCCAAAGATCTGGACAAAGATGAACTTTTCCCCTGCTACCACTCCCATCATCAGTTCACACTTCCCTGCACCACAGGCTGAAGGCCTAAGGCTCTGTATTGAACGGATAGGTGCAGAAATGAAAGAGACAGGAAGAAGGAGATAATGGAAACATACTGAATGACCAATCATTTTGTGTGTCCAGTGGACGATAAGCTGGAGACAAATATCAAAAGATAACTGACGCACATGTAACAAGACCTACGGCCGGGCCCACCAGTTTAAATTACAATGTCTTATCTGAGTTTATTGTACAGTCACCTCAGTCTCCTGCTTCCTGTCTCTCTGTGTCACTCTCTTCAGTTCATCTGCCTCACTGAGTGTGTGTGTGGTCTCTTTATAATCTGTGGTGCGGACAGTGAAATATGTTTTTACTTTATGTGGAAACTAAGGCATCCTCTGTCCAACAATAGTTAATTTCAAGGTCAAAGGAAAAGTGTCACGCAGTAATTAATCCATCAACATGAACATCATGTGATAGCCTGGACCGGTGTAGCTACACGGTTTGGGTTAATCAATTTAACCCTTAATTTTTGATGTTGTATGATTTTAAAGGAACAGTTCAACATTTTGGGAAATAAACTTTCTCGCTAAAATGAGAGGGTTAATACCACTATCATTTCTGTGCATATGGAGCAATAACCAGGAGACAGTTAGCTTAGCGTAGTATAAAGACTGGAAGCAGGGGGAAACAGCTAGCCTGGCTAGTTGCAGCATATTTTGACTTTTCTATTTGTGTACTGGTTAAACAAACCAAATAAAACATGTTAATTAGTGAGCTTTAGAGGTGCTGCTCACTGTATCTCTCAGTTTTAGATAGACCCAGAGCATCTATTTCTCCCTGCTTACAGTTTTAATCCTAAATTTAGCTAATAGCCACCTGGCTGTAGTTTCATATTTTGTGTACAGAAATTAAAGCGTAATTAACTCCTTAAAAGTACTCTCATCACAATTATGGAGAATGTTTTTATTTACTGACTTTTTTTGAAGATCAATTAGTAAGAGGAGGTACTCCAGAAATCTAGTATTGCACATTCAAGTGAGAAGATTGTGAGACAAGGATTAAAAACAAATCAAAAACAGGTGTAAACCACCTCATGGAATCATCTGGGTTACTTTTTCAGACTTGACAAAGCTCCTATAAAGCTTACAAAGGACATTACACAGTTGCTTTTACAGGCTGAGTAGTAATCCTCATGAAGTATACTGAACTTTATGTGTGAAATCTTCTGTATTGCACTGCTTTTAGAAAGGGCCATAACCACAGTCTACAATTATGCAATCAAGCCTGACTGAAATGGACAGTGGATTTATGGTGCACTGTTTGGGAAATGGTCACAGTCATGATGCCACATTGGTCCTTTCATTGTGACCATATGTATCAAAGTAAGTGTTGCTCAAAACATTTGCACTTGGGCTTCAATTGTTCTCAACACAAGTAATGTCACTGCTGCTTGAGTAATGTTTAAAGTGCAGTAACGGTGCTTCTTGCTTAAGTAGGATATTGTAGCACTGCCTGCACTCAGCACAATGAGATCTTTGAGAACAAAAACACCTGAGTTCCTGTGGGATTGACATAATCACATCCTTTTCCCTCCTCACACAGGAAACAAACACTTCCTAATTTCTTGTCCATTTACGGAGGTTGGACAGCAGCTTTCACTTCTCATGTTTATATGCTGTTACGGGCCTGGTGAGTAGTTCAAATCAAATTTGCCATGTCCAGCAGCAGGCCTGTAATACTGTTTGGCCAAACAAATAAATAAAGTAAATAAAGTGATTTAACACAATACATAGTGATTACCGGCTTATCTTCTCCAAGCCAGCACAGCACTGTACTGCAAAGCCCCCGCCTGCTGATAGCAGTGGGGGATAATAGGAAAGAGACGTCTCTGTGATGTGGATACAGTAAGGGATGGGTACACACACAGTTGTAATTACAGAGTCGAAACTATACACCCTGTATCTGTCAGTTAGTGCTGCTGTCACCATTATTACCCAGTTGCCTCTGTACTCCACTGACGCAGCGAGGGTCTGCCACCAAACCGCTTTCTAGCATGGAAATTAACTTTGTGGCTGACAAGGCCACGTAAAGCTAATGCTAAATATAAACTAAATTAAATTAATGGATGGGAGTTGGGGTGTAATGCAAAAACAACCTATGTTCCCCGAGGTATTACAAGTTAGACAGAATCCAATTACTGGTTGGTGGATGTCATCAAGAGTTACAGAGTGTTCCCAACGCCCTCCATGGGTCTCCGCCTGTGGGCCCCACACCACCAGAGCCACTATAGGGTGCAAGGCTTGATGGATGGCCTGGCTGTAACACACTGGCTAATGTTACAAGTTGTCAGCCACTCAATAGGGGGGCGGTCTCAGGTGGCTGTAGGCAGCCTGTACCATGCAAGGCTGGCCCTTTAGTTTGAGAGTGACGGCTCTCTGGAGACTGACTGTCTTTGATTATACAGAGGGAGAGAGCAATGGAGGAGTCAGTGGCCTGTCAGCACTGAACTTCATCATCCCAGACTTCAGACTCTGCGCTGTACACACTGCAACGTTGTCTTCTTGTGTGTCATGTAAGTTTTTAACAGCACAAATATTCAAGTTTTCTTCAGGTTAAGGTTGTTGTGCTTGCAGTGCTTTATAAGGAAGGTCAGCACTGTTTATGTCATTTTTACATTATACATACACGGAATAAAAGATGGCCCAAACTGAGAGACTGAGTATAGATACAGGCATATCTGTGTATTTATATTACATGTAAGGCTGCACCAAACTATTATTTTCATTAATGCTTTATTGCTTAATTGCTTATTGCGATTAATTATTTAATGTCAAAAACATCACAATTTTTGCTTGAAAAATGACAAACAATTATGTAGCTATTGAAATAATGGCTGATTAATTTTTGTTTACATTTTTTGGATTCAAGGAGACATGGATAGAAGGACTCAGTAGTTGCTTCACTTTGTTACAATGAGTTGTGAGTGAGTTTGTATTTCAGTAGAAGGCAAACAGTTGAATCATGCAGGTAAAGGCAATGTATGATGGACTCTTTACTAGTCTGTAACATCAAAGGCTTGGTTAGGATATGGTTGAGATTCTGCCTCAGGGACAGTGGACACACCTGCTCTGATTAAAGTCTCTAAATGTCTGTATTCTGGTTTCAACATTGAGCGACTGTCTATGTAGTTTACATGTTATCTTTTAATTACCCCAGAGGTTACACTGTAGTAATGTGAAACTACTTTCTGAACTTGGGTGATTTTTTTAATGGTGGACTAAACAACAAATGCCTCTACCTGTTTTACCACCATAGTAAATATTTTTGATCTTTTTCTGAGATCATTTTGCCATTACTGTATGAAAGCAACATTCATCAGACCCAAAATATAGTCACTGATACTGAGATCCTGAGTCAGTATGGTAACATATAATTTTGTCAGTGCTGTGAAACTCTACAAAATAGCACTAGCAAAACTGCACTGTGTCCCCTTCTGGCACATTGAACAAAGAGGATTTCCTTCTCTTTCACCAACATGAAAGAGAGGCTATTTACTCTCATCATCACATTAACTTGTTTTAACTGGAATAACTATTGTACAGCAATGAAAACTGCTGTCATCCAGGAAATACTTCAAATCTGAAATTTACAAGCAGTCCTGGCCGGTCCCGACGCTGTAGGGGAGCGGGACCCAATCTGTTTAAAACCCCATTTGGACCTGTTCCTGGTGTCTGGGTTAGTGTGGTCTCCCCTTGCTCAGTAAAAGGCTGGGCTGACAGACAGACCTATAAAAAACAGCTTTTATCTCTCTGAGAGAGACATGGCAACAAAGAGCCCAGCTGCCTGGCCATAACCCCCCCCCCCCCCCCCCCCCCCCCCCCCCGCTTATTCAATCCCTCTGTTTTCCCCTTTTATCTTTTATGTCATCACCCCACCAAACTGAAGAGGAGGCACGGAGGGATCTAGAGGTGTGTTTAAATCTCCCTGCTTCATTGGTGTTTTAATGTTGTTTTCTGTCTGGCACATCGACTGAATGCAACAGCAGAAGCTGGCGATATGTGCAATTTTGTTGATTTGTTGGAAAGATATACTAACGACTTTTCCTCCTGAATCAGCACTATCATAACAGCAGCAAACACTTACGATAATAATGGTTCTGTGAACAGTGCAGTACTCTGTTTTCAAAGTGGATCATATTGAACCAAATTGCAGTATATATAACTATCACAACTAACCTACACAACCCTTCATTTTTAGTCATGCTCGCAGCATGTTTTTAAGGATGTCTGTCCAACACTTGAAATATCATATATCTTAACTGTTGGGTAGATTGCAGAGGAATTTTGTATAGACATTCACGGCCCTTAGAGGATTAATTCCAATGACTTTGGTAATCCACTGTTTATTCCTCTAGTCAGTTTTCACTAATCCTGTAAAATACATCAACAACTATTATAGATTATCTTCAATGGTTTTCAGACAATAAATCCACTTGACTTCAGAGTCCCTCTGACTTTTCTTTAACAATATGATCAGAGCAAAATTTAATTTGTCTAATACTTTGGTTTTTGACCAAATACTGGCAAAACTAATGATGTTTCCATCTGCCTCAGCTGTACTTTGTGTTTATTGATAATTAGCACACTAAACTAAAATGGTGAACATTGCTAATTATAATAATATATATATAATAATTATTAATATAAACTATATTGTTTACAGTCACTGTGAGCTTGTTAGCATGCTGATGTTAGTATTTACTTCGCAGCGCCACTGTCCCTGAGAACAGCCTTACACATCCACTAATGTGGCTTTTGACTCCTAGTCTTGTGTCAGTGACTTGGACCTGCAGTATATTTATTACCGGTTTAATTTTGTAGCAACAAAAGTTGAGTTACAAGGAACATGAACCCATTTTCTGGTCTTTAAAATAAAATACATTTCATTCAGATGCAAAGGTTCATGCACAGATTTGAGACATTTTCATCTGTTGATACTAGAGTTTCTGTTTCAGTAAAAGACAATAAAGCATTTATCACGGCCAAAACACATTGATTGACATTCAGCCAATATTTTCTGATGATGGTCAGACACTTCGATCAATACTCTGTGACCACGATCAGCTCTTTCCCAATCAACTCAGATTAAAAATGTAAATCCAGTTCCGGAGTGATATGTGTGACTTCGTATGCGCAGACATGATTCCCTGACCCATACCTCCATCTTGTTGAGGGACACCCAGCAGTCTGAGGGGAAGTCCTGCAGCATGGGAACCAGGAACTGTAGGCAGCCGTCCCAGTGACACAGCAGCAGCATCATACCAATCAGGTTAAAGATCCGCATCACCGCACTAGCCAGGTCATAGGTCATATGGAAGATCTGGAGCGAGACAAGACAGGTAGGGGAGTTTAAACTGTGGAGTGAGACATACAGAATATGTTGGATTCAAGGAGAGAGAGGCAGATCACTTCATACTGCACTTGTATTTCTGGTACGAACTTTGTCAAATACTTAAATCATTGAAATCCTATCTCACCGGCGGGACAGTCTCCTTTGGATTACAACAAGTTTGATTAATGAGTAGAGGGGACAGGCTCCCATCAGTCCCAAGTCAAACACAGCAGGAGCAGGCAAGACATTTGTTACACAGAGACACATGACATCAATCAGAGGCTCAAACACGCACACGGAGTCCAGTCACACACACAAAACACTCACGCAAGCCTGCGGGCACAAAGATACACTAACAACACAGACAGATATGCCAACTTGAAATACACACATTCACGCACACAAGATGATGGACAGGGACCATCATGATCCTTAACAACTGATAGTCTATGTTGCCTCACCCATCAATCATTCTGAGTCACCGGACAGTCCCTTAGGCCAATCATCTATCACCTGACTGACGTCAACAAGCCACTCTCTGTTGTGCTTAATAGTCTGATGGTTGCTTAAATGCAATAATCATATCCATGATGTGTAAAACTGTTAGAGGTTCTGGTGCTTTTCATAGTAAGAACAGCCAATATTGTCTAATAGAGTCTACTATCAAGGAATGAGAAATGGGTCATTTCTTACTCAGTGCAGCTGAGGGAGGAGTGATACTCAGTGAAGGGAGAGATGAAGAATGAGACTGGACATGAATCACATGTGCTGATCTTTTGTAAATGCCGCTTTAACCTTTATGGGGTTTTCACTGTCAGTTTTTGACAATCAGTAACTGACAAAATAGTAATTTTTCAAATCATTTTTACTGAGGATGGATGAGAGAAACTGTACTGTGCATTTGTGTTGATGCCCGATGGATGTGTTCAGCACCGTGGACAGCTCCGAGACAGTTTCAGGAACAAAAAGTAGTTCATTGTTCTGATACTTGGGTTTCCAAAATAAAATGATGGCTGATAATGTCAAAGAGACAGGCATTTGAAAGTGGGCATCGCTTGTCTCAGTGTCTCACTCTCCACCACATCTCCGCTCTCATTCTCCATGCATGCTAAGTATCACTTCCCATCATGCACCACTGTGTGTATGTGTGCGTATCACATCATATCTTCAGAAATCCAATTATCCAAAGGTCAAGTGAGCAGCCGAGCTCCACTGCGCTGCTCACCACTGCAAAATGCCAACACCATGCTGCCGATACTGGCACAAACGAAAAGTCGAGTGATCTCATGACATCTCGGGACCTCCTGTCTCCCAGGCTGCTCGCCTTCATTTGAGGAAGGAGTCCGAGGAGAGGCTAGAGCAGGGCCCTGACAAAGGTGCATCTCTCAGAGTACATAAAAACTGAGTGGCCAGGAAGGGCAGGGCTGGGTCTTTGAGTTTGGTCTGGGGACTCTACCTGGCAACAGCACCTATCTTCACATCCAAAGTCTGCAAGTCAGGCCTCTAGAGAAGAGCCAGCTTACCTAACCTCGCCAATCACTCTAAATTAACAATTAGTGAAATATATCATCGCAGTCAACAGACCCCATAGTGCTGCGCATATTATCATCACCCTCTACCCCACCTGCTCTTCCTCTGGCATCTTAATTGATTAACTGTGTTTGCCCTGGTAATAGGCTCCTTATTAGACCGCCTGGTGCCGCCTGTGGGCCTGCCAGGTCAGACAGGGAGACAGAAGGGTAAGGAGGGGGGTTGTGTGACAATAACAGTAATTAGGATGCAAAGTTTGTTAAAGCTCAAACATCCTGCTGACATTATACATTTCTCACCAGGTGGCAGGTGAGAACATGAACACTGAGCCTCCAGGCGGAGGAGAGCAGGCAGCTCAGAGCAAGCAGATTGTTGATTTGGTCATGAGCCAACATCAGCATATTGGAGGCAAATCAGCGACCTTTTTACCACCGACTAGATTGGGTGTTTCTTCCTCTGTGGCTAAGAGATATGTGATTAGATTTCATACAATATTTACCCAGGGACAATCATGAAATGCATGTTCTTACCTCTTCCCATTGGTGAATGTAGCGTATTAATCTGGAGAGCCTCAACAGCCTCAAAAGACTTAGGATCTTGGTAAAGCGGACGATCCTCAGGGCCCGAGCAGTCTTGTACACCTCTGAGTCGATTCCCTTCTCCACTATGAGGAATATGTAATCCACTGGGATGGAGGAGATGAAGTCCACAATGAACCAAGTCTTTAGGTACTTCTTCTTAATGGTTTTAGGGTCCAAAATGATGTCCGAGTTGTCCTCAATGATGATTCCAGTGCGAAAGTTGAGCACCAGGTCCATGAGGAAGAAGGTGTCGGAGACCACGTTGAAGATGATCCAGGGCGTGGTGGTCTCGTCCTTGAAGAAGGTGATGCCCACAGGGATGATGATCAGGTTGCCCACCATAAACAGCAGCATTGTGAAATCCCAGTAGAACCTAGCAGGCGTGTGTGTAGTTGTGGTGTGTGCATGAGAGTGCGTTTACATGGGTGTATGTGGTGTACAGGAGAGGAAAAAAAAAAAGAGGGGGGGGGGACAAAAATAGAGTTAGATAAGAAAAGTTGCTGTGGAAAGCCGATAGGCACAAGAGACTTCCAAGCTCAAGATGGAAGAAAGTGTAAACGAAGTGCAGGAGCTACACTCTGGCTGCCTGAACGTGCAGAGTAATGAGAGATGCTGAACTTTCTTTTTCCGAGACTGACATGTACTATAATAAAAGCTTATAAGCAAGTTTCTCTATGCATTTTATATACGCAACAAAATAAATCTAATGATTGTCACTGCTCATGCGAATTTATCGCATTATCTTTGAGTAAAAACTGTTTTTCCTGTACAATGAGACTAGATTTGATCTTCAGGCTGCATTTTCAAGGTTAAAAGACGGAGGCAAGTGTTATCCTCCTTTCTTAACACTTCAGTTTTCCACTCTGGCTTCTTAAAACCCGATATGCAGAAAAGTATTGAAGTGGTAACCCTTCCCTTTGTTTGTTTGGACATTTGATGAAGGTAACAAAATACTGAAACGACCGTAAAATGTTGAAATATTGTGTTGGATTATGTTTCGGTTTTATATATGGGTTATGAATGGGCAATATGTTCATTTTGTCTGCCAAAAAGTAATTTGCTGCCAAAGAAACATAGCCTACAGGATGTTATCCTCCATAGTGATGTTATTTATGTTTGGGGTAAATAATACCTCTTCTAAACAGTTGTAAAATTCCAATAAGAACAAGGGTAAAATCCAAATAGACTGTATTTTTACAGCCAGGCTCTCTCAGATATTACAGAAGTAATTTAAAAAAAATAAGGAAAGTTATTAAGTATCAAGCCGATAAATCAATGTTAAATGTTTTATTTAGCTGTTAAAGAGGGACAAACACAACACTATGGTTAATTTGCAATCGCATTTGCTGCTCTTATCGACCTTGCAGTGCACATGGAAGCCCTGGTGACTGTCTTGCTACTCTGTCTCTCTCAGTAGTGATGTGGCAGTTTGGTGACTGGGACAGACGGAGTAAAAGTAGTGAGGTCTGAGTCCGTCAGAGGCCTCTCTGCAGGACAGGTGCAGCGCTGAGTCATTACACTGCGACTTATGCAACATGTTCTGACTCCTCTACTCCACGGCAACAACAATAACTGCCGCGGTGATAATGTCTGAATCAACTTTGATGCTTTAACTATGCCTATGCGTTCATTAGCATAAGAATCACAGAGAGCCTCACACAATGCGGGGAGTCTGCGTGATAAAGAACGGTCTCCATAGTGGCCTGTTGTCAAATTGCATCTCTGCTGCTGAAGACATGTCTCAAGTTTAGCCTGTAGTGGACTACTGACTCGGCGTTATGTGATACAAATGGTCCAAACATGAATGGCGCTGGGCAGGGGGTGGGGGTGGGTGTGGGAGTGAGGGGGAGGGAGTGTGTGTGGAGGTGGGGGTGGGGGGTGAAGGTAGCGCTCAAACGCGCGAGCCGACTCCAAATTAGAGACGGGAGCTGTCCGCTGTTTTTGGTGCTGAAACGAAACCGTGCAGCCAAGAGGAAAACCAAGAGGCTGCTGATTCCCCGAGCCAAACGCATTTCGGCGACTGATACATGTCGAATACAAGCCCTACAGGCTCATTTTACCTAGCCCGAGTCACGAGGAGCCTTCTTTGCTCGTGGATTTCCCTAAATATTTGTATGACAAAATAGCTGCTGGGTGTCCAGCTGGGTTATCAGTGCTGAGCCGTGATAAAAAAGAGCGCATCCGTGATTTAAATGCAGGATCCGGGGAGTCATATAGGCGGATATATCTCCAGTGAGCATGCTTGAGGTTTTCGCACACTTGGCTCAAGGTGACATTCCATTACTGAGTGCATCGCGCGCGCGCGCACACACACACACGCACACACACGCACACACATACACATACACACACACACATATACACACACACACACACACACATATACACACACACACACACAGCCTACATCCTATCAGCACGGCTCTTGTCGCAGAGCATAGCTTATACTACAACAAATATTAACTTGATCTGTTGATGATGGCTTTTTAAATGAACTCGTCTAGCTGCAGATCGCTGTTCTCTCTGTTAAATGTGAGCGCGTGCTGCAACGAAAAGTCGAGATGCGTTAGCAGGCCGGGCTTGTTGAGCATCCCAGACATGCTACTGTACATACAGACCGAAATAGGATTTGTTTACAACCTTGAAAGGACAGTCTTTGCTCATTTCAGTTTGCCTGACAACAGGTTGTTTGGGGATTAATGGCAGCGAGTTGCAATGCATTGATTCAAACCTCTACAGATTCAGTCATAAGGGAGGGAGTGAAAAATCAGCAGCCAGTAGCCTTGGACAATAATCATGCCTGTGTTCCCATGGAGTCACAATGGTTACTCACTATAAAGTAGCCTAAGTTGTAGATGACAATGGGGACCCATACGGGCCCCTCATGACTTTCAACGTGCAACCAATGGCGGCCCCAGCTCTTACCTGAAATCGCTGTAAGGGTGGATAATCCAATTCCCAGCTGATTTTACCCTCTCCTGCTCTCTCTCCACTGCCTTTTGACTACCATACATGCGTAAGGAGAATTTGTTAACTCCAGGCTGCAGCATACTACTGAACTGCCGCTGCATGAAGCTGGCTTGGCTGCCCCGAGGTTCCGCATCCTCGGCGGGCACAATTGGCGGTCCATCCTCCGGCTTCTGGAAAGTGACAGAGTTCCTGGGCTGCTGGGTCTGAGTCTGGGTCGGGCCATGCAGCGAGGACGAGGCTTTCCGGCTAGGTGCGTTGGAGAAGGACACCTTGGAGTCCTTTTTCTCGGGGACACCGCTGGACACGGGGGTAGCGCCGGGGTTTGAGCTGTCTCCTCCGTGCCCCCCGCTCAGGGACCCGCCTGGTGTGATCGAGCCGTCCATGCTGGCGGTAGTCGAGTTACAGGCTCCTCGCTTGGCGCTGCCTCCGTCCTCGGCCCTCCCCGACCCTCCTGTCTGCTTCTCCTGCTTGGAGATGATTGAGCGCAGGCTCCCGGTACCCGAGTCCCTCCTGCATTCTCCGTTTTTGTTGCATTTCATGCTGGAAATTGGAGCGACGCTGTTGCAAACATCACCCGCTGTCGCGTTTAAAACCTCTGCCGCGACCGGTGATTCCGACGCCTCCGCCCCAGATGCTCTGCTGGTCTCGCCGCGCAGGGCAGCATCGCCCGGACAGGGTGTCTGGGTCTCGGCAGCTCTGGAGGCAGCAGTGGGCCGTGGGGCGGCAGGAGCGTCCTCTGTGTGCGTAAGGCAGGGCTCCTTGTTGGAGTTCCTCCTGGAAGCCGAGGACGCGGCTCCCCCTCCTGGCGTAAAGTTCTTCATCCTGATACTGCCTCTTCCTCCTCCTCCACCTCCGCCACTGCCGCTCCCCCCGGCTCGGCGCAACCGCGGATGCTGAAACTTAGACTCCTCTTCTCCGTCCTCCGTCTCGTCCATCACGACGTTGCTGGCTACACCGGGCTGCTTACCGCTCGGTGCGCCAGAAGAACCGGAGTCCAGACAATTGTGGCTGCTGCTGCTTCTTGTGCATTTGGACGCGGCAGACCTTGATGCACTGATGTGGCCGAATCCACTGCCGCCCACCGCCTTCTTTTTCATGGTGGCAGCAGACGCCGGTGACACCTCATTCCTGTCCATGACATTAAGCAGATCAAAATTTGCCTCCAATTATCTTTGGAGAAAACCAATCAGAGACAGAGGGGAGAGAAGAAGAAGAAGCGAGAGGGAGAGAGAAAGGAGAGAGGGACAAAGGGAGGGGTGGACGTGACTTCTTTGCAAACTACTGCGTTTATACTTTCACTAGTCATCCTGTCAGAGACGCTCAAGCATCAAACTAATTAAGCCTCTTGACTGCGTCAAATGTCATTAAACCATTAGCTTATGCTGCTCGCAGTTCAGTTCAAGTACATTTCCAGCTGAGGCCTCTCAGTCATGACCTAAAGCGTGAATTGCCTCGTGTAACTCTATCAAAAAAAAAAAATCATACGAAATCAAATAGTACTTCACGTTGTCAAACACAGTATATAACCTACTAACATCAAAAGTTTAATTACCACGTGTTAATGAAAACTCAAAATGATGTCATATGTTTTAGAAGGTGTTTTCAATGACAACCTTCCTGAATTGGTGTCACCCATACTTGGTATTTAGCGCGCCCTAGTGGCCATGCAGAGGAAACACATAAGGTGTAAAACAAATGTTTGGTGATTCCGACACAACAGAAGCTTCTAACTTTGTCAAAGGCGCTTGGTCAGAAACAGGAACTGGTCTCCAGTCTAGGTCCATTTGTCTACCCAAAGGTGAATTTGTCCTCACATGTGCCCTCAAACATGATCCTTTGGGTGCTTGTATCTGGGTTCATGGCCCAAAGGGAACATACTGTACCTTGCACCTCTCATGGGGAACATTTTTGTACCAAAATCACCTTTTGATTTCTGTCCTCAAGTCTATTTTAGTTAGTGTAGAGGTGCAGGTACAGATATGGACTATGGACAGCCGCAGTTAGGAATTATGTGCATTGAAAGTGTTCTGTACAATCCAAGCAACAAGAATGTTACTGTTTTGCTACTGTGAACTCTTGGTCCTCAGTATCCAGTGAAGTATCCAGACTATACAAACACCAAAAAAGCACCAGAGCAGTATTAAATTAGCTGTCCATGTCCTCTTTCAACAACTGACAAACCAAAATGCTTTAACATCCAGAGGCACAGTCAGATCAGTCTCCCTCTGCATAATCTGTGCACCCACCATCTTTAACAAGCGTCAACAAGTACAGCAGAGGTGTTAATGTACTGCCAACACTGACAGAGAGATGCAGGTTCAGCATCACAGATGGGCTCTTTGCTGCTCTGGCTCAAACCGCATATGAGCATAAAAGCAGCTGGTTACACGTTTCCATTCCATTAACATCTTTGTCGTAAGGAATTACACTACTGTATAAGATAGTCTGAATGCATGATTGTGTCTATGGCCAAAGTTACAGAGCTACAAAGCATCGTCCCTGCACAGTGAAGATATGGGCCATGATAATCGAGTGCTCCGTCACTGGAGAAGAGATTAAGTAGCTAACCTATTTTCTTTGATCTAGTTTTGGTTGAGTCTAAATTTGGTCACATATGTAAAGGATAGTTTACATACATACACACAGGCCTACTTAGCAATGGCAATATGACTACATAACTGGTGGTAATCAAATAATTCACATACCATCCCTGATACACACTAGCTTCTCCTGAAAAACTTAATAAAAATTCAACTTCGATTTAGTTTCAAATCTTCTTGCTGCAAATTTCTTACCTTTTGACATCAGTGCTGGGAAGTCATGAGAGTCATCTCTCTCTCTCTCTCTCCTCCCCTCCCTTCTTCTTTCTCTCTGACTTCCTCCCTCTGCTTCATTAGTCCAAACTACGCAGCCGCACAAAGGTTCAGTTTAATATCCTGGTAAGATAATGCAGCAGTGTGACAGTAACAAATAGTTTTCAACAAATGACAGAAACCAAAAAGACACAGTGATGCACGGAAATGGCAATGAAAATAAGATAAAAGATAAAACAAGTACCGAACAAACACCAAACAAGTGGCAAGTGGTGGTGGTATGAATGGCCCAGAAACATGTTACAGAAGAAACCACCTCGTAATATCCATCAATCACAATGAGGAGTGTTAACCTACATAGGAAAGATTAAGTGACAACCTTATCGGTGAGGTGCACCACACAGAACAACTGTCCTGAACCAGTAAAACAGCGAGTATACTAAGGAATCACACAATCTGTTTTACAAGTGAAGGTGGCATTTCTCCATCATAGCCTCTGTTTTCTCAAGGTCATGTAAGTCGACCTAAATGCTTCTTATTATTTGCAGTGGCTGGCGACACCACATCTATTTGCACTGGCAACCCCTATTCAACACCTTGGGAGTTTTCATGTGATTTTTGTCACTGTATCATACCGCAAGAAATGTTAAGTGAATTTTCCTGGATCTGCCTCCTGACCTGTGCTTTTTTTTAATTCATGGTTTAAGTTTTACCTCGATACTGACACTTGATACACATACAGACGGGTGTCTCCCATTAAAGGAGATGAGTATTTTCGTAAAACAAGTAGTTTGTATTTTCTATTTGTAATTAATTTAGATCGCTCCATAGACATGTTGTAAGTTTGAAATTAAAACAAACAAACAAAAGAAAACCTTAAATCTTCTGTTCGATTCAATGTTTATAAAACAATAAGACATGAATACTTCCTGTAGTTTTACAGGCATAAAGTCATTTGGGAACTAGCAGAGGTGCCACTGCGGCAAACAAGAGGCTGGGTTATGACAGGGCTACCTTTCATTAAACTTTTTCAAATATCACAGGGTCAATTTGTCAAAAAACAAAATAATAAGGTTAACATGTAAATGATCAACTGACATTAAAGTACAAATGTACATGTCCGTTCTCCCTCCTTGGCAAGTCAATGGTAAAACTGTGGTTTGTCTCTTGATAAAAACAGTTGGGGTTTGATCAATAGCATTTTCTCATCAAGTGTGTAAAATTAAGCCATACCAGTAGGATGACATTTTTGAAACTGCACATTATGAGCAGAAACTTTAAAATTTGTTTGTTTTAGCACTTTATTGTGACTGTACGAAAAATCAGTAAATAAAATAATAAACACTTGTTTTGTGAAACACATTTGGCCAGAGGTAAGATGATCCCATGCCTTTTTTTTTTTTTTAACTCTTTTTTCTTTTACATTGCCCAATTTGTGTCTTGGGCAAGGGTTCAATAAATAAGTATGTTTGTGAAATTTTTCACTTGAGGAATAAAAATGTGTCCACTGTTGAGCTGTGAGGATCTTTACCTTGTCAAGATACACTAAATACACTGGATCAAGCTCTAATAAAAACAAAAACAAGTCCAAAAAGACTTATCCAATGCAAAAAAAACAAAACAAAAAAAACATGTTTTTTTGTTCAGTAGTTTACCCAAATTCACATTCTCAACATCAGACAGAATTTTGTGCAAAATAAAGAAAACAAAGGTGCAAATAAATAAAAACCAGATGCATACACTCAGTTTCCTTTCCACAAGGTTTTAGTTTGATCCATTAGCTGTACAGTGGCTGACAGTTCAAAATGAATTATCTATCTACACATCTATGGACTCTGCACCACCACAGGCAATGTTTTAAAAAAAAAAAAAAAAGAACATTTTTTCTTTTAAATATAAAATGTGTCCCAGCCTTGTGGCAAAGACATGTCTCCATCAAAAAGCAGTCCACTCTGGTTCAAACTCTGCCCCAGTTCTGGTCACAATCCCACTTGATTATTATTATTATTGTTATCATTATTCACAGCCTCTCTGGATCCTCCATAAACACTGCAAAGTCCCACCTCCTCAAACACTTGATAACAATAGCAGCAGGAGCTGGACCCAGCATCCATTCAGCACAGGGGGTGGGGGGGTGGGAGCGGGGGTGGGTGACTAATAGTCTGCAACACATTCAGAGTTCACCTCGACTCATATCGTCCCCTAGAATTGAGATAGACAACTGTCCTGGTCTCAGCTGTAGAGAAGACTTGTTGGGTCTCAGCTGGGCGTGAGGTTTTCAGATGTGAGGTGGTGGTGACGGTTGAAAATCTATGAGTTGCTGGCGGCATTCTCATTGCTAGGTGAGCTCGGGGAGGAAGAGGAGGAGGAGGAGGGAGAGAAGTTCATTCCTGATAACCCCGGTGGGTCTGTGGCTGTATTCTGTCCACTAAGACTCTTCCTGCACACAGGACACGTATCATGCTGTGGGAAAAAACAAGGATGAACAAGAGTCCTTAGGCTGTTCACCATCAATATATCAACACATTCAGATGACCGTCTTATTCTGGACAATCGATGACATCCTACAAGTGAAGCACAGATGTTAGAGATGACCTGATCGTCCTTTTCTCTGCCCTCAATTTGAATCAGTCAATAGCAAGCGTGTTCCAATAAAGTCCCAATTTAATATTTTTATTTTCCAACATCATAAAACTGCACTGTGCACAGCTACTCCAGCAACTCCAAGTCAAATATGATTGATCAATTGACCAGAGTTCAGAAGGTGTAGTTAAGAATGGGGATGCCATCAAGATTGATGCCGCTATACAGGTTGTAAGTCAACAACATATTCATGTAAAAAAAGAGATAAGTTCTTCTAGAAACCAATACAACAGATTTACATGTCACCTGTAAATTAAATAGGTGGGGCTGTTTTGTCACTCGTTACTTATTGGTTTGGGCAAAAACAAAATAAAACATCACAATGAGCGGCTGAATGAATAAAATAAAATAGGTAATACAATCTAATTATCAGTGAACATCCTCCATCCAATAATTTCTTTAGTAGTTTCCTAATGTTATTATAGTGCTTTTACAGTGTCATAGCATGAACAGTATCATTCTGAACAGCTTTTCTTCATTCCCAGTATTAAGAAAATACTGACTTTGATATGTAATTTGACAACAGCTGCTGATATACATACCTGTTCCAGCCATGGTACTATACAGTCATTGTGAAACAAGTGATTGCATGGCAGTTGTCTGACACTCTCCTCAACGCTGTAGTCTTCTTTGCACACAGGACACTCTAAACCAGCACCTGCACAAACAGAGAACGACAACACTGTCTGTGTGTGTGTGTGTGTGTGTGTGTGTGTGTGTGTGAGACCTTCAGTCACATGCATCAGCTGTATGGACAATTGTGAACACACTGATTCTGTTTGTTTGTTCAGGCAGTGTTATGCAGTGTACGTGCAAATTCAGGCACTTCACTACCACTACTAAAACCATAAAAGTTAAAATAGATGTACAGTATATATATATACACATATTTATATATATGTACACACAGACACACACACATTGTGTGTGTGTATATATACATATATACATACACACAAAACGCATATATACAAACTGTATATATACATATACCTTTGTGCACTTGACAATGATGATATAAAACTAAAAACCAAAAACAAAATGTAAGACATATTTTCACTTTGTGTTTGTTGTCAGCTGTCTTCTTGTTATAGGGAAAATACTGTTATTGAATTGGCTTAAAGGCCTGGGAAATGGCATTGTTTTATATTTGGTGTGCTTAGATGACTTGGTTGTAGTGACATGAAGTGTATGCATGGAGCCAGTACAAAGAACAATGCTGATCAAAAAAGATGTTTTCTGTTCTGATAGATCAGTCAGAAAGGAAGCACAGATGCTTCTGGTGCAGACTGGATAAGATACAATGAGTGTGTAACTGTAAGTGAGAGCTATGTACATATGGGGACTTACCCACATGTTCCTCTGTAATAGAGATGGTGGGTAAACTCTTTATTCTTTCTCTGTCTGCAGGCGGAGGACCAGTGTTTTCAAACTGGTTCAATAACTACAAGTGAAAAAAGGCAGAAGTGCATTAAATGGCATACATCATTGTTCTGTGAGAACCAAGTTTTCTATAAAACGCCATCCTCTTCCAGTATGACGCTACACTACATGTCTGATAGATGTCTGATTTAAAGGAAGACTTCTTTGCAAAGTTTAGGGCTGTGCAGCCCGGTATCATTTCATTGCTATAAAATTAATTTAAATATCATTATTGTGAATTACTAATTATGATACTACTGTATAAATGCAACTATTCCTGGGGCCCCAATGAAAAGGCTCTCGGGACACTGAAGCTGACTAATTGATAAGTAGATTTATTTCCAGTGTAATGTAAAGAAAGCACATTTTGTACCTGTGTAATGATAGCATCAAGTCCATTGGCGCCCCAGGCGTAGTCCATTGGATTCGAATGTAACATGCCCCTGCCAAACAAGAAGAAAAACAACAAGTAAGAAACATTTTTTTCAGTATTTTTCAGCTCAGTGACATATAACAACAAAACAAATGTGCATCTGTTTCTTCTGCTTACCATGGTCCCATTCCAATGTTTGGCATGGCTGTAGGTGCTATGATTCCATTTACTAGCTGCTGGATAATTCTGGAAATCAGGAAAAAAAAAACAGCACAAAAAACAATATTTTCAGTGAGCATTTGCTGAATCAAACCGAGAAATTCAACTTGCTTTCTCACCTATACTGGACAAATGGAAAATGGCTGTGCGTATTTATAATTTCATGGTCACAGAAATATATCTCAACTTAAGTCAGATGGTAACAATAAATATTTATAGTTAAGTAATTATAGGAATAGCAAGTCTTTGCTATTGAAATGGTTATAATGAATACTGTATGTGTTATATTTTTTGAATGAATGCATCACAGATCACTTCATGGTATCTTTATTGGGTCTGTTAGCTAAGCAAGGTTCTACATTATGTTTAGCTGTATCTTAACACATCATGTCACTATATTCTAGAAATGTAAATAATATTGTTAAATATTGTCTACCGTTACATGAGAAGCACATATTACTCACACAAGAGAAGCAGACTTTTTACCTGTAATCTCTTGTGTCCCACACCAACCCCACACACACACACACACACACACACACACACACACACACACACACACACACACACACACACACACACACACACACACACACACACACACACACACACACACACACACACACACACACACAAAATGTCTCACCCTTCTAATGTGGGCACTCCTTCATGGCGCGTACCCTGTCTTCGAGGAACATGTCGACCCCGTGGTTGCCGTGCACTGTATCGTTGCCGTGATGCCATTTCCCGTTCTCTCCTGTTTTCTGTCTCTCGGTTGTCCTCTGTGGGTAGCCGTGTTCGCAGGTCAAAGTTTTCATCAAAAATCCCAAGTGCAAACGGACCATACCCAGAGGGAAATGTGAATAAGTGTTGGTGATCCATATTCTAGAAGAAAAATACAGAGGCAATGTCAAATCATGGTGCAATGTGCAAAATGTTTTCCTAGATGAGCTGATTCTGCAAATTCCACTGACCTCAAAGGCTGAGCGGTTCTGATCAGTGGAGGAGGATGTGGATGCGGACCCATTTTCAGTACTGCAGGATCACAGAGGTGAAGGAAGCAAAAAAGGTGAGACTTAAATATCAAATTAATAAGATTCATGAGGCACAATAATCCTCCATACCTTCTTTCCTCAGGCAATTCCTCAATGAAACCAGATTCACAGCGTGGACAGGTGTAGTCCTACAGTGAAAATAGAATTAGATCATATTATACTATACAGTTTAGTTTAGTGTGTTAGACAGGTGTTGATTCAACTTTATGGTTATTTTGAAGGCTGTGAGGTGCTGTTTAATTGTATAGTGTTATACTGAGTTGTGTTACTTATATTTACCCTACCCTGACTCATATAAACTGGGTGAATAGAATAGTACAAGCACCTCTCAGTGTATCACAATACACTGACAGCACCAAAAACTACAGCCTTAAAAAATGACTGAAAACACTTCAAACTGCCAACTAAGGATGATAATTATAACCTTGTAAACAAATAGGCTCTGTTGTATCAGAACACATTAGTTTTGGATAATTTAACATGTGTCTAGTAAACTGGCAACTGGTTTATCTAATAATAAAAAATACATACCTTCCTATTACGTCTCTATGAAGTGCAGACTACGCTAGTGTTGATGTAGAGCATAACGGCAATCAGTAACATCCATCACAGATGTCTTATTTCCAGTACATTCAGCCAGCTTGTGATTTCACAAAATGTGATCTCCTGAGAATACTCCGTCACACAGACAGGTAAGCACCCTGCTTACTGTCTGTAAAGTAACTGTTACTGTAACGTTCAAGAAGCTTCCCATGAATAGCTTGACAACAGACTGTGGTGGTAGGCAGGCTGATGTCACAACACTTCTCTTTGCGCTATAATCACAATCAGCCAAGAAGCAATCCTTGTGGAAAAGAACTATCAGTGGAATTTTTATATCAGCTGACTGAAACATTAATAAAAACCAAAACCCGCTAACTGGACGCTTTCTTCTCTTAGCTAGCTCGCTGATGTTAAACGCCACTACTAGAGACCTGTCAAGCTGTTAGGCTGAACTCAATCGGGCTGCTATTCAGCATACTGCGATATACCTGATATTATCCCTATAAATCACAAGATCACAACGTGAGCGTCCCCACCAACTTAATTACTACTACTTGACTGTCACTAGACCGTTGGTGCTAATTAGCGTAGCTGAACAGCAGCAGTCAGTCGACATGACTCGTTGAGCGACACAAACACACACACACGTACACAAGTAAGTCCATGACAAAACAAATATAATTTCTCGTTTTTCAAGTCTCTTTGAACCTTACCGGTAAACGTGGGCTAATCTCTGCTGAACACCGGTGACAAAAAAACCGGCAGGGCCGTGGGGGAGCTTCAGCCATTTCTAAGCAGGAGACCAATTCGTAAGTACGGACGGGCAGCAACGAGGGACAAGAAGACCGGACTTGCAAAGGGAAAGACGCGATGAAAACGGAAACGTGTTTACATACGTAACATCACCATGGCAGCTACACAAAATTACTAAGAAGAGGAGTTCCGGTTGAACATTTCCTTCAAAATAAAAACGTCGCATATAAAAAAAATCAACATCCATTACGAGACCTTGAAATGATTCAATATTTACATTTTTTTTTGTTTGTTTTATTATTTACTATTTGCCATTTTCATGCTACATATACTATGTTTAACAGAGGTCATATATAACCTGTCATTGTTCTTTCAAAGGATGTTAGTGCTTTCCACAAGATATGTTCCTATAACACACTTAAATCTAGACCCCAGTCTGTAGAAGAATCATGATAGTCCCTTATTTTCAACCACAAGACATTCAGGCTAAGATTTTGAGAATGCAATGCACACAATAGAGTTTCTACAAAGACTGTGCTCCAAATATTAGTGTGATGTGAAAGTACAGTTCTCAGGGGTATGTTATGTACATTATGCCAGCTGAAAGTGATTAAGTATTTAAGGAGCTTTATGTTAACCCAACATCACTGAAGGTAGGTGATCTCACAGAACACAGTATCGTATTGATATGATTATTTATTGAATTCATCATCAAACCAGTCAAACAAAGGGAGTGTGGGTAAAAAAAAAGGTGCATAAAATAGCGCCTATTAAAAACTTAACAATATGTGTGGGTGACATGGACAAGAGCCTAATTTTTACAGCATTTTTTCACATCATCATGTATGTATTATGTGCATTATGAATATTTGTTGTATATTTACCAAAGTATCCAAAATCAAACAGTGCAAATAAGAAGACTGTCATTTAAGAATTTTGAAACAAGGATTGACACACTATTTAGTTTTAGGATTTACTCCTGACTCAGCCTGTTAGGAGTTACTATTAGTCTTAGGATACATACTGATGGGATATTGGAAACGTCTATCTGTATAATATAATTCAACTGATTGAGTGGGTCACATTATTCATTTTACCAGAATTAATAATACCTGGTACAAGCTGAATATTATTTGACTTTGTATTGCAAGAAAAGTGTAGTTTCAGTCATAGTCTTGGGGTCATGTTGGCTAGTAGAATAATGCTTTTATTCTAGACAACTATGACCGGAAGTCTAAGTCAGCCTCTATGTCAGCTACACTGTAACGGCGAGAGGCTTATTGTAGTCCGTGAGCGTTGCTTTCGAATATATTCCTATTCCTGCTACGGCCATGGAGTCTAGCGATGCAGGTAAATCTTCACTGAGAAATTGAGTGAGATGCCAACGCTAAATATGCCCATAGTGAAGTTAGCCAGGATAGCCGTAAACGTTAACTAGCTTATGTAGCCGCTTGTTGGCGTAACCAGTGAACAGCGTTAGCTAGCTTTAGCTGTCGGGTTAGCTGAAATAGATAATCATAAAGCGAGAAAATCGGAATTATATTTACTTAACTCAATAATTATCCGTCTTTTCTAAGATCTACAACCTGTAATATCCACATGTAAACACACGCCAGTCAATTTTAACCGCTGTTTGAAGTTGTTTCTTTTGTTGAATGATTTAGATAAGCTTTCTTGTTCGCCAGTCTGTAATGGCTAACTACATGGCAAAGTTATTATATTACATATTATAGTTCCGTATTGATCTGCTTTCAGGTATTTATAACCTATGAATATCAATTTGATACAAATGTCACTGCAACATTTTAAATCAGAAAATATCTCAACTCCCAACTAAATGTTGTCATTTTACTGCATTTTCCCTTTTATGTTTGTTCAGGCCGAGGGGGATGGAAGTCCAAGCCTGCCCAGCCACAGAAAAACAAGATGAACATGAATATTCTCCGTCAAGAGAAGCTCATAGCTCAGAAGAAGAAAGAGATTGAGGCCAGAATGGCAGAACAAGCAAAAGTTAATGTGCAAACCACTAGCAAGCCCTTGCCCCCAAGGTCAGGACACACTCATACAGGATACACAAGCCCACAAGTTGTTACAGACATGTAAATATTAAATGAATGCTATATGCTTATGTATATTTTTATATTACAGTTTTTCAAGTACTGTCAGTTAGTGTTGTGATGCATGATGGTTTTGCATTGTTTTATACTAACATTGACTTAATGCTTTTTTTGATCCCAGTAGTTCTCCCAGTCTACAAGGAGCCTCTTCTAACAAGTTTGCAAATGATGGAAGTTTCTTACAACAGTTCATGAAGATGCAGAAGGAGAAATCCACCAATGTGCCAGGTTAGTTCTGTTATCTACACAGTTTCAACCAAAAGATCGCTGTCATGTTTTTGTCATATCTTTATCATAAGTAACATATTATTATCATGCGTTGCAGTGAAATTTAGCACAACAACAGGGACTCTGTGGAACATGGAATAGCTGTGACCCTGTGGTTTTGGCTCTTGTAAAAGACAAATAAAGAGGTCCTTGACAGCTGTACAGTGTATGGGAGGTAGAGGCTCTTTAAGAGGGCATCCTCACCCGAATACTATGGCAGGACCGTGAACATTACCTTACCTTACTTGTGTTGATTGCCTGCCAAATTTTCTGGTTGAGGAAGAGTTCTAACCAACAGTAACAGAAATAATAGTAGCATTTAGCCCAGTAGGTTAAGACTAGTACTAGATTTTTGTAATGTGTGCCCTTTTACTATTTCTAGGTTCCACCAGTGATACCAAAACTCCTTCAACCTTAAATTCATTGCCAGGAGGAAACACACTTCACAAGAAGAGCATTCTTGTTGGAAAGCGGCCTGGCCTTGGAGTCAGTAGCATGCTTAGTCAGTTCAAGAGCTACTCACAGTCCAAGAAGAATCCCGTTCTCAGCCAGAGGCCGAGTGTGTTTTGTTCTCCAGATGGTGAAGATGAGGAAGAAGATGCCGATTACTCCAGATTCTTAGAGATGAAAGGTAATTCAAAGCCTGTGTTTTTCAGTGTTTCTCTGGACAACTCCATGGCTTGGGACATTTCAGTACATCTTCGTACTCAAGTGGTACAGTTGCCTTGTGATTGGCATGTTGTCATAGGTGCCTTTACAGTAAATATACTCATAGCCTGCTTAAAGTCTCTCCCCCAGAGGATTCAGACACCAGACTCATTATCGACAAGATGGCCTCTTTTGTGGCAGAGGGGGGACCTGAACTGGAGAGAAAAGCCAGGGAAGACTACAAGGACAATCCTGTTTTCTTGTAAGTCTGAAGGACATGCTTATCTAGATGTATTTTATCCATACAGTGTTTTCAAATGTATTTGTTTTCAACTGTTATCATTCTCTTTCAGATTTTTATATGATAAGAGCAGTATGGATTATCTCTACTACAAAAAAAGAGTTGCAGAAATGAGAAAGGATTTTCTAAGACCTGAGAATACATCAGATATTGGTAAGATTATTTCTTCTCACCCTCTGTCTCTGTTTTCTCTCTCACACCTTTCCAATTACAAAAATTCAATTGCATTGGTGTGTACAGTATATTGTTAGTATAGTTTCTAGCTATCACAATATGACCTCATTTGCACATCCATATATATTAGGATGATTATTATTTAAATGATAATTTTAAGAACCTTTAATTCATGTGTATGTGTTTATTTTCAAGTCAGTGTACTTCCTTTATAGATACATATAGATGCATACAGTTCTTTACTGTCCAGTAAAAGTGACCTGGACAGGAGCAACCTGACATTTCTCAATTTTCAATAACAGAGTATATGTTTATACAGTATAAGTATTGAAATGTAATGATATGCACATGCGACTCTTCTTTGAGGTCTCTACCTTGAGTAAAACTGTGTTATTCATAGAAGTCTTCAGTTACATTTTAAAAAGGGATGAAAAAACATCTGCATACTGGCTTTCAAGGCCACACCATCATACAAAAATAATTTCTAGTCAAGGTACCAATCTGGTTCATTATCAAACTGCTTCTTATTTAAGACTGTGCTCATACAGGTCATGGCTTTTTCAGTTTTTCTCTTATTGTCTTATGTTTTAATAAACCATATTTGTTTGTTTGAAATCTGCAAACAGCGTAATAACTGTTTCACCAGTAAATGGTGAAATATACTATTTTGTCCATATCACTCACCCTTGAGTTATGCCTAATTGGATCAAAATTTAAAGATGAAGTAAAGATTCTAGTCTTAAATTGTGCACAACATTAGACATGCAGATACAAGTTGTACAGTGTAGCCATATTGTATGTGGTGGAGCCACTCACTTTAGGCTTTATTTGTTCTTCATTTGCTACAATAAAAGCCTCACATCCATACAGTTCCCCATTCACCACCCCTGTCCCCCTTGCTCCTCCTTCCTCTTCTTATCCCCTATTGGCTCTAGACTGGTGGTGTGTGAGGGCCAGTTGAGTACGGTACAGTAGTAGAGTGTGAATTGAGTCCCAGTACTGATAGGCTGCTTAAAGTCTCCCCCCCAGTGGACGCGGAAACCCAGCAGGTGGCTGAGAAGCTGGCCAGGTTTGTGGCGGAGGGTGGCCCTGAGGTGGAAGCCATCGCTGCTGAACGCAACAGAGACAACCCTGCCTTCAGGTCAGTCACTATTATCTGACTTTTTTCCTAATTATGACATATTGTGTTTTTTTCTTTTTTAATTAAAGCCTGGTTGTACTTTGATAGCTTTTAACCTAACATAAAATGTCTACTGTCCTTCCTACAGTTTCTTGTATGATCACCAAAGTCCAGCCCATCGCTTCTACAAAGAGAAAGTACAGGAGTATCGTGCTGCAGCCTCCCAGAGCTCTTCACCTCCTGCAGAAGAGTCAAGGGCAGATGTTCAGCGACCAAATGCTCTGCTATTACCAAGAATCCCCCCACCGCTGAACCCAGCATCTCTACCACCAGTTCAGGAGTCAGACACTCCACCCGTCAAACGGAAGAGGAAGAGCAGATGGGGTTCTGAAGAAGACAAAGTCGAGTTGCCCATTCCTCCCGTCATTGTTCCTCAGGAGATTAATGTTCCAGACCCTAACACACCTTCTCTCTCTGGTACATGAACTTGTATTATACATATTGCACAAATGTGCACATACTAGTATTTTTGGACTCCACTGTATATACTGTATATATATTGATTTGCTATTTTTGCCACACTATCAGCTGATCCAGTTGATAATTTGTTAATAAATGAATATAAACATTCTTGGTTTTAAAGCCCAGGAGCTGAGAGGTCTTGGTTATAAGAAGGGGAAGCCTCTTGGTCTGGTTGGAGTGACAGAACTATCTGAGGACCAGAAGAGACAAATCAAAGAACAACAAGAGGTAGGAAAATGCCAACTGAATGTGCATTTTTAACTATACCTGAATTCCACTCACAGTCAAAGATTAGTTAGAGCAGTCAAAAAGCACTGTGATGACTGGTCAATCACGCCTTAAAGTCAGGATTATTAGTCCCTGTAATGTACTATCTGTATATATGTTGCTGACCGTGCGTGTGTGATGTTTTCTCACACACTCTGTAGATGCAAGAGATGTATGACATGATCATGAAGCACAAGCGTGCAATGGCAGAGATGCAGGTAATGTGGGAAAAGGCCATGAGAGATCATCAACATGAATATGACAGTGATGAAGAAGTGGACCAGCAGGCAGGCACCTGGGAGCATCGTCTCCGAAAGATGGAAATGGAAAAGACACGTGGTAAGGCTGACCATCAGCATGGAGAATTATTAAACTGTAACACTAGCAGAGGTTGATGATTGATAATCAGTTTTTTATCAAGGTGATGAGATAGATCCTTGCTGTAAAAAAATAAATGTCTATTTTTCCAGAGTGGGCAGAATCTTTGACAGAAATGGGTAAAGGGAAACACTTTATTGGAGATTTCCTGCCTCCTGAAGAGCTGGAGAAGTTCATGGAGACCTTCAAGGCGCTCAAGGTCCGTTTTACTCTGAATTCATTTGTTCTCCAGCCTAACAATGAATAATTCTACTGTTTTTCAACTACAATGGTCGCCTCTGTCAATTAAACTGTAAAACCTTCATACATTTTTAGTATAATTTGTGCTAGCAATTAGTCATTAAGTGTCGCCCATGCAAAACTTGGTAGGACTGGGTTCAGTTTTAAATGCGTAAACATGATTGTTATCATCCACCCATGCCTCTATTTTCAAGCTGCTTGTCCAGGTCAGGGGCACTGTAGCATCAGCCATCGGAGCAACACAGACGTCTCTTTTCCCAGCAAATTCCTCTAGCTCTGCCTCAGGGACCCCCAGGAGGAGATTATAATTGCCACTTGTTTAATTGAAACTCAGTTTAACTCGATTTGGCAATGTTGTAGAAACCACACTTATTTTATCCCTTGAAGAGTTTCAAAGTTGAAAACAGCACAGCATGCAAACAGAATTTTTTTTTAGGTGAGTGTGGTGCCAGTGTCATTGGAAGTTATTGAAAAGTCAGCGGTCACATAAGACCCAGGATGTAATTGTTAAACGCCACACAGCAAACTACTTGAGCGTAAGTAAATATAAACAAAGAACAAAGTCGTTCTTGGAAAAATAAAATTTCTTGGGTTATGGTAGCACTACTCAAGTTTCTGCAGGTTGTATTCTGTGAAGACAGATCATCCCTGCTGTACTAAACAGACTTCGATGACAAGCAGAGTTCATTTTCCCTTTCCCTGTTAAATCAACTGAATAATAAAATAAATTTTGCTCGCCTATGCTAGATTACTTAATTACTAAATTAAAAATATATTTTTTTTACTCAAACTTGGATTCTGAATGACCCCTATTGGACACTAAGAAAAGCTAAAGTTGTATTGAAACAGATTTTAGAAAGATTAAAAATTATATTGACAATAAGACAGTGAAATGGTGCAACTCCAATGTGTATGGCATGAATGCAACTTAAGTCTTCTTGACTTGCAGGAGGGCCGGGACCCAGACTACTCAGAATACAAAGAATTTAAGTTGACGGTGGAGAACCTTGGCTTCCGAATGCTCATGAAGATGGGCTGGAAGGAAGGTGAAGGCCTTGGCAGTGAAGGACAGGGAATCAAGGCTCCCGTCAACAAGTGAGCATCCATCCATATTCTGTTTACCATACATTGAAATCACTGCAGTAATAATATGACCTTCACCATGTTGGATTGTTTTCAATGTCCATATATACACGTTTCCCTCAGTTTAGTTTAAGAGGTTATCTCACTGACACTCTCTCACGAACACCATCAAATAACACATAATTATGCCTCAGGCCCTGGCTGTTGCTGGCGCATAGGCATCATGTTTTCTGTTTGTCCGTCCTATTCTCGTGAATGTGATTTCTCAGTAATGCTGTGAGGGAATTTCTTGGCACAAACATTCACTTGGACTCAAGGATGAACTGATTATATTTTGGTGGTCAATGTCACAGTGACCTCACACAGTTTTGGCCTTGTGAACATGATATCTGTGTAAATAAAAGTAAGTAAAAGTAACAGTAAATCAACCAATCAGAACATGGCTACAAACTGGCAGGGAAATCCATTAAGACAGAAAATACATCAAATACAGGCAGAAAGTATCTTTCATAAAGGTACTCATATATTTGTAAATGACTAGCTCCTGAAAATAATGACCAAGTCAATAAAACAAAGGGCACAGTAGACAACACAACAGAAACAGTTTATGGGTCTTTATTTCCACCAACAGTTGTTTATTTGTGGACTGTGAAATCATTTTTATTTGCACAAAGTGAACAATACACTCTGGACTATCTCACAAGTCTACCTCTGCAACTAGATCACTGCGTGCCATTGTGCATCTTTACACCTAAATGGGCTTTTTTCACAGTAGACTTGTCATAGACGGAAAATCACAGGTGTTACTAATAACATTAGTGGTGGCTCTGTTCTATTTATGTGTCCCAGTAAGTCGTGACAGTGAGTCAGCATGAACATTACCAGGACCCTGAAACTGAAGCAGCTAAATGGAAATCAACCATTATTCAATTTGTTAATTACACCTATGCTTTTCTTACTGTGACATGTCAAGGTGTCTTCTGTGAAAAAGACCTATACTTAAGTATACTTAAGTTTGCGTATCCAGATAGACAACAACAGTAATGTTTTGATAGCTATCAAATTACTGCACCGACATGAAAGTAGGAACTAAGTTTGGGTGTCTCTCTGTCCCACTCTAGGGGAACTACAGCTATGAATGGAGCAGGTTTAGGAGTGGACCGTCCAGCTGAACTCATAAAAAGTGATGATGAATACGATGCTTTTAGAAAGAGGATGATGCTTGCTTACCGCTTCAGGCCCAACCCTCTGGTAACATCACATTGTTTTCTGTTTGTTGTATGCTGTGAATTTGTGAATCTGTGAATTTATTGTACCATTGAAGATTATGTTACCTAATGTGTAATAGTACGCAGAAATCCATACTTGTTAAGTAGTATAATTAACTATAGAAAATTGACACTTCCATTTCCTGTGCTGCAGATCAACTCAACGTTGTGTCTTTGCAATACTATTTGAATTTAATTTGTGTTTTTTTTTTCTTTCTGCAGAATAATCCACGGAGACCATATTACTGATGTAGAGGACTGAACACTTGGTCTTGTTTACCATAACTTAAAAGCTGGTCTCTCCAGTTGCCACAGCTCTGCTTAGTTGTGAAATGGACACCATTGCACAGTAGAATTTTTGAAATTTGAAATGTGTGTGTGCGGGAGGGTAATGAAGTTTGAGAAACATTGGTAAATCCATTACATTTGACTGTTTTCTTTAAATGTCTGATCACCTGTTTTGTTACTTCAATTTAATACTGTAACAACTTTAAATATGTAAAGACTTGCATCACCTGACTTCCATGGTAATATCATTTTTGTATAAGCATTTTGTTCCCTTTCATTGCTTGACTTGATTTTGCATTCCAACTAAATAACACAGTTCTGTATTAGTACATGACCTTATGTATTACTGCATTCAGTATTTTTCCTCACTATGCTCTAACGTAACTTTTGCTTCCTTTCATTTTATGCTTCAGTGTTCACAATTAAAAATGGCCAGTTACTGAAATGTGTGGTCACAGATATGTTTTAACAAATGTGGCAAACTATAACTACTGTACTTATCTCTTCATTAGGAAATAAGCTAATAAAATAAGCTAAGATAAACTCTTTCAGTTTATGGCACACCTGTGTGCCAAGTGCAGGTAATTACCCAAACGTTTTGATTATTGCCATCAGTATTGATCTCTGTGTGGCTCTGGACAGAAGCGAGTCATTGAGAAGAGTTGACCAGGCTCAAGCAGCCAGAGGTGAGCAGGGTGACAGATCAGTGAAATCAGACCTTCAGTTTGCCATTCCCCAGGGTGGTTTACGTGGGATAAATATAACTCCAAAATCCCAGCTAAGCAAGAGCCACTCTGGTGTTGGCCACAGCATCAGTCAGAGGCAACTTAAGCCATAGTACAAGGTAAACTAAGGCATTGGTTAGTTAGTGGTATAGTGAGGTTTTTAGTTGGATGTAGGGGTGCAACTAATGGTTATTATCATAGTCTTCAATTGTTTGGTCTATAAATTCCTTGAGCCCAAGGTGATTTTATGGCTTGTTTTGTCTGGAACTCAAGCCAAAAAAAAAAAAAAATCAGTTAACTATTTCATAAGACAAGGAAAATCCTCACATTTAGGAAGCCGGAGGAAAGGAATAATCGAGTGATTAATCGGTTTTCAGAATAATTGCCTTTTATTTTTCTTAAATCAATTAATTGTTTGAGCTCCAATTGGGTGCAGTTGGGAGTTTGGGGGGTGGGGGGTCATAAAGGCAGTATGTGACCAGCTTAAATAAATGTATTTTGTCTCTGTTTATGAACAGTATTCATACTTTTTCTTTTACTGAAACATCCTGTGGAAGAACTGGTGTGCCTACCCCTGGGAATATCCATTGTAAATGAAGGATATCAATGGTATTAGATTACTTGATGAAATTGAGAAGACTGAATAATAAAACCTAAAAACTCATTGTTGTCAGTGCTGGTTGACAGTCTTCTCGTCCCTTCACTGTGTGTGGAGAAAAAAAAACTTTGATTTGACGCAGTAACGTATGGGCTGTCAGTGCTAGTTGGGGGGGAGGTAAACAAGATGGCGACAACCTGAGTGGCAAGAGTAACACGAAGAGTCAGAAAATTTAGCTGATATCTACCAGAAATAACTGAAATATTGACTTCATCACGGACCGCGACACAAAGGGGAAATAAAAACCTGCAACGGAAACGGGGTTCATGTGGATCTAGGTGAGACTCGGTATCAGGAGTTAGGTTGACGAGCTAGCTAGCAATTTACATTGGAATCTGAGCGGCTTGCTAGCCAACGCAACTCCGGTTAGCTTGCGTTAGCAGGATGGATTTATCTGCCGGTCTTAGGGGCTGGTTTGAATGTTAAAGCTAAAAGTGGTTTTGCTGCTGGGTGAGCCTGATGCAGTACAGTCACGGACTAATGTTAGTCACTGAGATTTCCTTTGCTATACCGGTAAATGGGGTAAAGTTGGCTAACGCTAATCTTAACGCCAGGCAAAGTTGGCTAGCTAGCGCTGCATATCTACTGTTAGCTACAGTTGTGTGACGACGTTTGGGTTATGCTCAGTCGTTCACCGTCGGTCATCATCTACATTAAATTAGTTAACGCTGTTTAAAAGAAGACTTCCAAGCTAAAACCTGCAATGCACGCTGAGGGTGTTTATATCGAGGAGCCACAAAGTGAGAGTTTATGTTTGCGAGCTAGTTCATTCAAGCAGACGCGCTATGTTAGCTTACTAGCTAGCTAACAACTAACACTTGAAAATGTTTATTTCAACTGAACAATTCATTTGTCAATCGTAACTCACATGCAAAATATGTATCTAAAATACGTATCTAAATAAATTATGATATATCGATGTCTCATGTGAACCTCACAGCAGAAAGGATACCCAGTAAGGTTAACCGGTTGATGTTGATGTCTGGATAAATTGTTTACCAAAGAGGGCTAACTTAGTTTATAAGCGAACGAAGGCCATGTGTGTATTTCCATCAATGTTTAAATGACTCTCGTTTTCAGCCACCAGGCACTAGGAACCATAGTGGTATGGAGGACACCTGAGGACGGTTGGACACATTGGATGGCTCAGTCGACCTCCAGGAGCCGGGCTGATACTAGAGATTGACTGATCCTGCTGCATTCGTTTGGCTGTAGATCTGTGCTTGGATCTAGTCCAGCTGTGCACACTTATGTGTCCCGAGAAAAACAATGCTATGCAGCATGGAGCTTCGACAGAACTTCTGTGTTGCATGGCCTTGAAGCAGGACTGGTTGTCTCTGCCTACAGCTGTATGGTATTAAATTTATATAAAGGTGATCTAAAGTTAAGTGGAGAAGACTAACATTTTAGAACCACATTTTTTCTCATATCTGTTCAACTGCACTTGTCACTCACGTAGTACATAATGCACAGTATAAAGCACTAGCTCAGCACGGGACCCAACAGGTTCTTCACATCTGTCTGCACCTCTGAGTAAAAAGAGCCCTAATGTTTACAAATTGGGATTGATCCCCCACCTCCTCCCTCAACTCTCAGGCGCGATTACTCTCTCTCCCATGTTCAGTGTTTTGTAATTTGTCTGTATTCCATCTTGTGGAATTAAAATACTCGGCTCAGAACTGAAAGGTTACACCAGTGGATTACGCTCCAGCAGCAATCATAGCTATTTGCAAAAAAAATTTGCACAGGAGATTTAAGCTGTGGCCACTGAACTGTCAGTCATGAGTACCGGGGAGCTGCATCATCTTGACTATCTAAATGAAAATGAACTGATGGAGATGGATACTTTCATTCACCGCATTGACTCTACAGAGGTGATCTACCAGCCACGGAGGAAGAGGGCAAAGCTGATAGGAAAGTACTTGATGGGGGATCTGCTGGGGGAGGGATCTTATGGCAAAGTGAAAGAGATGCTGGACTCAGAGACACTTTGTCGCAGGGCTGTCAAGATACTGAAGAAGAAGAAGCTGAGGAGGATCCCTAATGGAGAAGCCAATGTGAAAAAGTGAGTTATTTCTCTTTTTGGGGGAGATGGGGTTGTCAACCTGCTTTGTTTGACACCATATCTCCCTCTTTTCTCTGCACCTGATAGTTAAAGTCATAACATTAGTGTCACTGGTGACTCTGCATGCCAAGATGCTGGGTCTTCTCACTGTAATGCTTGATCATAATATGAGTTAATTCATTTGACTCGCCCCGCTGAAAATTTAATGAATCTTACACGAGTCAACAGGGTTTCTTAAGACTGTCACAGTGAGAATGGCCCTTCATTTCTGTCCCACTCTATTACACATCACTCCATTGCCTTGCCTTGGACAACTTCTCTATCTCGTAAGCATCAGTATTGATGATAACTGCTTGGATGTTTGTTGTCCCCTTTCTTATCCTTTCAAGTCTGTTGCATGTCTGATCAGCATCACTGTTGGGTTTGGTCTGAAGTGTTTTGTTTTGCACCTGTATCCACACCCAACAGTGATGGGGAAATTGCACTCTGAAACACATCCAAATAACACACCCCAAATACACTTCTGCATCACTGCATGATTTCAACCACTGGAGGCCACAACAAAAAATTTCTGATATATCTGACAGAACAAATGAAGAAAAGTTTAAGTGCATGCCAATGTTCATGACCTGGACAGCTGTCAACACTCAGTGCATCAGCCACATTTCAGTGGGTACTCAAAAAATGTTCACGCTCGATAGCTAGCCATATGAGTAAGAAAATTAATTTGACAATGTGCAAAACATGTTTCTGCGTTTACACGCAGGCAACATGTAGAGCTGTGCCATCATTTAAACATAAGACAGTTGTAATCTGACGAAGCAGAACAGCAATAAATCATATCTCTACCAGAGTTAAAATGTCCTTAGTAGAGGATGCAATGGAGACATATACCTCTGCTGCATGAAGTAAGTTTACGTACACTTCATTAACTGGGTCATTGTCAGTTTTTTTTTTTTTGCACTAGCCCAGTTTTGTAAATGTCACATACATGAAAAAAAAACTTGGTTGCTTTAAGTGATGTGAAGGAGAATTAAGAGAAACCTGGTTAACACAGCTCTCTCAGTTGTCTCTATAACTTGGTTTAGTCTTTGCACATAACTTTAGTCAGGACAACTCAACATTATCAGATTACCTTCTAAAGTCTATAATTTATACACTAAAAACTGTGATGTTTTTTCAGTGTGTCTAAAGAAAATGTATTAGTGTATTTCTCTATTGATTATTTTTCCCTCCATAAACATTCAGTTGTGTAGAATACAGCAAAGAGATCAAACCTTCTTCTTAACTACATGGGAAGTAGTATACACCAATAACCTTCTGTTGTCTAATTAGATATTTAAATTAGATTAAAGTTATTATTAGAATAAAGTTATTGGACTAAATTTCTATCAGCAGTGTAGGACTTGGAAGTTATTAGTGATGTTTTTGATTTGTATTTCTGTATCTTCCTGTCTCCCTCCTCTCTGTCTTAATGCCTCTGTGGTTTGGCTGTGATTTCTAATGTATTCAAACTTTCTCCCGCACCCTCCGTTTCCTGATGAGTATCAGAAGTTTTAATCACACAGGAGTTTATTAAATATTACTCCAGCCTTTCGCTGCGGGCCTGTGCTAATTATAGAGGAAGCTTTAGAAAACTGTCAAAATGAGTTCACACAGGGAGAAAGAAGAGCTGCAAGATGGCGTGTGTTTTAGGCCGCAGTCAAAACAGCAGCCAAAGAACAATGACAAGTCTGCGGAGATAGCTCAGTAAAGCGTTTTGTTGGGGTCCTAGTTCCTTGTATTTATCAGATATCCAGATTAACTTTACCAGTAAGTCTACCCCAAAATATTGTTTACCATTTGAAGTTAAATTGATCATACAGTACAATTTGATACTTGACATCGGGGAGGACATTTTTGGAAGACAAAAAGCTGGAAAGTGGGGAGATGGGCAAAGATCAGGCCTAATAATAAAATAGTTGTCCAATTAGATACAAAATAAACCTACATGTATTCACATAAGACCAATAAACCCAAGACAGACAACTTTGAGTAACAAATGCCATGTCTCCTGTGCTTGGTACTGAAAGCAGCATATCAGCTGTTCAACAGCAGCAGCTGTAGCTCTCCGTCAGTGTCTGTGCTCTGCACTCAAAGTGTCCTCGTGTGGAAAATGAAAACAAAATGAACTTGAAGCCTAAAATGACACTTTAGGTAGCTTACAGTGTGTGCCATGCAAGCTGTTATGGTGGTGTAAAGTATTGCATTGATGAATACTGAAGTGTAGATGTTCCTTTAGATAAGCAACTGAAAAATGTGGTGGAAACACATTCTGTGTAGACAGGGTGTGAAAGAGTGAGAGGCGATGTTAACATTTAAGCAACATTGGCTGGTCTGCTTTCACAGGACTAATGTTGGAAGTTAAGAATAACCTACACCACAAAAAAGCTAATATATAAGGTGTAGCTATATGTTGAATAATCTTTCATTTTTACCAATTCTGTTTAGCTTAGTAAAAAGAGTAAAAGAAATATGTTTCCTCATGAAACCACTGTTGGAAATTGACCAACTTCTTATACTTCCTATAAAAGTATCCATCTCACTTGGATGTGTTTCCATCTAATGCAATGTTGAATTACAGTGGACAAAGCTATACATTTTCATCAGCTAAAATGCTCTATTAATGCCAAAGTGAAAACAAATCAATCCGAATTGATCACCAATCAAAACCACGCAATAATTGGCTGCTTCAGCCTCTTTACAATAACAAACTCAAATCATTAATGGTGCAGCCCACTTTTGCCTGGAGATGTATGTGATCAGTGTGTTCTAGGTTAAATAAACCAAAAAATCCAACTACATCATGAAGACCAAAGGATATGTCAAGTATATCTGTAATGCTGTTATGTAAGGAGAATGAGAGAAAAACATTTCCAAGATTCAATGTCTCAGTAAGGGCTGACATAAAGGAAGAGAAGGAGGCCACTTAGAGGCGTGTGACGGCCCTGAACAGGGCTGCAGGGTTCCACGGCTCAGATGGTAGACACTGTGTGCAACAACTGTTAACATGGTTGAACAAAAACTCACAAGACAGCTTGGTTAGTGTTTGCTGGAAGTGAGGTAGAGGATAAAATGAAAATGATGAAATGGAGAGAAATTCTGGAGAAAAACCTATTGCTTTTTGCAAGAAAACCTTGACTAGGGAGAACAGCCCAAACATAAAGCCAAAGCTTCTCATGAGTTATTAAAGCAACTGTGTTAATTTCCTAGAGTGGACAAACCTGAGTAAAATCCTAAATATGTGGCTGAGCTTAAAAATGTTGAGTCACTGCCCTTGTATTACTTGACTTGGGTTGAACAGTTTTCCAAAGAGGAATGGTGAAAAACTGCTGTGTCCAGATTTCCAAGGCTGATACAGATCTATCAACGTAGACTCAAGGCCATCTTTACTAACTTCTCACTTAAAGGAAATTAATACTTTTTCAGGTCGTTATTCTAGGTTTGCTATTTGTAATTATATTAGAACAAGAGGTACAGGCTGACTTTTTTTTTTTTTTTTTTTCATGTTGACTGGTGTCAGAAATTTGATTTGTTTGTACTATCCTGAAGTTGTCCCAAACTATTTTTAGGCTATGAATGATTTCTGTCTTCCCCCCGGTGACAGGGTGGTTAGTCTGAAAAGAAGAGTGTGAACAGGGCTTTTTTCTATCCTGGCTATACTTATATTTTTAGGACAAAGCTGCAGTGGTAGACTACATGGTTGTGTCACTTTGTTAATAAGACCACAGTAGTGTTCCTTGATGTGTGAAATTGGTTTGCCCTTGTTTCCCTGTCCTTTTTCTTTTTCTACATCTTTCTAACTTGGTGGAGGCCGTATGTTTTCCAGCCTGAGGAAGCTGGATCCTGGAGCCTGTAAAGGCCTGTCTGTGTGTGGATGCCATAGTAGCCCCCAGCCTACTCATTCAACCCCTGTTCAGCATTCCTGTCTGCCAAACACTTCCTGCTTTTACAGGGTTGCCATGGGGACGGGCATGCTCATACTGGCATTGATTGAGTAATGCCACTCCTGTTTCTACGGCAACACTCCAAGAAAGCCATGCCCTTGTTTGGAATGACAGGAGCGCACATGAACACACACACATACACATACAAACACATGCCCTAAACTAGACACAGACTGTGGACCAGCACAGTGTAGATGCAGGTTCTGATCAGCTGTTTATGGTCCCGCTGTGTGCCATTGTAGCTGCCGTATCGCTGAGTGCTGAAATCCTTTCAGCTCTGCCTGTTCAAGGCCTACAGACTGCAAAGTCCATCGGTCCACATTTGAACTCAGAATGCAGATGGACTGCAGCAGTCACTGTGCCTCCGGTGGCAGCGCTGCCTCTCTTTTATGATATGTTTTATGAAAACAAGCAGTGATGCAGATGCAGCATGATTTGCTACATTTCAGACATGTCATCTGCACTTACTGTTCAGCTGAGTGGCAGAGAGGATGTATGGTTTGAATTGAGGCTATTCATTACGTACTACCATTTTTTTTAACCATAGCTCTGTTTTCACGTGTGCAGGAGGCGTGTCTTTTTACCAGTGCAGTGATGCAGCAGTAACTGCTTGCGTGTGTGTCTGTGCAAGTGAGTCAATGACTAGGCCCAGAATATCCATTTGTCAGTAGGAAGGTTGTGTATAAGACAGAGGACTGACAGAGCTCATCGACTGCAGGGGGATGTGGGACAGAGAAGCTCCAAAGTGTTTTTTTTTTTTTTTGTGTGTGTGTCTAAGTAAAAAAGAAGAGGGATAATACCCCAGCACTGTAGGGACCATGGGAACTTTATTTATTTTTGACACGGGTGCACCCCTGTTATAGCTTTGACCTGTTATTGCCTGACACATTAAATCATGTGTTTCCAGGAGGGACGGGGAAACATCTATTCATACAAGAGGATTTTTATCTTCTACAATTCTAAATATATTCAGAGGCCAAAAATGTGTTTCCTGGTTGTCAGCTTTTTACATAAGTAAAACTTTAGTTTCTCCTCACTTAATATGCAATGTTGATGAAACAGTAAAGAGATAACTCTGCTGTGAGTCATTATGTCGGATACAGCTGCGGTAGGCCTGTTAACTAAGAGGAAAATGTAGGGCACGGTCCTCAGGGTCTTAATTCACTGGGTTCTGCATTTATACTCATTTCTTTCTCGACTGAAATATGAAACCAAAAAACTTACAGAGAATAGAGTGTGCAAGAATTCAGTTTTTATTTTTTTTTTTTAAAAAGTTAGGCTGCTAATTTGAAGACTTTACTTGCAGGTTTATGCAATAATGTTGTCAATGCAACAGTGAGACCAATGGTAATATTTCCTCATACTAACTAAGACTTGTGGAAATACAAGTGAAACCACCTATACTTGAGAATTGATTTTTGAATCTTATCACAAAATTCCCATCAGTGACTGTCAGATAAAACCTTCGTATTTCCTGTGTGTGGATGTGGGTAGTATCTCCGGGGAAGTTTGTGGTTTGTACTTTGTGCTCTTCCCATCCAGATCCAAATTCATTAGTGTCCCCACTCACAGCTCTCTGATGAATGTTGAGTCTCCTGGGGGCTTTGCCATGCTGCTGATTTAAACCTCTCCTCCTCGGGTAGCGAAGTTAACTGTCGGGTTATCTGTCTTTATAATGAGACTGGTGTAATTGACTGCAGCAGCACTTCCTCACCAGGCTGTTTTTTGTTGTTGTTGTTTTTGTGGGTTGGCATTTGTTGAAGTTGGGCTGTACTGACAAAATCAAGCAATGTCTATGACACATTACCTCAGTGGATAATAATCTGTGAACAAATCCAAGTTTAGTATCGCAGTAACATTCTTTACTCTCTGAAATGATTTGAGTCGCCATTAAGCCGACAAGCTCATTATAAATATCACTAATGAAACCAGCAATACACTTGTGCCATAATAGTGTTAATGTATTACAACTGGCCTTTAGCCTACACTCACAGCATAAAAAGGCCATGTTAAAGAATGATATAGCACTCCCTCTCATGTCTATTTCCTTACTTAATATTTTCCATGTTTTCTTTTGTACTTTTGTCCATTTACAGGGAGATTCAGCTGCTAAGAAGACTCCAACACAAGAATGTGATTCAGTTGGTGGATGTCCTCTACAATGAAGAGAAGCAGAAAATATATCCACATGCTGTTAAATGAATGGACAAGAGTTTGTTTTTGATAGTTAACAATTAATCATTTCAGATGTTAAATGTTGCTTCTTATAAATGTTATTTTTATAACTAAATATTTCCATTTAGTAGATTACTTAGCGTCATAATTGACTTTATTAAAGGATCTGTTTATTTGGTTTGGCAAATTCCCTTGACTCCTGACTTACGTATATGGTGATGGAGTATTGCGTTTGTGGGATGCAAGAAATGCTGGATAGCGTCCCAGAGAAAAGGTTTCCAGTATTTCAAGCTCACGGGTAAGTCTCTCTTTTTCTCTCGCTCTCTCCCCTCTCTCCCTCTTTCGCTCACTCTCTCTCTGCTATATTTAGTCTGCACCTCTCTGCAGCCTTTGCTCCCAGCCCAAGTTTAGATCCTAGACTGCAGGGCCTCTGCTGTTAAAATAACTGACCATAGATTGTGTGAATGTCTGGTTGCTGCCGGAAAGCCAGTGAAGCTAAAGTACCAAGTGATGACGGCTCATCTAACAACAGTGATAAATTGTTTGATATGCTAATTGTTTTTGTACATCTTTTTGTCCATTGACCCCTCTGTTGTTCTCTTCTTGCAGGTACTTTTGCCAACTCTTAGATGGCCTTGAATATTTGCACAGCCAGGGAATAGTTCACAAAGACATTAAACCAGGGAATCTGCTGCTGACCACAGACGGGGCACTTAAAATCTCCGACCTGGGAGTAGCAGAGGTGAGTTCAGGCGGCAGGATAATGTTTACCATCCAGATTCCTATGAATTGTTAACTACCAGAATTCCTCTTTTTTTTCCATCTCCACACATTCCTGCTAAAATTGGTTTAGGTAGTTTGGAACATGTAAGCGATAGAAAATCTTATACATAAAAGCTTTGATTTTGTTGACACGGCTCGGCTATAAAAACGCAGTCAGAGGAAGAGTAGTCTCGATAGTTATCCTTTACAGCTGTAGTATGTTGAAATTCTTTAGAAACAGTTTCTGTGTTGCTGTATCGTACTTAAAATTAATGTCCACTTAAGTGAATGAGGTTACAAATAATACTGTATTTTATTTCATTTGGAGTGTCAGTGTTTCCTCTGTGGATGAGTGTGAAAGTAGATTCATGATGATCTGTGAGTAAATAGATAGATACACTAACTCAGATTCATACTAATCATATACACTGTGTATTTCAGGCCCTTCACCCATTTGCAGAGGACGACACATGTCGCACCAGTCAAGGCTCTCCGGCTTTCCAGCCTCCAGAGATTGCCAACGGACTGGACACCTTTTCAGGGTTTAAAGTAGACATTTGGTCTGCTGGTGTAACACTGTGAGTTGTCAGCGGTCAGGCTCCAACAAGTCAGAGAATGCTTTACATGCCATAGCACTGTAAAGACTCAGTTACATACCAAGTTGTTTTCATATCAGACAAAGTTGCTTATGTTACACATTTATTGCCAAAGCAAAATGCTCTCACCTGTCCACGTAGTGAAGTGTACCATGAAGCGTATTCATTCATTCATTCATTCATTCATTCATTCATTGTCATGGTCAAAGACACTTAGAAAAACACCTTACCGATTACTAGTCTTTTTTTCTACGTACTTGTCATACATTTGCAGGAGATGAAAAGCCAAACTGCCTAAAAGATTACCGTGAGGATTGACTAGTAGTGATGTATTTAAGCATGTTATAATTTGGTTTTAAAGAACAGCTAAAGATAACACCAGAAAACTGTGTCTGAATTCATATATAAAAGGTTAGATACCAATCGTAACTACTATTAATGTTGTCCCAGTTTCTTCATAGTATTTGTTGACCCCGGCTTCTTTCCATTCAGATACAACATTACAACGAGTCTGTATCCATTTGAGGGGGACAACATCTATAAGCTATTTGAGAACATTGGAAAAGGAGACTACACTATTCCCGAGGAGTGTGGACCCCTTCTGTCGGACCTACTGCGAGGTTTGTCTTGTCCAGAGCTCAATCCTTTTTTCTTTTCTTTTTTTTTTAAAGAGAAATTAAACTTAACTGTTAAGGTGTTGATGTGGTTACATACCTAGACTGTAGGGGCTGATTCATAGTTCACTGGAGAATTAATCCACTGAATGACATGAATTTCTTTAAGTGTGTTTTTTTCTGTATTACAAAATACAGGTTTCTTTAGCACTACAGAAAAGGAGAAAATTCGATGGAAGAAATATCTAGTGAGAGCAAATGACAAGAAAGTCCTTGCCAGTTGCTCTATGATCTTTTCTGTGCGTGTCCAGTAGGTGGTGCCATGACATTGAGAGTCTCTGTGACTTCCTCAGCAGGCAAGGCTTCCTCCAAACTGTAGAAATCCCTCCAGCTGATGACGTAGTTTCCATTGATTTGGAGCCAGCAGCAGAATACTAAACACTTCATAGTGAGGCATTGCTTTTCCTGAGTGGAATGCTGCAATGCTTCTGCCCCTTGTAACAACAAAAAAGAAGAATGAAAAGAGTAAAGAGTCTTTTCTAGTCAAATATATAATCGGCTGTATGGCAGCAAACTAACAGACTGTAAAATCCAAAAAGAATGCTGGGAGGATTATGTTTGTCCAACTAAAGAACCCATTTAACGAAGGCTGAATGCCTAAATAGTATTCGAGCCTATTATCCAGCTTTGCTCACTTTGTCCTTTTATGGTAATGAATCCACTACTCATACCTTAACTCATGTAATTTTACCTCTACATTTGAAATTGCTTGGCATCAAATGGAGGTGTTTTGCTGTCTCTGTCACAGTTAATCGAATGTTTAACTATAAATAGGGGGAAAAAACTGCTATATTCTTTTGCTGTTATAACTGATCGGGCCTCCATTCCCCATTTTGTGTGATCGTGTGACGTCTGTGTGTGATGACGCAGCACCTGAGAGATAGTCAGTCCATAATTACATGGTCTAAAATAAGCTCAGTGCCACAAAAGGTGTCCTTCAGCAGGCGCAGCACTACTATCAGCACTCTGCATGCTGCCCTTCTCTGCCTACTGGGGGACAATTACATTATTAGGTCTGGATAGGCACTACATCACTGCATCCTTATCACACTGACATTCTGCTTTTCCCACAGATTCAGCCCACATTATGATAATTAAGGCACAAAATCTTCATTACATTGGTACAGCTGTTAATGTTACTCATATTGATGTTTCCTTACTGTACCTCATTGACTCTTTAAGCTTCGCAGGATACCTTGAATCACAGTGACGAATGAGATTATTACTCGCATTAATTAATGTTCCTCGAATGAGTTTATCGCCTCTCTGCTGTTAGCCCTCCCCTCACTGCTGTGGCCTCCCTCCAGTTTAGGTTAAACACTCCACAGAAAAAGATGAGAGTGGGGAAATTGTTCAGGATCGTTGTGATTAAATTGACCTTTACGGTGTGTTTTTCAGGAATGCTTGAGTACGACCCTGCGAAGAGGTTTTCCATACAGAACATAAGACAACACAAGTGAGTGCTTCAGTGTATGATATTTGTCATATATAACATGATGGATGGCAGACCACTGAACACTGGAATGATCAAATGTATTAAAATTAATTAAAGGACCTGACCTACAGGAATTTACTAGGAAACATAGTTAAAAGCTGATTTGTTATTTCCATGCCCATCCTCCACCCCTGTCCCTGTCAGCTGGGTGCGTAAGAAACATCCTCCGTCTGAGCTCCCCGTGCCCATCCCTGCCAGCGCAGAGAGCAGGGACCCTTGGCGGAGTATGACGGTGGTGCCCTACCTTGAGGATCTGCACGGCTACACAGAGGAGGACGATGACGAGCTCTATGACGGAGAGGATGAGATCATATACACTCAGGACTTCACAGTGCCAGGTAACTGAGCTCAGGCAATTCTTACAGTTGAATATGTTTGTTTTGTTGTTTTTTTCTAACACTGGTATGATATTAATCAGTAACATTTCTGACTCTGATGTCACTCTTTGAGATATGTTACAGAAAAAAACATTGCTGTGTAGTTTGATGTGCACAAACTGTCACTGCAGTTCTACGTCAGACACTTCCTGAAAATGAAAAATGTTCTTACAAATGTGAACTTACATCAGCTTCAAAATAACCCACACTAAGCTGTGGCCTGTGGATAAAAGCTATACAAGCCATACATGTTCATAGTGCACTTAAATGGGAAGTGAAAAGCAGCAGCAGGAATAGTTTAGTTTCTATTGACGGTGTGGTAACAGTGCCCTCTTATTTCACTCATCACTTCACTCGTAACACTTCCCTCACTGAAGCTTCATCCTCTTGCTTGTCTCCAACTCACTTTTTTAGATGATTGAAAGACCATTGGATTCTTGGTTGTCAGAAATCCAAAGATATACCTGATGTTGCCATTAATATTGTCTTTATAATGTCCAAATTATAATTATGTTTTATATTATAATTATCAGATGCTGTGTTTGGTTTTATATAGGGCCTGGCGTTTACATTTATTTCAGTTCCACATTACAAAAAATTAAACTGCCATTTCTTCACCTTACATAAACTGGAGCACACTGAGGTAAATAAAAGACCCTGGGTTCATTGTGCAGTTCTTAGGTCAGTTTACAAATTATCACAAATGTGTTACTTAATGTAGCATAATAATCAGATTACAATCAATACAATCTCCTTTTTTCAGCCCGACTTTGTGTTCATGTCAGCCAGTTGTCTGTCGGAAAGGTGGGGTTGTTTTGTTTAGTTCAGCCCTCACCAACCAGCAGTGAGTGACACGTTTATCCTGCTAATATCATTTTCAGTAAACACAAGCTGCTGTAGCATTTTGTCACAGTGACTAAAGAATTATTTGGAGTTGTTACTTCTGTACACAGACTTAACAACAACCTGTAAAGCTGCAGTGATCTCATCCACACTTGGTGCAGTTTTTCTGTTAGTATGTTTCATGAATGTAGGTAGATATATCACTGTGTAGGAAGAGGACTGTTCTGAAACCGGCCTACTAAGCTCAGATTGGTTGACTGCTTTGACTGTGAGAATTGCTAAACAAAGCTGTGGGCACCAATTCAGACGTCTGAGAGGCGACGGTTTGTCTTTTTGTCACACTTGAAGCAAACAAATCCTGTTTACTATCATCGTTTTAGAAAATGCTTCAATGTTTCCAGTAGTGTAGTGTGTGTACAAACTTGACCAGAGTGTTGACTGACTTTGGGATGAATAGATAATGACAGCATCTTTATATTTGATTTAATTTGTTCCCCAACTCCTTTTTATCTTTTTTCCCCCAGAATCCAGAGCCTTTATCTGTTGCTAGGCAACAGTCAGCAATAATAAATGCGGTAGTCAGTGTTGGGTATCTAGAAGTGGTGCCCCACATAAAAACCAAATGGAGCTGCAGAATGTGAATGAAGCGATCTATAAATAGTCTGGTTGAAGTGGTTCTGGTGTGGGAGTATGAATGGTTTTTCCAGGGTTCACTCCTACACATGCCGAGCTCTGTTGCTCACAGGATGCTTCATATGAAATAACAGAGTGTATGGTAAATTACATTTAAATTAACAGTTTGACCTGGTTTTTCTCTTTAGCAGTAACTACAGGTCACCTCTTCTAATATTCTCCTCGGTGTTTCAGTTTTTGCAGTGCAGGAACTCATTTAAACTTTTACATGGCCCCAGCTTGACGCGCAGACACACACACACCTCTGCACTTGAAATGAACGGTTCACACTAAGATTAGAGCCTATTTCTCACTCACCGGATTTCCTGCATTTGTTGGTTTCTGTATCTCTCATGGTTATCTGACCTAACATTTTGCTGGTGCTGCTGAGAAATTAGCTTCTTAAAGATCCTCTGTTTAAAAAACGTTCAGTTTTTACAGCAGCAGGTCTGTGGTGATTTCCATCTATGTTATCACCGACATTGTGCACGCCCATGCTTTTACCACACATGCGATCACTGAAGCAGCGGTCACCACTTGTTTCAGCACTTGTGTGGAAGTGTGACGGATTTGTCTTGGGCTCGATGTGTGTGCTTTTAGGACAAGTGGCTGAGGAACACCGGGATCAGGGGAACGCAGACCACAGTCCAGCTGTAGCCAAGCCAGTTTGTGTGAACGGGACAGAGGGGGGTTCTTTGAACAGCAAGGCCAAAGCCGAACGCCGATCCTCCTCCTCATCCAACCCCTCACGCAAAGGAGTCTCGACAGCCAGCAAGATCCGCAAGCTCTCCACCTGCAAACAGCAATGACGCCCTCCCCTTCCTCCCTCGGCAACATCCCACCTGGTGAGTGTGTAGACTGGTAGCAGGAGCTGGTGCTTTTGAAGGACACCTTTTTATACAGTAGGAAGAGGGGAAAAAATTAAGATAAACAGCGAGGGAGAACAGGTGCAGCAGATCCAGATGAAAAGATTGGAGGGATGAAATGAGAATGCGTTAGAACAGACAGATGTAGAGATGAGTATCAGGCAGGAGGAGGAGGAGTGGAAGAGGAAATCAGGGAGGGTAGAGAGAGACTGTGTTGATATTCAGTGAGCAGTGCTCTGACTCACCACCGCTCCCCTGGCAAACACATGGGCGCTTTCCTATACAGTCATGAAAACTAGATCTGGACTGGTCCGGTCTTTTCTGTTCCCTGTGAGGGTCTATCTAGATCGTCGCCTTCCAGGGGTTCATCAGCGGACCTCATTCAGATAAAGAAGTGGGGCAGATATATGTTGCAAGCGTACACACCAATTTAACAGGTTGTCCTCCTCTCTTTCAAGTTACCACCCACAGTTTGCTCTTTAAATCTCTCGCACATACAAACCACTCACGGCATGAGGCTGTTTGTCATGGCTGCAGTGCAGAGGAGATGCTGTGTATTAATTTGTTCAGGCGATGACTCACCCTGGAAGAGATAAAGTGGGCTGTGGGATGTTTGTCTCTCTCTTCCTCGCCCTGTGGATGAGTCTTTCTGTGTTAACAGCACCAGTTAATACTTGCCTTGTAATAATTCTGTCTTACTATTCAGTGTTATCAGAGCATTGTTTGTTTGGTCATGCTATGGAAACTCTAGAGTCCACCAAACGTCTGTTAATGCTCCGTCTCTGTCCCTCTCAGGTGTACCTGTCCCCGTCCTTCTGTGTCTGGAGTCCTCACAGTTGTGAGAGAAACCTGCTGACGTTAATGCCCCCATACCTCCTTGGACCACCGGCCTGCAGAGTCTTTTGAAGATGCGGTGTGAGTGACCGGGAGGAGGAGGACAGCATGAAATGTTCTTTTTGCTCTGAGACTGAGGCACTGGCTGTGAAGATGGTGTTTTTTTTTCTCCCATATTTTGGCTCCTTTCAACTCCTGTCATCTGGTCATCCCCCACCCCCACCCCCATCCTGTCATCCTCTTTTGGAGGGCCAAGTGTTGCATCGGACGTTCCAAACACCATCACCCCTGTACCCCACCCATCCACCCTCTACACCCCACCTTCTGTTTCTTTGACTACCTTTGTTTTTACAGAACCCTAATGGCAGTTTTTAAGACACATTGTGATGTGTAAAAAAATTAAAGAGAAAAAAAAGATAACAAAAGTTATGAATAATTCTATATTTAAATCTATGATGAGAATAATTATGATAGTACTCTACTACCACCAACATAAAAACTGCATGCTGTACAGAGCTGGAAGAAAGGGAAAGTGCTTGGTTTGTGGACAGACTGACACCTTGAGATCCACCATTGACCTGTTGGGGATTTTTGATTTTCATTTAGGTTTTTTTTTCTTTTTCTTTTTCCAATGAATATTTTTTAATTATTATTTATATAAAATGTGTCCCAAACAGGCTGTTTTGTTGAATGATCCTTTCTGTTTAAGTTTGAGTTGAGCATATTTTTATTATGCAACACAACTCAGTGGTTTATTTCCTGTTTTTTGTTACTTATTATTATTATTATTATTATTATTATTATTTTTTCTTATTATTTTACGTGTCCTTTACAAACATACACTGATAGAAAAACTACATTCATCTTTTTCTGGGGCCTGCGAACAGTTTGTAGTCAGATCCTAGAATATCAAGAGCCGACGCTGCTCAACTGCAGTCTGTGTGGCGTCACAACCACCCAGTCGCCTGTTTTCCAGCGATGCTCTTTGTTGTGCCGATCACATCAGCGGGAGCCCTGAACCCTTCTTACGCAGCCAGTCCCATCATCAGCTCCTCACAGGGAATAAATCAGAGATCTATCAGGTGAGTCACAACTCTGAGGGAGGGAGAGAGCAGCACTTCCCACGTCAGCAAGGTCGACAGAGAGGTTCTCCGTTCGACAACACGCACAAGGAGCAACGTGGTGAGCATGAAGAGACACCTCATGTTAACAGGCTGCACAACAGCAGTCTGATTAATATGTGAGGACACACTTGAAGCTCTCATGGATATGATTCTGCTGTTTTGACAGTTTCACACAGTACATCAGGTTACATGAATCACATTACAACAGCATAATATCACGGGTGGGGGAGTCACTCATTTCCCCCCCCCCTTTTTTTTTTTTATTAAGAAAAATGTTCAAGATGAAGTTGTGCCTCAGTTGGTCCCACAAGGTCTGGCCTTTGTCAAGGCTGCAAGACATTTGACATTTCTGCACTGTTTTATAATAAAGCAGATGGTTCACCATGAATGAGGACAGAGACATGAGTTTCATAAAATACACACATGTATGTACTGCAGCTCAAACCCAAGTCTGTGGAAGAAGAAGGAACAAGCTGCTATCATAGTCTCCCAGGTGACATTCTTCATCTCACATAACATGCAGCAAGGTCATTTGACATGAACGCAAAACAAATAATTACACTTTACATCCATACTTGAAGAGAGAAAGAAAGCTGTTCAGAGTTCTCATGACATTTAAACCCCTAAAATCATTTCCAGATTGGATTAGCTGCAACAATGAATTCATCTATTAGTCTGCAGCAGTTTTTATTATGGATTAAACATTTATCAATCATAAATCCAACCATTCTTTGGTTGTAGGTTCTTCAGTGCGAGGATTTGCTGCTTCTCTCTGCTTTATTAAATATTGTTGGGTTTTGCACTGGTTTGTTGAACAAGACACCAAGAATTGAACCTGAAATTTCTTTCTTGACCTCCAAAACAGTAGTTTGACACAAAAAAACATCACACACAGGTCACAGTCCTGCTTAGAGAATGTTTGCTCAGACTGATGAAGACTGTGAGGTGCAGTCGAAAGCTCTCCAAAAGCTAGCTAATGGACAAGATGTTCATTTATAAATTTTTTTTGTCGAAGAAATTTAAGGACTCAACCAATGTGATGGACATTTTTAAGCCCATTTTAAAAATTTTAGACTAATTGAATAATCAAGAAAATAATCAGCAGCTTTTTGGGTAAAGAAAGCTGTAGCTCTACCCCAGATTTAACCCTGACATGTAAAGAATACTACTTCATATTTTCTATATTGTACGTAATGTCAACAAATTCTATGAAAAGACAGAAACCAACAATGTGTCAAATGTGAGTCATTGTGCTCAAGTGCATATTTACGCCATGCCTCGATGTCTGTGGGATTCATTCAAATTGAAGTGGCCGTGTTCATTAGTCACCCAGTAAAGCTTATTATTGGAGCTCATTGATGCGTTTTTAATAGTTTTTAGACAACAAACGAGCTCTATGGCACAAAGTAATAAGCTATATTAGACTTCGGCTACATAGACAGCACTTCTTAGTTTGATCAATTCATTGTTGGTTTTGGTCTTTTTATAGGATTTGTTGACAGTGATAAAAATATCACCAGACGTATCTTTTATTTAGTAATACATAGTGAGTATATTCCATTCTGCTGGCATTTGGGAACAGGCAAAATGCCACCGCTGTTCAGTTTCAACTTCCACTTTCACAGCCTCAACTCTCTGTCACTGAACCATCTGTGTAAAAGCCTGAGAGGCTTCTATGTCAGTCTTTTTAAGTATCATCTGTCAGTCTCCCCCACAGCAGAGTCCCAGCAGTGATACGACACTCCACCAGAGCCCACAGAAGCTCCTGGATACCATCTCCTTAATTATGATACGTAACAGGGACAGATGACTAATAACAAAGGTCCTATAAAAACAGATGAAATATGAGTATAAAAACTCTTGATGCACGTACTTTCAACCACTGCGTTAGCTGTAATTTCTGGATATCCCATCTGTTTTTACTTTTACTATATAATGTGCTATCTCCAGATCTACTGATATGTGTTAATGAGAGAGAAGGCTGCAAGCACATAGCCATAATGCAAATGATGATGATTTTTGTTTTTGTTTTTTTTACATTATCAGTGTTATTCTTCCTGTCACCAAATACAAACACAGCAGCTCTCACATACACATGTACCCTCATGGTGATTGAGACAAGAAGGACACTTGAGGAGGATATAGTTTAAAAATGAGAGGAATGGGTGACAGAAACTCCATCATTATCTTTCTTCCCATCAAAGTGCTTTTTGTTTTAAAGTTAAAACTGTACAGTATTCACATACACATTGTTTGGACATACAGTAGCATGCTGAAAATTCACAGTAAAGTCTGAAAATATTTAATTTTTCTAAAGATGGGTCTATATTTTCAATGCAATGTAATGAATGCATTTGATTTGAAGAATGGTTACCAATAAAAAGGGGCATCACATGTCACACTGGTGTCACAGTGGAAATTAAGGTCTTAATGGAAACACTGGAGGAGACTGGCCGTCAAGAAGGTGCTTCTGTCCTTTAGAATATGTTTGATGATGCATTTATTTTGAAGACTTGTCCAAATGGAAAGGACGCAGAGACTGACCCAGTATCTAACACATGATGACGTTTGAATTGCTGTAGACCATTTTGTTCAAGTCTGTGTTCTACACGCAGTGGATCTGAAACAAAGTTGATGATGACAAAAAATGGCATTGTTAACGGGTTATATGGGACTGAAGCCAGGTGAGTCTGTGTGAGACACGGTAAGCACATGCTCCGATCCTCCCTGGCCAAGCTCCTCAGCACTGCGCAGACCGCCGTAGAGCCTCTCCTCCACTGACACGACCAGCTTGTCCGACAGGCTGTCCTCTGCCTGCAGGGAAACCTCTGATAAGATAGCTTGACTACTGTTGTTATTCCTGTTGTCGACTCTTGGATCCATGTGGCTCGTTTTTGCAGTCACAGTGGTCAAAGACTGGCTAGTTGTGCTTTCTGTGTCCTTGTTTGGAGAGACTTGGCAGCCGTTGCCCTTTCCCCCTGACCCTGTACAACTACAGCTGCTCTTTTTTGCATCTGTGCCTTCACATGTTTTGTTGGCTGCACTTTCAATGTCGTCCCCGGCAGCTCCTTCACTTGACGGGTCTTTGTTCTCTGTGCTCTCTTTGGCCGCCTCCTCGCCAGCTGCAACCTCACTCGCTTCTTCGTCGGCAGCACTCGCAATGCGTGAGAGTGTGCTGTGATATCGGGTGTCCAGAGGGTAACCGGCGCTGTCACCCCTTCTCAGTGGAGTGAACCTCTGCCTCTCTAAAGATGGGGAGTACCTACCCCCAGTACCTGACCCTGGATCGCTGTATTGCTTGTGTCTCTGCCACTGCTTCCGGAGGTGAACTCTAGAGCGGTGCCTGGAGCGCAGTGGAGAGTCCTGCTGGTCGAACCGGGGGTCGTGACGGAGGAACTCGTTGAAAAGAGCATCTGTTTTTTCATCGATGCTGTAGTCACGGCGGCGGAGGCGAGGTCTGTGAGGACTAGAGGGTTGTGGGATTGACTTCATGAGCGGAGACATTAGCTGCGGTTGTGAATCTGGAGGTTTCTGAGGATGAAGGGATTTCAGAAGTTGATGTGGTTCTTGAAGGGTAAGAGACTGGTTGCCAGTTTGAGATCTCTCCTTGACTTTCTCCTCTGTCCCTGTGTTGTCTGCCATCTCATCCTCCAGCTCCTCCTGAAACAGCTTGGCCTCGATGCTCTCGCACACTGAACCTTTTCTCCCTGAGCTGGTGAAGAACAACCTTCTCTCCGATGCCGTCTTCCCTCTTGGGGCTCCAGGAGTCCCAAAGAGCCGCATCTCCTCAGGGGCCCTGGATGGCGCTTCAATGGAGGCATAGCCACTGTCCATTTGAAGGAGCTTCCGATTACCTGCCTCATTCTCTCCTCCAGCACCACTTCCCACCTCACTGTCCCCACCTGACGCCCCTCTGATTCCTCCATCCGACACCTCTCCCTCCCCTTCTCCTTCAGGGTCATCATCCAGGTCTTGGGACAAGCAGCTGTCCAGGCCGGAGCGAGCTCCTGCGCCGCCTAAGGATGACACGCTGTCGGCATCACTGCGGATAGACTCCCTATCTGTGCTGCTCTGATCTGAGGAGGCATATTGCTCCAGAGAGGCTCGCAAGCTCCAGATGTCTCTGTACAGGGAGGGAGGGGCCTCCGAGCTCTCCTGGCGAATCATGAAGGAAAGAGACGAGCCTGAGTCAGCCCTTCGCCTGGCCTCAGCTCCCAACACCACATCTTCTCCATCATCTGCCTCTGCCTCATTCTTTTTCCTCACATCTGCTGTCATACCTTGTGTCTTTGTGTCTTTAGTTTTCCTTAACATGTCTTCAAACCTTTCCTGAATGGCAGCTTCTTGTTGTGCCCCAAACAAGTCATCATCTTCTGTTGATTCTGGCTCGACCCCCAGTGCTCCTGATCTTAAACCTGCACTGAATTTTATCTCTTTATCGAGTCCTGTTCCATTGGTTGTGGCCTCCTCTGGCCTCTGGGCACGATAGTCATCTGTTTGCAAACAGGGTTCCTCTCTCCTGGTGCTGCTGCCACCACCTCCCTCCACCATGGCCTCCAGTTCTAGCCTGCACAGATGCAGAACAGTCTGTTAATCAGTATTTCTGGTAAATGAATGTTGCAAGTCATGGGTTATAGGAGGGGATTATACCTGCTGAGGAAGACTGAAGATGTGGGTGTGGTCGCGGGGTGAGACAGAGACTCTGCAGAGAGGGACTGGAGGCCACTGGTCAGGATGGGAGTGTGGGGAAAAGATTCATCTTGGAGAGTTAAAGAGTCGTCATCAGTGTGATCGGTGGTTTCACTTGCTGCTCTCTGTCTCTGGAAGGGCCGTCTCTTTGGCGATCCTGGTAGTAAATCACATAAAAAGACAGCTGTCTACTAGATGTTCTTCACCTTGTCACATGCAGTTTTTTTTAATTCAGTTAGATATTACCCACAGATCAAATTGTACTCATCCATTTATGACATTTATCCAAACCTTTGGCATCCAGACTGGCAGCCCGGTGACTGCTGTCGAACTTCCACCTCCTGAAGTAAGGCCCTGCCCCCTCCAGACTGGCATGGCGCCGCAGTTTAGAGAAGAAATGTAGAACTGAAGTCTGGCCCGGAGCTTGAGTCAACTCTCCTCTCATCCCCCTTTCGCTCTCAGCCTCTCCCCTATCCCCGATAGCCTCCATCTGACAGGAGAGATGAAGGGAGAGAAGGATAGAGGGAGGTGATGAGACATTTAGGAGGGGTTGAGGCAGACAAGCTGAGATGAATCGTGACGGGCAGAGGCAAAGACCTCAGGGGACAACAGTTTGTCATATTGTCACTCAGCTGCAGTGATGACCGATGTCACAGTGCATCAGTAGCTTTGAGTCGGTGGTGGCTGCTTTTCACAGCTCTGTTTATGAGTGACATGTGTGGATCAGTCCACACTCAAGAACCGATCTGTGCAAATGTATTTTCCCAGCATGCCAACGTGCTGCTGTTTAGTAAGTTTACCATATTCACTATCTTAGTTTAGTTTAGTGCGTTAGAATGCTAACAATTGCTAATTAGCACTAAATAGATATTTAAGTCAAGACCAAAGTGGTCAACTAGCCAACCAACAGACTGACACTGGCTTCCATGGAGACGTGCCACTAGCTTGGTTAAATGTATTGACCTGTATTATTCCCTTTTTTAATTCTTGATACAAGGTGGGAAAAGGTGAAACTCACTGTCTGGGACCGTGTGTGCTGTGTTTTCATGGCGGATGAGGCCTGTCTGGGTCCCTGGTCCAGGACAATGGAGTGGTGCGGGTCTCCTGGCAGACCTCCACTGAGGCTCTGTCCCATCCAGTCAGGGACTCTCTCAGTGGGCTGCAGAGAGAAGTCAACACATGTTAGAGATGAGAAAACAAACCTGATTTTTGTTGTTTTTGTATGTTTAGATTAAAGTCATATTAAAAATTAATTGTACCTGGTAGATGGTAAGGGGCAGTTTCGGAGCTGCAGTCTCACTGATGTTGATTGTGCTGCTCTCTGCTGAGTCACACTCCATGATGGTGAGGATCTTAAGGTCACACGGGGCTGGCGGCAGGTGAAGGTGGGTCAACCGGGCCTTTTTCAGGTGGTGGAAGTCTCCTTCAGTCAGAGTGTACCTGAAGAGGAGGATAAATCATTAATCATCAAACAGCTTAACCAAATAAGCTGTAATAATTTGCCTTTAGCACAGATAAAACTGTACCTGCGTCCTTTGTTCTGAGTCGTCTTCTCCTGTTCGTAAAGTGCAGATTCATTGAAGGAGACTCTGCGCCCAGTAGACCCAGTGGAGACAAATCGTTCTGACTCTCCATCATGACAGCTTGAAGCTGAGAGAGCATCTGATTCATCCAGACGAATGGTGATCTCTGAGTGACAGAGAGAGCAAGGACAAACCGAAGGAGAGAAATAATGGAGTTAGTGACGACAGTGGACCAGAATACATATAAATCCTATATGAATTTAAAGAAATACACAGCTCTGACCTTGGGTGGGCTGAGAATCCTCAGCATAAGTGGTGTTTGTCTTCTCAGGGTCATCGCTGGCTCTGAAAGAGGGAAATTAGTTTTACCCTTTGTGCTCTTTCACAGAAACAAAAAATGCCCCGTCACATCACAGCTTTCAGTTTCATATTCATAAGAGCTTTAATCCACTGCTGTCATAATCCCGTTGACTCCTGTAATCCCCGTGTGTTTGCAGACGAACCAGGCCTGCCAGTCCCACGCAGCGTGTCGCTCGGTAGGCAGCACCCACCTGGAGTAGCGGCGTCCACCCATGCAGCAGCGGTGACAGAAGAGGAGCAGCAGGGAGAGCAGGACCAGCGTCCCCCCGGCAAAAACACTCAGCAGCACCAACAGCAGCACATAGTTCTCCACCTGGCCCGTCGACACCGGCACATCCTGCCGGGGTGCAACCAGGAAGAGAGGTTAGGACCCCAGCAGTGCTACATTTGGTCAAGGACTGCGCTACTTGGGGGCAGCACAACAATATATGAACACAACACTGACATGTTATTTCTCACCATATAAATTAATTACCAACATATTAGCAAACAGACACAGAGCAACAGAGCTGGAGGTAGAGTAGAGAAAATGTAAATTTGACAAGTTGCCAGGTTTGAATGGGACAAATGAAGAGTTAATATTAACTTGTGTGCTTGTGTACTTTTGTTTGTTTTATCCCACCCTCAAAAAAGAGGAGGGAAAATAATCTGTATAATGATCCTAAAACCCTTTCCCCACCTCACCAAGCCTTACAACCACAACATCCACCTAACTCCCCATGCATCATGAGACACAACATAAAAGTAGGAAGCATTTCCTCGCTGAGAAGAATAGAATTTAAAATTCACATATTGACAATAAATATCAACAGTGTCACGACAAATATTACAACCTGCTGCTCACAGTTCTCTGTTACTGTTTGAGTTGCACAACATCAATTTAATTTCCATCGCTTTCATTCAGAAGCCATAGCTGGAGCTCATAACTCACTCACTAATGGCACAATAAGGGGGAAGCGTACATATCTCTGTTGTCATGTTTTGTCGGGACAGTAATTGATTCTTTTCCCTTTGAGCTTCGTACCAATGAAGAATCTCTTTGTCGCATTACGGTGTCAGCTGAGCGCTGTAATATTTAATAAGGAGTGGAATTAATACTGAAAGACTCTCTTAAGTCCTTTCCTCCTCACAGTGATTCTTATCCACACACACATCATACATCCTGCCTGCTCACACACACACACACACACACACACACACACACACACACACACACACACACACACACACACACACACACACACACACACATAGAGACAACACAACTGCTGTCTTCTCTGCTCTCTCTGATTAATACTCTCAGTCTTGGCTGAGTGAGCCTGGGGATGCTAATCGAAACGTCAGCGAGACCCTTAATTCAATTTCCCAGCTCTTCTCAATGAGGGGGAAATGAGGCCTCCACAGGCTAAAAATGGAAATGGGAGGAGGAGGAGGAGGAGGAGGAGGATGCAGACGCACATGAGCAATCCCCACACCAGACTTTCCTGGCTCTTCTTCCGATGTTAGCATCGAAAGATGGTGAGAATGATTGAGCTATTTTCTCTGTCACAAATGGAATATTAATTTATTGCAACATTTAGTGTTAATTTATGAAAATATGAACAATTGTCGTTGTGCGCTGCTTCGGAGGAAAACCATGGAGTGGAGGAGCTCCTCAAGGAGCACAGACCAACCTGTAGATGATGTTGACCTTAGCGGGAGCAGCAGCTAAAGAACCCAAATGGATGTAAACACACTGAAACTAACGATTATCATCAATTAATCTGCCAATGTGTCAATAACATGTACATTGTATGGTTCTGAGTTTCTAACAATTCGGCTACCATCCATCCCAGCTGTAGCAGACATGCAGAGGAGATGGAGGGAGAAGAAATAGCAGAGAAAAAGGTGCATTAGAAAGCAGAGGGTGTGTGTGAGAAAGAGCAAAAACAGCTGGTTTTATGATGACTCTGCTTTCACTGTAAACGTACTTCCGTAAGACAAAGCATCGATCAGTCTGTTTCAACTTCAATCCCAGGCTCAATCTAACAGCAGCAAGTCGCTACACGGAGGAGAGAGTGCTGCCGAACACAGGGAGCTGTCGTGTTCCTGCTTATAAAACCAGAGGAGGATGACGATTGTGTGTCATTCAACCTCAAACCTGCTTCAGGCCAGAACATGTGAAAGTGAGCACCACGTCACTTATAGAGTACATATTTACATTCATGAGATGCGGCAGTGTCCTACATTCAGTTGAAGCCTATGGGGAGATATAATATAATATGTTTAAATCTGTATGTATGTGTCTGTGTGAGACTAACAGCGCCATCACAGCATGATAGCAACACGCACACCTTGAAACACCCACAGTTGCACGCACGTGTGCGTCACACACAGAATTTGTCAGAGCATCTGTAGCTTAATGAAATCTGCTGTTTTTACAAGCTCAGCCAAACAGGAAGAAACAACGCAATCAATCAGCTGGAGCGGCGAAGCCTCTCTCCAGTCTTCGGGCCATGTTTCTAACACACTCAGTAGATTTGAACAACAGTCAATTCTCCCTGCGCACAGACAGCTTTAACTGTCAGATAATCACTGCTGCTGGCTCAGATATCCCATCCTGTCCTCCAGGGGCTGCATGGCACACAAAGCCAGCAGCACACGCAGTCCTGGTTTTGAGTCAGATCCTCTTTGGATACAGATCCTCCACTACTGGTCCACCTGGGATATAAAACCAGCTACTGGAACACTGTGGCGTTAACTCAGCTTGTCTTTCTATTTTACTTTTTTTTTTTTGGACTTGACTCGTAAAAGCATCGGGGAAGAACTGTCGTTCACCAGACTACAGACACAAGCCAATGTGAAGGTGTGGACAGTATGTGCTGATGGTGTCGGGCAGAGTGGGAGGGGTGGAGGCAGCAGTACTCACAGTGGAGTTCTCCGTCAGACTTGTCAGAACAGGCAAATCATTGCTCATGGTCCAGGTCAGCGTGAGTGAACCCTGCAGAGGATGAAGAAAGTGAAGACAGTCAGACAGAGCTGCTCTTTTGAGAAGAAAAACACATGAGTGAGCTTCACCGTTACACATGATGTAATTTTCTTTCAGTACAATAAACAAACATGGGAAATGTAGTTTATTATCAGCCAAGAGCACAAAATGTGTATTAATCCACAACTGAAAATAGTCCCCAATAAATAAGCCGTTTACCCCAGTTTGAGTTTAAAAAGAAAAAAACTACAGTGCCCAAAATTAAATAGATTTTTATTTTCTAAGGAATTATGTCCGGGCTGAAAAGCACAGAGAAAGAAATTGTAAAGTATTGACTGACAGACAAACAGATGGTTGGTATTGGTCTTTTCTTCTTTCATGGAGTTTGTTGACAATTACAAAAATATAGAAAACTACCAACTTTCTCCTTTAAATTCCTTGTGTGTGTATGGATATAATTCTATATAGGGTGATATTCACATGGATATCATGTGACATCCCTTAGTTACAAAATGAAGCAACATATTGTCCTCACATATGAAAAAACATAAAACATGTGGTGTCACCACAGCTCATACTGTACATGTGTGTTCACATTCCCCTTTACCAGAAGAAAACCACTAGTGTTCAAGGAATTCATGTTCTACAATTTCAGACAAATTACTCATGGATGTTCTTTTTATGGCTTATTCTGGCACCATCTCTAAATGTTACTATTTAAGCAAAATTAAGGATAATTGTAAATTTTCTGTTGCAATTTTGTCGTGTCCTATCCCAAGCAAAGATAACCCTGACTACATTGCAAGGGTTCTTTTTTCTCAGAGTTTAGAAAGCTACCTTGAAAGTCAGAGAAAACATCACACATCTGTTTTCACAGCCCAAACATAAGTGCACACAATGAGGAAAATGATCTGTATAAAACTGGTGTAATGTCCCTTTAACACACTGGCGTGATGTAAACCTAACTGCTGTCTGGGCTGAATGCTGTGCATTAAACTCCAATGAGATTTACTGTCTTCTCCACAAGATGGACTCTTACAGCGCAATAACCACGAATCCCTTTCATTAAAGCCTCGTCTGTGCTGTAGACGCATTTCAGACAGAGACAGTCATCAGTATTCAGAGATGGAGAAAAGCGGAAGAGCTGACAGTACATGGTTATTTACACAGAGTGCAGCTTTGTAACATCAGTCCATGATTGCATTCCTTACACATGCTCCTAACGCTGCCACACATTCCCTCACCGTGTGAGAGTCATACATTATGTAATATCTCAACAGCTCAAGGTAACTATGATGAGGACAAAGCCCTGAATAGCGAAAATGATCTGACTATAGAATAGAGAACCACACACACACACACACACACACTGCACATGTTAAATCCTTATTCTATTCAATTATCTTCAGTCATGCTTCACACATGATCAGTGTCAGCAGGTCATTTTGTCCTCATGGGTGTGTGTGTGTGTGTGTGTGTGTGTGTGTGTATATGTGTGTGTGTGTCTTTTCGCTTCTCTCTTATTCAGACCATGCATATCCAAACACAAGAGCAAACAGCAGATTAATTAACAAGTTTTACGGATGGCGCATAAAAAATACTGTGCTTGTAGAGAATCTGCTTCTTTTTTTTTCTTCTTCCTCTTTTCTTTCTTTTTTTGTGATTTGCTCGTCTTTGTCAGGACAGATCTGCCACTCGGCACGTCTTCTATTTGCTGATTAAATAACAAACAGTTAAAATGGTTGTAAGCTGCCTCACATTAAAATGAAATAAAATTATACGTTACAAGGTATTCAAAAAATTTTTTTGCTGGAAGTCTTACATTTTCTTTTTCTTTCTCATCACAGCCTGAAAAAAACAGATTATTTGTGTTTGTTTCTTAAAATCTGGACAGACTATGAATCTCCACCTCGGCACATTATGTCAGTCAAACTAATTCACTGCTCATCTGCTGAACCTGCAGTGAATAATGCCAGTCAAAACTCAGCAACACTGGCTCCCTTTATGCATTTCATGTATATGTACTATAATAGGCTATGTTTAATATGTTACCCCATGGTGGGTCAGTCATGCCTATTGTTCAAATCCACATAGAACTTTATTTTACATTGACATCCTGATGTTTACAAAAAAAGATCTGGTAGTCTAGTTCTGGTAGAAATAATTTTCCATTTGATGAAGTGGTGCAGCCAACACAGAGTTTTGGGTTTAAATGTTTCACACATAATAAGCTACACAATATGTTGTCAGACAGCGTAGAATAAGATGATTCTTCACCCTACTTAAGGATAGAAAGAGAGATAAAAACAGGGAAGTGTATGTTAAGAGGTTAAGTCATCATAATGCTGATTTTGAGAACAAGAGCTTCATAAATTGCCTTTCAGAATAGTTTATTTTGTTTGTTATATTGTTATAACTACTTAAAAAGTATTGTATATGTAGCCCTGCAAGCTATGTATTTATTACATAATTAGAAGTCATTTATTCATGCCATTCATTTATAGTAAGTTATTTTTTTGTCTCTTTTTGAACAGATTTTAAGTTGTACACTACATTATTATCAATATAATAATAATAATCATTATTATTATTATTATCATTATTAATGTTCTTCCTCATGGTTTTCACTGGAAATCGGTATCTAATCCTAAGAGTATAATTAACAGTGGTGACCTTAGAGTTTCACCACCATTTGATTTGTGAGTAAATATTGAGGGTAAGAACCTGAAAACACTGACCCCGACTGGTAGAGAAAATATAAATCCAAAGCGTGTGTGTGTGTGTGTGTGTGTGTGTGTGTGCGTGCGCGCGTGTGCGCGTGTGTGCGTGTGTGCGCGCGCGTGTGTGCGCGCACTCTCTCTTTAGTTTCCAGGGTCTGATGACATGTTACATCCTCGCACCATCATCTCCATCTCCCGCTCTCACCACATACACCACGCAGACGGACAGATGGACATCCAACTAGTTCATTCCATCGTTGTATTGATGCTAACGGGGTTTATGAAGGTATAAACCCTGACGTGTGACTGGATGTTGATGTGCTCCAGATGTGCTGTATCTTACGGTCAATGCAGACGGTGTTGGAGCAGCTTCCCTCCGCGCTGTGCAGACTGACTACTGGGACCCGCTGCAGCCGGCGGCGCTCAGCAGCAGCAGCCTCAGCATCAGCAGCAGAAGCATCATCTTCTCCTCTCCTCCGAAAACCCGCGGATCAGGGCTGTCCCACATCTCTGCGTCGTCTGCTCTCAGCCTGCGGGGAATAAATCACCATAAAGTCACGCAAGAGCCTGAGCATTCATGTGCCGGGCACGCTGGCTCCGCCGTGGCCCCTGCGCATCAAACATGTCTCACTAAATTAGATGCTGCGATTTTTTTTCACATTTTTTTTGTTTTAGAGCCGGCTGTGTCACCTATCCCCACATCTTACATAATGAAATAGTACCACATTACACCGTGAGCACGCCTGTAGGTCCAAGAACTGGTCCTGGTGTGAGCTGGACAGAGGTCGGACTCACCCGGCTGTAGACTCCGTTGGTAGCGGTGCACAGGCAGCCTGCCCCGTCTGCATACTTTAATCCGAGCTTCAAATAAAGACTGTAGTTATGAATGAAACCACACGCGATTAGACACACCCACCGCCCGCTCCCGACGCACCACGTGACCACCACTGACGATGATGACGATGATGATGGTGGTGATGTGAAATGGAGGAGAAACCCCGTCCTCATTCACAGCGGTGGCTCATGAATGGCAGCTGCAGACAGGGCGATTGATTGGTTGTCAGGTTATTATTAGAATCGAAGTGAACAGATCAAATTTGTATTTGAATATTTTTCATTTCTACAGTGTTTCAGCCTTCGAGTCTTTCCTCGGTGCCAGGGAAGATGCACGAAGACAGATGGATGCTGTTGACGTTTTTGTAATCTCTCGTCTCACCACCCGGTGGAGGCGTTGCTCTGTAGTTTTCAGTCTGAAACACTCAAAATGGAAGTTATTCTTGGAAAAGTTTTTTTCAGTCCAGACCTTCAGGGGCCCACGACAAGACCCGCAGAGGACCCTCCAGCTGAATAAAGTAAAGTTTAACTTCTCTATAATTCAGTTCGACGTCTTTTCTATCAAGAGGGACATTCAGAGAGCACAAACCTTCATCAAGGCCAATGTCAAACAACATACACCAGACTTCAGAGAAAACAAAATCTAATTCATAGTGAATGATCTAGAGAATCTAACAGGTTCTTCCCTGACTCAGAAAGAACTAAAACTTTCAAGTCACTCAAACACTGTTGTGGCCCATGTTGGTGTGTAAGCCCGGTACTAGGACTGCACAACTAATTGAAATATAGACCTAATCAGAATCTCAATATGGCCACGTGCAGTATTCAACTAGCAGGAGCTGTAATTTTTTTGATAAAGGTAACATATGTCACAACATTGTTGTGCATTGTGAGCATCATAAGTGTTATCAGAGAGACACAGATAATCTAAGCTCACTGATGTTCTGTTTTTGTCTCAAGTTGACTAAATGTCAAATTGTTGATTAAATGCAGATATATTCTGCTAATGACGTTCAATATGGCCGATGTGGCCCACCTTTGTAGGAGTGTTAGTCCAGAGTTTAAGTCTTTGGCCACACACTCTAATCTGAAATGCTTCTTGCAGTCATACCCTCTGCAGTGTGCACTCCCCTGTGATGTAGAAAGTGAAGGCTTTGCACAAATAGAAAATGCCTCAGCAGCGAAGTGGCAGGAGGTCTAATCTGTGCCTGTATGATAACAGAAAGCGGGAGGATGGTGACTCTGAAGCAGCAAACTTAGTTAGACATCTGAAGAACCTGTTTCATGTTAGAGCACAAAAAAACTTCCCTCCAAAAAAACTTCAGCAAACTGGCTCAAAGAACAGCTGGTTGAGTGACAGAAATAACAGCACACAGGAGCAGTGATTTGCTTCAGTTCAGAGCCAAACCAAAATGACCTACATGTGTTTACTCCAGCATTATAAAGTCTGCTGGAGGACGGAAGTGTCACTGTTTCAGGAATGTGACCGTGTCCCATATGCCATGTGTAAACTTTCATGTCTTCACAGGTAATGTACCAGGACATTTTTAGACGTCCAGTCCCTTTCCCACTTTCTGAGAGTTGTCCTCAAACATCTGAGACATAAACACAGCATATGGCTGTCAAGGACTTGGGACTTGTTTATACAGTTTAGAGGGGAAAAATGTGACCACTCCGGGCACAGACTTTACAGCTTTCTGCTTTTTACGTGCAAATGTATACGTTTAATTATACGAATATATTTATTATGTATGATTATTTTAGGTGTAATACATAAAGGCAAAGCTCCTATAACCCTGCAACATCAGAGATGTTCAACCTCTTTTTGCATGTCAGGTGTCAAAGTGTTAAAACACAGTAAAACAGTAGTACAAGTAGAGAAAAATAATAAAGTCAGTCAACTCACTCACTACTGGTGAAACTACTGGTCATACGAAACTCATTCATAAAATCCTAACTCACCTGAAAACATTCAGTGACATGGTGAAAGGGTTTCTACTGCAGTAACTCTGTGTCTATGTGGGGAATTGTAAGTTGCCCTTTTGTAAACCTTCCTTCTGTACAAACCACTTTCTCTGTTCAGAGGATCGGTATGTGGAGTAACTTACCCACTGATCCTGACTGAGATCACTCTAAACTCAAGCTGAAACAACTTTTAAATATGGATCAGTAATGAAGACATGAAAGGTCTGATCTGGTGCTCGTCATTGAGTTTTATGGTACACTGCTTTTTCTGCTTTCTTTGTGTGTATCTTTGTGTATGTGCAAAGGCCCAACTGATGAGCGTTAGGCCATTATACAGTGGTATGTGGCACTGGTCCATGCTGCATACTTGTCCGGATAAAAATAAACATTTAAATAATTAAATAATATTTTGGGGCTTGCTGTTCTTTACAGCGGATGGATAAAACAGACGGATGAGTTAAAGATAATGATTAGAAATGCATTAGATTCAGTGATTAATTCAGATTTTCATCCCAATTAAGGAGATAAACTGATGCATTTAAGATCATTCAAGAGCCATAAATACTTTCCTCCATCTGTTTGTCTGTATTTATAGACAACCCGACAGCCATTTGATGTTTTCTCAGTCTATCAGTGGGATTCTTGTTGAAATATTTAGGACAGATTCCTCATTGCAAATGTTTTTATCTCTAAAATTCCTGTTACTCCAAGGTGTAACATACCAGGGGATTGAAACATCTGGGAAATGATGCCAGGAGAGGCCGTGTAGGGGTGGGAGGAATGTGGAGGAGAGTATGAACGCAGTGTGTATATATGTGTGTGTCTGTGTGTGTGTGTGTAAGTGTGTGTGTGTGTTGCTGGATGGTTGACGTCAGAGCTGCGTCTGTGCATGCTCTGGAGAGCAGGACATCCTGTGGAATTGTTCTCGGCAAGGCCTGAAGAATGTAAAGCAGCAACCTCTCCCTTCTCGCCAGTCTCAGTGAAACGTCGGAGTGACACGCTGCCATGGAAATGTTAGGGATGGGGGTGGGAGGGCGGACTCAGGGAGGGAAGGATTGCCATCAAAATCTCACTGGGACATAGAGTTCCTCCAGATACTTAAAAGGAGAAAAGACCAGGAAAGGATCAGTGTGGGATTCCTTTTGAATTCTAATGAGGCCAAGATTTTAAATGTCATTTTCTGTGTCTACATGTGACAGTATCCTCAGGGTTGTCTTTCATGTTTGTAGATCATATAATTATGAAGCATATCAAAATAAACAGAGATGAATATACTGTAGTGAAACATGGGAAACACAGAACAAACACAAACACAAAAAATAGGTGTTTTAAATAAATGTTTTTCTCACATGCTGCACAGGCTGATTGTTTTCAGGCAGAAGAGACACAATGAGGTAAACACTGCATGTCTGCATTTAGGAGAGTGTGGAGAGGAGTGAGTGTGGGGGTGAGGTGAAGAAGAGAGGAAGGTGATATGGGAGTGGAGTGACGCAGGCTGGATAAAGCGGGGGTGTTGTGGGTGCAGCTATTTTTAGCTGGCGTGAGGAGACACATATTAGCTGCATTTCTCTGCCCTCTCCTGCTTCCTACGTCACTTTACTCCAAGCTGGTCATCTCCTCCACGCATCATGTGACAGGTGCAGCTGGTGCAGACCCTGCTGTGGACCTGAGGTGGGACACGAATACTAAACAGCAGAGAATGTGAAAGACTGCAGAATGCAAAAAGGACTGCAGAGTCTTTCTGTGAGCATCTCCTCCCACTGGCTGAACAGTGAGGTTATACAGCACCCATACATGTGTATGTGTGAAGGACTGGTCAGGGTGTTTCCCTGCCTTCAACCCAGTGCATACTGGCAAAGGCTTCAACACCCATGCAACCTTGAAAAGGATTGAGAAAATTCTTTAAATGATCTTTATATACAAAGATTTTTATTCTAACCTGATTTAAATAAAAAATGTGAAACTTATTTAAGAATTCAAATTTGTGATTTTGAGGGCTGTATAAATAAAATGCACTTGCACTCCTGTGCAACTCCTGTGTACATCTGTGTAGCTGGAAATCAATGTGTAAGGCTACAAGCGCTTTTTCATTTTACATTTTCAGAACATTTTCACAGCTTAAAATGTCCCAGAATCACACATTTTTCTCTAATGGCTTTATAATCGGTACATTGCTTAATAAAAATTATGAAATAGAAAATTTTTTTGGAGACATTTCAACTTTTCAAGCTGAATCAACTAAAGAGCTGTTATGCTTTGTCCTTGTACTGTGGATGATAGGCAGCTCCAGTTGTGTGTATACTGGTTTTATCATCAGTAGGTTCAGGCTTCACAATTTAAAGTAGGCAATACCGTGTTTTTAGGCCACACAAATAGGCCTACGAATGAGTTAGTCATTAATATTATAATGACACACGGCCTGGGATTTTTCTTTTACACATGAAGTGTGTGTCATGGCAGAAAAACCCCTGCTGTGCAATAGGATGCTATGATCACCACAGGAGGTACAATCTCAGTAGATGTGTTTCTGATGGAGAGTATGAGTCAATAGGTCAAAGACATTAGTGCAGAAATGTTTATTTGCCTCGAGGTAAGCTTTGAATAATGAGAATAATCACCAGGTATTTAAAATCATACAAATTACAGTTGAGTCATTTGATTGAGAAATGAGACAGACATTTTGACATGATGACATGCAGTACAAAATGTTGTGTGGTGCTGTGCAGATTGCATCATTTATGAATGGTGAGTGAGGCACAAAACAGGGTGGAGCCATGCGAGAAAACAAGCGTTTTGATTGGACAGTACAGGCTGACTGTTCTTGAGGTTCTCGCTGATTGGCTGGGTGCACGGATGGGCGTGGCCTACCCTGAGACGCTTGGGTGTTTTACGCTCGGTGGAGTAGAGCTGCGTCTGCCACGGCCAGAAAGAGGAACCGCCACAGTCTGTAGTGGATAAACCGTCCTGTAACCTTCATTTTTAAACATCCGAAGATGCTTCACACTGTCCTCTGAGGAATGAGGATCGATACTAAGAAAAAAAAATTACTGTCACGTCTTGCCTTAAATGATTCTAGCGACCAGAGTCTGATTTTAATTCGGACATTTCACAGGCAGCTGAATGGAGCAGCAGCAGCGGGATCTCTTTAGCTTCACCCCGGCCCGGTCGGCAGGCTGCGGGGTTGGAATCGCCACCGCTCAGTCCACCATGCGTTTGTCCATCACCTCGACCACCGGCAGCCCGGTGGAGCTCACTGTCCCCCGAGTAGAGACTGTGGAGGGACTGAGGACACGGATCTCCCAAAAACTCAGACTGCAAACAGACAGAATCCTGCTCCTGCATAGAGACAGGTGAGCTGGTTTGTAGATACTGCATGCTGTGCACTTTGGTAAATCATTAAGTCAGTTCAGCTTAACTAGCCTGATGTGAATGTGTTTTTATTGCACTGAGGGACTTGGATATGATTTCTGAATTAGGCAGCTGACTGCTGGAAAACTGACGGACCTGGGTGTAGCAGATGGCAGCAAACTGACTCTGGTCCCTGTCATAGAAGCTGGTTTAGTGGTAAGTAAATCAAATTAATATCTTATACTTGCTAAGTAGTACTTACTAATATTTCCGTACGGAATCAGACTTCACTATTCCTGTTGTTTTTATTGCCACAGTGCTCGACTGCCAGAGCTGAGAGGACTGTGATGGACGTTTTGGAAAGTTTAACAGAAGTTCAGGTGAGAGCTTAATAGTCTTATTAACTGTATTCTTCAAATAGACCGTTTGAATTCATGAATGAGTATGAGGAAACAGTATTGTCCTTTAAGAAGTCTAACTATGCACTGGTGTGTGTTTTCCACATATTTTGTGGGACATATGGGAAATATTTCCAAAATATTTACTTACATGAATTCATAAAAAAAGGTTCCGCTTTGTGACAATGCACTTCATCTTATCTGAAAAATTCAAAATGACCGAAGTTTGAGTTACATGGTTCTCACTGGACAATGGCAAATGTATAATTCAGATATTTTGGGTGAAGGAAACTTCTTAAGAAAATCATGCAACCCTCTATTATGCAAACTTTATTGCACCATGTCATTCACACACACACACACACACACACACACACACTTCACTTGAGGTGTGAGGAAAAACAAAGTGCTGTGGCCTGAAGTTTATTTTAATGAAATCACAACCCATGTATGACACTATTTATGGTCTGCAGTTTTTTCTACAATAGCCATTCTCTAATTATCTCTATATATAGGAGCATAGTTTTAATTGTTAATGGAAAAGAATTCACACACAACCATGCATGCATGTAATCCACTACATTCATGATGACTTTCTCTTTTAATAAAACAATCCTGATTGTTTGGCTGCACTGTAAACAGACGCACTAGCAGCTAATCTTTTTTTTGACATAGTAACTGCTCAGTTAGTGTCTGCTACAGTATTAAACCACACTTGCTGTTGCCACCAGTAACCGCAGGTGTTGCCAGATCATCCCAAGACTGAAATCACAAGAATTATCTGAAAACCTGAAGTGTTTCTTTCCTGACAACCCTGCAGATCAGTGAGTTCCTGTCTGGGCACTCACCTCTGACCATTAACCTGGGAATCGGTGCTCACATGATGTATGTGCAGCTCCAGCTGTCTGCGCAGGATGTGAAGGAGCTGCAGCAGGATGGTGATGTGAGAGTCCGGAGCAGCAGCGAGCTTCAGACTGGCCTGCCGACAGCTGGCAGTGTGAGCCACCCTGGCTCGGCCTCAGCCTGCTCTTCTACCAGCACCGCGGGCTCCACTACCTCACTCCCTGCTTCCCAAACCTCCATCCCTTCCCCAGACAATGCTGACTCTACATCCCCGATCCAACTTGACCCTCAAAGACCCAGAACTTCCTTTAGCTCAACACCTCCCACCCCCCACTCATCCAGCACTGTCCCTGCTGTTACCCATCATCACCACTCATCTCTACCTCAAACCTGTCACCCTATACACACACCTCCCCCTGTTCTTTCAACCACGTCTTTGCCCTCTGGCTGTCCACACCCCAGCTGTCCACTACAAGCAGCCACACCAGTCTGTTCACCTGCTCCCGCCGGCTCCAGTCCTGGACCCCCGAGTCCAGTACCAGCCTCAACCTTCGAAAAGGTTAGTCTTACATATTCTCTATGGTTTCACCACTACATTTTTATTAGCATGTATAAGTAACATAACAAGCCGGTAAAAAGTTCAGTATTTAATAGTTCTCCTAAATGTATTCCTCATTATGGACGGTGTAAACAGGAGATACATTTTTCCCTCTTATTTTCACAGAGTAATGTTCATGCTGCACCCACTGCAGAGCTGTGCAAGCAGCCGGGAGCAGTCATAGAAAGCTTTGTGAGCCACTCTCCGGGCATCTTCTCCGGGACTTTCTCTGGTAAGTCTTTCCTCAGTGTGTGAACAGCAGTGGCTTGAGGACGAAAACATAACACAATGAGAAACAATGGCAGCTCAGTTAGAGCTCAACTGTGTCACTTTGTACCAGTCCTTTTTCATCCACCTCATGCGCTCGCTCTCTCTCTCTCTCTCCCTCTCCCTCTCTCTCCCTTCTTATCCCATCAGGCACTTTGGCTCCTCACAGTCAGAACAGCATCAGTCACCCTCGACGTGGCATCGCCATCATTCTCCAGATTCTCAATGACCTCCTCAGAGCTGCCTACTCCCACCAGGGGGCACCACCCACCCTTCCTCAACACTGTCCTGCTTTAAACCTTCCAGTCAGCCCAGTGGTTGCAGCAGAGGAGCCCAGCAAAGCAAGAAGCAAACCACCAGTGACCCAGAGGGCAGAGCATTTCAGTAAAGCTTCAGGTCAGCTTGAGCAGATTTTATTTTGTAAACAGTGACAACTGGTCACATGCACACAGGAGGAATAAATCCGTAGAATGCATAGAATAGCTAACCTTTTGTTATTTCTTTTCCCTCCTGTAGGTGAGGAGACTCACCCCCTCCGCTCATCCACAGAGGAGGATCAAACCTTGCAGTGTAAGCTCGAGCGCCTCCAGTTTTTGATGCATCAGCGGCGCCTTCGCAGGCGGACTCGCAGGAGCTCACACCTCTCACAAACGTCTCACCCGTACCAACATCGTCACCATCGTCCCTAGCCTCCTGATCAGAGAAGATCCACTCACTGTGACAGCGGTGGCAGCTTCCCTGAAGAATAGAAGGAACCATGATGGAAACCAGAATCAACCACCTCTGTGGAACAGGTGAAGTAACAGCGGAGTGCACTCTGGGCCCGCTGAAGGGATCCGAGAGGGAGACGATTTGTTGCCATTTTCTGGAGAATGTAAGATCTGAGGACTCTAATTCCTGTGGTTGTCATTGCACTAAGCATGTTATTCCATCTAAGTCCATCTTTCTGTGACAGTGGCTCTCATTGCTATGTAGCATATGTCACAAAAGATTCCAGTGTCTGTTTTCATGTTATACGTCTTGGTGTTTTGTACAAAGACCTCTTACTGTATTTGTTTGTTTATGTATTCAATGCCTTAACTATACATGTCTTGAATGTAAAGTCTATGTTCTGATCTGTGCAGAGGATGTTTCACTTATGCAATAGTAAGATGTAAACACAAAGAAGGAGAAAATATGCAAAGAATAAAGGAAAAAATGGAAAAACCTGGACATACCGTATCTGCTACAGCTTCATTTAGGTATGATGGGTCGTTTTACACATGTAAATATGCTCACACAGTATTTGGCACCTGGTTATAAGGAGAAAGGCTCTCAGGTCTCTCACAGGCTGCATTGCTCAGTTTGGTACAAAGAACTGATCCAAATTTTACAGCCGGCATATCTCTATTCATAACATGCTTTTTGATTCACTGCGCCCCAGGTACACAGCACTCTGTTCTGGGTTTTTACAGAGTTAAATAGTTTGTCACCGTCAATCTTCATCTCATACACTTTGGCTGCTCCTGTGGATAAAAGAAAATCCCAAGCAGCTGATCTCATAACAATTGTTTAAGTATTTTGTTCATCTTTTATTAATTCAAAGAGATCCACACCTTCAAGCATGAGGAAGCTGTCCACTGCAAACACAAACACACGAGAGAGCCTTACTGGACAGTCGACAGTAGTATGCCTTGCTTTAGCCACTTCAGCACGATTCCCCGACCTTTTTATTCTATGCTCTCATTACGAAATGAGAAATGATTACACACACACACACACACACACACACACAAAAAAACTGAAGCAAATGGTAACAATATTTAAGTCACTGAGGGGCAAGTTTTATGTAATTTTATTATTTGGAAACTGGGGAAACTGTTGAGTTCCTAAAGCCCCTCAGAAACCAGAGCTGGTGTCTGAGCCCAGTGGTAGCATCTGTTAATTTACCCTAAAGGAGTTTTAAATCGAAAAAACAACTGGACTTGATTATTTGTGTAAGTGTAAGTGGCAAGTGACTCCAACGACTGTCGTTATAACACAATAGAGCACTAACGAAGTCGAAACCAACCTTCCACCAACGACAGTCATGCAAACGACTGTCGTTGACACTTGGAGCACAAAAGAGACCCAGTGACATCATCAGCCTTGTGAAGATTTTGTTTCTTACAAGCCAGAAAGATCTAGAACCACTGCTGTCCACACTAAACCACTGTTTCTCCTTCATATTTAACCCCAGGAAGCAGAATGTGAGCAGCAGTGATGTGCAGCCAACCTGAATACCTTCCCTTCCTCAGCTGAACTTTTGCACTTTTCTATGACACTGATGACTCATGAGGATCCTTTTTAAAGGGGATTTAAAAGTGCCTCCCACCACAGCACAGTGACTAGGTGAGTTGAGAAGGAGCGCTGCACCTGTCTTCGCTGTTGAAATACAGAGAGAGATTAAACCAAGAGATCCACATAAAACCTACCAGCCTCCTCCTCTTCAGTCTCCTCTGGAAACCACATGGCCTGCTCTTTTCATCGAGGGTTATGTTTATTTATTCAGCTATAAAACAATGAACAGCACAGTTCAAAAATGCAGCATAATGTCATTTTAGGTGGCTGTGGTCTGCAGATGGGGATGATCAAGTGTGCAGAGCAGCTGCAGCAGCATGTGAAAGGCCAGAGATCTGACCATAGTTGGTAGATGTTTTCACACTCAGGACTTTTGGACTCATGTGACCCTATCCTAATGAGAGTGCTGTGGAAGAGCCAGTGTTGACGGAGGGGGACACCATGCTGGGGCATCAAGATCAAGATGGCATTATCCGGACTGCTTAAATGTGTTTAATAAATGTCTCTTGCCAGCCAGGCTAGCCTTTTCCACCCTGTTTTCAGTTTTTATGCTGAGCTAACGAGCTGCTGGCTATTATATTTAGCATACAGATATGAGAGTGATATCAATCAATCCTCTCATTTAACTCTAAGCAAGAATCAGCTCATTTCTAAAAACTGTCAAACTATTCCTTATGTAATAGTGCACAGAGGATGTGGCAGATGACATCTGGCTGGGCTTTGGGCCTCCTACACAGATGTACCTCCCTCTTCACTTCCTACACATGGCTTTCAAATACACTTCACTGCTTACAGATGCGTGTACAGACACGTCTACCTCCCACACAGCCAAGTTGGACTTTGTCCTAATTCAGGCCACACACACTTGACCAGCAAATTACCACAATGACTCACACAAACTGGTGCATACAAACAAAGCACTTGAAACATGCAAAATAATCATCCTTAAATATTTAATGTTATATTGCTGATCAGTCAGCTTGATGGACAATGAGGCATATGAAAGTGTTTGGTATACACGATGCATGCTCATTCTTTCTCAAGATTGCTTTTAGTTTTGTTATGAAGGTTGTAATTCATCTGACTGCACTGAGACAGCTTTAATCAAGGAATCAAAAGAATGGTGTTGAGTGATGTTCTAATTAATGGATTTCTTATCAAACTAGGGGATAATGTTATATTTCTTTATCTAGAAGCCTTGAATAGAAAGTGGGACAAGTTTTGGGTGTACAATTTGGCCATTCACTATGTTTTAGACAGGAAATATGTAATCTTTTGGTAATACCTTACACAAGTCTAGATACTGTTGGGATAAAATTGTGTTTGATGGCCAGCTATTATCTCCAATCTGCTCTCCAATCATACGTACATACATACAAAAAATTATTTTGTAACATCATATTGGACCAAACATGGCACTGCATATTGGACCAAACATGGTCCAATATGCAGTGCAATGCAGAAAATTGCAATGAAATGAAAAATGTTTGCATTAGGGTTGGGAGTATTGATACCCCTGATATGTTGTCGCTTTTGAGTTTGGATACTAATATCAATAGGATTGAAACTTAAAGCATCACATCGTGGACACATGGACACTCTTCTTAGTGCTGCTGTTGTGACCATGTGCACACTGATCACCACTTTAGTTCACTGGACTGAAAATTTATTTACCACTGAAACTGTCTTGTGTTCAGAAATGCATGTGATTAAGTAATTAACACAGAATAGTAAAAAAAAAAAAAAATGCTGCGTGTTTGGAAAATGATTGGGTGAAAATTAAGCTATATTCAAAAAAGGGTTATCAATAATACATTTAAATTATAACATACCTCTTTACATACAGTCTTTGTGACATACATTACATGACAGTACATTAGCTGCTTTTAACAATAAACAGTATTGATATTGGTTATGATATTGGTGATCCTGGCTCTGGTATCACTTTCCAATCAAAACCATATTTTGTGGAATATCATGCCCCTAGTTTGCATACTTAGATTCATAGATGGATTTTTCAGTGAGGGAGAAATAATAGATGCAATTGTAAGAATTACTAACAAGGTAACTGAGCTTCTTTGTTTAAAATGTCTTTTTTTTTTCAACCATGGTGTTACACCATCCAGTACAATAGGTGGCGGTGTGGAGCCTAAGGTTGTAATGTGACCTGCATGTACACCGGCAGAAGAAGACGTCAGTACGTAGAGCGGTGAAAAGCAGAGCTCCGTCTCTTCCCCCTCATTCGACCTGCGGCTCAGCTCATCAGCTATTTGCGAACCACGAGTGAAAAGGTAAATGCTGTTTTCTTTCTTATGTTTACCACATTCCAGAGTAAATTTTTGTGTGAATTAGTCACATCCACACACATCTACATTTTCAAGGCACGAATAACATGTTAGCTTTTTAATTATTTGATAAAAACCACATTCAGCTGCACACTAGCTTTAAAATTTTTGATAGCGATGTAAATCATTCGTGAAGCATGAGATCGCGCCAAAAGCGTTGTATTGCTGTTAAGAAAAAGATACGTGAAATTTGGCGGAATTTGTTCACTAACCGCTTTTTTATTCGCTAATCAGAGCAATTATATAACGCAGAGAATAAGGCAGCTGAAGCGTGTTCCTTGGTCGGTCAGTGAAACAAAGTGAGGAGCAGCAGCTCGGTGCTACAAAATGGCGCCGAAAGGAAAAAGGCTAGGTAGCTAATCCGCTAACCAAACGAAACCACGTTTACGGGCCTGAGGCCTAGCTCGACATCCATCCGTTAACGGCTGCTATTAATACAATTCAATTTTAGACTTAATTTTAGATTAAGTCTACTTTAGTGCATTGTTTTGCATTAGATAAAGGCTTTGGCACAATTACGCGGGTAATGGTGGTCATCTCGTGTAAAGGGATCAGTGACCTACTTTTGTTGGTGGTGGTGTGTGTCGATGTGAAAGCATGGAGTAGTTTTTTGAGTTTTTGTAAATATATGCGTTTGTTTTAGATTAAATGTTTATTATTTTTTGTCTCTGTTTTGTTTCGCTGAAGATGTCGGACGAGGGTAAATTGTTCATCGGAGGACTGAGCTTTGAGACCAACGAGGAGTCTCTGGCCGCGGCCTTCGGCAAATACGGAACCATCGAGAAAGGTGAAGCCTCCTTTTTTTTTTTTTTTATTTCAGCACATTTTCCCCCTAGATAAATCACTGTTATACCGTCAGGAAGTGATTTTGAATCACCGTTTAACGGTACGTGGCATTATTGACGAGATTTTTTTTCCCTCCATTAGTGGATGTGATCAGAGACAAAGAGACGGGAAGATCTCGTGGTTTCGGCTTTGTGAAATATGATAGTGCAGAAGATGCAAAAGATGCGTTGGACGCCATGAACGGCAAGGTAAAGAACTATTAACCACCTATTCCTTATAAATTGTTTTGTGTGCTTTTTTTTTTTCTTTTTTTTTGGTTTTTCTTGTATATACCAAAATGGCCAGAGTCTTCATGTTAACCCTTTGCTCAAACATTTGCATATATATATATATGCATGCTTGTATGCAAGATGTATTTATCAGTCTGTTTGACTTACAGTACTACATTGCTATGGATTGGGGTTTTTTCTTTTTTATATTCAATAATGCCCTTTGTGTTGCAGACCCTAGATGGCCGGGCTATTCGTGTCGATGAAGCAGGAAAGGGCGGGCGCTCCAGAGGAGGTTTCAGTTCAGGCCCACGAGGTGGCAGATTCAGTGGATCCCGGGGGAGAGGTGGACGTGGTTATTCCCGAGGTGAGAACCGGTGGCCCAAATATATTTGTAGTTTGTTCGGTTTACTGTCAAGTCGCCCATATTTATCTTGCTTTGTCTATTTATTTTTATTGACTTTGGAGGTGGGGGATACAACGGCGACAGGAGCTACGGCGACAGGAGCTATGGCGAGAGGAGCTTCGGAGGTGGAGAGAGGAGCTTTGGTGGTGGTGGTGGTGGATACAGGAGTGGGGGATACTCCTCAGGTGGCTACAGAGAAAATAGGTAAATATGCTTTCCAAACCACAGTTGAGACTTCATGATATCACATGGTAGTCAATTTAACATAGTCATGCTAATTAAATGTTTGCTTAATTCCCAGGGGTCAGGGTGGATATGGTGACCGCTCTGGATCCTACCGCGATGGATATGACAGCTATGGTAAGCATGAATGAAATGCATTTGTATTGTGTATGTAGACTTATGTTGGGGCTGTCATTTTCAAACTTTAAAATATAACACTAAATGAACTTGCATATATAATACGATTTAACTAAAAGGCCAGTTTAATATCGGAATCTAGTTCCTTAAAATCGTACATATAAAAAAAGTACATGCATAGTTGGCGGTGGTAGGCTGAGAATTATAAACACCATCACATTAGAAGTGGTCAAACACTGAATTAAGACAATTTCACAGCCCCAACATATGAAGACTTGTATCATGTACGCCCCTCAGTTTTGTACTTGTGCCCAAGTCGATGCCTCTCTGTACACCGTTGGCAAATTTTGCTAGCCCCCCCGCCCCCACTCTGATAAAGAGGCTGGCAAACCATTTGAAACACTTTAGGTAACATTCAGCATTTGCTATTCTAATATTGCTCGTATCTCAGTTGATGGAGCCCCTTAGGCAAAAAATGAGGGAGGGTTTTTGGACTGTCTGGTGGGTTGAAGGGGATGTTGTGAAACTCCAGTGTTGGAACTTTCAGTGTCTTTACCTGTGTGCCCACTTCTTATCCTCAGCTACACACGAGTAAACATCTCCCTGATTCAAGATCATCACTTGGCTGGCTGTATTTCAAAGATGCGCTCCTCAAGAAAAATGTCCACGTGTTATTGCTGACCTTAGTTTTGTAGTTCTGTTGTAGTAGCTCAAGCATCTTAAAAAAAAAATGTAGCCATGAGTTTTGGTCATTCCTTAACAAACCATGTTACAAATTACAGTTCAAGACTCTTACATTGCTCGATTGGGCATCTTTATTGCTCTAAAAAGATCGTTTAACTACAAGGCATCTCTGTAATCTGATAAGTACCACAAGTCCCCATTTGGGGGCTCAAACAATGACTCTCCACTTGGCTTTTCGTTGAACAGCCGCTACCATCGCTGTAGACTTTTTGTCCAGCACGTTAAAGTGTTTCCTCATTTAATTCCTTAGTTTTTGAGTTTGTTTTTTTATATTGAAATATCCGATGGGGCTTGTTTGGTTTTCTTTGTTTTTTTGTTTCATTTTTTTCTTATTTCCCCTCTCAGTCTCTGTGACTCGCCTACCTCCTGTCAGGTTTTAAACTGAGTGAGGAAAGATCCATTTACTCTAGAAAAAAACTTTTGGGGGATTTAATGCTAAATTCCTTTTTACTATCAAAAACTTAGTTTAGCTGAGGCTCCTGTGTGTTCAATTTCCCAAAAGAGTGAATTCCTTTCAGACTGGTGAACTACACATCCGAAGTGGCCGGCTGTTCATGAAGTTGCAAATTGCAGCATGCTACAGTCTGTCCAAGGTATCTTCTGTGCTCTGCTCAACATCTGCATTTTAAATGTGCTGTAAAATGGACTAATCTTGTTTAAGTGATCGAAAATGTAACTTCGTTTCCCCAAAGTAATATCTCAACCGGGAACAGTTTTGTACTTTATGTTCTTTGTATGATCAACATTTTTTTTTCTTTGTCAGTTTGGCTTCATGGAGCCTATTAAACAGACTGTGGAAAATAATCTTGATTCTTTTGCCTTTTAAAACTACCACATGGGGGAAGCTAAGCTTAGAGCTGTAGGTTCATCTGTTACTGTAATGCTGCGTGAGAACCAAGTCAACTGCTCAAAACACTGAAATTGCACATGGATGTCTCTGGAGGACAACTAAAAATTGGCAGTTTAGTCAAGTGAAGTTCTCTGGATAAGATATAGTAAAGCAAGATAAGCTGTAATCTGGTCTTATTTTTTTATTTTTTTAATTTTATTTTTTTAAGTCCACTTCTTTTGACAAGCTCTCTGCCTGGTTTCCTACGATCTAAAAACTAAAGATGCTTTTTGGCCCAGTGAATCCTGTACATGTTTCAAAACTATTTATACCCAGATGTGTTGACGACTTCATAGTGTACCGAGATCATACCTCTAGTGGGGTTTGAGTAATTAGCCCCTAAAGTGGCGCATGGAAATGCTGGGGAAAACCTCAGCTGGTGTCTGGTCATGTTAATGCTTCATTACGTTCAAGAGGTCAGCTACTTCAAAAACCTACAAGTCCTTGGAGAGCGAAGTGTTGCGCCTACCAACAAGTGCTCATCAGAGATGAAAGCTGCTCTCTTGCCTAGGTCATATGTGGAGAAAGTAGGCCAATGCACGTGAGGTAAAAATCTCCTTTTGCTTTGCTCACATCCTTCAAACTCAGTTCTCATTGTTTCCATGAATACCTTCAAGTTAGTCGCTGTGTTTAGTCCTCTGCTTCAGATGTCGCCTACAAACATGCCATGGCCTCTTCCCCGATTCTGATTCTTAAAGAAATGCCCATGGAGGAAAAAAATGTTTCTATGAAGCTCCTCTGGATTGTAGTGCTCCACCTCCTGAGTCCACCAAAACAAGCATTGGCCTCTTAAGTCATGGGTAGTATTGTGCTCAGTCCACTTCTGTTCACTGCATTAGTCCTCAAATTTGCTCCAGTAATGTCCCACAGCAGTCCTATTTGATGTGTAAGGTGTCTAGACTGTATTCAGTTGTTTCTCTTTGTACCCTTACATATGAATAAGTGGTGAGTTTCAGACTCATGAATAGTGTTGCATGCATTTTATTGTGATTTCTTACGACAAACATTAGTTGCTGGGCTTAATCCATCTTTTAATCTCTTTCTCTAGAATGAATGGACTGTTGGAGGCTTCACTGGATCTCCTCATAGTTGAATTGTGCAGCTTTAAATGGCAGTGACTGATGATGCAGATGCAGTTATCAGGTAAACTCTAGTTTTATTAATATGAATGTTTTGGATTGGTGCAGTAGCGATTGGCCGGGTTGATTACGTCTTTTTCCCCCCCGATTCAGGTCCAATGTACAGCAGCACTGGGGCAGCTGTAAGCAGTGGCTACACAGGAGGATCCTGCCAACTAAAAGGTCGAGGCCTCTGAATATCAAATGATGGCTTGCCTGAGAAACACATTTTTCAAATGTTATGGCTGCTATTCAAAGTCATTGATGTTAAAAAAACAGGGGCAGGATGATGGAACTGTACGCGCTAGGGACCGAACAACTTGAATTGACTATCTTGTTTGAATATAACAAGGAGTACCTTTTCAGACAGTGGGTTTACATGAGAGATGGGGTACCGTTAGCACTGTAATGCTAATTAACTACAGGCACAAGACCAATGAATACTATTGTTTAAACTTTTTGTATTGTGATTTTAAAAAAATAAAAACTGAAGAGAATTAACTGTTTGTTGTTGATTTTACAACACCTTGAAATTGTTAAAATCTTTTACTCGGTTGATTAGATAATTGTTCAGTTGACATACATTTCAGTCTTATATTGGATTCATAGTAAACTAAGGATGTGGTGCTGCTGACAAAGACAACGTGCTAGCTGATTTTTAATCTAACTTGCGAGATGGATATGTTCACATGAAGCCTGAACGTGTCAGAAGTCAGTTTAATGTTGATCAAATTGAACAAATCATAAAATGTCATCTTTAGTTGCCTGAAAACAACAAAGATGTGTTATCATTTGACACGGTCAACAGATTAGTTTTTTTTTTTTTTTTTGGCAAAGTAAGTTAGTGATGGATGTACCGCTGTACAGTCCGAGTGTTATAAGACGTTCTGTGCATGTTCCAGGAAACCTAAGAAAATTCTCCAGTTTTTTCCATTTTTGTCAGAAGGGAAATTTCAGCAAGCTAGTTAAGCTGAATAAAATCAATATAATGCAGATCAATACAATCTATTTGCTGTTGAAGATAAGTGCAACAACCTCCACATTCTAGTTCAGTGTTAAGCCTCTAAATTTGTCTTTGTCAGCTTATATAGTGTTGTGCACCCTGATCAAAGAGCCAGAATCCCCCCTTTCAATGCAATAATTTATTGGTGCATCATTTTCTCTGATGCATTTATATGGAAGCAGTGTTTTAATATTGCTGGAGCTTATTTTATCGGCTTCATATACCTCTAGATGATGTGAGTCTGCAATGAAATGGGTTCAAGTATAATGTAGCAAAACTCGAGTACAAAATAGACTGGACGTGAACCTCTATCAGGTAAATGCTGTAAACTTCAAACTGAAACAATCACGACAGGTAAACAAGGATGAGGTAAAGAAAAAAAAGTTTAATATTGAACATTTACAAGCTGAATTGAGCGAGGGCTCAGGTCCACACAGTACTGGCTGTGGAAGGTGGCGGAGCTCAGGACACTGTTCATCTCGGTGGTGCTTACACGTACCACAAGAAGCCGAAACGCTTGTGCAAAAGCTCCTCACGGGGCCGGAGGTTGAACAGCTCCTCTGACACAGGGGTGACCCAGCGGTCTGTGTGGAAGACGCTCTCACCGACCTACACAAGTTTATATATAATTAAAAAATAATTCGTTGACAAAAACAGAATATAGTCATAGTCGGAAAATGTTTCATATTCTAAATATTGTTTGGGACATGCTTTTACCAAACACGTTATTTTACAGATTTTCCATCCATTCTTATAGTTGTATGCTAAATCCTGCTTTTCAATATCTGTTGCTCAAAAGTTGAGATGAATTTATGAAAAGTGTTCTATCAGTAAAGCTTTCTATTATTGTCAGTCCTTACATGCATACGTAATGGGAAACTACACTCGATATGTGGGTCAAAAATTAAGATCATTACTAGAATTTGAACATCAGGTGTGTGTGTACACCTCACTGCATGTAACTACCTTAGCTACAGCTAAGTTATGCCAACAATACATCCACAACTACAGTAATGTTAGCTACTTTTAAACTGGGCTAATTATACAAACAGGAACTCTTTCAACAGTAATCAATGTAAATATTATGTAAAGCTCCCAATTTAGTGAAAAATATACATAATGTGAAATGATCTGCGTAAAATGTTACTTGTTTTGATGAAATTGAACAGTTGAACTTTCAGAAAATAACTAATATGGATGAAATTTTAAGTTGAAATGCATGTGCGTCATTTTTGACCCACTAACGTAAAGTTAATTTTTTAAATTGTCACAAACACACTGAAGAATAAAAGAAACAGAAAAACAGAGACGGTTAATCTTTGACTTGTGCATCTAGGGGTCAATGAATATGAAAAGCTGTGATAAATCTATAAACCAACATATATTGAATGTTATGTAATTTAATTTTGATTTTAAGGTACTGAAAAATGAATCAATAAGCAGTGGTCTACGAGAACAAAAAGAGATAATTTCTTTTCTTTACCTTCCAACCTGGAACGTCCTTCATGACAACCGCCTCCTCTTCTAAATTTTCCCTCAGCATTCGTAAGGTCCTGGTCAGAGGGACAATTCAGTTGTTATGTATGTATTACCAGATTATAACTAAATGTGTTTGTTTGTGTTAATTTTTTATTGTCACCTTCGATCTTGCTCTGCCTGCAGGAGGGGCATCATAGCTATCCGGGCTTCCATCTCCTCAATCTGCAGGCGCCTGCGACACATAAACACGTTACATCACCGCCAGTTTTAGCTCGTGTGTAAACATGACTAAGTTTGACTGTGAACAGAGCCTTAAGCACAATTAAAAGAATTTGCCTACCTCCTTTCTCTGTTCCACCTAAATAGCCTCCAGTAACCAAACACCATGATGCCGATGCCAATGCCAAACATACTATATCCTGTTGGTCAAAGAATTCATTAGTCACAATTTAAAACAGCATTATATTCACATTTTACATTTAATTTACTCATTTGGCACAGATGATTTACAGTTGGGTTTGAGTGATATCTCAACCACATTATCAGGTCATTTCAGCATCAGTATCAAGATTATCCCAGTTTTACCTCTACATTACTGATGTTACCATTGTATGTTTGTTTGGACATGCGTCAGAGCTAATGAAAGACACAAAATAATAGTAAGCTCCTTAACATGTGGTTTCACCATCTGTTTTCTTTGATGTTACAATAATGGAATAAATGAATCTGTAGTAGACCGCTTATAAGATCTGTGGCTTCCGCTCATGTAAGGCAACTATATCTAGCAAACCATCTGCTGCAGCTGCTGTATGTTACAATGGTAGCATCTAGACTTTAAGGCAGTCAATTTAAAATTTTTGGGAAAGCTATTTGATATTTGTCAGAACACTTCTTGATATCGCCACCAGTGTATCAAATAGCTGCAGAAGTTCAGACCTACATATCTAGGCACACATCAGTGATGCCGAATGTAGCAAAACAGCAGCTTCTACATTTGCAGAGGTGATATGATGATACTCTGAGCAGAATGACCCCTGTACTCTCCCCATTTCTTAGTAGAAAAATATTCCGATCTGAAAAACTAATTTTTGTGGTGTATTTGTAAAACCTAAAACACAGGCGATGCAAGTGGCAAAACTGCAGAAGTTACTAACTCACTTGCATGTGCAGCTGTAAACGGTTGCACGTCCACTGTAACAGTTGGACAGCATCTGCACATGTGACTGCTAACACTGTGACTCTCTTCACAATTGTTGAGCCTCGTTTCAGGTGCTTCTCATCAATGACACTGAGTGTTGGTCAAATGAAGTGATCTGGAGATGTTCCATTCAACGTTCTGGTAATGTGATGGAGACATGCAATTATTTTTTTTAATGACTGAGGAAATCATGTATTGTTTTCTGCCGTGTGGTTTTGTTGGAAATAATTGCTTATTTGCATATTTATCTGTCTTGTGGTGTATTCTGACAGTGTATCCAATGCGTTGATGTCAATAGCTAGATAAATATGTGACCTTATACAGACAGTGTCCCAATTGTTTTGCTAATAACAAAAGAAACTGTCGCACTTGTCAATATTTCGGCTTTTTTGGTCCCTTTTTAAGCCTAATGTAATCACAAGTATCACAAATTTCGGTGAAACACCAGGCAAAATGTTTAATTCATTTATCTTTTGGCTTTCACACAGCATCTGAGCTGTCCATGCTTAACTACAGGTTTTGGAAAAGCAGCATTAAATAAACTCAAGAGTTTATTTCCATTTACAACAATGTAATAATTTTATTGAACTGAACCTGCAATGAACCAAGAGCCAGTGTTAGCTAGTTAGCGTGTTGCTATGATCACTGTCAATAACAAACGTTGTTTAGACACTAAAACATTTTGCAGACTGTGATATTATATTGTTGGAAGAGACAAGCGTCAATTTAAGAGCCACCAAGAGGTTAAAGATCCTAATTATAGCAGATTAACTCCTGTTTCTACCCAACCGGCGCTTAACCGTTAGCATTAGCCGCTGCTGAATAAATAGCAAACGTCACATAGCCTGTACGTTTATAAAAACTCATTTATGGACGTGTATATTTAGCTAACTAAATATGTGGTGCATGTACCCGAAAGTCCTCGTTTCGGTAGATTTCTCTTGTAATCAAACGTAGCATAGCCTCCCGGAGGAGGCATGTCCTGCTTCACCTTGGACCCCGCCATCTTCCTCCAGCCTTCACCAAAACACGCTGCTGACGTTACCGACACAACTCTTCTTCGCTCATGCGGAAAAGCTGCAGCACCGCTCTACCGCCCCTACCGGTCAATATGAAAACTCCATATTCTAATAACCATAGCAGCTGTTTTAGTATATCTTAGTCACATTACAAATGTAATATTTAAAGATACTTTAACTACTTGTGTAAAACTGTACAGAAGCAAAACTGTGCTTCACGTATCAAAAATAAAAATAGTCATTATGCAGCAAATTGCCCCTATTGTTATATTATTTTATTTTACACTATTGGTGATGCATAATCATGTAGCATTAATGTTACCTCGATAGAATTAGGTGCAGTTCTTTTAAACCACTTTAAATACTGTTGCACAGTTAAACCTTTATTACTGCAGCATATTTATTGTGATGATTATGTCTGTTATACTTAAAAATCTTAACCCACAAAGTAACTAGCAAGTATCTGAGTAAAGGAGTGAAATAAATGTAGTGAAGTGGTACAAATGAAGTACAACAGTTTCCATTTCTCTCAAATGTCGACAAATAGAAGCATAAAGTAACAGAATATGGAAACACTGAATTAAAGTACATCAACAATCTATTTAAGTGCAGTATTTGAGTAAATGTACTTAGTTACATTCCACTGTACCAATTGATTAAAGGGCACAGCTGCCTGTGACATTGTCACAGGCAGCTGTCACAGGTTGTTATGGCAGGTATTTGTAGACTATGTTAATGTGTTACTCTTTCCTAATAATCTCCCCAAACGTGTCTTTCCTGTTTCCATCTCACTTTCCAGCTGCTACTTTGTTTCCACAACAGCCTTTTTATTTCATCTATGCCCACTGAAATGTACATGGCCTCCTTCTGACTCATTGCTTGTTTTCCCTTTTTCCCCTTTGATTTGCAACATACCTAATTGAGGTGTTTCTTGTCCTCTAAGTATATTGATCTGATGACCTCCTCGAGAGATCACTTCACTAGTTTACTTGATTCAACAGTCCATGCCATGATCATATGAGAAAGTTGGAGTACTGGAATTGTCACCCCCGTGAGTTTTGTTTCCAGATGAAATGTTTGCGTTATATTATCAAAACATGAATGAAAACAAGTGTTTAAAATTTATATTTTTTATTATTTCTTTAGGAGCTAAGAAAAAAGTAAACCAAATAAATTTTAACATAAGTTTGTACAATGCAATTAAAATCAGGAAGCAGAGAAATTATGTAATATGGTGAGAGGTACAAGATAAAAATGGTATTCCAGGGTCTTGGTAACTGGGAGATGTTCCCTTTAACAACTGATTCAGGGCTATGTATATGCCGGATATTGTATGGATTGTGGTTGTATAAATCGGAGGCAAGATCTCTGGCTCCAGTGTGGCAAATTCAGCTCCTTCAGAGTTTGCATTATCTCAGCGATGACATAACACTCAAAATAATCTTACAATGTTGACATTAATATAAAATAAGCAAATTACAAATGGTAATTACAGATGACTTAAGCAATGACACCATGCTTCTTCAGCTAAGGTGCAAAATGAACAGAGGGGTTAAGGGTAGGCATGCTGTTAAACAGGAAAAAAAAAATACAAAGCTAGAATAAACTCTTCATTTGTGGAAACCACAATAAACTGAGTGATTTTTAACATCAGTCAAAAAAAACAAAAAAACAAAATAACTTACTGTAAATACAAAATATTCAAAAATTCAAACCTTTAACTACAGGGGTGATGTATTGAAAATTTTACAACTCAGTTATTTTGTTTTTCCTTATGATAAATGTATTGTATGTATGACAAATGTATGACTATAACCATTCAAGTGTCAAAAGGTTGGGTCACTTTGACCCACATCATGGCAGAAAGGGCTTACAAGCCCAGAACAGAGCACTCATTTTTATCAAAGTACTCACTGCTGACATAACCTCTTACTGCACCATTATTTATCCACCCAGTCTGGAGGACAAAAGTACCCAGGGGGGAAGCCCTTCAAGTATTTGTTTGTTTGTCTTTTTCTTTGCTTCAATCAAATCAAAATTGTTTCTGCACAATTACCAAAAGAACAGTGAACCTCAAAATAAACAACAGAAAATAAGAAAACTAAAATAACAATCATAGATAGGTAAGGAAGGAACGTTTTTTTTTTTTACTTTGAGAGATTGTATTTGCTTAACAGTCCTCCAGGGGGTGCTGTTGACTTTATTATTGGAGCAGAGGGACTTTGACAAAAACTAATGGTGAATAGAAGAGTATTTAATTTATTTCCATGTGTTTGCAGTCTGCGAGATCGATGAGCGAGAGGGGATCATGTCCAGCAGGTACTCCCTCTGACGGGCATCCACGGCGGCTGGCGTCTTGTGACCTGTCAGGCTGGGGTTCACATAGGCCATAGTCACTCCTGTGAACATGCAACAGAGCAGCAGGTGAGGGTGTGGAGCAAGTCTCATGCTGTTCGTTTAATACTTTTAGAGTTGAACAAGAAAAAAAAATGTGTAACACCTGAATATTTAGCCACCCATATTCCCACAACACACAGAAAGACAAAGGAAAAATGACAGCATTTCTACTCTAAGGTACAGTAGTGACACCCAGGAAAAAAATAATCCACCAAACTGAGGGACTATAGGAAGATGGAGATCATTTGCAGATGTGGAACTGGAGAGTGGGATTGCCTTGTCCGAAAACATCTCCTCCTCTGCCTGTTTCTTAACTGTACTTTATTTTTCTCTAATGTGTGTGATTATTCTACATAAATGAACCTTGTTAATGATTCCTTAACACTAGAAAATTTTGAATTTAGGATGTGTAAGGATTGCTTTTGGACCAGACAGGAATTTGAAAGAGAGTAGATGTCAGGCGTCAGAGTTGGGCTGGTATTAATGTGAGTCTACCTGTGTTGCTGTTGCTCTGCTTCTTCCATGCAGTGGATGAGGCACTACCTCCGCTGATATTCCTGCCGCCGACGATTCCACTGCTGCTCACCTTTGAACTCTGGACAGAGCGGTGAGAAACATGGGCGTGCTTACCTGGCCGGCTGACCAAAGCTGCGGCCGCCACTGCACTCTGCAGCTGGGAGGGGGAGGAGAAGGAATGGGGGACACCCCTCACCCCCACTGATGAGACACCATGGGACAGCTGGCCCTGGGTGGAGTGGAGTGGAGTGGAGTTTAGAGACACACAGAGGGGTTTTGTCTTACAGTGGCACTGCTTGCACAAGTATTACTCTTAAATAGAAAAACTGATTCCAACCTGCTTGATGGAGTGGTGGTGAAGGATGTTGCCTCCTCGGCTGGCCTGGTGGTGGTGGAGGGAGGACGCTCTGGCCTGAGCCTGCTTCAGCTGCTGAGACACCAGCTGTTCTGCCTTCATCGATGAAGAGGCAGATAAAGAGGATGAGGAGCTACTGTGGGAGACTGGTGAGGACGCCTGCTGAATGATTCGCTGCTCTATTTCCTGCTCTTGTTGCAGTGCTTTGACAAACGCAGCTTTCAGCCTACTGGTATGCTCAGCTTTCAGAGCCTTTTTCTGATTGGATGACATGCAGTCTTCACAGAGCACTGCTCCACCTTTAGTCTTGTCTTGCCTCCAGCGGCAGGTGAAGTCAGTGTTGCACTGAGTGCAGATGAAAGGGTCTCTGACAGTGGGCTTTGACAGTGATACCCCTGTCTTTCCTGTATGGAGACAGATGTCAATAGACTGATTAACTGGCCAATCATTTCATTTCTACATTTCCCTCATTAAAACATAAAACCAACTCACCTCTTTGGATGGTATCCAGCAGATTCTGTACCACTTCTTCCAGTCCCACCAGGTAGATGAACTCATTATTGGCTGCCGAGGGCAGGAAGTTGAACTCTGGAGCAGGTGGTTTGGGTGGGGGGATCTCCAGCAGGGTCTTCTCCAGTTGTTTTCGCAGGGCAAGTTTAGCTGCAGCTTGGCGACTGGCTGGAGAGTCATTCATGTTAACCACAGACACACCGCTGCTTCCTGAGGAGGAGCCCTTCAAACTAGATGGCGAGGCCTTTGAAAACAGGAAGAAACCAGACAGGTTTAAACATCCAGTCAACTGTTTGAGCACTACAGAAATGAACAAAGTCCTCTTGGTGTTATTAACTGTTGATTAATTATAAGGTGTTTAATGATCAAAGAAAAAGTGCATTCAATTCTTACTGCTACACACAAGTATAAAATTCAGTGGTTAGTGGTTACTATATGATTATTATAGCTTATATTCATATCTAAGGATAACTTTGCTTTATTTTCATTCAGGAGTGTGTTTCAGCATCCAGATGTGGTAAATCATAGGTTCTACAAGTAAAACCGTTAACGAAAGGCTAGTCTTTTTATGATTTAACTAAAGCACACACATGCCGCCGTGCCAGTCAAAAGCTAGAAGTCAAACCTGAAATCACAAATGTAACTTGTTAAATGATTTCACACAACCTAATGTTACCTCCACTTTTTGCCCAGTAGGTCTCTGAAACCAGCTGCTTATGGGTATTATATAGATATTGAAGTTTAAGTCAGAGGTGGACGTTAGTTAAAACAAGCAGAAAGCTGTTAATCGTTTTTTGTTACTTATTGTCCCCAGGTCAACATTTAACTTAACACAAGTTAACATCATAAACTATTAGACACGCAATTGTTTTTTAACAAAGTGTTTACCTTGAGTTTCTTCTGTACTAGCTAGATACTAAAATGTAAGTTCTTGGTTGGTTTGTCTCTGATAAATTGAGTTTTACAACAGTTAGTTCCCGACCAAGTAATTTGATCAGAAGAGAAGCATTGCTGTGCTGACTTTTCACTACATGTATCAGTACGCTTCACAGGTGTTCTATTAACTCTTAATTAGCATTAGATTAACGGTCGTTATCTCTCTTAGATTTTAACAAACTTTGAAAAGATGAATATATTTCCAGAAATAACATTTGAATTAAATGATGTATGGTCGTCAGAAGAAGATGAAGTGAAGAAGCCTGGATGCTTCAGCGCACTCCTGAGGTATCGTGTAGACAAAGGAGCAAGCTAGTGTGCACTGTGCAGGTCAGGGAAACATGTTGTTTATCAACAGTCCAGTTGTGGAACAATTTGTGTTGGCGTTGCCAAATAAGTGATAAAATAAACAAACATATCAAATCTGTTGTAATTTGCTGCCTATGACCGAATCACAGCCGTGCTGATAATCAGTACATCACTCCCTCTCGTGTGATATTGCTTAATTAACGGTAACTAACGGTTCAGCTGGCAGTCTCGCTGGCTGCATATGTCGTGCTAGAAGGTATGCTACTTGCTGAATGTTAACAAAATAATGCTAATTTTATCATCAGGTAAAATTACCTTTACTGTCCAGAGCAGCTGTAGATGCACATTTGATTTTAAACAAGGAACAGCGCACCTGAACAGAGGGACGAACCTTTGTGCATCTAAGTGCCCGCTGACCTTTCCTCTAAAGTCGTTACAAGGGTAAAAGAGCCAGAGTTTTCTTTATGTTGACACACATTTTTTCAGAGATTAAGTTAAGATCTAGCTAATCGTGATGATGGAAATTGCTAAGTGGCTGTATTCTCCTAATTCAACAGGTGACCTTGCTGCATCAACTGCACAGAATGCCACTGGAGCTGACTGAGATTTTGCAACATCTGCTGCGCCTCCCATTGGTGGTTTGATGGGCAGGTAAGTAGGTTTTCTTATGAATCACTCGAAACGGTTAGTATAAGAGTAAGATCTGTGTTTAACCAGAAACCCCTGTTAACATCGCTCTGTTCAAAGCCATCAGATTCCACTGACAACAACTGCAACTTTATCTAAAAGAACACAAGAGTTTCTGTTCAACCGCTGCCTCAATGGGCAAGTTTGTTTGGTGTTATTGTGTGGTACTTCTACTTCAGTAAAGCTCATATGTCATTCTGCACAGTGAAGCTCAAACATCAAAGTGAGGTAACAATAGGAAGAGTGGATGGGGACTTGTGAAGTATATTATAGTATTTCTTCCATCCTGGATGGTAAACCACATGTGCATATTCCCTCCTCTTTATTCAACTTGGAAACACCTGTGAGGTACTGACCAGCATGTTAGCACTACTGCCAACTCTGATGAGGCCTGGCTGAACCATGCCTCTCTGGCCCTGAGCTGTGGGGGCTGAGGTCCTGGGGCCCAACAGCAGAGGAGGGGGTCCTGAGCCTGTGCCTCCAGAGGCCGCCAATTGCTGCTGCTGCTGCTGGCGGAGAGCCTGGATCTGCTGTGGAGATACAGAGATGGGCTAACCAGGACAATGAGAGGGACGACACGGGGGACGTCACAGACAAAGGTAGTGGAGGACAAGGAAGGGACATCAAAGGCACCAAACCAAAGGGCACACATAAAGAGAGAGAGGCGCACAGAGAGATCATAAGTCCTAAGTTTAAATGTAATTATTTCCCAGCAGTTTGTCTTGGAGAGTGAAAAACAGCAGTAAGACTGAATACCTCAGGCTATCAAAGATGAGATTTAAATATAAAATATGGGATTTTCATATTTTAGCATGCTAATAATAGTCCTAACATTTCCCCGTGACTCACCTGTGCCCCTCTGACCAGAGGCGGCATGATGATCTGGGAGCCATGTTTGGATGACACCTGCTGCCCTCCTCTCACCAGTGGTGGAGGGATGACTGTGCCTGAACTCCTGCCTGTCAAAATCTGGTCAGAGAAAACCACCATCAGAAACAGTATGAACTACAGTATAAGGGGGCTTCACATTGACATACACATGTTAGAGCACTAACCTGCTGAGAGCCTTTATTGCTTGCAATTGTTCCCCGAATTAGAGGAGGAGGAGCAGAGGAGCCAGACAGAGCTGAGGGCTGAAAAGAATAAAAAGAAAAAAATAAATATATATATATTTAACTACCAACAAAAAGCTTAAAGTGTGGGGCTGAGTTGTGACAATGTGTGACTCTTTGTGTGACCTTGTGCTGCTGTTGTTTACCTTCTGGAGGGTGTCCCTCTGTATCTGGCTCTGTCGGAGTTTCTTCAGCAGAACCAGCTTGGCCTCCTCCAGTCTCAGCTCCTCCTTCAGCTGCTTAATGATGCGCTCCCTTTCCGCTGGGCTGCTCTTCTACACTCAACAGATCATAACATCACTTACACCATGCACTTTCCAAAAGACAAAAAACACTTTCCAGGTACTGAAATGTGACATGTCACGCATCCTGTGGGACGTTTTTCAGCCGTTCTGACTTTAAGCATCAGCGAAATGTGACTACAGTGTAAATAAAATCTTTGAGGTTACACTAGAGCTTAGAAAATGACTTTTTCACACCTAGTCCGACCTTCCTGCGTCCATAATTACAATTCTGGAAAAGCCAAAGTCTCAGTTACAATTTAAACTTAATCTAAGGATCCATCTCAGCATGACTTGTAGCTTTGTGTTTCTTGGTCTCACCATAAGCAGGTCCGTGTCCAGCTCCTTAAAGTGGCTGAGGCCATTCATGGGTGGACTTGGGGAATCATTATCTGACAAGATGATCACATCATCATCTTCAGGGGACGGAGGGCGCTTCTCCCTTTTTATACTGCTGGACATGAGAACAATGATTTTTTCAGTATTTTATAAATCAAGCAATAATACTGTACATCATGAACACAAAACAGGAGTATATCAAAATCATTATGCAAATAAAATGTTAGCATGTAAAAGAAAATTAGAATAGTTTAATCCATTTTAACACTTTGATATTCACTTTTCCACTTTTATTTCCCTTTAAGTAGATTTAAGGTTGGTTATCTTATTCCACACTCTTTTTCAGTATCACAAATATTGTGTATCAGCTTGTTCCAGCTCTTTACTGAAGCTTTATGATTTGAAATATTCAAATCCTATACTCCATGTTTTCATGGCTGCACCACATCAAATTAAGATATTCAAGGTGCTTTGTGCATTATTTTATACACATTCCCCCAAAATTCAAACATATTTGATATTTGAAAAGCTTGGGATCTCTACTCGAATTTTTAAAAAAAAATGTATTTCAGTGTTTAGCTGGACAGCATGAATTGCCACTGACTGATCCAGTGGGGAACATTTTAAGGCTTTAAGGCTGTGGCAAGATGAAGAAGTACACCTCAACTGGCTCAAATATCAGAATCCATCATTAACGCATGTATTCACCGAGGTCTGCTCCTCAACCTCAATCATAATTTATGACCGTGGGTTGATTCACTTCACTAAAATCTAGCAAGTCCAGACATATCTTCACAAAGCATCTCTTCATGTTGATTCTATTCCAACAGCAGAACAGTCTTAAATGGCAAGGAGGGGCAAGGTGGGAGTTAAAGCTCCACTAAAGGTCTTTAAATCACAATGAAAAGGTTGTTCGAGAGCACAAACTGTTGAAACAGGATATTGTGGCAGGAAATAATATAAATCTGAGGCATAGAGGGCTAACTACATACAAAGCATGCTAAGGAAAGTGTGAATCTTGGAGGCAGTTTGGATCAACCATCACCTCTGTCTGCAAAATCACACATTTTACACTTAACTCCTCTCAACACATACTGTAAAGCCTCTACTGCAAAGTGACTAGTTCAACTGCAGGCCAATATATGAAAGCAGATGACCTAAATTCTTTGACTAGTGACACTCGCAAACTGAAGAACATGAGTAATGTCCCCATAAAAAACAAGGATGGCCTTGTGATTACACAGATTATGCATTTCTATGAGGCATAAGAAGTCGCTAAAGTCAACGCATGACAATGTGAGGCCTGTCTCTCCTAGCCGTCCTTGTGTGTGTGTGTGTGTGTGTGTGTGTGTGTGTGTGTGTGTGTGTGTGTGTGTGTGTGTGTGTGTGTGTGTGTGTGTGTGTGGGTGTGTGTATTAGTCTCTCCTCAGGGCTTAGCGCCATCATCACTTCCTGTGGATTAATCACTACTCTTCCAAAGAAGTCACATGACCTCAAAGTCATCATCACGTGACACACTCACTTTTCCTCCCCCCCCACCCCCCCACCCCTCCCCTTACTGTTCCTTCCACGGTGGAAACCATGGCAACAACCGGCTGGAACCGGTTTGTGACACACGGCTTCATTTTGTGTGAGGGGAGTTTTTAGGGTTCAGGTGGTGAGTGGGGGGAAAATGGAGGTAGACTAAAAGAGCAAAGAAGAAAGTTAAACATCACCTCTGAGCACAGCAACCCCCCCCCCCCACCCCCCCCCCCCCCTTACACAGAAAGTTTAAAGAACATGAAGGTCATAAAAGTAACTTAGACCATTTTTAGTCTTTTTAGGTTCAAATTTAGCGTAATTTATCATCTTGTAATTTCCCATTTGTGGGTTTTATAGAACAAAAATTTAGACAAGATGCTTTTAGATGATGATTTCCTGCACATTCACACCATTGCTTTGGTGAGAGGTACTTCGTGTGGTTGTCACAGCTGAGCAGAGTTTACTATGAACTGTTCCTCACCCTCTGGATGTGCTCATGTCCACGGGCTGCTCTCCTGTCTGAACTTCCACTTTAATGGTGGCCTTCACCTCGCCTGCAGCCAGCATGCCACCGGACACCTTTGGCTCTGTCAGTCGGGCCCGGCTCCTTGTATCCATAGCTTGCTCCGTCTTCACCTTGCTGGCCTTATCGTTGCACTCAGTCCGATTGTCTGAGCTGGGTTCAACTGTCATCTCCTGATCATCCTTCACCGGCTGCGAGGCCAAAGGTAACACTAAAGATAACGGCACCCGGCTCTGCTCCTGTTCCTTCTCGTGCTCTGATCCGGTGCTAATCCGGCTCTGATCATCCTGTGCCAGTACAGGATCGGGTTTTGGTTTGGTTTGTGCCTCTGCTGTAGGTTCAGATGGGTCCAATTTAGGCTTTTTGTTTTCATTTTCAGCATCAGAGGTTTCCGTAGACTGGGGAGCCTCCCTCTCCAGCGCCCTCTTCTGGCTGCGTGTCTGGCGGACAGCCTCCTCAGACATCCCCTGCACATAAAGAGAGAAATAATTGTGTAATCTGAACCGTTATTTATTCGAACAGGGTCAAAGTTACAGGTCAAATCCCACAAGCTACAGAAAGTCAGTATTTAACTCTTTTTCCATACCAAAGTTCAACAGAGCAGAGTCATGTCACATTTAATCACAACAGCCAGGCAAATTAACCCACTACAGAGAATTGAAAAGTGCCCAGTTATGCTTATGAAAACTGTAGGAAGTTTAACATTTGCAATGTGTAAAACCTTAAGTTGATTGTAGCTATTCGAAACTTTACAGTTTACTGCACAATGTTTAAAGAGAAAATTTAAGCTCTGATTGGTGTGTCGCAGTGATGTTGACATTATCTGACAAACCTATAGTGGAGCTATTAACTAACAATAAATTATGTTGTCCATTTTCCTGAAAGTACAGTTGTGATTGTGCGCCTTTCATTTAGAGTTTAGGTAGACAAAACTGACCTTGAATCCGCTGCAGGGGACACACAGTGACATATTGACCAGACATAACATATTGAATTAGTAAGGTCACATGACCAAGTTCCTGACTCAAGTATAAAAATGTATGAAAAAAATCAGTCTAAACCAAAAACCAAAAGATTGAGAAACTGAAAAAAAGATGGAGTTCTCACAAAGTACTTGGTGAACGATACAAAAAAATCTGCAGTTCTCTTGACTGTAACAACAAGCTCTTTTGAAAGAGGGTTAACAATAAAAAATGTTGCAGTGAGACATCAAACAGTTGGAAGAGCATGACAACACTGTAATCAAATCAGAGTTAAAGGGGACTTGGAGAACATCTAAAGTTAACTGGAGCATGATTTGTGTTAAAATATTCATAACGACCAGTGACTAGCAGTGCTTATGTAATTTACGTGAGCGAAGTGAAACATTTTTTCATTCATTTCAAATACTGTAGCTTATGTATAACCTTTCTTTCCCTGAGTCAGGCACTAAAGGAGTACCAGATCCATTACCGTTTGATATCCCCTGTACAACACATTCAATCCCACCAGATGCTGACATGCCAGCAGTAGTGGATACAGACACATACAGCAGCTAGTTGTGTCAGACAGATGAGCCTTACAGAGTGAATCTGTGCACTCGGAGATGTGCTCCAGTACATGGTGCATACAGACACACATTAACCCTGTAGTGGCTGCTCTGAATCCTCAGTGTCAGGTCAGAAATGAGAGAAGAGACACAGGGAGGTATAACACATCAATACATGTTTACCTTTAAGGTTTTGATAATAGCCTATTATAATGTTGTGTGTACACCTCTGATGCACTTTCCACATCAGTAGCCATTTACCTATAATTGACACCACACAACGTCAAAATCGAAGGGAGTGTGTCTGAGCATTTTTTTTTATAACTTTCCAAAACTGACAATCTGATAAGCACTGACTCCACTCAGCATTTGAACAGGTGTGCAGAGTTGAGGAAGAAGGAAGGGTTTGAACTCTAAAGCTCTTTTTTCATATGTAACCCCCCCCCCCCTTTTTTTTTTAAGATTTTTTTTTGTTTAATGTCTGGCTTAATGTGACTGTTGAAAGTCTGAGAGAGATGGGAAACGAAGGCAGAGAGAGTTGTATGACATGCAACCACATCCAGTATCCTGTTATTTGTAATGTAATATATAAACATTCAACACATCTTTGCCGTCTCTGTGATGCCCCCCCCCCCCTTTTGTTATGTGCTGCGGATGTAAACATCATATCTTGGTTTCATAAAGCGTCACTAGCGGTGGAACTCTATTTGACACTGGGATACCATGGCATGTAAACAGCTTATCCAGGTGTCTGATCAATCTCTGCCTTGTGCACAGGTGTTTCATCAGCTGATGTGATCTAGTGGTAAGTCAGAACAACAACAAAAATTATGGTAAATTGTGTAATGAAGATCGACATGCTGAAAGAAAGTATGATTCAGTAATGCAGAGTTTGAATTATGTTTTCATTCTTGTTTTCCATTCCTAGTTGTCAGGCAGAGTTACTGAATCAAGCAAAGGGGTAAACGCAGCATACAGACGGAAACCCAACTGTGTTTATCCCCAACTCCTGAGATAACTCTGTTGATCACGTCTATGGGGATATCAATAACCTGGTTTTTCAAGTTCAATGTAAACTTCAAAAACCAGTATAAGATTCAAAACTGGGATACTATAAGGCATGTACACACACTCATTGAAATGACTTTGGTCATTATCAAATCTGTAAACGGTAAACATGTGCTGACTCATATGTCGTGGTGCACGCAGGGCACGACATGCGTTCAAAGTTCACAGAATCTCAAACAGAAAGCGGAAAGTAAAATTCAGAGATGTACAGTCACATGGTCACTACATGCTGAACAACCACAAAGAAGAAACACAGCACAGTTATGTCCCGAATCATATTCATGCATGTATGTTACAGAATCCAGGCCCAATCCTGCCAACTCTGCTGAGGCCCATGGTCTGCCCGACGACGCACTACAGGAAGCTATGTTTTTTTGTTTTTTTTGGGGGGGGTTACAATTAACACTTACAACCTTGGCTACTTCTCAGTGACACACACCGTACACACTCCTACCCCTTCTCCTTCCTGTTCGCAGAACGGTTATGGCGATGAGCATTAAGCACACTCAATATATCTATGATGTACCTATACAATATACATATATCACAACAATGCAGCATCCAGAGCAATCGTCTCACTAAGTTTTTTTTTCTTTTTTAATACTCTGACATCACTCTGAGACACACATGACATGACCCTTCCCAGGATTCACTGGGACACACAAAGCACTTTTCCCGAGAACCGGTTTAAACCGGTTGGCTAGTGTGTGTGTGTGTGTGTGTGTGTGTTAGACTGAGAGAGAAGCTGAAGCTAGTTTTAACCCTTCAGGTGCTGGAGCAGAGGCAGGGCTTCCACAGTGACGGCCATTATACAGTGTGTGTGTGTGTGTGTGTGTGTGTGTGTGTGTGTGTGTGTGTGTGTGTGTGTGTGTGTGTGTGTTGCTGGAGTGGGAGGGGGTGTTATGGCATTATCAATTCTGATGCATATAGCTGTGAAACCATGTTGGTGGAAGAAGTTAAACATGGGGAACGCCACCCCACACCAACCAACCTTACTCAGACACTGACCCTGTCTTTGTAACAGGGGATCTGAATGGCTGACAGGTCTCACATTTCATCTCTATAGCAGTTTACACACATATCACTCAAGCCCCCCTCACACACACACACACACACACACAGTGCATCAACCCCAACCCACCCAAGAACTTGACATCACATGTAACCAGCGCAAAGCCTCAAAAGACTAAAACTTAACTTTACACATCTTACAAACACATTCATGCTACACACAAAGCTGACATGCAAGTTAACTGTCTGTTCACTAACGCACATATCAGGATAAGGGCTACAGTAAACTGTCACTTTTAATATGAAACAATTTTTATCAGTAGGCCTGTGTGATTATGAAGGTTTCATGGTGCAATTATCAGCAGTATCTCCACAACAATATTATCCTGATAAATATTCAAATAAGATGGAAATCCTCAAACAGCATGTAACAGCACTGTAAAGACTTCATTATGCGGTGTGTAGTGGTGGTCATGGTGATGTGTCCTTAAGTTTGTTGGGCTGCTTCTTTGCAGGCTCTCAGTCTTTTGATACATCTTTATCAGCGCAATAACTTTCCATCTGGACTTTTTTCCACTGTATCAACATACTTGAACCAAATCCTTTTGACAAGGAAAACAAGTTACATTGTCTCCACTGTCTTTCCGAAAAATCACATTATTTCTCCACCTCTCTACAGTGTCTGTGCATTTCCCAGAATGCTGTTGGGTCTTCCATTGTGGGTGTAAAGAGCATTTCTGTACAAGGCCAACAAACAGAACACCCATAGAGATATTAGCCATGATATGAAATTTCTTTACCGTTTGTATTTCTAAATCTACTTATATGAATATTCAGTAATTATTTAATAAAAACTAAACAAATTAAGATGAAATCTGGTCGCTTTGGGACATAAAGGGAGAAACTTAACATAGCTTAAATTGAATGAAGAGCAATTGAACAAGAATAAACAATGGCTTTATTTAAAAGAAATCTTTCTCTAGTGACTGAATGTTACACTGTTTGGAGGTGCTTTACAAAATGCACATCCCCACCTCAAAGTAATAAATTAGTAATTACAACACAGTGTTTTGATTGGGTTTTAAGCATCACTTTAAATGTAACACGGTAATGCAGGAAATACTTTGTATCTGCTGCTTTGTAAAGTAACTTCAGTGAGAATATCAATATTGATATAATTTACAATAATAATCTAAATTATATTTTTTGCAATAATCTTGCCACCCTTGTTTCAGAGTGTGTCCATCATTGATTATCATGTGATAATTAGTGAGTTATACATCTTAGATATAAATTACTTCTTAGCTATCAGTTGTCCAAATAACACATTTACTGTGGACAGGTTGAGTGTATTTATGTTGTGGGACTCAATAAAATGAATAGTCTCTGGCAAACTTATTCACAGCGGAAATGAATGTACTGTTTGTGTTTGAAGACTATTTTAAAGTGTTTTCCAAGTATTTGTTTAATCAAACTCAATCCTCCCATTAACATTTGCAGTGTAATTACATCACAGTGATCACTACCACATTGTCAAATTGCACAGTGCAGGTACTTGACTCTAGGCAAGCATGGCTTTCACTATTGCAGAATACATGTACTTTAATCTGGCATCAGGTTTCTACTACTATCAGTTCATTGTCAGGATCTACAGTTTATCTACACCTGTCTGGTTTTCTGCTGAGTGTCTTCTTTTTCTGCCCCAAGGTGCTTATTCATCTTGTCACTCATGGATCATGTCAACAACCAGTCACTCGGTCATCTTTCATTCAGGCTGGCATGCTCACTCTTAACCATCATCGATGTCTGGCTGCACGTACAGTAAGTGTTCCGCCTTTTATTTACCCACTGAAAGACCTTTACCCTGTGAAAACATATTTCTACCCAGGACAAGGGTTTCAGAAAACTGCAACCACACAGCAGCACTACCTTGTAAAACTGCTGTACCAGCAAAATATTCTTATCAATTATCTGGCAGCATCTGTCTGAATAACAAATGATAAAAAATAATGGTCTCTAAGCACTAACTTGAAACAAAACCGCTGCTGCATGATTACACTAAAACAATTTAATCTGACTCAGTGTAATTTAACAATTTAGCTTTGGAGCTGGTTATAGCCAAAGCTAATGTTTGTGGGTGACTGGCTTGTTCAATTAAATAACTTGAGCTCTTAACAAGTTTGTGCTTTATGTAGCAACTAACACAAAACAGGCAGAAAAAAGGCAATTAGAGAGCAAATTGCTCCGTATATATCTGTTGAAGTCATGGAGGATTGACCAAACAGCTGCCCTGTGACCCATGCAGTCATGTGCAGCAGCTTAAAATGTGGCCAGCAGACGACCCTTTCCAGAACAGTGGCTGATTACACAACTACTCTGGATCAGTCTTGTGTGTGATCAGTGTAACAGTGCTTTCTGGAAAACAACAAGGCTGAACCTTCTGACTCACTCAGTCTTGTACGATGAATCCAGCCACTCCAGGGTGGAGAGAACAACCAGTGCATCATGCTGTGGATGTACAACTTCTGCACTGTCTGTCATGGCAGGTAGTTGAGTAATCCCACAGTCAACGCACAGCATTCTCCACTCTCCTTTATTTTAAAGCAGTGTTGGACAACCCCTTCACTAAAGGCAACCTGTATAGTGTTCACAGTGACAGTTCATAAACAATGCAACTATGCACTGGTTTGTTAACATGCAAATAACACTTTAGGCCTTTGTTCTCATGAACAACTGAGTGTTCGTTCTAGATCTCCACAAAGAGGCAATAAAGTCTCCTAAAAGCAGATCACTTCACCACTATACCCTCCCCAGTCTACAGAGGACTTTCAAGTGCCTGTGTTGTGTTGCCCTGGTCTGAGTGCAGTAATAATCAACAAATAATTACTGCACATGTTAAATATATTTGACAAAAAATTAGATCTGCAACAATGACAACGAAGTTACAAGTGTCATTACTTTATGGATGTCCTACGGTTCTGTAACAGTGAACTTAATATTTCTGGGTTTTGATGCAACCAAAAGAAAGCATTTGTAACAATGCCTTCAACATATGTAACAATAACACATTCTTCTAACAACTTAAAGCCACTCATTTGTCCTCTGTTCCCTCCTTTTATATTAGTCGAATTATGAGCATATTAAAGTTCAAAGTTGTAGACTACATTTTTATCATTATTACTGCTGAAAAAGCAGCTGATATAAACTTTAATAACAGGTCAGAAATTAGGTAAAAGACTTTAGTAAATCCAAACCAAACCATTATTGAATCATTAATCAAAATGTTTTGAATGAATGTTGAATTCTTAAACTGTCACAAATAAAGTTAACAGCAGCAGTCAGTGCATACATGTGGTTTTGTCGACATACCATGAGCAACACCGGCTTCCGTCATATTCAATCATTGAATAATAAAAGCTTATTAATCCATCAGTGCGCGTTCAGACGACAGAGAAATGTGTATAAACTGGTTTGAGATCCTGAGTCTCAGCTTTGTCCCATAGCGCTGCAAACTCGTACGGCTGTGGTGGCTGGAAATGTGTGTGTGTGTGTGTGTGTGTGTGTGTGTGCGTGTGTGTGCGTGTGTGTGTGTGTGTATGTGTGTGTGTGTGTGTGTGTGTCCCTGTCTGGGTGAGAGGAAGAGACAGGGAGGGAGTGTGTGCGGTGCGTGTCAGAGTGTGTGTGTGTTCAGCTTTAAGAGGAGGAAGACTACGGTTGTCACAGCGAGAAGTAGGAAGATTAGCTACCAGATAGCAGAACCAACACTGGTGCCACGGGGCTTAAAGCGGGCAGCAGTGTCCACCATTAACGAAACACCACCCAGTACACCATCCAAAATCAAAGTCAGCCCTTTAAAAACTAAACCCAGCCCACACTACATGTGCAGGCAGCCGGCTTTTTTATTATTGACACCGCCTCAGAGGAGGTGAGCGTGTTATTAGTTAGCGAGCTAACATTAGCTACATCGCACAAACAAAAACACGAAGCCACTTTAGCTCGGATAAAAGCGGTTAATGTCTGACCATCAGCGGCTAAAAGGGACTACTAGTCAAAGTAGTAAAAGTCCTCCTGCCGGGCAGCCGCTCGTCAACATGCCCCACACAACCAGAACCGAGCCCGAATCGGTGACCTGGCTGCACCCCGATGCGGGACAACCACCAGCTCAAAAGGGAGAAACAAACTTTCATCCTACTGCGCTAAAAGTGAGACTGTCTGAGGCTCACTGGGACTATTTACCTGGGTGTCCCCTCCCGAAGAAAAACCTTCGAGTCGGAACTCATAAATTTCATCGACCGGCCCACGGACTGAGCTGAGCTGAGCTGAGCTGAGCTTGCCGCCGACGAGCCGCTGGCGATGTCACGTTATAATCCTTACCTCATTTAACGACTTCTACCGCACAGAATCCGGTCCAGGGATCATATTGACAAGCTGGCACTCTTAAGAAAACGTAAAATAAAATACATTTTGGCTGAGCAAGCCCCCCCCCCTCCCTCTCCTCCCCGGTGCTCAACCTTTGGCTCTGCGGAGAAGTGTTACTTTTCAACAGCCCATCAGCTTCTTTATCGTCACAGATAGGTGGAGGAAAACCTGGCTCCTCTCGACGAGTCCGAATAAAAGGCTCCCCTCGATCCACTTACTAAAAAACTTCGGCTTTACCTCAGTCAACTTACTCGGTCGCTTTGTCGCCTCTTCTTCGCCGATGGTCGACCAAGGAATGTTTAATCTGCAGTTAACCTCGATAAATCGTTGCTTTTTTGAAATCCAGGGGATATCCTCTTTTTTTCGGCCCTCCCCACTGCCGCGTCTGTTGCCAAATAATGCGCCTCAACACACATGGAGCCGCTGCGTCCTCTTAGTGGGCATGCGCACCTCGGCATACCAGGGCGACAGGATCACATCATGTAAGCCAGTGACCACCAAGGTCCAAAGCAGGACGACCACGTCAGGGGCCCCGGGCTCCTCGGGGTGACCTATGACTGTACCAGCAACTACAGACATCTCCTCTAACACACACTTACACACACTCACATCATGTTACAATAATAATCTATAGAAAGTATAAAGCATCACACATTTACCTCCAAACACTCACCAGCATCACATTTTCCTCCGTAGCTTACAATATGGATCTAACCTGGCAACCCCAAGACTCTCAACTCCAAATTCACTGCATTGCCAGTTTGCTAAGCACACTGCATCTGGTTATACCAAAAATATGAAACATGACAGTTGAGAAAGATGCTACAAATACCATTTTGCATAGTAAACTGTGGGTAAACTGCAGTTGCAAGACCATACGACACTAACATTGCATATTGTGCAAGACAGTTGGCGATCCATTCTATTCAACCCTGCCATCAGGGACCGCATAAATCCCAGGGTCACTGCAACTCCATTGGTTTTTGGTAAGATGACCAATGGAGTTGCCATTAAAATACAATACAATATATAAAGAATCTCCCTCCCTCTCTCTCTTTCTCACACACACACACACACACACACACACACACATAGACAGACAGACAGACAGACAGACATACTTAATCTTATATGTAAGATTTAAGTTATAAGTGTACACACACACAAACACACACAAACACACACACGCACACACACACACACACACACACACACACAATATACTATGTTGTATTGCAGCAGTCACCTTGTTCCAAGTGAACCATAATCCAAAGCAGTAAAGGTCTTACAGCTCCAGAGGAACTATAGTGCAAAGAGAGAAGGACTGAGGCTCCATCAGAGCTGAAATAGACCATAAAGAAAACTGAGTCCTCTCTACAATTAACTCATCATGCAAATACGCAAAAAGTCTCTTTTCTGTTGGTCCACTTTAAGAGGATGGAGTTTGGTTCGTTAAAAAAGGACTATATGTGAAAACACCCTAATAATCTGTTGCTTCTAACTTTCTCTCTAAGTGATCATTTTACAATTAAATATAGCCATAATCTTGTGTTGTGTATTTAGTGATGTTGAAGTTATAAAATCAGGATTTAGTACAGAGCAGCAGCTTGGAAATGGCTTGGAAGTTAACATGTCATTGTAATGGACGGCGTTTCGGTCACTATTTCATACTTGTTCCATTGTCTGACAACAGAAACAGAAAAACATGAGAACAGATTTATTGGGAATTCGGTTACGTTAATATACTGTAAATGTCAGCACAGAGAGTAGGACATAGTCAAACAGATAAAGAGCTGAAACCAGCTGACACTATGCAAATAGCCTGCGATGTGGTCCAGTCATATACTAGTTATGACCTAGTCTTGTTGTTGGTAGTGCAACCCTGTCTTGTAGAGGGGTCCCTGCTCTTCATCTACTTTTTAGACCTTAGTTGTTTTTCTGATGGCATATATTTATATGTAAATAAAGTTGTATTGAATCAAAGCAGTAGTTTATATTGTCTAAATATAGTGCATATGCATAAACAGAACATCAAATTGCCTTACCTATAATTGATACAGTAAACCTGAGGTTCATGTCCTTTGTGCTTTGTGCTGGATGGAAACTTTGAGGTGACAGAGTGCATGGGGGTGGGAGATGTAGGGGTTAATAGTGGCCCAATAGCAATCTTGTCCCTCAGGGCCCCCTAATTGGTAAATCAGGCCATGCCAGGGGGTCCAGTAAATACACAACATGAATTCATATGGCTATATAAATATGCAGTATAGTGTATATTTCTCCCCACTCACAGTCCAAAAACTCTGTCTGCCTGTGATCTTACACCAGCAACCCCAGCTTCATATTTACCTCCAGCCTGTTAACTGCTGATGTAGTTCCCTGTTGACCTATAATTACATATAATTACCTCCTGTCTCTTAAGGACCTTTTCTAGCATCGCATTTGACAACCTGACCCCACATTAAGATTTAAACATCAACCCCAAAATATATTTTCTGTAATAACCTTAGAAAAAAAGATCAATGCAATATCAACCTCGCACTTCACTGTAGGGATTAAGATGGGGGTTGCATTAATGACCAGTCAACCAGGTTTGCAGCTACAGTCAGATCCATACATGTGAGTCCAGAGCACCCTCAGCAGGGCTACCACGTCAGAAGTTGCAGAATCGCCTCCATAAAGGCTCCAGCTGGCTGCCTCTTTTATGACAAGACCCGCATCCCTTCAAAGCATCCCTGTGAACTAAACTAATCCTCTCTCATCCACAAACACCCATTCACATACACACATATGTGTTTGAAATACTGTGATCTAAGTAAGAGAAGTAGTCATCCATAAAGACTGAAGTGGGCAGAGATTACTGTTCTCTAACAGTTGGGATGGGGGTGGGGTGGGCGTAGGGGTGTGTGTGTGTTTGAGTGCTTTGTCAGCCTCTCCCTGCCGTTCTTTAAATGACAAAAAAAAAGCTCTCTCTAGATGATGCTGTGTCATCAAATCTGATTGTTTCCGTCCTCTCATCCTTCCACTCTATCTCTCGAAGCTACAGATTGTCTCGCATAAATGCAATCAGATCTGTACCAGGGGGCTATCTTCTCATAATCACCCAGCCCAAAGCAAAAATTTAATGAAGATGAAAAAACACTCTGGAGTTTATGGGTTATAATGAATCTGTCTATAAATACTGTCAGTGGTCCTGTGGACCCATGAACCAGTAGCTGTATACCTCAGTATTACCTTGATCAATAAACAATCAGGGCCAGCTAGGACACTGGGGTCATGTCCTCAGTGTTTTTTTCTGGATTTTTGGTAATCTTTTAGCAGCCTGGTGGGAGCAATCCTTGTTGCATTAAATACAACTGTATTGTCATCAAGGGCATCTGGTTCTTTGTTTTTGTTAAATGTTGTATGATGACCCTGACTAAGGCCTGATGCTGTCAAATGAAAAGTCATGGGATCACCAAACTTCACAAAGACCATGAATGTCTTTCATGGTAAGTAAAAAAAAAAAAAAAAATCAACCTGTTGCTGGTGCCAGATCACCAAGGTCAATGGGATTCATCCTCTGGGAACCATGAATGTCTGTACAAAATTTCATTTAACAGTTGTTGAGATATTCAATTTGGACCAAAGTGGTGGAACAGCTACTTACACTGCCATGCCAAGAGCTACAGTGAAAGTGTGGCTAAAAATGCCCTTGGTTGGAATTTAGTCGCCCAATTACAGTAGTGAATCACTGTATTTAAATTTTACAACTGCTTGCCAGCACAATAAATAAATAAGTGATTCACTTTTTCCTCACCAGAATGCCTTTGTTAAGAAATATTTATGAATATCATATTCAAACAGATAATAGAGTAAAATAATACAATTCCAATAATTAAAACATACATGGAGACTTCCCTGTTTGTATCTCAACAGATTTCATTCGTGGGTGGGCATTGGGAGGACTTGGATTCATGACCTCAGTATTTCTGAACTCCTGGGTACTGCGTTGCAAGCAATGCATAAGTTACATAATGGGTTTATTTAAAGGAAGGAAATGAAAGGCTTAATTGTCTTTTAATGAATGTATAGTGGGAATAAATAACAGGGACACCTGGCAATATGATAAAATAAAACAGTCCTATGATGACTATAGTCATGATCATGAGATGGGATCATAGTCTTACTTTAAAAGTTTGTTGATTTCCTATGGTTGGACTTCAGGGTGTTTAAGTGGATTACATAATATTGTCAGGTGGGCCTGTTCCTTCGTCCACCTCATCTATGTAAGTGTGATGTTTTGTTTACTCATTGTTTACAGCTATTACATAACAAACCAATAGCTTATAAAAGACAGGCCTAATGACATATGACACAGGGAACTTTTTTCTTTTTAAAAACGTGTTATTTTTTAAATGAACTTACATGTTAGGATAGTGGGGGTGAACTGAGGTAATCCTCATCCTAAATGTAGATGGTGTAATATCTGTCTGCAGTTTGACAGGACTGAGTCAGTTAGTTGGTCCTTTCCAGGTGAAGGGATCACCTCTGAAATCAGACTGAGGTAAGGTCAGACTCCAGGCTCTGTCTCCTCTCCGTCTCTCTCCGTGTGGAGCAGGCCCAATGGCCGCCCTGTTACGACATGACAGCTTCAACTTAATCCTCATTAAGTACTGTAACAATGCAGGAAGTAGCTGCTGCAGTCACGATTAGACGGTCTCACTATTTGGCAGGAAATGGCTCCTTTCAGCTGCGTCCAAGACACCTAGAGCGTCCCAAAACTTTTCACTTTATTCTCACTGATCTCCCTTTGGTGTCTATCGTTTCCCGGCAGCGATGGGCACGAGCGAATTTAGGAGGGGGGAAGAAATATGATAATTTGATGAAATTATGTTATTTGTTAAAATGTTTATATAGACAGAAACAATGGATGAGAGGGAGAGGGTCTCCTTTGAATACCGATGTATATGATCGGCTGCATAACCTCGTGTTCGTAATTGAATAAACAAAGACGATTATGTCTAAAATTTCACAATAAGATGTTTCCTGAATGTAAATGAAGACAACTCACTATTCAATTATTATCCAGCCTTGCGTTTACTTTCATGTTACTGCAATTATTCTGTCGAAATCGGTTCTCATATTTATATTTCAAAGGTCTTTTTATTTGATATCTCAGCAAAAAGTGCACCTATTAATCTTACTTCTTTCTTTTTTGTTTATAAATTCGTATCATTTTATAAGCTTTTAATTGATTTATGTTTTGGATTAGATTGGCAAACCTCCAACTGACTGCTCTTCAATAAAAAATAACTATAATAATTATAACAATGAATCCTACATCTTTTAATAAAGGGCAAATTAATGCAATATTAATCAGATTAATTCCTTTTTTAAGTAATGTAATTGCACAGGCTAGTCTGATTAAGCAAACTAGTACAGGCAATTGTAAAAAACGATTTTGCTTCAACAAAGTCTAGATCATTTTTGACATGTTGATAATTTTTGACATTTAAACTGAATTTTTGAAAACTTGCCAGACCTGTTCTAAAGTGTTTGTATTTGTTGTTTGTATAACTAGTGTAATGGATTACAGGCACCATTTCATAATCACATTACACTGATGTAGTTACATGTAATCAATGTGATAAATAATGGTAAAAGAGTCACTCCTCAACAAGTTGGCTGGTCAATGAGGTGTAAAACTGAAGAGCACAGATAAATATAATGAAAGATCTGTGAATATTATTTGGCCTGATGGGGTTTTCCCGTGTTCGAGCAGCAATCAACTGGTTTTCTAACTCTTAAATGTGATATGACATACACCACATGCACTCCTGCACTCAACAGTTTATTTCCTCTAAACTTTTCTCTGCATTTCATTCACTCATATGACAGTTATTTCTTTCATTTCTATAAGCCTGGAACAACCTCTCACACAGCTCCATGTCAGCACTAACCAACTGAATCATTAGGCCTCTTGATGACCTGATCCTCACCTCTCTCAAGCTCTTGATGGCTGTTGCATCTGACTAAAGTTTTGCCAACTCCACTGTTCAGTTTTTTGTGAAACAATGCAACAATGGCTATTCAAACTCGTCATACTCAATTTTCTAATAACAATACTCAGGATTGTGTCTTTCTTTAATCTAATCTTTAGTACAGCACAAATAAGACAGGCAACGCCACGCAGAGTGCACATTAGCCCAAGAGTTTCATTTTGTAGAATTTGTGGATGTTAATTAGCAGCAGATGATTAAATTTTCTAGTTATCCTTTCAGCCTGTTTTTGACAACTGCTGACTAAAAGCTTTAACTCCTTCAACTTTTAAAGGAGACAGGCTATTTAAAACCTCTGCACTCATGGTTGAATTACAGTTTTGGTGTCAAATATGTCAAATATTTATGCTTTGCCTTCCAGTGTGTTTGTTTAAGTTATAGCTCTTTAACTATATATTCGGTAAACTAAGCCATTTTTAAATGACTGGCTTAAAGTTTCAGATTTTTGGATGCATTTTCTCTACCTTCACAAACATCCATTGGTTTCCATTCATTTCTGTATGCCATAAAAATAATATGCAGATACTTGAAACTTGATTAAGTTGTACAATACTTCACTGTGTGGTGATGCAGTGTAAGTGGAGACTGATCTGAAAACTCTGCTCTGCATCGTCCCAACACAATAAAATAACGTTGACATAAATCAATAGACGTCACAGTGACAACTTAAGCAAGGATGAAGAATCTGCTCAGATTTTCATAATGTATGGGAAATTAATGAAAGCAGAAAGGGAAAAAAATATGTTCAAAATATGTTCTGGTATGGTCCTTTCATGTCAGCATCTTTTTTCTTCGTTTCAGAACAGCTATGGATGGTGAGATGCAGCATCTGTACCTCTCTGTATTCAGCTTTCTTCTCTTTGCATGAGGTATCTCATAGATGGTGAGTCAAATTTGGGGGTTATGTGTTATGGTTTTTTTTTTTTTTATTGTGTGTAATGTTGGGATTGTTCATTGTCCTGTCATGAGCACACCAAGACAAATTCTTAACAAAGTTGTATGGCAAAGTATTGCTTATTCATATGGACAATCAAGTCATTCTACCTTTGAATTTTTATTCATAAAAAGTCATGTGTTGAAGTTCAGCATAGTTAAAATGACAACGGGGAAAATAACAAATCAAACATTCACTTTTATAACAGAATGTAACATGGCAATAAAATAAATGGCACCCATACTGTAGTATTTTATTGCAGCGAATACCAAACTCAGTCGTTTATTTTGAAATAATAAAAACTATGATTACAGAAATCTGTTGAGGAAATGTCTTTAATAGATAGAACTAAAATGTACCTTTCCTACAGTAGTGTGACTAAACTGAAAGTTCTACCAGCTATTAAAAACAATGGCAAAGAACAAATGTATCTGCTATAGTGAAAATCAACATTAAATAAATAAGTTATTTAAATGCAGATTTATTCTGCCATCATCTGGAAGAAATGTGTAAAACAGGAAAAGAGAAAAACTGTAGTGAGAAAAAAAACAATTATTTCAAAATCCTTTAAAGGAAAAGATAAAAATGTAGGTTTCATCATGAAACAACATATGTGCAAACAGGTAACAGTCAGTCTTATCCAGTAGAAATATTACTATTATTACTAGTTTCTTGACTCCAGGCAAAATGTGCACAGCATATAAACATACACCACAGTGAGAGCGAAATAGTGAAAAACAGGCAGCAATTCAATCGAATTGCAATGTAAATAAATTACCCAAATACTTTTTAGATGCATCATAGTCCCAAAACATGTTAAACGTTCACTTTTCTTACCTTCAGAACATTAATACACACCACTGGATGTCAGAAAGCACATGGCTGCATTTATATTAAATGGTCAGCTGGTTCCATGGTCTACTAAGTGTAATATACTTACCAGCCGTGATAGCGTGTGGCTGGTAAGTATTTTACCAGCCACACCTCACACCTTGTGAGTCTGTGTCTGTGTCATCATGGCAAAATGTGGTCCTGTAGACTCTGTGTAACAGGAGCTACCACAGAGGTGGTTGTGAGTACTTTGGCAGGTGTCTGTGTTATGAAACGTGTTTTTCACAAAACTTTACAGGTGTGTAGCTGAGATCAAAATAAAGGCTGAGTTTGAATATGGGTGTGGTCTGACCCATGAGTACTGAGTGCTCATGTAATAATGTAGCAATAACAACTGAGTACTCAGGGGTCGGAATGTCAACATGTTGACGGGCGTCACAGCTGGTGTGATCCCATCATTTTAAATTGTCATTGATCTCAGCTCAGCATAATTTGTTCCTCTTCAGTGAATAAACTACACGTGCAGCTCAACCACCAAATAAAGATCAAACATACCACTCCACAAACATTAAGATCATTACAGATATATAGTATACTGTATATCCAAATGTATCCCAACTAGTACTGTGCTTCGGCCAAACAGTGCTTTGAAAAGACACATTGAGTTCATGCACAACAATAGACCTGAAATGACTGTCTGGCCGTTCCATGGTTTAAATTTGATCACAATTTATCTTAAAATCTGTGTACTCTCTCTGAATTTTTTTTTTTTTTTTTTACTTAATTCCAAACAAAAATACCTCCTCAATGGTCTTGCAGGAAAGAGTTAAGAGATGAACTGAATGCGTGGGAAAGAAAATCTGAATTTTTAAGGAGAAGTTTGACAGTTTCAAAAATATACTTATTTCCTTTCTTTCCAAGAGTTCGCTGAGAAGGTGGATCCCACCCTATACCCGTTTCCCCTTTTCCAGTCTTTATGCTAAGGTAAGTGAGCTGTCTGCTGGCAATATAGATGTTCACATCCCTTTTTTTCCCTTAACAATACTGATTCTGATACCTGAACTTGGGTATCATCCAATACCGAGTACCGATTCCATGCCGATGCATTAAAAAAAATGTTAACAGCTACGTATATACTACTAACCCTGTGTGAATGTGATATGATTGCTGTCATTGTCTTTGAACAAAGACATGAATGCCAAAAAATATCTCCATTTACAGTGGAAACCACTTATAGTGATCACGGTTACAGTGATCACTGGCTGATTGGCTGAGTAGCATCATGTGACCTGATAAAGGCTAGAAAAGCTGCATCGGTTAAAACAAAAACACTCAGTAAAAATGTAATAATTTTTCAATAATTTATAGCTCATAGGTCCAGGTCCAGATACGTCAACATCTGGGTCTGAACCTGGACCATGACAGCCTATTAGTGATTGCAGCCAACAGCTAATAGACTGCATAGACTCACGTACTCGCCGATTCCCGATCCAGTGTATTTAGGCAGTATGAGGTATTTCCGACACCAGTATCGGAATCGTAACAACTCTAGCTGGCTGTAGTTTCATATTTACTGTACAGAGTGGTATCAATCATCTCATCTAACTCTCTGTATGAAAGCAGGTAAGCGTATTTCCCAAAAAGCGGAACTTTTCCTTTAATTTTTCATTTGTTGTATGGCTGGTAAAACAAACAATTACAACCACTCCAGGTTGTGCCAGTGTAATACAAGTTCACCTTATGTTTTCCAAAAAACTTCAATCACTTCAAATCCAGTCATGATGCCCCAGTTCCCCAAATGAGAGAAGGAATGCAGTGAATGGAAACCTGCCAAATGACACAGCGCAGTATGCCTTCAGTTTCTAATCAAGTTTTCCTACCTCCCTTTCCTCTTACCCTTCTATCGAGTATATCTCCTTTTTTCTGTTTGTGTTTTTCTCTAATTTTTCCCTGCAGCTGCTCTTCCGTGTCTCCACTTCCCTGTCAGGGTGGTTGTTCTCAGAGCAGGCTGGCCAGGCTGGTTGTCGGTCCATTCTGAGGCTGAAACTGCACAGGAGGGAGGCCGTCTGTCCACTGCAACACAACATATTACAGCATTACTCTCTATGAAAATGCAAGCAGGTTGGATATACTCATTGTTTATAGACTAGCTGACTGATATTGTGCTTACACTGATGAGGTTGTGTTCAGGGAGGCTGCAGGCTGCAATGTGGTCCTGCAGGAGCTGCTGAGAAAAGTTCTGGTGCATCTGAGCTGCCTCATGGGCATCCATGGTGTTTCCACAAGCCTTGTTCAGATCTGCTGGAGAAAAGAGAGGGTGAATACATTTCTATGTTTGATGATCCTGGATCCTAGTGTCATGTCCACCCTTAAATATTCATAGATGTATAAAGTTATTGTAGTGTGATGTGTGTTTCCACTTCTAATTCAGTTGTGGCTTCATTCCTATGTTGTGTAATGATATTACAACTAGATGAGAAATCTATGCTTCCTCTGCAGGAGACATGAGATCTCTCCCAATGTGATTGCTGAATATTGGTGCACAATGGTTAGTACGACAAGAAACCGCTTTCCTCTTGCGCCCCCATCTGGCCAAGATATAAATTTATCTCCTAGAAGGCAGATGGCAATGAAAGCTGTGAATTTCCCCCCTGGGATCAATTAATTATTATGTAATTAACAGTTCTTCTGGCACAGGCTGACAGTAAGGTTTTGGACTTTCTTGTCTTTACATATTTTGGGTAAATATTTAATGTAACTTCATAAAACATACCATAAACCTCAGTGTGTGTTAAGGCTGAGTGACAGCTGTACCTTTGAGAAGTGCAGAGGACCACAGCTGCACAGACATGTCTGGGATCTTGCTGGCGAGCTGCATGGCAGGAACCACCATATTGTTACTTTCCTGGAGAAAACATGGAACCAGACAAATAGTCAAGATTACATCTACAGTCCTAAGACACCAGTACAACTGTGTGTGGTCTGATGGATAATTAGTATTAGTGATTTGTGGAATCACCCTGTGGTTGCCCAGGACAAAAAAGATGTGGCCCAGTAGGACAAGCGAACAAGCAGTCAGCCTATTCAGATCCTCAGCATTAGACATCTTCAGGGTCTCCCTTAGAAATCTTCTGTTGATGCAAGTTAACATAAACTTAGTGCAGAACACCATTACTTAATGTAAAGTTTATATTGCTCATAGGCAGAAGCTTTTCTTACTTGGCCTCATTGTAACGTCCCTGGAAGAAAGACAGGAGCCCTCTGATGTAAAACGCTGCAGCCCGTAGACAATGAGAGCTGAGGAAGTCAAAGTTACACTGTTTAAAAATTCTCCAAAAAAACATGTAACTTATATGATGTGGTATTGTCTCTATAGATACCTGACAGGGAAGTTGTGATCAGGGTTAATCCTCTCTAGAAGGCTGTACAGCTGTTGATTCAAAAAAAGTAAGTTAGAATCAAAGTAAAGAAGATATATATATATATATATATATATATATATATACATACATACACACACATTTGTAAATGTTTAACTGCTGGGGGAAGGAAATAGCTTTCTGACCTCTTGATGTCTGTTGCCTTCCCGGATGTAGACGCTGGCCAGGTTGGTCACAATGAACGTCCACAGTTCCTGGTGTGTTGTCATCTAACAGAAAAAAAAAAAAAAAAACGAGAGACACTGACAACATTGAGTCATCTGAGCCTCACACAGCCAAGGGTTTTATACCCCCAAACTATTCCTTTTTGAAATGTCAAAAAGTGTTACACGATCTGCTGTCACATGATCACCTTGTTTCTTCAACAACAGACAGAGGCAACAGTGACGATATGAAACTCACCTGTAGAGCAGCAGTGAACTGAGCCTCAGCGTTATCCATGCAGTTCACCGAGATACAGTAGAGGCCCTGACACAGAAAAAGAGGAGACAGATGTGAATGGTTCGTATTATCCTGTTCTACTTTCCTCTGCAACCAAGGCACTTTAACAAAACCATAAATGAGAAAAAGGGAAATTCAAACACGTTAGCAGAATTCTGCTACATATTTAAGTGGATACGAGACATTATTGACCTAAAGGCTGCTACAGTAAAATGTGTTGTTGCCATTCTTACAGCTGTATCTTGTCATCATTTGTTTTTCATCATAAGACAGTTTGTTTTTCCTTTTCTGTTGCAGTGTGTATTGTCTTTTCTTGAAGACTTACCAGCAGCGTATGAAGCTGAGCAGCATGATTTGTAAATAACCTGGGAGACTGCTGGCAAAGCTGACAAACCTGAGAAATCTAAACACAGACAAAGACCCTCACAATCTTGAACAAGACAGACAACCTGCAGGGGAAACTGCAGTTACAGAATCTATGCAGAACAGAATTTCCTTCACAGCTGATGACTCACCTCTTGTAAAGCTGTGGCCTTGTGTCCAGTGACGAGTCGGCACATGATGATATGCTCCAGCAGGATGACTTGGAACGTGGATAGGATGGGACTGCTGTCCAGCACTTTGAAAACATTCAGATGGACCGGAGTTGAGTCAACATCACCGACATCGAGGGGGAAATCATCAGTGAGAGTATTCCATCAAACTTACTCTTCAGCTTCTCCAGCTGCATGAGAGCTTTGTCTGTGTACTTCTGTGCCTTCTCCAAGTAGCCCGCCTGCATGGAGTGCATCACTGTCACCTTTTAGTATAAAAAAAAAACATCCCATTTTATCCTGTTGCAGATGCACAACACAAAACATGAAGTTCTTTTCAGAATGTACACGTGACAAAATCTCACCAGGTACACAAGCACACACATATGCTCTTTGGGCAGCCAGTGGAAGAGAGCTGCTGGATTAGTGGGAAGGATCTCATCATCATGGAGAGTGGAGATGGTCTGGATACACTGCTGAAGCTGCTTCAGACACGGCTTCACACTCTTTACCTAAATCCAACGTATAGATAAATACGTGCCTGGTAATGGCATGATAGTAGCTGCCAATAATGAGACATGGGGATACAGCTGTACCTGTCCAGCATCCAGGTAGTGTGTAACCTGCAGCACGAGGAAGAAAACTCTGAGGGACTCCTTCTGAATGGGGTTTCCCTGCCAGTTCTCCACTATGGTCCCACACAGCGTCAGCAGAGGGTGCACCTCGCTCAGCTTCCGCTCCATCAGCAGCAGCTACAGAGTCACAGATGCAAATGCATTTTACAGAATTGCATGTTATGAAAACAACACAAGTAAAATTTTAGGTGCCTTTAATTAGTAGAGAATTATTACGCTTACCATTCCTTTACTTAATAAGAACAGCGCTCTGTAGAGAAAGATAAGGAAAAAGTTAATGTGAGATAATGAGCATTAAAAGACAGGTAAAAAAAACAAACAAAACAAAACACCCCAGTGTGATCTTTTTACCGTGTGTACTCTGATCCCATGACTCTTGCATACTCTGCTCCAACTCCAAGGAGGTCACAGGCAGATACCAAGTCCTTCTCTAGAGCGTGTAATTGCTTAGAAAGAAAAAACATCCCACACACAAATGCTTTAAAATCAATTTACCAAATATGAATAACTTTGTAATGCATAATGCATTTTTCTTACTGCCAGCTGAAAAAGCAGTCTGCAGTGCCAGTAGGGAGTTTGCTGAGAGATCTGGATGGCCTTCCGCAACACCGGTTTGGCCGAGTCCACCAGGTTCTTGAAAACAGAAGGCAATAGGTGAGTTTCAGAGACTGAGCACAACAACCAAGCAACCTCTGCTACAGAAAATACATTATTTTACTCTTGCACTTATGTTATAGCCTAATAAGTATGTTAACCAGGTGAAACATAGTAAAGTTTCCCAAATCACTTCTTCATGTGGACTGGATGCACCTACCTGTTGACAGTAGAACTCTGATAGAATACTTGCTGCTTCAAACTTGACATCTTCAAATTGAGAAATCTGACATAAATCATTAAGGAGTTTTTTTCCCCTCCCCATTACAAGCACACACCTTGCATTAATATGCAACCTCATATCATTCAGAAAAAGGATACTTGTTGTGATATGAACCACTGTGGAGAAAATAGGACAAATAAATATTAGAGTCAGTATCACACTGAGCATCGATTTTGACAGTGAGCTGGTGCAATGGATGAAAAAAAAGCATTACACACTGGACGTGTTTCAAATGTTTATCCTTTTCAGTGATTCACTGTACCACAGCCCGGTGTCAGACGCTGTGGCTGCTGCTCACCGCTTTCTCCAGGTGAGTCTGAGCCAGCTCGCTGTTTTTTGTGTGGCGGTACAGCACCGAGCCCAGCTGCAGGTGAGTCCGGGCCTCGACCCTCGGAGGCGGCTTGAACTGAAACACCGCCTGCAGACAGTGGACGCACAGACGGATCTTCGGTGGACTCGACGTGCGGAAATGTTCTGCAAAGCCCAGCAGAGCCAGGTACCAGGGCTCGGGGGCCTCTGTGCTCGCTGCCATCTTGAGTTGTCTGAAGACAAAGCAATAACAAAAGATCCTGGTTTACCGCTGGACCGACGTCCGCCGAATCCGATCCTCAGATCCTCTGCTACCCTCTCTTGTTTTCTGCCTCAGTCATTTGCATGAATCTGAGTACTAGCGCCAAGCTAGCCAGGGCAAGAATAACTTCCGGTTCTTATTTTCAAATTAAGACCACGTGTGTAACATTTAGACAAACATAATATACATTTTATGTAATTCCGGTAATTGATGTCACATGGCAGCAACAACAGTGAAATATTTACGACTACCTATCCCGAAAAACGTAATTTCACAGTGAAAATCCTCTTGAGTCACGAGTTCACCACTGGAATATTATAAATGAATGAAATACGTCCTTTACTTTGAAGGGAAAGTAAAAGTGCACTTTTCACTTAAAAGTGCACGGATATCTTCCATTTAACCAACACTGACGGAGCGGGGCCCTCTTCTTAACAAGAAACATATAAAATAGCCTACTCAATTTGCATTCCTTAAATTATGAAATCGTTGTCTCGGGTAAAACTTTTGGAACTTGTGGAACTAATGTTTTGCAGTCTATGTTTCGATGAGGCAAATGTATGAGTGGGACCTTTTGCGGAATTTGCTATTCATTTAAATTATTCCGCAACATTCACGCCCCGCGCCCGTTGCAAGTAGTTTGCACGACCCACTACGTAAAGTGCGTAAACCAACAGTGGTGGTCGGTTCATCATTCATAACAGTGGAGCAGGCGGTCTGTCACTGAGCGGTGGTATCAGTTAAGTGATTTGACTTTTACAACGATATTTTTCTTATGTGGGAACAATCCTGCAGCAGAAAAGCTATTCTTAAGGGAAGCGTTGTACATTTCAACAGCCATAGTTGGCAACAGGAGAAGTAACACAACATGAATTAGCTAGCTATAGCCGGCATTAGCTGTCTCCGGTAGATGTTTCTCATCTTTTGACAACAGCTTTATCTCGCTTCATTTCAGAGTACAAAATTACGAGGCAAGATGTCGAAACGGAGGATCACACAGGAAACGTTTGATGCTGCTGTCAGGGAAAACATGGAGGAATTTGAGATGGATCCTGACGAGGCTTTGAGGGAGGCTGTGGAGCAGTTTGAGTCTCAAGGTAAATTTCACAGAAATTACTTGATATTTACTGTATAACTGTGAAGCCAAGCAAGGTATGATCTATGTACATTTCAGAGTCAGCATGATAGGGGTGAAACATACAAACGGTTAAATACCAGTATATCCAACTATGCTTTGCACTAGAAGTAAAGTCACTGATGGCCAGAATGCAGATACTTGAGTTGCTAAAACCTGCTAAAATATTTATCATGGCAGAGAAATTGTCTCTAGTGACACTGACTGGAGTCATGAGGTCTGATGCTTAATGTCCATATTGGGATAATATCCAGGAAATATGTGACCATTTTACAAAATATGTTTTTGCAGTGTTACAGTTTATAATTTTCTCATATTCCAAAATGACAACAGTTTCATGTATACTTAGATCAATTAAACAACATGGCCTATCAGACATCTCTGTACCTTTATGTGGAGTTTAAAAGGATAAAGTATTAAATAGTAGCATTCTAGCTCCTCCATTCCCTAATAAACTAGAGGCTTCTGTCTTGAATAGTGGTCCAGTAAACCACACACGAAGTTAGACTGCAGTAAAACCCTTCTTGGATAGTTGATGTTCTTACATTGTGACTTGGATACAGGTGTGGACCTCACTTGTATAGTAAAAGCTGTACCAGCTGCATCAGCCGATGAGAAACAAGAAGAGCAAACACATGAGGTCTTACAGGTAAGTCCCGGCCTGTTATGTGAAAAGGAACTGTTTACCTCCAAAGTATCTGTTGTCAAAATCCCGCTCTGTGTTGCCCTACTTTTTCACTTGCAGGCTTTGGATTCTCTCCGAATTGGGAAAGACATAAAATACATAAAATGCTTCACTGAACAGTGCTCACTTGGATTTGCCCAGAGGTACCTGGCTGCCCAAAAAGACGCCTACCCCATTATCCTCTCCTACTGCAAAACGAGTGTGGAGGAGCAGGAAGCTGTGTTGGCCGCTCTGTCTGCTCTGGCTGCACTGACAGATGGACAGCCAGACTTGTTGGATGCAGAGGGTCAGCAGTTCCTTTTGGATGTCCTTAACAAGTACCAGGCAGATTCTTCTGTGACACGCATGGCCATCTGCGCTGTACGTCACTGCTGTTTGAAACATGAACAGAACAGGCAGGATTTGGTAAAAGGTGGAGTCCTGCCCCTGCTGACCACTTCCATTACACGACATAGTGGATGTGAAGAGCTGGTGAAGGAGGCCTCTGCAGCTCTCAGGGTCATGACCTTTGATGATGATGTCCGAGTTACATTTGGGCATGCTCACGAACACGCCAAGATGATTGTTCTCGAGCACAATGGACTGAAGGTTTTAATTGAGGCCGCGAAAGGTAAGGCACACTGGTTCATTTGGGGGTTTATCGTAATAGCTTGTTATTTCTAAATCAGATTTTAATCGCATGAATGTAATTTGTTTGTTTCTCATGTTCTGCCCTCACAGCTCACCTTGATAATATTTCTGTCCTGAGTGAGCTCTGTGCAACTTTGTCCCGTCTGGCTGTGAGAAACGAGTTCTGTCAAGACATCTGTGATCTGGGAGGATTAAAACTCATAATGACGTTGCTTGCAGATTCCTATGAGACAGCGGTAGTGTACAAAAAACAAGAGAGTGTGATACAAACTGATTTAAGATTCAACTTACGTGTTTGTTCTGCTCACTGAACTGGTTTTCCTCTTCCAGGAGTTGGTTCGGCAGGTCCTTAGTGCAATACGAGCCATAGCAGGAAATGATGATGTGAAAGATGCTGTTGTTAACACTGGTGGAGTCCAGCTCATTGTCATCGCCATGAACAGACACATGAGCAACTCTGCTGTGAGTTAAATGTCATACTTATGGATTTGATCGAGACTTCACAGCAGATTTAGTGAAGACACTTTTATCATATGTTGTTTTTTGTTGTGTGAAACTAAATTGAAGTTGTAAATAAATTCTACAAATGTCTTAAGATTGTGTTCATGTTCTGCTGTAGGTGTGTGAGCACGGCTGTGCGTGCCTCTCTGTCCTTGCTTTGCGTAAACCCAACAACTGCAAAGTCATCATGGATAATGGGGGTGCCTTGGCTGCCGTGCAGGCAATGAAGGCACATACTGATGCGGTCAATGTGCAGGTAATATGAGGTCATTAATAATTAATATGCTCAACTGAAAAAAACAGGCCCTGTGACAGCGTGCCAACTCTGTATGTCTTTGTCTTCTGTCTTTATGAACAGAAACAAGGGTGTATGCTGTTGAGAAACCTGGTTGCACGTATGCGCAACTACAGCCAACCGATCCTGGACATGGGAGCAGAGGCCCTGATAGCCCAGGCACTAAAGACCCACCAAGACTGTGGTGATGTGGGTAAAGCCGCCCTCAGAGATCTGGGATGCCAGGTGGAGCTTCGAGAGCTGTGGACTGGCAAACATGGCAGCCTCACCCACTGAAAGTACAGGAGAGCATCACTGAAGACCATACACTCACACAATAAGTTTGTGTGCTATTTTAGGGGAGATAAAACTTTAGGATGTTGGTAGAAACAGTATTGAGGCCGATGCACCTCCCTAGCTAGACATATTTGTACAGAGTAGTTAATGTAGAGAAGACTTGTGAGCAGTGCAAACAACCAAGCCACCAGTCTCATACAATACCTTTAAGAGGTTGAATAAATTTTCCAGTCCTTTTTCTGTTTTTAACAAACATAAAAGGTCATTAAAGTCCCCTTGTATATGTTTTATTTACTATTAATATTTTGTTTACAAATTAATTTTTGATGTCCAATTTTATATCTGTTCTTGAGACGTTAAATGTAAATTTGTGAGTTTGGTGCCATGGGTCAATACAAATGTATTTGCTGTATTGCAAATAGTTAAACTGCAGTTTTGTGCAGTTCCCTTTCCTGTGTTGGCAGAGCCACATTTTAACATGCATTGAATGCCTTATATGTCAACTAGAAGAAATCGTTTCTGTTTTTGTTTTTAGTTTGTTATGCATTATGACAGTGTAAAACTGAAATCTCCGTAGACCTACCACTGCTGACAGTATATATTCTGCATGACTATGATAAAACTCACTTTTGGTGTGTCAGCTTTATCTTGCTGTGTGACTGTGTTTACAATGTATTTGTTGAACCTGAAGCAATTTTTTTTTAACTTCCAGTGTACTTTTTGAGTTATTTATGGATATACAAATATCTCATGCAAGGATTAGCATTATAACGTGAAAACATGCCCCAAAGATGTAAAAGACAGACATAAAACATGTGAGTTAACAATAAACAATAATCTTTAAACCAAAACTACTTTGCACACTAAACAAAAAAGTTACCCCCCACATCACTAGGTACTTATGGAGAAACTATAGAAAGCTAACTCATTGCCAGGCGTGTCTCGTGCTCACGCCCCTCTAACCGACCTATCCAGGCACGCCTCACTCAGACTTCATCTCCCACAATGCCACTGCGCTCGTCCTTGTCAAACCTCACTGTGGTCATGCTAACGTTAACCGCCTCAGGTCGCTGACAGGAGTAGTAACGGCAGAACTACAGCAGCACGCACGATGTCATTCACTTGATGCCACTGCTGGGCTAATGAAACTCAGACACTTCTGGAAGAGAGTACTTTTAACACCAGGAGACGTTTTTATGAAGACGCAAAGTAAATGTTAATTTTTCCACAACGCGAGTAACGATAACGTTAGTGTAGCGGTAAGCTAACAGCTAGCTAACGTTACTTAACCTGGTATTCGGCTAACTTAGAAACAGCTTTGGAAGAGCCTGCTAACAAACTGAAATAACACTCCGAGAGAGGGATATACCTTCAGAAAATGAGAATTCTTCGTGCTGGTCTCAGGTTTGTAAGGTAAGAAATGTAGTGTTTGTAACCAGTGACAGATAGCTGGCTGCAAAGGGTGGCTGTGTTTTGTTGGTGGGCAAGTTTCGAAAAGCCTGGTGGGTGCAACAGCCACTCAGAAATAACCGGCGATCATTTTTTATCAATGATGAATATGTTATTTTTTAATTATACTGCTGAATTGTAACCCTGTTTATGGCTATGGAGTGTCCAGTGGTAACAAATAATTTGACTAATAATAATGTTACACGGCAAGGAGAGTAGTAGCATATGGGATACAAAGCTGTTACAAAACTATCACCTAACATGGCAAAAAAAAGTCAAAATACCAAGAGATAGACAAAAAAACACGAACACTTTATAACATAATGCTTCCCTTTAGAGCAACATTACAAACTCAGAATTCTTAACAAATTTACAGAGCTGAAATAATTAGTCGATTTTGTTATAGAAAATTGACAGAAAATGAATTGCCAGCAGTTGTATGAATCGATTAATCACCAAGTCATTTATATAGCATAAATGCCAAATGTAGATTTGCTACCTCTCTCTATCTTATATAATGGTAAATTGAATATCTGTGGATTTTTGACTGTTAATGAAATGCAGTAATTGATGAAATAATTGTTAGTGGCAGCCCTACAAATCCATTATAAGCTTCACAAAGCATTAGCATTTTTTGTGTGGCGGTTCAATTGGAATGAATTGTTTTAATTATGTTGTCCTTCCTGTGTCTTCACACACAGTTACTACACAGTTTAAGGCAGTTATTGTTATCTTGGCACATTCTCGAATGACTAATTATTGATACACTGATATTTTACTAATGACCATTAGGTAACCCAGCTGAAAGGACAAGTTGGTCACAGAAGGTTAACACAAAAGCAGTTCAGCAAACAAGAAGACACTGCTGTGTGTTAACACTAGTAACCCCAAGGGACAGCTCTATCTCTCCATTCCTGTGTGTGTTGCATGGGAGGGAGGTGTTGAATAAGTGAGGTAACCAAACAGACATAGCTAGCAATCAGGAACAAGGAACTGTAAAATGATATGCATGGAGAAGGAGGCTATAGTCAGGGGTAAAGTAAGGACAGTGGGTGAGGTGAAAGGGGACACATCAAGTGCTCATTTGATGATTTGGCTTGAAGCCCTGTTGTACTGATGCCAACATTAGTTGCCCATGACTACCCAGCTTTTCAGCAAACCCTCTGTTTGCTCTCTTGTCCCTTGGCCTTCTCTCTCCATCTTGTTTTGCTTTATTCTCCTCACTGCTGCTAAACTCCTTGAACTCTGATGTTTCTAGTGGATCTTTTCCCAGTAATAAGTGATTATTTAACAAATGTTCATTTGTTACTAGTTACTAGTTTTTAAGCTGGATCAGACCTATATTTAGTGAAATATCATACATGGCATCTCCTCATGGCTGCACACCTAATCATTTCACCTTTATTCACATTATGATATTTTCACAAGCATATGCGATGCAAAGCAATGTGTATTTATTTGTTAGTTAAGAGCATAGCCTGTATATTTGATACAATACACTTTTTTATGATATCACATTCATGACAGTTCACAAGATTATAATTTATTTTTATATTAAATATACCAAAATATTTTTTCTGGAGCAGCAACAACAAAGTTGTTTATAAACTCAATATCTCCCTGGAAACAAATCTAAACCCTAAATAACATAAATAATGGTCCTGGTGACACTGACTGAAGAGTAAAAACATGTAGAACATCAGTTGTGTAGATTGTATGCATGTTAAAAAATGACATTCAAAAGTTAATAGTATGTTAATCAGTTCTGAAAATTATTGAAGCTCTACAAAAATACACATGCCAACTTTAATGCCAACATTTCCTGCTATTCACATTTACATATTTCACAACTTTGTAATTGTGACTGTGATTTAAAGCAAGGTTGGTTTGAACAATGTACAATTGTACAGTGTACATTTTATTTTCCAGTATTTAACAATGGACCAGAGAGCCTATGGGGTTGAAGGTTGCATGAATAGGTGATTTGTCTGGTAAAATGATTAGCTCATTGAAAAAAATGCCATGTCATCTTTGTTGGTAAGGGTAGTGAGACCGGCCAAGATAATGTTCTTTAAAGTTGATCTCCTGTTTTCACTGAATAGATCGGAAAGAGTGTCCCGATTGTACAACAATGTGGTAATACTGTAATCTGGTATGTTAAGGGAGGGACTTCAGTGATGTTCTTGTCCTGCAAGAGATTGGGTGTAACTTACACTAGCTCTGCTTTGCTTGTTTTTTTTTTTATAGCTTTCATTGGTGTGGTAGTTGGTTAAAGTTAACTTGATTGTTCTTTGGGTGTTCTTATTCTTTATTCTTATCCTCTAAGTTTCTTATTTAAAGATAACTACTCTGTAATTCATCACTTGCTGACATGACACTGGTTAAGTCAGCACAGAATTACAAACAGATTTCTGTGCTAGCAGTTTATACAAGGCTAGACTTGAATATCTTGGTTTGTATGATCTCATGATGAAGCTACTATTGAATGCAAAATCAAATTATCATAATTTGTTGATAATGCTTGAAACTTATCATATCCAGAGTCATGCTTGTCACTAGAACTTGATGTAGTTCCCTGAAAGTAACAAGAGTCGAAAGGTAGCCATTTAAATGTCTGACTAAGCTTAAAATTTTACCTATAAGTGACCTTTTGTTTCTCTTTCTGCCCTCTTCTTCTCTCCTCTGTAGCTCTTAGTGCCTGGTGTTGCTGCCCCTCCAGTGGTTGAATTCATGAGCACGCTCAGTGACAGCTGTGCGTAGTGCTCTGGGATGGGGAGTGGAGTCCAGGAACAACGAGCATCACTCACGCAGGGAGAAGTGCTGCCGCTGCCTTCCTCCAGTCAGTCAGAAGTGAGCTATGAGGTGACATTTTATAAACATGAGCCTTCCTTCAACACTTCAAGGAAAATCCACCTGATAATAAAGTCCATGGGTTAATTTATGTAATTTTTTTGTATTGCAGCTCAGTTTTAATCTGTGAATTTGAATCATTTATCTTATACAGACACAACTCCAAGAACACCAGAGCAGTCATTGTGATGTTCCAGTTTGTGTCTAGTCAGTGTCTGTGTTTTATCTGTGTGCTGTCTATTTAAAGGAATTTCAGCTGTGCTGTTAAACCATGTATGCTTTGTATCCTTTGCTAGTTGCACTGCTGTATTGTGTGTGCAAGAGATTAACTGAACTAAATTCAGTAGCTTCATGGCCTCCTCTTTGGCTTTGGTTCATTTAAGGACATCTGCTCCTATTTGTGAGGTTTTTGAGCTGGACAGTGAGTTGTACGTAACTCTGGCTTAATGATCAACAGCATTTCCAACACAATATTGTTCACGTAAGGACACAGTTTTTACAGGAGTCACTCTGTTGGTGTTAAATGCAATTCCTCCATCTCTGTGCAGGGCCTAAAGCACACTCGCTCTGTCCTCAACTCGCTCTTCTCGGGCGCTTTAGCGGGAGCTGTGGCCAAGACAGCTGTCGCCCCATTGGACAGGACTAAAATCATCTTCCAAGGCAAGTTGGGTGCTCGGCTCACATAAAACAGTTTTTAAGATTACAAATCACCCAAATTGATGACACAGAATTATTTCTTGACTCTGTTATATTTTAACTACACTGCTACTGTTAGCACAATCTGAATGCTAGAAAATGTGTGTGGTTTTTCTGAAATGAGAGTAAGTGGACTGATAAAGAACACTGTACGCTTGTCATTTATACTGTATATGTGTTCTGTTTTTCAGTGTCTTCAGCACGATTCTCTGCCAAGGTGGGTTTCTCTTAAAGAGCATTTTACATTTCATGTACATTTTTATTTTGCTTGATAAAACATAAACAAATTACCTGCTTCTTATTCACATACAAGAAGTTAATTCACATCCATTGCAGTTGATGTAGTTTTTTATTTCAAGTTTGATTTACTGATAAAAAGAACATGCATACACTTAGAGTCATGCACTTTACTGTACAGGCATTAACATTAGTTTTCAGACTGACCTCCAAAGAATATCAGAGGAACAAGTTAAAGACAAAAATAGATTATCATCAATTCAAACTAAGTATGAGTATGTATTGTATGTGTGTACATTGTAATACAGGAGGCCTACAGGTTGATCTACCGCACCTACCTGAAGGATGGCTTCTTCAGCCTGTGGAGGGGGAACTCTGCGACAATGGTGCGAGTCATTCCATACGCAGCCATCCAGTTCTGCGCGCATGAGCAGTACAAGAGGCTGCTGGGAGGTTATTATGGCTTTCAGGGGAAGTAAGTGTTAGTTTGTACTGGTAGACATTTATGAACTTTTATGTTGTCACCCAACCTAAGATTTTCTTCATGTCTCATAAACTTAAATACTGATGTACATTTGTTTTTCTCTGTTGTTTCAGAGCCCTGCCTCCATTACCAAGGTTACTGGCTGGATCTATGGCAGGTACCACGGCAGCTATGCTGACCTATCCTCTGGACATGGTGCGAGCCAGGATGGCCGTAACACCAAAGGAAATGTAAGTATGTCTAACTGCTAAAATACATAATCAGTGAATATTAAGCTTTGCAGTGCTGACTTGATGTGATGTGTGTTGGTTAGAAATTGTGTGCATCCTTTGCTCTGCAGAATGTCACCATGTCCCATGACATTAAAGCTTGTGGGAGCGGCTGCAGTTTTCTTAGTCAGGCGCTGCAGTTGCTCTCCTCTGGCTGCAGCAGCTGGGAACCACCTCTTGGACGACATTTGAACTAATTGGCTTAAGGCTTCACCGATACGCACGTTTTTATTCTAAGAAATTCTGATACTTTATCTCCCATGGTTATTTCTCCCAAAGATTGGCAAATTTATTTGATGTGCTCCTTGTGGGAGCTCATTTTTTTTTTTAGATATGGGCACCAACACTATAATTATCATTTCCAGGTAGAAAGCTGTAAAAACTGTTTAACTCAGGAGTTATTGTAAAAGAAGTAATGCTCTTATCACTCACTTTATTTTATATTTAACTGGTTAGGTTTGCATTGTAGCATAGAGTATATTATACAACTTGATGTATTTTTCTTGTTATACAGTCGCATTTTTGAAGTTTCTGTATAAATTCTAATTGAGTGTGTAGGACACTTAGTTCTATTTTTCAACTCTGTTTGAACTCAAAGTTTTTCTCATTTCATTTTGAGTAACTCGTAAGGTTATATCAGCTTAGATAAACACATCAAAATTAAGATAGTTCTCTTATATTGCCAATATATATCATCCGGCTGAAATTTTTTTTTTGTGTGTGTTCTGTTTCTCTGTTTTAGGTATAGTAACATTCTGCATGTGTTTGTGCGGATCTCTCGAGAAGAGGGCCTGAAGACATTGTATCGAGGTTTTACTCCCACCATGCTGGGTGTTATTCCCTATGCTGGTCTCAGCTTCTTTACCTATGAGACACTGAAGAAATTACATGCAGGTAATTTATCTACAACCCCTTTCTTTCACACCTAATCTTTATGCTGTGTATGTGAAATATTTATTCACTGAGTTGCACCTCTTTACATCCTCCTCTCCCATGTAGAGCGCAGTGGGCGCCCACAGCCCTACTCATATGAACGTCTGGCTTTTGGAGCCTGTGCAGGTCTCATTGGCCAATCAGCATCTTATCCTCTTGATGTGGTACGGCGGCGTATGCAGACTGCAGGAGTGACAGGTCACACGTACGGCACCATCCTGGGCACCATGAAGGATATCGTGTCTGAGGAGGGGGTCATCCGTGGACTCTACAAAGGTCTCAGTATGAACTGGGTTAAAGGGCCCATTGCGGTGGGCATCAGCTTCACCACCTTTGACCTTACTCAGATCCTCCTGAGGAAGCTGCATCAGATGGGCTATACAGCTCGATAATAGTTATTCAGAGTGGAAAATGGGGAGATCACAAGATCCCCATTAGCCCTCTTATGAGAAACAAGGAGGGAAAAGTGATAGAGAGTGAAGAGTGTGTATCGCTGGACAGAAGCAAACGCACACTGGCTCAGGATGCGTGGGTAATATTAATGTATTCTCTCGCTTTATCTGTGTGCAACAAGGGATGTACAGTCCCTGTAGGTACAAAGTAGGGTGTAAGGTGGTAACGTGTACCTCTACACGCTGTTGTCATGTACATCTAAGTGCAATATGCTCAGTGGTTTTATGTGTGTAGCCTATGTGTGTACACATAGATTATATTGCTCCTGCCCTGGTGGACCAGGCCTGTGAGTGTATTTATCAATCAAAGAGTTCAGAGGTTCACACACACTGACATCTCTCAACTGCCTTGTGTTACTGCTTAAAACTGACACCTTCAAATGCAATGCAGGATGCCACTCATCTATTATGGACTTTTAAGATGCATTTGATTTGATCAGAGTAAAGTATGCCCCCTTGAGATTTGTTTTGATGTGAATGAGTTTGTTTAAGGAATTATACCAAAGGTTAGGATGTGAGATAGCTGCAGATTATATGGTGTTAGTGGTGTTATAAACAATCTTGCCCAGCACAGAGGTAACAGCATCTTTACTGCCACTGAATAGTTTTTGTTTGAGTTGAAAATATCGAAATCTCTTTGAGTCCAGTATTTTTAAGTGGAGCTCCTGAACATTGAATTCACAGACTGTTATTTGGAATTAAGCTATTGTGCTGACAGCAGACAGATGATCTATATTTTATGCCAGTGCCAACAGATATAAAGTTTTAAGAGTGCCCATATTATTTTATGTTTGTTTTCACTGTAATCATATCATGGGCTTTTTAAAATATTGTAAATTTTGATAGTCAAATCTGTTGTCTGATGTATCAATACAGGTGACTAGACAGATTTAAAAAATACCAGCTGAAAATCTCACCTACAGTTTAACCTCATACTGACATGCAGTGTCAAGTAATGCACATCAAACACTTTGATAGGTAATTTTTCCAAATGTGTGATCATAGACACTGATTTAACAGTTTAGAAGGAACACCTGTACAGTCTAATGCAATCCAATACAACAGCCCTGCAGTGAGTATTAACTTTGTAAAGTTTACAATGCCCCATTGTCATTGACACTGTGTGTGTGAGAAGTGTTGCTTTAAATCTATGGCATTTTTAATGATATTGTTTTGGATTACAATATATTGACAGGTGTTTCTAATATTGTCACCCTCATGTATGTGTCACTGGTAATGAAAACACAGAGTCCCATACACACTATACAAATGTTGTCTTCCATGTGCTGTCAGTGTGGCAGCTGCAGGATCTGTCTCTTGGCGATTTTGCTGCCATTCATGCCTGTTTTCTTTAAAACCTGGCAAGACACTAGTTTTAATTTTGACAGGTCATTGAAATAATTTACAAACTTCTGGTTGGGGTGGACTCAGAATGAAGATCTTTATTAGTATTTACTAATGGACTAACTTGACTGGAAATGTGCACACACCTAGTGAAGTGATCAGTTGACTTCTCTGTTACAGGCAGCATTGAGTTCATTTTAGCATTCTCAGTATTGTACTTTACCTCAGCATGTAATCAATAGTTCATGAAATTCTCACATATCAATGTGTTATGTGGAGTATTGTCAAAAATGGGACTTTGTGCTCAGTTTTTATTTGACCATATGTGCAACAGTTTCAACAGTGCTGATGCAGGCTTGCGGCCATTGAGGAGTGTCAATAGTTTGTATACTTAGACCATACATACCATACATACTGTTTCTATACTTAGACCATAAATACCGAGGATGCAGAGCCAAGTGGAGCAGAGGGCAGGAAGTGTCTCCTTCACCAGAATAAAAGCAGGAAACAAACAAGTGTGATGATTTAAACTGAAACTCAATAGTGTTTTGTATTTTTTAATGCATGATTCATACACGATTGTTTAAGAATCTACTGGGGCTGCACAAATGATTATTTTTTTTATTATTGATTAATCTTGAAATTATTTGAATAATCACCAGACAAATGCCCATAACAGTGACTAAAGCCCAGAGTGATGCCTTAACATTGCTTAAGTCTTCTGACCAGCATACAAACGCCCAAAAATATGATTATTTTCATGTTATGAAAGAGAAAAAGCAACCCTTTGCATTTGCGAATCTTTAATCAGCAAATATTGTGTGTTTTCACTGTTTAAAAGTTCAGTAACCTATTAGAATTTGAATTGATTTTGTCCATTAACCAACTCATTTATTGGCTCATTGAGCAGGGCTGAGTATTTTTCGGTACTAATGTTGAAACAATACCTGGATTTCAGCACGGATACCAGAATGACTCTTCTTTGATTTTTGTTTGGTATTTGGTACTTTGGTACTTTTAGTATTTGACAGTTTTCGATACTCGCTGCTAGGGACACGTTGTGGTCAGTAACAGGACATTTTGAAATTTGGTACCCATCTTTATTCAGTAGTTTACTCCACTCTTACACCCCCCCCCCACCCCCCATCCTTTAAACTTACAACCCTCCTTTAACCCCCCTGTCTGACCATCATTTCATCTGCCTCTCATCTGTCTGTTCATGGATGTTGTGATTGTTTTCCTAATTGTCCAGGGAATCAGGAGAAATGTAGCGTTCAGGTGACACACCCGAACCTAAGCAGACTGTATTCACATCAGCAAACAGTGGAAAACTTTGATGCACTTGGGTTAACAGAGCAGTAGATGCAAGTTTAGTCAATTAGTTATCTTTACCCCTTACCTTAGGTAGCAGGAGGGAAGTATGTTTAACTAAGTTTGGATCAATGACAGTTTGAATTGTGCACATGTTCTGAGCTGACATTTGCAAGAGTGCTTCTTGGTTGAAAGTACACAGTAACAGAAAGCTGAGTCAAAGGCAGTTACTGACTCTTAAGTGCCTAACAAGGAATAGTAATGTGTTTACTATGACTGAGCTACTTCTACTAACCTTTCTGAAGGTCGCTTCCATTTTCTAGCCTTGCTTTGGTCTTGAAGTTACAAATATTTAAGGAGCAGCGGGTGGTTTGAAGTTTGGGGATTGTTAGACCTCTGTGACTGAATGTATTACTTCAGGTGAAGTTTTTATATGTGAATTTTGTAAAACTTACAAACTGCCTTGCAGGATATTGCTGTCTAGGGTGAGATACATGACTCTTTGGCTCTCTAGCAAACTCGATCAATCCATTCCAACACATAAGGGACTGATTTGGAGGTAGGATGATTTAAAAGTACATTTAATGGCTGTTTGTAGCCTTATTTCAATTAGAATAACATAAAGAGCATTGCAATGTTATTATCTCCCAATTGAAGGACCTATAGATCAAAAGAGATTGGAAAACGTGATGAAATATACCATAATAGGGAGAGTCTAATGAACCTGGACAAACTCCTAGACAATCATTGCATGCCAAAAAGTTTTCTTTTGTATTTGTTTCAAAATAAAAATATGAGTTTTGTTGTGAACCTGACAAGGAATACTGACACACTACAACAACAAACTGGTAAAAGTTGTGATTTTATTTCCTCTAATGAAAGCAAATTGAATTGCTTTAACCCTGTTTGTGGGTGATCCTACACAGACGTGCAGACATACAATGCTACTGTATATGCATGTTACAACAGATCATCTTATATGTTTTTGTTTATGTGCATCAGTGATATGATGGCTGTTTTGTAAATCCTAGTGATTTGTGCCAACTGAATGTAAACGTACCTACTAATACCACACCCTGTGTCCAGTCTGTAGTGTTGATTGTGTATCTGTTGCAAAGTTTTGAAATATTAAATTCTCAAATAAAACTGGATGTTAACTACAGATTGATGCTTGTGTCTTATTTCATTGGTTTTCATGGTCCTGAATGATGTCTGTGCTTTATGTTTGTGAGGTATGTTTGGTATTGGAATTACACTGTAGAAACTGCACAAATTGGAGATAAATAGCCTATATAAACTAACAAAGTATATTAATATGAAAATGAATAAATATAGAAATAAATGTAAGGACATCACTGCAGATGCAAATATTTATATAAATGATTGAAAAAATAAATTAATAAAGAAATATATGAAGAAAAAAATAAACACTGAAAAATGTATAATGTATTATCTTTTGAGCCCTGATGCATAAGAAGGTGGTTATTGAGTTCCAAACAGAAAGCAAATGACTGAATAAAAAAATACAGGTGGAACAATATATATATATATATATATATATATATATGTGTACAGAATTGAACTATATTATATTATATTACATTTTGGTTTTTTTTTTTATTAATTTTTAATTGATCTAGCACTTTTTTTTTTTTTAAGCTATCAATTTCCTGTGTCACTTCTGGTGTGGAGGTAGATTTGTTTCAATATTATTTGTGTGAACAGATAAACAATCTGTACATAAATGTGTAATCTGTTAATATACATTTGAGAAATATACTATACTGTGGCATTTTATGCCTCACTATACTATGACTTTTATATACTTAACATACTATGACGTTTTTTGACATTTTTATGCCTAACTATATTATGACATTTTAATGACAATTTTGTGCCTTATTATACTGTGACGCTTTTGGACAATTATATGTCTTGATATACTATGACAGTTTTATGCTTAATTATCATATGATGACATGTTTTGCCTTGCTATACTATAATGTTTTTATGACATTTTATGCCTTACTATATTATGACGTTTTTGATGTTATAATGACTTACATTACCATGACGTTTTTATGCTTCACTATATCATGACTTTTTATGTCTTTTTATGCCTTACTATACTTTGACGTTTTTATGACATTTTATACCTTACTATACTATGACATTTTATGCCTTACTATACCATGACATTTTTATGCCTTACTATATTATGAGTTTTTATGCCTACTATACTATGATGTTTTTGATGTTTTTATGCCTTACTATACTATGATGTTTTTATGACATTTTATGCCTTACTATACTATGACATTTTTATGCCTTACTATACTATGACATTTTATGCCTTACTTTACTATGACATTTTTATGCCTTACTATATTATGACTTTTTATGCCTACTATACTATGACGTTTTTGATGTTTTTATGCCTTACTATACTATGACGTTTTTATGCTTCACTATATTATGACTTTTTATGTCTTTTTTTGCCTTACTATACTAGGATGTTTTTATGACATTTTATGCCTTACTATATGATGACTTTTTTGACGTTTTTATGCCTTACTATACTATGACATTTTATGCCTTACTATACTATGACATTTTTATGCCTTACTATATTATGAGTTTTTATGCCTACTATACTATGACGTTTTTGATGTTTTTATGCCTTACTATACTATGATGTTTTTATGACATTTTATGCCTTACTATACTATGACATTTTTATGCCTTACTATACTATGACATTTTTATGCCTTACTATACTATGACATTTTATGCCTTACTTTACTATGACATTTTTATGCCTTACTATATTATGACTTTTTATGCCTACTATACTATGACGTTTTTGATGTTTTTATGCCTTACTATACTATGACGTTTTTATGCTTCACTATATTATGACTTTTTATGTCTTTTTTTGCCTTACTATACTAGGATGTTTTTATGACATTTTATGCCTTACTATATGATGACTTTTTTTACGTTTTTATGCCTTACTATACTATGACATTTTTATGTCTTTTTATGCCTTACTATGCTATGACGTTTTTGTGCCTTACTATATTATGACTTTTTATGCCTTACTACATTATGACTTTTTATGCCTTACTATACTATGACGTTTTTATGACATTTTATGCCTTATTATGATGTTTCTATGACTTTTAATGCCTTACTATAATATGAAGTTTTTATGAAATTTTATGCCTTACTATACTATGACTTTTTTATGTCTTTTTATGACTCACTATGCTATTATGTTTTTTGATGTTTTTTTGCCTTACTATACTAGGATGTTTTTATGACATTTTATGCCTTACTATATGATGACTTTTTTGACGTTTTTATGCCTTACTATACTATGACATTTTATGCCTTACTATACTATGACATTTTTATGCCTTACTATATTATGACTTTTTATGCCTACTATACTATGACGTTTTTGATGTTTTTATGCCTTACTATACTATGACGTTTTTGATGTTTTTATGCCTAACTATACTATGACGTTTTTATGCTTCACTATATTATGACTTTTTAGGTCTTTTTTTGCCTTACTATACTAGGATGTTTTTATGACATTTTATGCCTTACTATATGATGACTTTTTTGATGTTTTTATGCCTTACTATACTATGACATTTTTATGTCTTTTTATGCCTTACTATGCTATGACGTTTTTGTGCCTTACTATATTATGACTTTTTATGCCTTACTACATTATGACTTTTTATGCCTTACTATACTATGACGTTTTTATGACATTTTATGCCTTATTATGACGTTTCTATGACTTTTAATGCCTTACTATACTATGACGTTTTTATGAAATTTTATGCCTTACTATACTATGACTTTTTATGCCTTATCATACTATGACGTTTTCGACGTTTTTATGACTTACTATACTTAGACGTTTTTATGACATGTTATGTCTTACTATACTATGACGTTTTTATGCTTCACTATATTATGACTTTTTATGTCTTTTTTTGCCTTACTATACTATGATATTTTTATGACATGTTATGTGACGTTTTTATGACATGTTATATCTTACTATACTATGACGTTTTGCCTTACTATACTATGTCATTTTTATGTCTTTTTATGCCTTACTATGCTATGACTTTTTTATTACATTTTATGCCTTACTATATTATGATTTTCTATGCCTTATTATACTAGGACGTTTTTGATGTTTTTATGCATTACTCTACTATGACGTTTTCATGCGTTTATATACTATAACGTTTTTGACATTTTTATGACCATGTTATGCCTTACTATACTATGATGTTTTTGATGTTTTTATGCCTTACTATACTATGACGTTTTAATGACATTTTATGCCCTACTATGATGTTTTTATGTCTTTTAATGCCTTACTATACTATGATGTTTTTATGACATGTTATGCCTTACTATACTATGACGTTTTTATGACATGTTATATCTTACTATACTATGACTTTTTTTATGACTTTTTATGCCTTACTATACTATGACTTTTTATGCCTTACTATATTATGACTTTTTATGTCTTTTTTTGCCTTACTATACTATGATGTTTTTATGACATGTTATGCCTTACTATACTATGACGTTTTTATGACATGTTATATCTTACTATACTATGACGTTTTTATGCCTTACTATGCATTACATTTTTTGATGTTTTTATGCCTTACTATACTATGACTTTTTTTATTACATTTTATGCCTTACTATATTATGATTTTCTATGCCTTATTATACTAGGACGTTTTTGATGTTTTTATGCCTTACTCTACTATGACGTTTTCATGCCTTTATATACTATGACGTTTTTGACGTTTTTATGACTTGCTATACTATGACGTTTTTATGACATTTTATGCCTTACTATACTATGACGTTTTTATGCCTTACTATATTATGAGTTTTTATGACTTACTATATTATGATGTTTTTATGACATTTTATGAATTACTATACAATGACGTTTTCATGCTTTTATATACTATGAGGTTTTTATGTCTCTTTATGCCTTACTATACTATTGCGTTTTCTGATGTTTTTATGCCTTACTATACTATGACTTTTTTATGACATTTTATGCCTTACTATATTATGACTTTTTATGCCTTACTATACTATGAAGGTTTTGATGTTTTTATGCCTTACTATACTATGACGTTTTTATGCTTCACTATATTATGATTTTTTATGTCTTTTTATGCCTTACTATACTATGACGCTCTTATGACATTTTATGCCTTACTATACTATGGTGTTTTTATGACATTTTATGCCTTACTATAATATGACTTTTTTGGATGTTTTTATGCCTTACTATACTATGACGTTTTTATGTCTTTTTATGCCTTACTATACTATGATGTCTTTGTGCCTTATTATAGTATGACTTTTTATGCCTTACTATATTATGACACTTTTATGACATGTTATGTCATACTATACTATGACGTTTTTATGCTTCACTTTATTATGACTTTTTATGTCTTTTTTTGCCTTACTATACTATGATGTTTTTATGACATGTTATGCCTTACTATACTATGACGTTCTTATGACATTTTGCCTTACTATACTATGTCATTTTTATGACATTTTATGCCTTACTATAATATGACTTTTTTTGCTGTTTTTATGCCTTACTATACTATGACGTTTTTATGCTCCACTATATTATGATTTTTTATGTCTTTATTTGCCTTACTATACTATGACGTTTTTATGTCTTTTTATGCCTTACTATACTATGATGTCTTTGTGCCTTACTATATTATGACTTTTTATGCCTTACTATATTATGACATTTTTATGTGTTACTATACTATGACATTTTTATGACATGTTAAGTCATACTATACTATGACGTTTTTATGCTTCACTATATTATGACTTTTTATGTCTTTTTTTGCCTTACTATACTATGACGTTCTTATGACATTTTATGCCTTACTATACTATGACGTTCTTATGACATTTTATGCCTTACTATAATGTGACTTTTTTTGATGTTTTTATGCCTTACTATACTATGACATTTTCTTATGTATTTTTATGACTCACTATGCTACTATGTTTTTTGATGTTTTTATGCTGTACTATACTATGACTTTTTTATGACATTTTATGCCTTACTATATTATGACTTTTTATGCGTTACTATACTATGACGTTTTTATGACATGTTATGTCTTACTATACTGTGACGATTTTGTGACATGTTATATCTTACTATACTATGACGTTTTTATGCCTTACTAAACTATGTCATTTTTATATCTTTTTGTGCCTTACTATGCTATGATGTTTTAATAAACATGTTATACCTTACTATACTATGACATTTTTATGACATTTTATGCCTTATTATGACGTTTCTATGACTTTTAATGCCTTACTATACTATGACGTTTTTATGAAATGTTATGCCTTACTATACTATGACTTTTTTATGTCTTTTTATGACTCACTATGCTATTATGTTTTTTGATGTTTTTTTATGCCTTACTATACTATGACGTTTTTGACGTTTTTTTTACCTTACTATATTATGACTTTTTTATGACATTTTATGCCTTACTATATTATGACTTTTTATGCCTTACTATACTATGACGTTTTCATGCCTTAGTATACTATGATGTTTTCGACGTTTTTATGACTTACTATACTTAGACGTTTTTATGACGTTATGTCTTACCATGCTATGACGTTTTTATGCTTAACTATATTATGACTTTTTATGTCTTTTTTTTGCCATATTAAACTATGATATTTTTATGACATGTCATGTCTTACTGTACTGTGATGTTTTTATGCTTCACTATATTATGACTTTTTATGTCTTTTTTTGCCATACTAAACTATGATATTTTTATGACATGTCATGTCTTACTGTACTGTGATGTTTTTATGACATGTTATATCTTACTATACTATGACGTTTTGCCTTAATATACTATGTCATTTTATTATCTTTTTATGCCTTACTATGCTATTACTTTTTTGATGTTTTTATGCCTTACTATACTATGACTTTTTTATTAAATTTTATGCCTTACTAAATTATGATTTTCTTTGCCTTACTATACTATGACGTTTTCATGCCTTAGTATACTATGACGTTTTCGACATTTTTATGATTTACTATACTTAGACGTTTTTATGACATGTTATGTCTTACTATACTATGACGTTTTTATGATATTTTAGGCCTTACTATACTATGACTTTTTTTATGACATTTTATGTCTTACTATACTATGACTTTTTTTATGACATTTTATGACTTGTTATACTATGACGTTTTTGATGTTTTTATGACTTACTCTACTATGACGTTTTAGACATTTTATGCCTTACTATACTATGACGTTTTTATAAACATGTTATGCCTTACTATACTATGATGTTTTTGATGTTTTTATGCCTTACTATACTATGACGTTTTAATCACATTTTATGCCTTACTATGATGTTTTTATGTCTTTTAATGCCTTACTATACTATGACTTTTTTTTATGACATTTTATGCCTTACTATATTATGACTTTTTATGCCTTACTATACTATGACGTTTTCATGCCTTAGTATACCATGACCTTTTTGACGTTATAATGACTTACTATACCATGACGTTTTTGATGCTTCACTATATCATGACTTTTTATGTCTTTTTATGCCTTACTATACTTTGAAGGTTTTATGAAATTTTATGCCTTACTATACTATGACATTTTATGCCTTACTATACTATGACATTTTTATGCCTTACTATATTATGACTTTTTATGACTTACTATATTATGACGTTTTTATGACATTTTATGACTTACTATACTATGACGTTGTCATGCCTTTATATACTATAAGGTTTTTATTTCTCTTTATGCCTTTAGTATGCTATTACGTTTTCTGATGTTTTTATGCCTTACTATACTATGACTTTTTTATGATATTTTATACCTTACTATATTATGACTTTTTATGCCTTACTATACTATGACGTTTTTGATGTTTTTATGCCTTACTATACTATGATGTTTTTGTGCCTTACTATATTATGACTTTTTATGCCTTACTATATTATGACATTTTTACGACATTTTATGCCTTACTATACTATGACATTTTTTGACATTTTTATGCCTTACTATACTATGACGTTTTTATGACTTTTTATGCCTTACTACACTATGACTTTTTTTGACATTTTTATGCCTTACTATACTATGACGTTTTTATGACTTTTTTTGTCTTACTATACTATGACTTTTATTTCGACATTTTTGTGCCTTACTATACTATGACTTTTTTTGACATTTTGTGCCTTACTATACTTTGACATTTTTTGACATTTTTATGCCTTACTATACTATGACTTTTTTTGACATTTTATGCCTTAGTATACTATGACTGTTTTTTTTGACATTTTTATGCCTTACTATGCTATGGTGTTTTTATGATATTTTATGCCTTACTATACTATGATGTTTTTGTGCCTTTCTATATTATGACATTTTTATGACATTTTATGCCATACTATACCTTTACTTTTTTTGACGTTTTTGTGCCTTATTATACTATGACGTTTTTACGACATTTTATGCCTTACTATACTATGACTGTTTTTTTTTGACATTTTTATGCCTTACTTTACTATGACGTTTTTTTGACATTTTTATGCCTTACTATACTATGACGTTTTTATGACTTTTTATGCCTTACTACACTATGACTTTTTTTGACATTTTTATGCCTTACTATACTATGACGTTTTTATGACTTTTTTTGTCTTACTATACTATGACTTTTATTTCGACACTTTTGTGCCTTACTATACTATGACTTTTTTTGACATTTTGTGCCTTAGTATACTATGACTGTTTTTTTTGACATTTTTATGCCTTACTATGCTATGGTGTTTTTATGATATTTTATGCCTTACTATACTATGATGTTTTTGTGCCTTACTATATTATGACATTTTTATGACATTTTTATGCCATACTATACCTTTACTTTTTTTGACGTTTTTGTGCCTTATTATACTATGACGTTTTTACGACATTTTATGCCTTACTATACTATGACTGTTTTTTTTGACATTTTTATGCCTTACTATACTATGACGTTTTTTTGACATTTTTATGCCTTACTATACTATGACGTTTTTATGACTTTTTATGCCTTACTACACTATGACTTTTTTTGACATTTTTATGCCTTACTATACTATGACGTTTTTATGACTTTTTTTGTCTTACTATACTATGACTTTTATTTCGACACTTTTGTGCCTTACTATACTATGACTTTTTTTGACATTTTGTGCCTTACTATACTATGACTTTTTTTGACATTTTTATGCCTTACTATACTATGACGTTTTTATGACTTTTTTTGTCTTACTATACTATGACTTTTATTTCGACACTTTTGTGCCTTACTATACTATGACTTTTTTTGACATTTTGTGCCTTACTATACTTTGAAGGTTTTATGAAATTTTATGCCTTACTATACTATGACATTTTATGCCTTACTATACTATGACATTTTTATGCCTTACTTTATTATGACATTTTATGACTTACTATACTATGACGTTGTCATGCCTTTATATACTATAAGGTTTTTATTTCTCTTTATGCCTTTAGTATGCTATTACGTTTTCTGATGTTTTTATGCCTTACTATACTATGACTTTTTTATGATATTTTATACCTTACTATATTATGACTTTTTATGCCTTACTATACTATGACGTTTTTGATGTTTTTATTCCTTACTATACTATGATGTTTTTGTGCCTTACTATATTATGACTTTTTGTGCCTTACTATATTATGACATTTTTACGACATTTTATGCCTTACTATACTATGACATTTTTTGACCTTTTTATGCCTTTCTTTACTATGACGTTTTTTTGAAATTTTTATGCCTTACTATACTATGACGTTTTTATGACTTTTTATGCCTTACTACACTATGACTTTTTTTGACATTTTTATGACTTACTATACTATGACGTTTTCATGCCTTTATATACTATGAGGTTTTTATGTCTCTTTATGCCTCACTATGCTATTACGTTTTCTGATGTTTTTATGCCTTACTATACTATGACTTTTTTATGAAATGTTATGCCTTACTATATTATGACTTTTTATGCTTCACTATATTATGACTTTTCATGTCTTTTTTTGCCTTACTATACTATGACTTTTTTTTGACATTTTATGCCTTAGTATACTATGACTGTTTTTTTTTGACATTTTTATGCCTTACTATACTATGACATTTTTTGAAATTTTTATGCCTTACTATGCTATGGTGTTTTTATGATATTTTATGCCTTACTATACTATGATGTTTTTGTGCCTTACTATATTATGATGTTTTTATGACATTTTATGCCATACTATACCTTTACTTTTTTTGACGTTTTTGTGCCTTATTATACTATGACGTTTTTACGACATTTTATGCCTTACTATACTATGACTATTTTTTTTTTACATTTTTATGCCTTACTATACTATGACGTTTTTTTGACATTTTTATGCCTTACTATACTATGACGTTTTGATGACTTTTTATGCCTTACTACACTATGACTTTTTTTGACATTTTTATGCCTTACTATACTATGACGTTTTTATGACTTTTTTTGTCTTACTATTCTGTGTTGTTTTTATGACATTTTATGCCTCACTATACTATGACTTTTTTTGACATTTTATGCCTCACTATACTATGACTTTTTTTCGACATTTTTGTGTCTTACTATACTATGACTCTTTTGACGTTTTCATGCCTTACTATACTATGACTTTTTTTTGACATTTTGTGCCTTACTATACTTTGACTTTTTTTTGACATTTTATGCCTTACTATACTATGACTGTTTTTTTTTGACATTTTTATGCCTTACTATACTATGACGTTTTTATGACATTTTATGCCTTACTATACTTTGACGTTTTTATGTCTTTTAATGCCTTACTATATCATGATGTTTTTAAGAAATTTTATGCCCTACTATACTATGACGTTTTTATAGATATGTTATGCATTACTATACTATGACGTTTTTATGACTTTTTATGCCTTACTACACTATGACTTTTTTTGACATTTTTATGCCTTACTATACTATGACGTTTTTATGACTTTTTTTGTCTTACTATACTATGACTTTTATTTCGACATTTTTGTGCCTTACTATACTATGACTTTTTTTGACATTTTGTGCCTTACTATACTTTGACATTTTTTGACATTTTTATGCCTTACTATACTATGACTTTTTTTGACATTTTATGCCTTAGTATACTATGACTGTTTTTTTTTGACATTTTATGCCTTACTATGCTATGGTGTTTTTATGATATTTTATGCCTTACTATACTATGATGTTTTTGTGCCTTACTATATTATGACATTTTTATGACATTTTATGCCATACTATACCTTTACTTTTTTTTGACGTTTTTGTGCCTTATTATACTATGACGTTTTTACGACATTTTATGCCTTACTATACTATGACTGTTTTTTTTTGACATTTTTATGCCTTACTATACTATGACGTTTTTTTGACATTTTTATGCCTTACTATACTATGACGTTTTTATGACTTTTTATGCCTTACTACACTATGACTTTTTTTGACATTTTTATGCCTTACTATACTATGACGTTTTTATGACTTTTTTTGTCTTACTATACTATGACTTTTATTTCGACACTTTTGTGCCTTACTATACTATGACTTTTTTTGACATTTTGTGCCTTAGTATACTATGACTGTTTTTTTTGACATTTTTATGCCTTACTATGCTATGGTGTTTTTATGATATTTTATGCCTTACTATACTATGATGTTTTTGTGCCTTACTATATTATGACATTTTTATGACATTTTATGCCATACTATACCTTGACTTTTTTTGACGTTTTTGTGCCTTATTATACTATGACGTTTTTACGACATTTTATGCCTTACTATACTATGACTGTTTTTTTTTGACATTTTTATGCCTTACTATACTATGACGTTTTTTTGACATTTTTATGCCTTACTATACTATGACGTTTTTATGACTTTTTATGCCTTACTACACTATGACTTTTTTTGACATTTTTATGCCTTACTATACTATGACGTTTTTATGACTTTTTTTGTCTTACTATACTATGACTTTTATTTCGACACTTTTGTGCCTTACTATACTATGACTTTTTTTGACATTTTGTGCCTTACTATACTATGACTTTTTTTGACATTTTTATGCCTTACTATACTATGACGTTTTTATGACTTTTTTTGTCTTACTATACTATGACTTTTATTTCGACACTTTTGTGCCTTACTATACTATGACTTTTTTTGACATTTTGTGCCTTACTATACTTTGACATTTTTTGACATTTTTATGCCTTACTATACTATGATTTTTTTTTAGATTTTATGCCTTAGTATACTATGACTGTTTTTTTTGACATTTTTACGCCTTACTATACTATGACATTTTTTGACATTTTTATGCCTTACTATGCTATGGTGTTTTTATGACATTTTATGCCTTACTATACTATGACTGTTTTTGATGTTTTTATGCCTTACTATACTATGACATTTTTATGACATTTTATGTCTTATTATGACGTTTCTATGACTTTTAATGCCTTACTATACTATGACGTTTTCATGCCTTAGTATACTATGAAGTTTTTGACGTTATAATGACTTACTATACCATGACGTTTTTATGCTTCACTATATCATGACTTTTTATGTCTTTTTATGCCTTACTATACTTTGACGTTTTTATGAAATTTTATGCCTTACTATACTATGACATTTTATACCTTACTATACTATGACATTTTTATGCCTTACTATATTATGACTTTTTATGTGCTACTATATTATGACGTTTTTATGACATTTTTATGACTTACTATACTATGACGTTTTCATGCCTTTAAATACTATGAGGTTTTTATGTCTCTTTATGCCTTACTATGCTATTACGTTTTCTGATGTTTTTATGCCTTACTATACTATGACTTTTTTATGAAATTTTATGCCTTACTATATTATGACTTTTTATGCTTCACTATATTATGACTTTTCATGTCTTTTTTTGCCTTACTATACTATGACGTTTTTATGTCTTTTTATGCCTTACTATACTATGATGTTTTTGTGCCTTACTATATTATGAAATTTTTATGACATTTTATGCCATACCATACCTTGACTTTTTTTGACGTTTTTGCGCCTTATTATACTATGACGTTTTTACGACATTTTATGCCTTTCTTTACTATGACGTTTTTTTGACATTTTTATGCCTTACTATACCATGACGTTTTTATGACTTTTTACGCCTTACTATACTATGACATTTTTTGACATTTTTATGCCTTACTATGCTATGGTGTTTTTATGACTTTTTATGCCTTACTATACTATGACTGTTTTTGATGTTTTTATGCCTTACTATACTATGACATTTTTATGACATTTTATGTCTTATTATGACGTTTCTATGACTTTTAATGCCTTACTATACTATGACGTTTTCATGCCTTAGTATACTATGAAGTTTTTGACGTTATAATGACTTACTATACCATGACGTTTTTATGCTTCACTATATCATGACTTTTTATGTCTTTTTATGCCTTACTATACTTTGACGTTTTTATGAAATTTTATGCCTTACTATACTATGACATTTTATACCTTACTATACTATGACATTTTTATGCCTTACTATATTATGACTTTTTATGTGCTACTATATTATGACGTTTTTATGACATTTTATGACTTACTATACTATGACGTTTTCATGCCTTTAAATACTATGAGGTTTTTATGTCTCTTTATGCCTTACTATGCTATTACGTTTTCTGATGTTTTTATGCCTTACTATACTATGACTTTTTTATGAAATTTTATGCCTTACTATATTATGACTTTTTATGCTTCACTATATTATGACTTTTCATGTCTTTTTTTGCCTTACTATACTATGACGTTTTTATGTCTTTTTATGCCTTACTATACTATGATGTTTTTGTGCCTTACTATATTATGAAATTTTTATGACATTTTATGCCATACCATACCTTGACTTTTTTTGACGTTTTTGCGCCTTATTATACTATGACGTTTTTACGACATTTTATGCCTTTCTTTACTATGACGTTTTTTTGACATTTTTATGCCTTACTATACCATGACGTTTTTATGACTTTTTATGCCTTACTACACTATGACTTTTTTTGACATTTTTATGCCTTACTATACTATGATGTTTTTATGACTTTTTTTTTACATTTTATGCCTTACTATACTATGACTGTTTTTTTTGACATTTTTATGCCTTACTATACTATGACGTTTTTTGACATTTTTATGCCTTACTATTCTGTGTTGTTTTTATGACATTTTATGCCTCACTATACTATGACTTTTTTTCGACATTTTTGTGTCTTACTATACTATGACTCTTTTGACGTTTTCATGCCTTACTATACTATGACTTTTTTTTGACATTTTGTGCCTTACTATACTTTGACTTTTTTTTGACATTTTATGCCTTACTATACTATGACTGTTTTTTTTGACATTTTTATGCCTTACTATACTATGACGTTTTTATGACATTTTATGCCTTACTATACTATGACGTTTTTATGTCTTTTAATGCCTTACTATATCATGATGTTTTTAAGAAATTTTATGCCCTACTATACTATGATGTTTTTATAGATATGTTATGCATTACTATACTATGACTTTTTTATGCTTCACTATATTATGACTTTTTATGGCTTTTTATGTCTTACTATACTATAACGTTTTAATGACATTTTATGCCTTACTATGACGTTTTTATGTCTTTTAATGCCTTACTATACTATGACGTTTTTATGACATTTTATGCCTTACTATATAATGACTTTTTTGACGTTTTTATGCCTTACTATACTATGAGTTTTTATGACATTTTATGCCTTACTATATTATGACTTTTTATGCCTTACTATACTTTGATGTTTTAATGACATTTTATGCCTTACTATACTATGACATTTTTGACGTTTTTATGCCTTACTATATAATGACTTTTTATGCCTTACTATATTATGATGTTCTTATGACATTTCATGCCTTACTATACTATGGTGTTTTTATGACATTTTATGCCTTACTATACTATGATGTTTTCATGCCTTACTATACTATGACGTTTTTGATGTTTTTATGCTTCTCTATATTACGACTTTTTATGACATTTTATGCCTCACTATACTATGACTTTTTTACGTCTTTTTATACTATGACGTTTTTTGATGTTTTTATGCCTTACTATACTATGACTTTTTTGACGTTTTTATGGCTTACTGTAATATGACATTTTTATGACATTTTATGTCTTACTATACCATGACGTTTTTATGCTTCACTATATTATGACTTTTTATGTTTTTTTATGCCTTACTATACTATGACGTTTTCATGACATTTTATGCCTTACTATGAAGTTTTTATGTCTTTTAAGCCTTACTGTACTATGATGTTTTTATGACATTTTATGCCTTACTATACTATGACGTTTTAATGACATTTTTATGCCTCACTATGACGTTTTTATGTCTTTTAATGCCTTACTATACTATGACGTTTTTATGACATTTTATGCCTTACTATACTATGACTTTTTTGACGTTTTTATGCCTTAATACATAATGACGTTTTATGCCTTACTATATTATGATGTTCTTATGACATTTCATGCCTTACTATACTATGGTGTTTTTTTGACATTTTATGCCTCACTATGACGTTTTTATGTCTTTTTATGCCTCACTATACTATGATGTTTTTTTACCTTACTATGCTATGATGTTTTTATGACATTTTATGCCTCATTATGACATTTCTATGACTTTTTATGACTTACTATGCTATTATGTTTTTTGATTTTTTTATGCCTTACTATACTATGACTTTTTTATGACATTTTATGCCTTACTATATTATGACTTTTTATGCCTTACTATACTATGATGTTTTCATGCCTTAGTATACTATGACGTTTTCGACGTTTTTATGACTTACTATACTATGACGTTTTTATGACATGTTATGTCTTACTATACTATGATGTTTTTGATGTTTTTATGCCTTACTATACTATGATGTTTTTATGTCTTTTTATGCCTTACGGTGGTATGACTTTTTTATGACATATTATGCCTTACTATATTATGACTTTTTATGACATGTTATGCCTTACTCTACAATGACATTTTTATGCCTTACTATATTATGACTTTTTATGCCTTACTATATTATGACGTTCTTATGACATTTTATGCCTTACTATACTATGATGATTTCATGCCTTTATATACTATGACGTTTTTGACGTTTTTATGCTTCACTATATTATGACTTTTTATGCCTTTTTATGCCTTACTATACTTTGACTTTTTTATGACATTTTATGCTTTACTATCACGTTCCTATGAATTTTAATGCCTTACTATACTATGATATTTTATGCCTTACTATAGTATGACGTTTTTGACGTTTTTATGCCTTACTATACTATGACGTTTTCATTCCTTCATATACTATGACGTTTTTATGCTTCACTATATTATGACTTTTTATGCCTTACTATACTATGACGTTTTTATGACATTTTATGCCTTACTATGACGTTTTTATTACTCTGAATGCCTTACTATACTATAACTTTTTGTGATATTTTATTTATTGTGATGTTTTTTGACGTTTTTATTCCTTACTATAAAAGGCCTTTTTTGGACATTTTATGCCTTACTATACTATGTCTTACATATGCCATTTTATGACTTATCACACTATGACGTTTTTTTCACGTTTTGATGCCTTACTATGCTGTCATTTTTGACGTTTTTATTGCTTACTGTACTATGAATTTTTCATGACATTTTTATGATTTACTATGCTCTGACACTTTTATGCCTTATTGTACGGTGAGTTTTTATGACAATTTTTTGCCCTACTATATTATGACGTGTTTATGACGTTTTTATGCCTTAATCTACTATGACGTTTTCTTTTACGTTTTTATAACCCTAAACTTTTTTTGACGGTTGTGTTAAACAGCTACGTCTCTGTCCTGCCAGAACGTTTTGGAGAGGGTATTTGGTATTGTCCAAGATGGCCTTAATCTTACACTGCACATATCTCTCCACACCAGTCCTAATTATTTTTTAAATAAACGTGGTTTAACGTCACATAATTATTTTTCTGGCACCACTGGATAAAAATTAGACTCTTCTCTTTAAATACCCGATGCCATGGTGAATCGTTGAAGCAGAGTTCCATTGACGATGGCTATTTAAAGTCCTCATGCACGTGTCTAACTCAAAGTGAACATACTCAGAGTTGATTGAACTCACTCAGATCAGCTGTTCTAGAGCTGACAACTCCGAGTTTCCCATCTCAGGGTTCAGGGTTAGAGTCAGAATTTGTTAAACCTGCTTTCTGAAATAGAACCCTGTTCATACAGATAATATTGAAACAAATCTACCTCCATACTCTTGCGCCCCCACACTTAACAGGATGATGGTGTTGGACACTGACGAAAATGGTGTGTAGTGACATCCAATGACCACTGCAGGGAGCTCCATCCTCGTGAATGAGTGTAGTCCTTCGGATGTAGTTCCTCTTGTGTCCTGTGGGTCGCGGTGCAGCGCGTTTCTCAGAGCTGAAGGAAGGAGGTGAGCTGGGTCAGACGGTGCAGCTTCTCTGCCTGAGGCCGTGCTGGCGCATTGAACTTGACCGTGAACGCAGCAAAACATGAACCTGACGAAGAAACTGATTCAATTAATAAACTAACTCATTAAAACTCATCTAAATAGTGAAATGTATGATATTATGAAAATACATATGATATCTGAGGTTAAATTTAGATTACTCCAGATTTTTTTGGAAGATAATGAATCCCTATTTTATTTACAACTGATTTCAGGATGATCACTCAGCAGCTGTCTCAGTCAGGCGAAATATCTGGTTTAGTCCGGGTTTTGTGCCTAAACCGGACAGGAAGCTAGGACCAGACTCTTTGTGCAAAGATTTCTGGGAACGTGGGAGGGAAAAAAGCGCTGGAAGAAAGAAGCTATAGGGAAGATAGAGGACTAATTAGAGACTGAAGGAGGGAGGGATGGACGGAGGCTGTCAGAGGATGTGGTTGCTATAGATACTTGGCATGATGCCAGGTGGAGGCAGAACCAATTTGCATTTATTCAGATGATGGCTGTTCTCTCTCTTTCTCTCCCTGCCTCTCTCTCTCGCTCTCTCTCTCTCTCGCTCTCTCCCTCTTTCCTCCCCCTTCCCAGAAATAAAAGCAGCAAAACAGCCTCTCTTCCATTTTAATTTCTTCCATTTCACATTTATCCCAAACAATTCAATTTCCTTATAAAGCAAGTTTTTTTTTAATGCAAAACCCAGAGAATACTGATTCAAAAATACAAAACATTAACCTACTTATACCTGAAGAAAAACACATATATGCTCTTCTGTTGAATATTTTCAATATTATGCTGATTTTATTTGATAGTGCCACTAACAAAATTTTTGTTCTGTTAGAAAACCAACAGGCTTTTTTTTTCTTCTCCTTTCTTTTCTTTTCTTTTCTTTTTTTTACCGTATTAGAGATTATGTGATTGTGAAGCTGAAAGCTGCAAAACCACACTGTTGCCTCTTCTTCTTCTTTAATTTCTATTTAATTTAGTTTTAACTATACCTAACCATTTCTCTATCTTTTTTTATTGAAAATATAAAGAACACAATTCTGCATTACTGTCCTTTAGGCCTGTGGACAGTTTCATGTAGGCCTAAATTTGTTCCTTGGGTTAACCTCAAAAACAAAATGCAGCATTTATTTTAGATAAAAAAAACCTCAAGCATAAAAAGCCCCTTCATTGCAGTTTTGGTCTTATCGCCTATTCAAAATTCACTGTACTGGGTTAATGCACAACATACTAATTAACTTGCTCTGAGGAGTCTGGCCTGCACAGTAGATTAGTTAGCTGGTGTTGGGCCTTTGGACTAAAAGACAATTATTTTTGAAATTTCATAATATTTCTTATTTGTATAAAATATTTATTTCTCTGCACCAAAAATGAAAAAAATAAAATAAGACTAAACAAAAAGCCCAAAGGACTATAACAAAATAAAAGTCTCAATCCTGAAAAAGACTGAGAAAAACAATTAAAATAAATTCATTACGTTGTAAAATTCTGAACTACATAAGGCTTATTTCTTTTGTAACAGCAGGTAGTGTTCATTTTTTAAGTAAATGAAAACGTGTCGCTACAGTTTCCACAACGAATGACACTACACCAGATTTAATTTAACAGAAGCAACTTGTATGAAAACAGGAAACAGCAATAAACATCTGCCCTGCTCTAATTCTAACTGTGAGAGCTTTTACTGAAAATATGTTTAGTATGAAGACTGAATAAATTCACTGGAGCTCAACATCAAATTTTACGTTCTCTTTATTAATCACATTGATCACATATAGTTATACCATATATACACACAAAGGTTTACAACAACTCAAGTTATTTGAATGACACAGTGAAAAAAGACCTTGGAGTACTTTTCAGCTGACTCATCCTTGACAGCTATAGCATGGAGTGACAGGTCTTTTGAGGTAAAATAAATAAATAAAAAAAAACAACCAAAAAAAACAAAACAACCAAAAACACACACACACACACACACACACACACACACACACACTTCCAATGAGTCAGGATTAAACTTGGATGGATGTATTTAATAGCGTCATATATTAGTTAACATCACCATGGATACGTTTGGAAAATTAAACACAATATTCATTTTAGTTCTATATTTTAATATAATAAATCTCAACCCACAGACACATATGATGTTTAACGATAAAAACCCAAGGCACAGCTGTTGGAAAAAAATATTCTGTATCTCTCTGTCAGTGTCTTTTTCTTGGATTCAGTTCAGATTTAGTGTTTCACCTCTAGGTGTTAATTGTGCAGCTGAAAAATCTGCAAAAATTGGTTAGTTCAGTCCAATCTGGCCAGAAATCCTTTTCTTCAAATCAAAAGTTGTCCTGCCAATCAGTAAGTTTCCAGTGCACCATCAATCTGCAAGGAGGAAAGAATACAGAGCAAATTAGTGACAGAACTGGGACACAGAATTAAAAAGAATAAAAAAAAAAAAAACGTAACAAAATTGTCCTATTTTTTTACAGCCAAGATCATAAAGAACAGTGACACTGCCTGAGGTATAACTACAGCCGAGAGTTCAGGGTGGATAATTGTGTCTGTGTGTCATGTCACAGGACTGACACAGCATTTTTCGACTACAAAAAAAAAAATATGTTGGGCTGTTGACGGGGCAGTGGAGATGGAGATACAGGCGGGACTCCCTCCTCATGACTACCAATATCTGTCTGTGTTTGAGTCTACGCTCAGCCACCTTTGACCTCTAAAGTCTGGAGCGTCAAGAGGACACACAGTCGAAAAGGGACCCCCACAATTGTGCCTGAGGGAAAAGACACGCACGCACGCACGCACGCACGCACGCACGCACGCACGCACGCACGCACGCACGCACGCACGCACGCACACACACACACACACACACACACACACACACACACACACAGAGTTCTGCTGTCTGGTTTTGCACCGTCATGACTGAACAAGATTAGGATCTGACTAGCAGAGATAGGGATTTAATCCTAATTTGTCCAGACTTTAATCATGATCATAACAGACTGCCATTGTATTTATATATTTTAATTATTCTACAAAACCTTTTATAAAACATAAAATCACTCTGGGTTCATGCCAATTTCTTACTTCTATTAATTCTCCAACAGTGCAGACTGATTCACAGTACAAAAATCAAGGTATGTGTGGGTTGGGTGAAGGAGGAGGAGGAGTATAGGGTTAGTTATGACAGAGGAGATCACAGCTAGACTACAGTCCCTGGGTAGATGCAGTGTTTCAGACATTGGGCAATTATGAAGGGCCTTCCTGAGCCTGTACGGCTCTCCAGGGCTACTCCTCTGCCCACGCTGTCCCATCAACTGGCTAATGTATGCAGAGGTGAGCCCACAGTCCTGTCTCCAGACTGCACACACTGAAAGCAACTTATAAAGAGTTTAATACTGTTAAATATATACATCTTGATTCCTATTTCAATAAAAGCAGGAGTGAGGGGGTAACAGTTGAGTCTTAACAGGATTACTGTAACCCTTAAAATGATATGACAGTGTGATGCTTGGAGCCAAAGAAAGGCACACAGATACAGGAGGTCAGAGGAGGTGGATGGACCATTTCCAACCATGACTTCTTTTAGCAAATCATTCCCCCTCTGCCTTCTGTCTTTCCTGCTTCCCTCGTTTGCACTCTGTCTTATAATCCTAAAATAACTGCAGGATTTTTAATATCTTTGCGAAAACCAGACGCTCTCAGATCTTCTTCCCTTCCACATAAATAAATCTATATAGTCCTTGATTTGTCGGTTTCTAACTTTGAGAAGACACACGCAGCCAACTCTTCTCAACTCTCTCAAAACAGGAAGCAGCCAAAGAAACCACCTTAATGAGGGCACGATAGATGAAAATGTTTGGTGAATAAAGCGTTGGATTGGAGATGTGTGACATTTTTTTTTTTTAATTTTGATGTCCTTGATTTATCCATAATAATAATTATTAATAAGTATAAATAAGTAGTTAATAAGTATTTATTATCAGAGCTGTAGATTTTGACTTACTTGAGACCTAGTAAAATAAAGTAAGCCCCAGAGCTTGAAAATGTCAGTATTAGTTCTATGCATTGACAAGGCTGGTCTCTGTTATGTATAAAACACTTACAGGTTAGCAGGTTGGACGGGAAAAGACCTGAAAGAAAATCATCTTGATCCATCAGTTCACTTATAAAGATACCTGAACATCAGGAGACTTGAAAATAGCTCTGATTTTTAACTCTGTTAACTTCTGCAGCGCACACAGAGAATACACTGTCCACCAAGTTCTCTCTCTCCTCCAACGGACAAGGTCAGTCTTCAGATGATATTCTCATGGTAACAAAGTAAATCTTTTTCCAAGGATCAATAAGGCAAAGCAGAGAAAGTGTGTGTGTGTTTGCGTGTGTGCTTGTTTTCGTGTGTGTGTGTGTGTGTGTGTGTGAAAAGAGTTGCCAAAGTAAGAGAGGCATAAATACAGAAAAAGCCTGAATTTGTAACCATGAGAGGGTGTGACTGTGTGTGTGTGTGTGTGTGTGTGTGTGTGTGTGTGGGGGGGGGGGCTTTCTCCCTCCATTTCCCTTCTTTCTGTATTTAACCCCCCCCTTCAACACACACACACACACACTCTTATGCTGACATTGTGTCCGTCCAACAAAGACGTCCCCGCAGCCCCCTCATTATAAATACATGTCATTGGATCACAGCTCGTCTGAATCCCTGAGTCTGCTGCGCTCTAAGTGGCCGTGACTGAGCCCTGAATGGGTGGCCGAGCGACAGCTATACCAATAGAGCCAACAGTGTGTGTGTGTGTGTGTGTGTGTGTGTGTGTCGGTGTCGGTGTGTGTGTGTGTGTGTGTCCATGTGTGTGTGTGTTTGTACAGAGACGACCACAACCCACCCCCCACCCCCCCCACCCCCCAGCCTATGGGAATGAAAGCTTCACAGCAGGACGAGGTCAGAGGTCAGGCTGTCTGTTACATACACATGTGTACACATACACACATGCAGTTTACTGGACATTTGATATACTGATGCAGAGCAGAAAAAACAGAAGGAGGACATTATGATTAAAATGGTTTTTGAGTTGAATTCAGTTGAAGAGTGTTAACGGTTAACTGCTGCATGTGGGAAGCAGGTTTGCTTTAAATCTGGGGCAATAAGTTTCCTGCTGCCTCAACAACAAAGCTGCACGAATCTAGTCCTGGCTCACTTAGAAGGAGGGAACAAGGTGTCCGTGTGTGTATATATATTTGTGTGTGTGTGTGTGTGTGTTAAAAGAGCTCATCCTATTTCATTTTGCAGGGAAAATGCGAAAGTGTCGCTATCCCTCTGGAACCACAAACCAGGACACTCTCACTCTCACTCTCACTCTCACTCTCTCTCTCTCTCTCTCTCTCTCTATCTCTCTCTCCCTCTTTGTCACTATCAAGGCTTCTATTTCTGAGTCTGAGCTCACATTTCTCCCTGGGTATAAAAAAGTTTTCCTCACTCTACTTTCGCTTGAGTTTTGAACCCACAGAGATATGACCTGGACTCGACTGGAAATCATGAATTAATGGACAGCTAATCACCAGCAGGTATGCTCAATATCCAAACAAATAAGGCATCTTTTTTTGCTTCGCTTTGAGTTGACAAAATAATTGTATGATATAAAAAGAAGCTTTGTTCCCTAATTTCATTGTACAAACGAATGACAAGCGCTGATTAGTGAGTGTCTGAAGCACACTGGGCTCATTAATGCAGCAATGCAACAATGAGCAGAGGAAAAGGCGGCGGTTGCCCATGCTAATCATCTCTGCTAGCCCGCCACCTTCCAGCACCTTTGCCTATATATATATATGTCTCCTCCCCCTCACTAGACGAGGACCCCGAATAGCTGCCTGCGCACACTGCCTGATGGGAAACAGAAGCAGGGTTTTTTGAGGGATAGGCGCATACCGTCGTCTCAGCAGCTAGAGTTTGGCTGTCAGAGAGGGTTTTAATGAAAGCAAAAAAATTTTATGCTGCATCTGTCCATCATAGTTAATCTTAGTATTCTCAGGTAGTGCGTGTTTCTTGAAACAATATAGCAAAGAAAATTGCTCAAATTTGTTTGGTTACAGAGGAATCCGTTTTAGTTTAGATACATTTTCATTATGAGAATCACATTTATGAGACATGTAGACAAATCTAAAAATACCCTTTATGAGTGTCTCTCATTTCTGTGAGTGAAAATATGTAACATGAATTAGCCGTCAAAGTTTTGCTGAGTAATCGTTGCAAATGTTGTTCATCGTGCAAAATTGGTACAGTAGTTTAAATAATGGCGAAACATAATTTTTAGGTGCAAGTTATTCTTAGAGCAGGCATTAAATCTCGTGTACAGGTCAGTGTTTTTTTCTAAGAGTGGAATTTATACAGGATTTATACGAAGTCAGTAAAGTGGAGAATCATCAGAAAAGTTCAGGTTAAGTAATTTAAGTCTAAAAAAAACTAAATCTGCTACAGAGTGCAACAGTCTGAGTCCTGTACAACATATGGCCATTCCCTGAAAGGCTCAGATTTCTGTGAGAAATGTGAGACATAGAGAGGAATAAAGCGACTGGCAGACAAAACACCTTGTGTAAAAATTGTGAAATGGAGAATAATGGAAAGCATGTGAGAGAAAACGAGAGAACAAGGGACAAAGAGGGTGCGAGAGAGATGTGAGTCTCAAAAAAGTGTCAATGCTAGGCTTCCTTTAGGCATGAGTGAGAAACTATGAGGCCTGGTGGTGTGTGAATGGTTCGGGAACACGCATACAAACACATACCACAGGCACAAACACACACTTTGACGCACACACACATGCGCGCGCGCGCGCGCACACACACACACACACACACACACACACACACCACACACACACACACACACACACACACACACACACACACACACCCTCCCTACTGAGCCAGAGCCTGTGCCAGCGAGACAGGTCTATGGGTCTATTGAGGGGACTTGGAGGGAGCTGTCCCTTTCTGTGGAGCTAATGAAGCCTGCACCCACAAGCATAAAGGAGTGGAGAGAGTTAGCACTGCGCTCCTTCACCCATTCACTCACTTCCTTCCTTTACACAGCTCCTGATGAGGTAATGCTTTCTCTCTTAAAGGGATACCATAAGTAATGCACCTTTACGCATGCAGCTCTTTACAATAGGACACGCCAGAAATAAATCTGGATACAGTTTTTATGGATACAAACTGGATAGTTTTATGATAGAAGGCCCAAGAATACTGAAGATGCAAATCTTTAAAAATGATTCACAAATATATATATATATGTTATTTTCTAGAAAGTGTCCGTAATTTCCTAAAATACCTGGGCATTATAGTTTTTATCAAACAGTAGCAAACACAGCATTTTGTTGGGGACTATTTTCAGCTGTGGATTGATATACATTTGTCTGCAGCAGCTAAAAAATAAAACATAGTGTTCATGTTCATTGTAGTGAAGGAACATGTCACCCATTGCAACAGTGTGACTCATTGATGTGTTTTTAAATAGTTTTTGGACAGAATGGCTGCTTTGATTAATTATTAAGAAAATGTAGCAATGCAATCTCAAAATTGAAAGATAAAAATAGAAAATGGTTTTAAGATCTCCTATGTTTTATATATTTCATTTGTTCATGATATACTGTTCATCCGAAAATTTGGCAATAGAAGATCAGATGAAAACATTTTTTTTCCAAGGTTACAGCCAATCGGAGTCTGACAGCAGACTGTTTGATGGCGAAATTTTAAAAAGTTGAAAAAACTGTAAACTAATAAGACAGATGGTCTTGATAATCTTCCATCTGAAGGATATAAGACTTTTAAATCAAATTTTCCCGTAAGATTCCTTCATCATATAGACTTTTGTCAATGTAAATGATCAATTCAATGTTGGTTTTGGTCTTTTCATAGGATTTGTTGACAATAAGTAAAAGATAGAATATCACCCGATTTATCCCCTAAGATGACAGAGATCTCAAAGTATTGACTAAACCGTTAATAAGGTTTTCCAGTTTGATTTGACAGAAATCACAGTGGCTAAAACTCCAGCATGGAAATGTGGAGTCCTTGTACAAAGCTGCCATCAATCTAAAAAGAAACAAAGACAGGCACCACACTGGAGAGCCTGAGACCAATGTGTCACTCAGAGAAGAAATGTCACAGAAAGCAGAGATGTGGGGAGAAAAGGCTTCCAGACAACACAATCACACTTTCAGCAGGGGAGGTCTGACTTTAAGCTGCCTGTCTGTCTGTCTGCCTGTCTTCTACTCTGCTGCTGCTACAAGATGATGAAGGAGCTCTTGTCCAAGTCTACACCCAGTCTAGTCCTCTCTGAGCAACCAGACTGAGCTAACAATAGACAGCAGTGCTTATCAAACAGCCTGGCAACTTCATTAGCATCCAGCAAGACCCAGACGACAACCAAAGTGGCCCTACACACACACACACCCACACTCATGAGCCAGACAACCCCTCCGCTGGCCTTGACCCATGAACTCTAGGGTCCTCTTTCACCTGCTACAACCGCATTCATGCTAGCAAGGCTGTCTCGCCAGTGGCCGACTGTTCTGCATATATTCTCCTAACATTCCCACGCTCTGGGCGCAGACCTCCAGCACGGGAGATGATCACACTTTCAGCGCAGCAGTATTCATACGAGACATTATGGAGATTTGCATTGTGTCTAGCTGCCTGAGACTTTTTTTTGGGCCTCATGTCGACCACCACCGTCTTCATGACTTTATCCCTTTTGAGTGGAGGGGAGGCTTTTCTTTTCCGTCTTCCTCCTCAAATGAAATCTGTAAATATCCTACGACCCCATGTCTGACTGGCACACAAAGAAAATAGAGCACAGTCATATTTGTTTTTAATACACTGCTTTATTTCCTATTTGTTTGCATTCCTGTTGTTGTATGTCTGGAAAACCATGTCTTTGTCATCATGAAATAATGCCCTAATGCCATTCCTCCCCTTCCCGCTATCCGTTCCTTTCCTCTTCCCGCTGAAGCTGTGTTGTTGACTCTCTTTCCCCCGGCACATCAAGGGTAAACTCGTGACTCCGCTCGCCTTCCCTTCCTCTTCCTGATTCTTTACCATTTGTCACTGGCCAAAAGCAGCTCCACATCTCCTGATTGGCTGGCGTGAGGAACAGAAACAGTGATGCTACTAACATGAGGCTTCAGTATAGTAGGGGTGTTTATGTGTTATTGCGAGAAATGGGGTAGAGCGCGTTCCTGCTCTCCGACAGATAATGTGACTGTCAGATGTGGAAGGATGCAGCACTCGGCGGCTTTTCGTTCAGATCATGTGAGGGCGACCTGGAGAGGCGTGCAAAAGGCTGTGACTGAATTTGCTTCGCTGCACAGCATATGGACGCTCTCATCGCTTTATGCAAATGGCCGAGACACAGACACATGTTCACAAATGCAGACAAACTAACCCCCCCTCCCCTCCAGCCCCTCATTAATGGTTCTTCCTAAAACCAGACACCCCCCCCCTCAAATAATAACCTCTCCACTAACACCCCCTCACTCCATCTTCCCCTCCTGAACGACCCCCACCCCACAGTCTAGACCCTGAAACCCTCTCTCTCGCTCTCTCGAACCAGACGCCCCAAAATCCTAACCCTCCCTCCCTCCCTCCCTCCTCCTCACCCCCCCCCCCCCCTCCTCCTCCTCCTCTCTCTTCTCCTCAGCTCCCACGACCAGCAGACAGACCCTATGATTCGCGTGACCGCCATTTTGCTGCCCACAGTATACCTAACTGTACAGCACAGCAGCTGCCTTGATGGGCGAATGGAAATACGAACGCTGCATTGTTACTCAGCTGCTCAGACGACTCTCATCGCATGAATTAACGCCACCCTTCAAAAAAACAAGACCTGCTCAATCAAACGTGACCACAAAACGACGCACTGCCGAAATGCAGAAATGTGAGATATCCATTTATACGCCGCCTCAATCCTTCTGACTACATAAACAGCTCCGAACGCCATTATTATACCAAGTTATGAGATCAGACGTCTTGAATATTTTTTTTCATTTGATGCCATTCCAAAGTCGCAAATAGATGAGAGGCGTTTCAGTTTAACTGGTGTGTTCTTGGGAAGCAGCATTATGTGATACTTCAAAGCTACAATCCAGTGTTCTTCAGGCTGCAATTTTTGTGATACCGCCTATTTCTATGTTTCATGTGCAGCCCTTTTCTGGCAAAATCAGTCCCCCCCACGATTTGTTCAGTGCCATGGTAACCAGACACCCATGTGCATGAAAATGAGACTATTATGGTCTGTCTGTCTGGAGTTTGTTGGGCCTATGGACCCCTTCTTAATTAGAGTCTGTGTGCGTGTCTGAGCTCTTCTGTTTGCTTAATGCTTTCATCGGTGCATTATGTATGTCTGTGAGTAAAAAACTGTGAGTGTGCATGCGTGACAGAGCGCTATCTGATTAAAGAAAGCCTCGGCTTAGTCTTTTGTACAGTGTCACATTTGCATGCGAGGGAATCACATGCGAACATGCACACCATATGGCACAGTGGGTCCAGACTCTTGATCTCACATGCACCGAACACCTATCAAACACATTTCTGGGTGCGGATACTCGCACCTCAAGAGCAAAACAAACGGCACCGAATACGCCTTTAAAACATTACTTTACTCCAGCTTGCTCGCCGCTACGCCGCATTCATGGGAGCAATTATCAGCACACGCCAACGACATGATGGTTGTAGGTTATGCAAATGCAATTAGCCTCGATTTGCATTCGATAACAGCTAACGGATGCACAGATGGCAGACGACAGAGATGCGCCCGCCATCTTTGGCAGAGGGAAAGACTGGCGGCCATTTTGTCTGAAGCTGTGCCCATCTGGATAGAAACAACCACACTGCATTACTGTGACGACGGCAGCACTTTGGGAGCTGTGGGTGCACACTGATGCTGCTCGCTGGCAAACACTCTCAAGGCCAAGCATATACAGTCCATTCACAGACACACACACACACACACACACACACACACAGAGCTCTCTGTAGTAGATAAAGTAAAGAGTGGCTGTCTCATATGATTCAAAACTTTCAGATTTGATTCAATTGACGTAAACACTTAAATTAACCTTTTAAGTTCGAAACATTTCTTAAAGTCAAAAATAAAAACATCTTTTACAGCAGTATTCATCACCCTAAAATCATCCCTTCTGACCAAACACACACACACACACACACACACACACAAACACACACACACACACACACACACTATTTTAGACAATGTATGAGGTAATGAGAGCACAGTGAGAGTTGTTCATAGAGGTGGAAAAAGTGGAGTGCTAAAGAGAGATACTTGCCATTTTACCATTTCCACTACAAGGTGGGAAGGTCTCTGTTCTCTGTGATCTTCAGCCCTCAGCGCTGTTCAGTCAGCTTTTTTTTTTTTTTTTTTAATCAGTCTGAAATTGAATAATAGACGTCATGGAAAAAAAAAAAAGATGTTCATACTTCATGTGTCTGTGTTCCTGGTTTGAACAGACGCACGTCTACGGCTCACCATAGTAACAGCAAACCAAGAGAGGTGGAGAAAATAAAGATAGCACTGTCTCTTTGTCAAATGTAAAAACTGGTTGGGGAATAAACAACGGGTGAGTCGAGGATGGAGAGTGAGTCAAAAGCAGAACTCCCAAACTGGTTTTTAAACAGCCAGAGGCAGAAGGTGGGGGATATGTCAATCTTATGAGGAAAAAAATCAAGAGAAAGGAATATCCCTCTTGGCGGTCTTTCAGCATTCTGGGTATTGGGTATTATTTGGGGAGAGATCCCCTTCAGCAGAACCACACACAGCCAGTGGAGATCGGGACTTGAGGTCCAGTCTTAGGAGCCAGGGCTGCAACTGAAGGCCACGCAGGGCCTGTCCTTTGGAGGTCTGCGGGCCCCTAGGCCACAGACTAACACAGGAAACCCCACTCAGAGCTGGGCAGGCTCTGTGTTTCATATTGATTTTTCCTGCATGACGGTAGCTCCAGAGGTGCTTCTAGCCTTCAGGGACCTTCTCCATCCTTCCCAGCCCACTCACTAGCCCCCCACCTGGGCTTCACTGGCTCTGCTGGACCCTTGGATGGAGGTACGGGCCACAGGAGGAGAGGAGGAAGACGAGAGCCCATGGCAATGATGATGAGCTGCGCCGGGTCTCTGAGTTCAGTCATCTACCAGCCTTTATCCAGCCTTCCAACCACCCACCCTTGTTTCTATCTGAAAAAAGAAAAATAGAAAGTGTTTTTCAAAATCTCACCTTTGGCATTCAGCATCCCTCTGCTCAATGCAAATGCAAATGTAAACACTCACACTTTGATTAAAAATATGTGGGAAGAAAACGCCAACTTGCTCTTTTGTAACCTGCCCCAAGGCACTCGCTGCTATACAGGCACAAATAAAAATGCTCAGCATACTGTATGAAACACAGACACATCCATCTCTGTTCATATTTTAAAATGTCTTCCAGAAATATAAATCATTCACATCCAAGTCATTACACGTAGCCTATATTATCAGAACATTTATGTTACATCATTATGTTATGTAATTTTTGACCAAGCCTAATGACTGGCATAAATAAAACAATGAGCATTATAATCCTTTTGATACTACACAAATCATTTGTCTGCAGGAATTCCTTCACTTCAGCGCATCTTGAAATATTCCGAAAAACATTCTGAATCCTGTTATCATGCTAATACAATACAGTCCTTTATGTGTGGCTTTGTTCTTTTCTATTCGAAAAATGAATTGCAGAGGCCTCCTTCAGCAGCCACACACCCACTGGCCCCCGTTTCTGTCAAAACACGCAGCAAATACACGTTCAGCTCAATGTGGTCTGCTGGAAAATTATTAAGACACAGACAATGGCGAGTTAAAATGGTCGAGGTCAGTTATGGGATGGTTTGTGGGTGAATTTGAGTTTGCTGTTATGTGCATGTTTTCAGCATATAATGGGGGAGCACCCGGAGTAGCCCCTAGCTTGGCCTGTGCAGGGGAGTAAACGTGGGGTGAGACTGGGTGAGCCGGAGGGAGATTCAGACACAATGCCCCCATTGAGAGGGTTCAGACATGGGTGTTAACTCGCCATTCCTTCACAGACAATAGGGCCCCCCACTAGAGCCGGCATAGGGGACAATGTTGGTTCAGGGCAGCCCTCCACCCAGCGAGAAAGAAAAGAGCTGCATTATCAAGATGGGAGGAGGAGAGAAACGGACAGGAGATAGAGGGATATGTTTGTATATGGGTGGCTGGGTTGTGGGGCTGAGACCCATGGCTTTGGACTTGAGGAACAAAACAGAGAGACATCGACAAACACATCGCAGCAGCGTGAGACATCCTACAGCTTTAAATATTTACAAAATTTGACATAATGTTCGGTAGAGATGTCTCCAACCTTTAGCAAGTTCTTCACCATCGGCCGGTTCACTACAACAGATGGTTAATCTAGATCTTACGTCTCGTCCGCTTTCTCCTGGCTCAGTTTTACATGTTGTTATTCTTAATGGCTAATTCAACATTTGGCCACTGGTCAACAGTTGAAAATGAGCCAATTTTTTGCTGCTACTGGTGTATTTACACTGATGTATTGAATAAATACATAAAACAAAAACAGATGGTTAATTAAATATCCTTGAACCACATGAAGCAGCATTAAGGCTTTAATTACAATTAAAGACCATGTTAGAGCCATTCAGACGGTAAAGAAATATTTGTAAATAATTTATATTTTACTTTAGTTTCACTGTAGAGTACTTAATAAGGGCCGATAATTCAGCTCCTGTCTCTGATTGGTTAATATGTAGAACGAGTTACTGTGCTTAGTAATTCAGTTAAATTTAGATGAAGCTGTGGAGAACACACTGGTCTTTGAATTACTGTTCGTTTTTCAGTAAACTGACTAATGAGTTTTATTGTAGCACACGTCAACCATATGCTTGCACTCTATATCCTAAGTGTGTTTCTTTTCAGGAAATAGATAGAGCCACACTAACATATAGAAACTATTAAATGGTTGCAAGTTATTCTCAAATGAAACTGAGCTTGGCTAAACTATCCACATCACTGATGCACATTGAGTCACGCAAACTGTTACCAGTTACTGAGATAGTGCATTTCTAATTTTCAAAATAACACACCTTACTTGGTAGCAATGAAAATGCCTGTTTCAGATATCATATAACCGCTGTGTCCTTGGGTTGTTTCCAGCTGGTGAACTTTTTACAACTATACCCCTCTCTTTTTCCCTCCAGCTTCCTGTCTGTCTCTCACAGAGTCACATCCATTAAAGGCAACGTACCAACAAGAAAAAAAAAAGGCTTGACATGTAGCGATGAAAGGGGTGACATATTAGCAACACTCTGTAAAAGCAGCAGAATTTTCTTACTATAGTTGCTTTATAATCATGTTCAACTTTTCCTTTTGAAGATGAAGTATTGGAAATGAACCACCAAAATGCACCACTGCTCGTGCACATTTCAAAGGTTTCATTGAAATACACGCACAGAGCCAGGTTGGGAATCTGATATATACAGTTTCTGCAGACTTTAATGGCCTCATGTTTGCAGCAGAAAGCAGGAATCTCATCCTCCAGTGAATTCAGCATTTTTAAAACATCTTTAGCGTTCCTCCAAAGACCATATAACAAGCTTTTACTTGTTCACAGTTGCTTGTTATATACACTGCGGTTGTAAAGGAACACTGTTTTGGGAGTCAGTTTGCGAGTGAAGCTGACAGCGCTAACAAGCTATTGGTAATGTAAGTGTATAAGCTTTTATTCTACCTTCCATTTCCAGACAAGTAAAACAAAAGGAGTTTCTGCTTAAAATGTATAAAGGAAACTATCGGGTTGGCTGTGTTTGAGGCCACAATGTGGTATAGGTGGCCGGGTGTTGGGGTGTGGGGTAGCTGGAAATGTTTATGGAGATCCTGTGTCTCTCTGGGAGCCTAATAGAATCCTGTGGCTGGAGTGAGAGCTCATTGTGGCGGCGTAAAGGATTACACTGGTAAACTGGTAAAACAGGGGAAAGAGCCCAAACACTCTCTACCTCCTATGGAGAGGCAACGAACCATCGAACAATGAGAGGGGAGAGTATATACTGCAAGCTGACTCATTTCATCAACACGGAGAGAAAGTAGCGAGAGGATGAAGATGGCGGTAATAGATTAGGGAGTTCATATACATGGATGTGCACAAGCAAAAAAAAAAAGAAAATCTATATATCGCCTGGAAACAGAGTGAAAGATAGAAAAAGGAAGGGGAGCAGAGGGGGCTGCGTGGACGACAGTTTCAGTAGTAGAGGGTAATATGGGCAAATGATGTCTGTCTTGCTTGTCTGTCTGCATCCTGAGTGACAGTTTACAATCTATGAGGCAGCAGGCAGGCCCAGCAGGTTGGCTCTTTGGCGCCATACAATCCCTCATTTCCCAACCAATTTTTTTTCCCTCTCTCTCCGTCTACCTTCCACCTCCGGCTCTCGTCTGTTTAGAGCCATCTCTAATCTCCACCACCACCACCTCTTCTTTGACTTTTGTCTACATCTTTTTTTTCCCCCTCACTGTTATTTTAAAAATCATCACTTCACTGCCCTTATGCTTAATGAACGACACATTAGTCCCCTTTTTATTTTATTTTTTTATACCTCAAAAGAAAAAATTAAACTCTAACAGATATTCAGTTCCCTAATACTTAAACTGCACAGTAATGATTTCTGACAGGCGCTCCCCTCTTCAGTGAGCCGGCTCCTACACTTTTTTAAATTTTTTTGCCCCTTTAATCGTAACCACAAATGATGAACTGAATCAGTCTCTCTCTGCACCTGGCCTCCAATTCATCAGAAAACTGTTGGCTGGGTTTCCAAAAGTGTCTTAGAGCTACGATCACCATCTTTGATGCTATACCACTAGATGAAGCCTAAGCTAATATTTCCTAGCTTCAGTTTCTCTACTTACTTTAGCATCTGTCGAGAATGAATCCACTGAGGGTTTATTGGAGTCACTATAAATGTCTGAAGCGAGGATCCCCCCCCCACACTCCCTGGCGTCTGATGAGCATGATGACCCCCGTATATTTCCCACAGTTTTCACAGACAACATGCAAGTAAAGCATTATTCTCCCCTCATCTGCTCTTCAAATGGAAACCACACTGAGCATAATGCATCATCTGCATTCTGCAACCTGCCTCGCTCAAAGACTCCTCTCTCCTCCTTCGCTCTCTTCATCTCTGTTCCTTCAAAGGCGGCCGAGGGTGTATTCAAACAGCAGGATACACACTCAGCTAACAAACCTCATTAAGGGCCCATACACACTTTCTCAATGCTAACACTAGCTGTCACACATCCCCTCTCAATGCACACACTGGTGGCCACACTGACCACGACAAAGCATCTTTACAGAGCTAATTAGAAGGGTCCCCCTCGCTATTTGAAACTCATCTGAATAGGAGGGAACATGATAACAAGGAAGGGAGAAAGAGATAGAGAAGGAGGGACAGGCAGAAGAAAGAAGGGAAAAGGGTGTCGGAGCAAGAGCAAGAGAGAGAGAGAAGAGAGGATGCTTGCTAATATACTCAAGGAGATAGTAGGTGGCGTCTTTCACAGTGTGGAATTAAAGCTGGGAGCTCAAGCAGGCAGGGGGAACTGAATTAGTGTGACACCGCTCTGTGTAGCTCGGACACAGCGATGGAGGGGAGCGGGGAGGGAACTGTGTGCTGCACCGTTTTTTGATTGGTGTGCCAGTATCTAGAGAGAGACAGAGGGAAGGAATGGGTGTGACACCAGCTTCTTGGGGAAGGTGGTGAAAGAGCAGCTGCTGACATGGACGACATCTCAGAAAGCCGCACGAGACACGCGGCTCCTAGGCATGAACACGAACACCAAATATATTAATATATATTTAATATATTCAACAGACAGGCATGAAACGAATAAACTCAATAAATATGTGACGCTTTTGCCTTTCTTTGCTTTTCTTTTCCTAATTATTGTTGCAAAACACTCAGTTATTCTGGTCCAACAAAAAAAAAAAAGAAGAAAAAAAAAAGGTGATCAGTATTCGCTACCTAAAACGTTATTCTCTTTCAGCTGCTCACGTTTTTAGAGAAAGACAGAGGGTCACACTGAGGGTTCAGCTGCAAAAACATTCCTCTATAGTTGCCATATCTTCCTCCAACCCTCCTCCATTTCATGTTTAAATTTTTCTTTTGTGTGTGTCCCTGAAGCGAGCTGTGTGTGAATTTGTGTGCGTGCGTGCGTGTGTGTGTGTGTGTGTGTGTGTTGTGTGTGTGTGTGTGTGTGTGTGTGTGTGTGTGCGTTAGCCTGGACGCAGACAATGCCAAGTTGACAGTTAGGGTCTTGGATCAAGCACAAGGCCAAGTTTGTCTCCACAGTCTGAGTGAATGGACACGTCAACAATTGCAGAAGTAAAATATTTCTCCAAAATTTGCATCGTCATAACATAAAATATACAAAATGATTAGACTTCAAAAATATTTATAAACTATTTATTACACTATTTATAAAGCGATATTTTTCAATAAATGTAACAAGAAGAGAGGCAGTATATTAACTAGAAAAAATAGAAATAAATAATAAATTAATTAAAAAAAGAATAATCCAGGCTTTTTCTTTTCAGTCTTTCACAGAATTTTAAGTTCAAGTTGAAGTTATGACCTAATTGTTGTCCCATCAAGCCCAGTGGCCCCTGATGAGAGTGCAAAGCATTCTGGGAGAATAGCAGGTGTCCACATGTCACAGAGCTTCACAGACAGCTTGTTAATTTGCACAACTTTTACACACACATCTCTCCCTCCATGTGTGTGTGCATGCGTGTATATGTATGTGTGTATATATTAGCGATGGGACTTGACCCTAGCGAGCTGCGGCAGTGTTTCGCGTCTTGCTGGGCGTGGGAAAAAGACGGGACCCCTTTTCACAGCTGCCTCAGCCAAGGCCTGGACTGCTGGGGGCCCCTGTACCCCCTCCACACACACACCCGTTCCCCCTTGTCCGACTCCCCCCACCTCCCCTTCCTCCTCCTTCTATCCCATTCAGGCTCCGGCCTACTGGCTTTCAAAAGCAGGACCCCCTTCCCAGCCCTTCATAAATACATCTCATTATTCAAGCCCTAGTTTGCATAGGGATTCCAAAGAGATCTCCACTCTGCTCGTGAGGCCTGAAGCCCCTCAGCCTTTTGGACCGCACAAGTGCAAATTTCGACTTAGTAATCTCTCTGTGTTAATATTTGTTTTAAAACGATGTGTGCACACTTGCAAAACTATTTCACCAATATTGCAAATGTCTGAACATTTATATTCTGGTGCATCTTCTGCTTAAAATGGTGTCTTTCTTTTCTTCAAGGGATGTGGCAGAAAATCTAGAGAAACTAAAACTAGTGAAAAGAGAGTTTAGCATGACTATTAGCAAGTGCTATTAGTCTGCACTCCATCTGCCACCGGCTATTGTACAGTATCACACACACACACACACACACACACACACACACACACACACACACACACACACACACACACACACACACACACACACACACACACACACACACACACTCTACAACCCCTCTACAACACCCCCCACCCCACCCCCATTCGCTGCAATGCATTACTGCAGAGATTTATCTCCTATCAGGCCGTATAATACTGAGGTTATAATTTACATCCACTCTAGAAAACAGCAGCACAGGCCGGTCCTTGCATATGCTAATATAAAGCTTGGGAAAATCTGGGCGACTCAAAGAACTCCATACTAAATTTGAATAACTGAGCTTTCTATTGAGCTTCAAGGTTGTGGAACCATGAAGATTTGACCTTGCTAACAATATGTACTTATTGTTTAATTCCTAATGCTCAGCTATTTAAGGGGGAATTGGAGGGAACATACTGACAGCCTTAAAACTGGGAATGTTTCTGTTTCGTTCTCGCTGAAATAACACAAATAATATCTTGCTATAATAATATCTAGCTCAGGTTTCTATTTCTCAGAAGCCTTAAAATTGAGAATTTTTCATTCAAATGTTAAGGTGAAACCAAAAGCATCTCACCGAACTGATCATCTTACAATAATCTTCCCTTTTTGCAATTTACGCTACCGTATTTTCAGGCTACTCGACCGAATGCTGAATAATGCATGTGCTTTACCTTTATGCAAATCCATACTTGGCGCACAACAATCAGGAGACTTTGGACAAGGGGAGGGTGGTTCGTCAAGGCATTAGGGGCAAAAAGGACAGAGCCACCCAAACACTCTTTCCACATGAGCAGGTCCAAACCTTGGGTGAGCCCTACGCCTGCGCTCTCCTAACGGGATAAAGAACCGCAGCAAAGATTACACGGCCACCTCCCCTGCACCTACCACACACTCTACCTGACAAATAGGATCATAGTGTTTAAAGGGATAAAACGCTGAATGTATGAGAATGAAAGAGAGGTGTGTGTGTGTGTGTGTGTGTGTGTGTGTGTGTGTGTGTGTGTGTGTGTGTGTGTGTGCGTGTGTGAGTGAGTGAGGAGGATGGGGATGATGTACAATGTAAAAAAAATGTTAATACTTCAAAGGAGAAAGGAATGATGGAATTCAACATGGAGGTTTTACTTCACTCGCTCAATTCACAGCGTTTACACTCACTCTGTTGCTGTAGGCTACAGTCTATTGCTCCTACACACTCTATGTATATATTCTGATATATATATGAATGATAGAAAACTGACATTTACACTATGCGCAAATAAAAATGGCAGTAAATGTCCCTCTTAATGCCCCTTTTTGTTTGAATAAGACGGCGGGGATTACTGCAGTGCTGCACACTTTAAAAATCATTCCTGATGCAAAATACAAAATCCTCAATATTTCAAAATTCAGGCTTAGTCTGTCTTTCTTTTTTTTCACACCCACACACATACACAACCAACTCCATCCTCACAGCTCCACAAAAATATGGACAACAATCAACCACCAGCATTGCTGCAACATTGCTGGTCATGACACTGTAGAAACAAAACTATCTGCAAGCCTCCAGCATCTTCAAGTTTGACCTGAGCCTCTCTCTTAACTCCATGGACTTACTGCTATGCCCAAAATATATAAGGCAGAATGAACAAACTGCTGGTGCACTTGGCAACACCATGGGTTGTTGCTCATATGAAAGTGTGAATCTGTGTTCATCATGCATGTGTTCCTGTTTTAAATATTCACCTGCAGGATGGCGGCAGCTCCTCATCCTGTCTGGTGGCAGTTTGTCTTCTTTGCGAGTTGATGCAAACTTTAGGGTGAGCATTGCCTGCATTTTCCTTTAAAGACAAAAAAAGAGAATCAACTGAAGCTCTAATTTTTAAATACGACATCACATATTTCAGGAGTAAATAAGCAGCTTGCAAGGCAGTGGAGAGAAAGATAAGCAGGAACCAGGAAATAAATGCATTTGTGTCGACCTTGCAGCTAACAGCACTTGTTTTACTGTCTCCACAAGTGCTGTTTTCTCCTTTGCACTTCTCATTATTTTGCTTTGTTTCAAGGTTATTTTCTGTTGTGCGAACAGTAAATCATGCTTGATAAAAGTGTTTGTGGAGACCCAAAAAATGTAAAATGTCATGGAAAAGCCACACTAAGTAGTTTTAGAGAAAAACTATACCACAAAGTGATGGTATAGAGCATGCTTCATCTGGGCAGTATCCCAGTTGCTAAGCTACTAAAAAACAAGATTGAACATGAAAAATTTTGTATACAAATAAAAACAGGGTATCAAAAACATCACTGTGATCTGGGGAATTGAACAGACAGATAGAAATATTACATAATCCCATAATATTTTAATCCCTGATATTCCTTGTATCACTCTAACATGGAGGACATGGAGGTCAAATTGTATATACTGGCTCAAACTGTACACCGGCGATCCTATGCAAATGCCAACACACGCAGACACACACAGTCACACACCATCCGAGCTCTCTTGTTTAACGGCGCACATCAAATATTGTCAGTCATGGTCTAAATAGAGCATGCTGGGACTTCAGGGATATTCAGTCATCTCCAAGGCTTGCTGATTCTGCTCTAAGAATAGATCAAACTCTGAGCCGATGTCCTATTTTGTTCTGATCTAGCAGGCGAACATGAAAATAATCCACCCAGCGAAACACAAATTTGAACATATCTGCCATGTCTAACTCGGATTCAGCCTCAGCGACGAAAACATGTTTGAAATAGGCTGAACATGGTCGTGTACAGCCCAAGCCTCTTTGCTCTAAATGACTGGTGCACCATGTTGTTTGATGTGTTATACCCTACAGGTTCTGGTTGGGTAGCAAAGAGGCAAACAGCCCACACTATATGACAGTCAGGTGATGGAGAAACAGTGTCTGTGGTCTTATCAGGCATGTTAGCACACAGTAGCTCAGTCCTGTGCCGTCTCCCCATGCTCCACTAAGGCTTCATTTTGCACCAAGCAATGTACATGTGCATCCAATTATACATCACACTCCTAATGTCAAGTTAATTACAGCCAGGGGACATCACTTAGCCTTCAGCACTCATAAAGGAAACACACTCAGAGTATCAGAGGAGTCAGGGAGTCTGCACGTGCAGTGGATGCAGCTCTGCAGGATAAATTCATACTGTGTAATAACTGGCTTCAGTGAACGCTTTACCAACTTCTAGGCCTTCAAAAATCGCCATAACCTACATGTGAGATCTTAGAAAGCGATCTGGTGGTGCTGCTGCTGCCAAAACCGTCATGTGACTCCTGGACCGACCAATCGCGTGAATCCTTTAACTATTTCTGTCTCACCCCTCAAGATATTGCTGTTATAACACCCACACAGTTATGGCAACTATACAGCAGCATGCGCTGTGGATTTTTGTATGTTTTCCCACATGCATCACTCCCCTACGTCCTAAAGTTGAACCAAAAGCCGATTTATTGATCCTCAATAGGGCCGAGCATCACCGCGATGCCCAAACCACGAGCCCTTAAAGAAAGCAGCAACATTCACGCCCTAACAGACACGCAGGTGGCTCCTGCGAACGTGCCAACACCTATTCAGGAGAGGAGAACAGCCAGCACTGAAATCATGCTGGTGCTGTGTTCATGCTCAGCGGATCCCCCCACCCCACACGCCCCCTCCACCACCACCACTTCTCATCGGCGGCGGCAGCGGGGCTCAGCATCCGTCCCTCCTGCGTCCTCCTGCTGCTGCCCGGCATCATCATCATCATCATCTCCTCCTCTCCTCCTCCTCCTCCTCCTCCTCCTCCTCCTCCTCTTCCAAGCCGAGCGAGAAGGACCCCTGGCTCCGAAGTGCTCGGCGTCAGTTCGTACTTTCGGTTCTCTAGCTTTATGAAATTAAAACTCATACAGCTAGATAACCAAAGACACAAACTAACCCGTCGTCTCTTAAAGGGGCCGCCTCTCCGATACAAACACACAGAGAGAATAGAGAGGATAGAGAGAGAGAGAGAGAGAGAGAGAGAGAGAGAGAGAGAGAGAGAGAGAGAGAGAGAGAGAGAAAGCAAGAGAGAGAAAGAGAGAGAGAGAGAGAAAGCAAGAGAGAGATAGAGAGAGAGAGAGAGAGAGCCTGCCTGTGGTCACATTGCACTGAGAGCCCTGTCTCTCTCTCTCTCACACACACACACACACACAGAGAAAGAGAGAGCAGCAATGTAGCAGCTCGGCATAATTCAAGCTTTTATATTTATCAATAGGCTGTTTACGGAGGTGAAATGAAGTTAAAACACGCACATGACTAGTTTGTCACACACACACACACACACACACACACACACACACACACACACACACACACACACACACACACTTCGATTGTCATTCTAGGCCCAATATTATAGCTCTTTAGTTGGCACAGTCTACCACCACCAAATTCAACTTATTCAACTATTGGAATCAAAATAATTAGTGTAAAAAAACAAAACAAACATGCTGTATCAAGTCATCACCATGGCTGGATTTTGTGTTTCAGCAACATTTTTGTTTTGTACAGCATCACAAGTGCATGCAGCTCCAGGCCAGACACCCTACCTCGTCCTATTGCAACCACATCAAAACCATTTATTAATATACACACGTATTTTTTAGGATATGGTGTCGTCCTTTGTCAATATTGTGGATTTACACTACTACATTTAAACAGGTCTGACAAACAAGTAAAGTTGACTTTACAGAGCCTTTAGTTGTGTGGCTGTTGTGATGTCTAGTTTAATACAAACAATCGATAAGATGAAGGTAAAACAGAGAAAACACCCAACAGCCCTCTACACTGGGATTAACACTAGTCCCACATCGACCAACACTGGCTATACATCCCACTTACTTGCACACCAGGCTAACTCCACTCCACTATACGGTCAATATCCTCCAACAATGTCAATCCCGCCTCGGATCTTTCCCTTTTAGAAGCGTCTGGTTTGATCGCACCCGACGAGAGGAAACAGTGTAAGAAAGTGAGAGAGTAGAAAATGCTACAAAGTGTCCTATCATCTCGCTACGGAGCTCTGTGGAAACGACACCGCGTCCTCCCCCTCGCACGCGCGAGCTGCGACTGTCAAGTGCAGAGAGTCCTCGCGGTGAGCAGAGGGGATAAACTCCGCCTCAGAGAGAGAGAGAGAGAGAGAGAGAGAGAGAGAGAGAGAGAGAGAGAGAGAGAGAGAGAGAGAGAGAGAGAGAGAGAGAGAGAGAGAGAGAGAGAGAGAGAGAGGGAGGCGGGAATCTGAAAATATTAAAGCCAATTTGAAAAGTGGATGATGCAGGTGTGTGTCAATCAGGAGCTCATTCCCCCAATTATCCTCATTAGTGAGGCCGAAAAATACAGAGAGACGGAGCAGCGACTGACGTATTTCTAAGAGCAGACTGAGGTTGATGCAAATGGAGCTGGATCAAACCTGATATGTGGGGAGCAATAGTTCTAAGAAATTATTTTAACTTCTCTAAATGTATTCTTTTTTTTTTTTTAAGAGTTTGGAGAATGACGTACCTCTCAGCTCAGCTCTGTCCTTCCTATACAGATGCAGAAGATTTCTAATCCTTTTCAGACAGTGTAATGGGAGCACAAACTTTATAAAATCCTTTTAATCCTTTACAATATTCTGCAGATTCTGCAGGGATACACTGGAGGAACAAAATAATCTTTAAAGACCTTCTTAAGCTCAGAGCTGAAATGTTATTAGATAGAAATCATAAGTCAAAGAAGCCTTTTCAGATCATTTAAAGAAGCCAAACAAAAGAAAAACTCAGAAAAAAAACACCCCTTAAAAGCCTTAATAAGACGAAGTTATGTGAATTTTTAGCTCTCCTCTGTTGCTCACGTTATAAAATGCTAAACATGTGATTAAATGCATCTCATGGGAACAGTATTGAAATAATTAGGCTAGCTGACTGCGTTCTCCTTACTTTATCATATGACCTGATAATGGCTGCTTTATACATATTTTCCCCCATGATTGTTACATTAACACTCCAAGTACAGGCTACCTACAATAGCCCTGTTAGAGCATTTTAACCGAATCCTCTGATCAGTGTTTCTTCACGGGTGCAGGGGCTTCATAAAGGAAGGGAAAATGTTGCAGGAGCTCTGGTTTTTATTTCAATAGATAAAAACTCGCTGTACAGGCGCCAAGCAGAGGAATTCGGGGTTTCTGTCCTTGGTGCAGAAAAGGCCCACGCCTAGCCAAATCCTGATAGCATATTCAGGCTATATTCAGCCTTATCGAGTGCGATATTATGATATGAGTGATATCTGGGCTGAGGAGATGAGATAGTGAGCACGATTACAATCACACCCTTTGATATAAGAAGCCAGTGGCAGAGACAAGACCCGAATAGCAACTTGCAATATCTACCAAAGTTTGAAAGGATATTTAAAAAGGTGTGTGTGTGTGTGTGTGTGTGTGTGTGTGTGTGTGTGTGTGTGTGTGTGTTGTGTGTGTGTGTGTGCGCGTGTAGGTAAACCAATAAAAGAGCAGGGAGCTACAGTCCCGGTTTCCAAACCAAGCTTGCATCTGATAGCAGTTACATATCTGATTATTGCGCATGGGTAATCTGTTTGTATCATGGAGGTGCAGCTCTCCTGTCAGACTGCAGCACAGGTCCGGCTCTACTGTGTGAATCCTATTCTATTCTGCATCATTTATAAGTAGATCTAATCAGCTGTGGCCTCTGCTGCTGTCATCCTGTAATTGAACTAACACCACGTAGAGCTGTTGGCGAGAAAAGCGGGAAGCCCTGCACATTTAAAAAAAAAAAAAAAAAAATCACTGTTGCAACATTAGCATGAGAGCGGTGTTCATTTTCATTGGATGCACAGTCCTTGTTGCTCCTGAGCATGCGCGACCGAGGAGTTGGAAGACACGTGCAGCCCTATATTACATTTACTTGAAAACTCTTAACTTAATATTGATTGTATTCCTAAATAGAAAGATACACATATAAATGTTCCCACAGGCGTCACATCCACATGAACAAGTCAAGAATCTGTGTGAAAATAGCCCATAGTTTATGTCTTCTGCAATAGCTGCATTGGGCTAATTGTTTTCTTTTTTATCACTAAAATAAAAATATTTATATGCCAGAGAAGCCCTATTAGCCTACAATTTTTTTTTAAACTATTTTGGGCGTGTTTTGCTCAAATATTCAGCTGTATGTTCAAAAATATCATGCTAAATTATTAGGCTATTAATTCCTGGCGATAAACTGCATTCAGGCAACTGCAGTAAAGGTTAAAAAAAATCTGTTGAACGAGGTGTGTGTGTGTGTGTGTGTGTGAGTGTGTGAGTGTGTGAGTGCGTGTGTCAGATGGATTTTCCCACAAACAAGTGACAGGGAAAATGTACCCCCCACCCCCCACGGGCACCCCCACAAAAAAAAAAAAAAAAGAGAGAGAGAGAGAAGAAGTCAACATCAAGTTCAACAACGTGCCGGAGAGAAATTTACATAACAATCAGGTCTGGGATCCTCGAGGTCCCCCCACCCTGCACAACAGAGTCTGGCGTCAGCCCCGCTACACTTTCCCAGGCTCACAACAATATCTCCCTGCTGAACTCTGCACTGCAGCGCTGCCTGGGGCCTCCTCCTCCTCCTCCTCCTCCTCCTCCTCCTCCTCCTGCTCCTCCTGCTCCTCTACTACTACATGAATACTTCTCACATGAGCACATGGCAGCGGAGAGCCTCATTAAATATTCCAGAGTTTGCAAAAACTTCTTTCTATTACCTTGCTCTACATGACGACAAAAATGAGTCTAAACATTGGTTTAGCTTTTTCTGATGACTTAAAGCGAGTCAATGATGCTCCAGGGGCCTTATCGTACTTTATTGTATTTATAATATGTTATTTCTAGCCTGTAATACCCCTGTATTACTGCAGTTACAGTCTGCTCACATTCTCATCTGATATTAGCAGCAATATATCAGTAAATAAGCAGGAAAAGGCAGATTTTTAAAAGGAATATGAATCCATGGGTTTTTCTAAATTGTTAGTGTATCATAACTAAACTGCACATAATGTTTTTTTTAACAGTCTCTTATGATGATAACAGGAAACTTTAAATAAATTAATAAATAAATACAAATCAGGCAAATTAACGTGCACCGTGTTGCACCTACATCAGTGTCAAAATATTAAAGGCTACTTACAAATTTCCCAAGTTCAGTCCAGTAATTTGCTCCACACAGATCCTCTGGATTTAGAGAATAGGCCTACGTAATTTATGCATAATTATGCTCCAGTAATGGCTCCTTCTTCTTTTTGCACTCCATCCAAATAAACTGATATTTAAAGAAAGACAGAGAGGTGTCTACCGCCTATCCTGCGTCCCAAAGGTGCACGGCATCGCCTGCTATTAAAAGCTATTTTTCTTCTAATCTTAAAAGTATTTTTTATTGCTGCATTAACGGATAACTGGCTACCATAATATGTGGAAAAATCCTCTCTTACCGGATAAAGCGGGTCAGACAGGAGGAGTGGGAGAGCTGCGGCTGCAGCCGGCGAGAGAGGCAAGGGGAGGGAGGGAGGAGGAGGAGGATGATGATGAGGATGGAAAAGGAGGAGGAGGGAATAGAGTCGGCTCACGGCCTATCAAATTTGTCAAACAAGCCCTGTAATATTTTTTTTTTTTGGGGGGGGGGGGGGGGGGGGGGGGGGGGCTGGAAGAATAATCGGGCATATAAAACATCGTGAGAGTCAGTTGTTGCTGGTTTTATTTTGAAATAAGAATCAGAGTCACATCGACAAAACCTGCTGCTGCACGGATTATAGCCCCAAAAATGTGTTGGTGTAGTTGTGAATAAGGTGGGTAATGTTTGACCCTCAGATCACAATTATAGACGAATGTTACCACCGAGTTAAAGGCTTGTTTTTTCTTTAGGAAAGCATTAAACTCATTTGTGTTACTTATCTCAAAATACGTTATTTTAAAGAACCCAAATTGCCTCATTAGTATAATGTACAGTAGGATTTATTGATTCAAACGCAATGATTTTTATAAGCCTAAAAGGAAAAAGGAATCTCCTTATTCCTAGACTCACAGATCGATAGAGTGTATAGGTATGACAAAGAATGCAAAATAGCAGGAGATGCCATAGATGACTGTCGTCTTGTTTGAGGGTAACATATGGGCTGTAGGTGCTATAGCCTATGATAAAATAGAAAAGCAAATAATCCAAGGCACTGTATGATATATGTAGCTCCTTTACAATAATGGATGCTGGATGTACAGGGGTTTACCGCCTGTTTATGATCGACCTACAACAGACAAACTGTTTTACATTGGAATAATAAATGCATTACAGATATTGCTGGCTGTTTCTCACCTGTAGACCAACAGATTGTGACTGTTTCCAGAGTAGGAGAAATGAATTTTAACGAGTTAGATCTTAAAACCAAACGACATGCTGCAGGCTCCTGCCTCGTTTTAAAGGCCGTGTGTGTGTGTGTGTGTGTGTGTGTGTGTGTGTGTGTGTGTGTAAACTAGCCAAAGAAATAAAGTGTACAGTAAAAATGCATCCACTACAGGGCGAAACAGCGACACACGTTGGTGAGAAGAAACGAGATCACCTCGTAAATGCTGTTTATGTACAGTGAGACTATACATTTGTTTTTAAGGATACTTATTAATTGCATGAGGCTTGTTTTTGTTTGTTTACACATAAAAAGATAGAAAATACAAGAGCAGGTCGTGAGAAACCTAAAACGTTTTCTGGTATAGACAAACTCTGTAGGCTTATATTTACTGAAATCTTAATATAGGCCTATGAAAACATACAATTTAATGATCAATCCTCTCCTTCATAGTATAAAAATGTATAATTTCATTACAAGAAAATGATTCTTATTGAAGAGTTTATACCATTATGAAAACAGTAAGAAACTGAAGCAACAATCAGTTACCAGCTTTACTGTAGCCTAATAGTAAATGTGGGCAGATGGTATTAAATAGCCTAAGTTTACATTAAGTAACATTACAGATTACAGTAACATTTAGTGTTTATCACACAAGTTAACCTGTTGAAACTGAAACTGAAGAAAATGGTTGAAAATTAAAAGATTGACTGAAATACAGGTAAATATATTTCATACTGTAAAAGGTTTGTCATTGTCTTTATCATTATTATCATTATTATTATTAACCTATTATTATTTTCATTAATTTTGTTAGCAGTAGTGGTAGTAGTAGTAGTAGTTGTAGTAACCCCGGCTGATAAACCGTAGATGATAAGTGTGACAATGTTTAATTCACATTATTTTTTACTTTCTTGCCATTAAACACAACACAGTGAATAATGCCAGTCTGTATTGATTAATTCAAAACTGAATTTATATTATATATTTTTTCCAATGCTTGAGGCTGGAATTTTGTTATTTTAGATACATCATATTCCTTATTTGTATTTTTAAAAAGCACAGTTCCTATTATTACAGAATATTGGACTAGATATTCTGTAGTACTATCTATAAAATTTAAAGGGTGCAAATATGTTAAATATTGTATGTTTGAATTATTAGTTTATACATATTCAGCTTATTTTGAAAAATTTGGACAATAAACTCTGAGATTTTATGTTACGCTTGTTTTGTAGCAAATGTCTGTTTATCAACCAAGTCTTCACGTTCTGATTTATTTATCTTTATAGGTATCTTACTATAGACTTTATCCCTGATACTGGATCAGAAAAGTTCTCCACACTGTATATTCATTGAGTACATATAACAGGGGAAAGGAATTTAATGGTACATGACAGTAGTGACATACGTATGCTACCTGAAAACACTTTAACTGAACTCTGTTTAGGTTTCCTGTATGATATATTTGTACAGAGCTAAATCTATGATAGAAAAGTATTGTCCTTTTGAATTTTTTGTTATGATTAACTTTGTCAATCACAAAGAAATTAAGCAGAATTTATGTTGTATTTTAACTTTTAAATACATGAAATATATGTGATGGTTGTTTAAAAACAATATTGTCTAATCTTAAATTGGACAATACCAATTTTATCAAAGAAATTATTAACCACCATATTAATTTTCCCTCATCATCTTTGTGAATTTTGTGTGTGTATATATATATATATATATATATGTATCACATTGTGTCTGACTCTTAAGTCAATAAGGTGAATGAGAACGATCGGTACCAGAAATATGTACTGTATTGGTGTCAATTTTTCATATTAAAGCTAACAGGCCTCATCTCACACTGAATCCAATCAGTTTTTCTGTGTAAGAAGAATTTAGATGTGGCGTCATCTAAGAAATACAAATAGATTTAAACAAATCAATTAATCTATTATTTTTATAATTACTGGCATTTTTTTCCATTATTTTAAGTTATTTATTTTTACATTAATATAGACTGGGGTTTCAAGTGAATACATTAGTTTACCAATGACACAGAACATTTACAGTGTTTAAAATCAGTGAGATTGTGTTTTTTTAAAGGTTGGCAGACAGGACTATCTCTTGTCTGTCAACCTTTAAAAACACAGTCTCACTGAACTTGGTAAATACAAGATTGAAAATAAATGAAGAGAAGATTCCTAAACATTGCCCAGTGTTTATAATGAAAAATAATATAATGCATCATTGTACAATTTTTTCTATGAGAAATATATTAAAAATAAAGTTGATATAAAGTTGGAGTCAGTATTGTCACATTTACACTATAATTTTTTAACAAAAAAGGCCACAAAATATCCAGAGAAATACAACTGGTTAATGCTCAGAGCATGTTAAGTAAGTTTGTTATTGAAACAAATTGGTGGCCATTAGTCTGTTGAATAAAATTAGCTAGGGACACAAAAAGGTACAGACTTCTTTATTCTCAGCGCGGCCATGTTACTTTTAGCTAAAGGTCTAAACTCTCAGAACACATACTCAAAATACATTTCAACAAAAAATTATCAGTTCATATTCTAAAAGGATGTTAAAAAGCTATTATGGTAACGACGAGGCAGTACAGAATTATTTTACAGTAGCATAGTGTCAGAGGACATGAAACACTTTTAAGACTTTACACAAAATCACAAATAATTTCCCTGTTACCAGCCAGTGTTAAAAAAAAACTTCACACAAACGTTTTCATCAGCATTTACACAACTATTGCTAATAAAGGGTTAGCAAAAGTTGTGTGAATGTGTGTATAAATTGAGAATAAACTTCTTACCACAGCAGGCTCCCGCAGAGACCTGTTAATTCCTCCTCGGCCTGGTGTGAAAGAGGGAGAGAGAGCCCGAGCCCTCGTGCCTTAATTTGAAGCAGGCTGGGTTTTATGATAATCAGAGCTGACACCGACCTGTGCGCCGTGAATAGAGGAGGGCACCCTCGAGCCTGCGTTCCCACGAGCCGCATTCCTCCGGTCAAGTTCAAGCTCAAAGCGCGAGCCACCATTACTATGCGAGGCGTGCCGCGTGGCTAATTCCAAAAAGGCGCGCGCTCCCCGTCGTGGGAGAGTTCGTCACCTTGAATTCAAATGCAGCTGTAGATAGATGGATAGATTGATGGATTGATGGATAGATGGATAGATGGATAGATGGATAGATGGATGGATAGATAGATAGTGAAGTCATTAACACTGAATCAAATATCAGAACAAAGAGGCTGCTGTTTGCTGTGTTCACTTTATATACATAAACAGGCCTACATAAAAACCCACATTCAAAAATTTCATTTTCATTCATTTTCTTGCAAACGAAAAATTACAATGTTCCTGAAATAGCTACAGTTTTTCCTTTTGTGTCTCCATTTGAACATTTATCAGGCTATATATCTTTTCACACAAACAAACCTTTGTCTGTAGGATTTGCTTTGCCTTTCTTGGTGTAGTCTTACTCATCGTAGCAGGCCTAAATATGAACAAAAAGCAGACACAGCCCACACTTGCTCACATAATACCTATTAATTATTTCCACCTATTCTTTCTCATTTGATTTAATTTTCCTCTTTAAATGGCAGCTCCTGCAGCCAACAACAATGAGCATATTGAATGTTTACTGGAATTAAACTGAAAATCACTGGCTTAAAAAAAGTAAAAGAAAAAAAAAAAATCAAAGCTTTTACGGAAAATGATAAGAAAAAGTTAAGAATAATTTTGTTAATCTTGTACGAACTACAGGATTTATCAACATTAACGAATGGCTGAACACTTAGAGGAGCCAGAAAGAGCTCCTTTTAGGCAGTTAATTACTGCAGCCATGCCTCTAGACGAATATTAGAACATATGTTTATGAGTATAAGATGTATGAATGGGCTGTTGACTAATATCATGTCTCAAGATCTGTGAGTGCATTTACTTTGACCTCAAGTGACAAGAAAAAAAAACTTTATGCAAGAAGCACATTCACTCTGGCAGTTCCAGCATTGTATTTATGGAAGATCATATATTTTTATATGTTCTATGTTAAAATTGGTGTGCATTCTGTAGTTTTATAGTTACAAGATAAATCTCTTACAAGACAGCAAAGCTAAAGTTAAAAGTTGAAGAGTTTCGTTGGTGAAAGGCAGAAACAATATCTGAGAATGTCTGAGCTGAGGAATAATTTTGGTAATGTTCATTAATGGTTATTATTATAAGAATAATGAAGACTTCTCAGGGGCTTATTCAGTTTTCTAAAACATAAGTTTACATTCATAATATGCTGCCGTCCACTTAGAAACACACAGCCTGTTCCTGCCGTTTAAGCTTTCGTACCAATCCATATACACACATACAGCCATGGTTGTGACATTGCTCATTCGCACCGACTACGCAGTCTTTCAAACATCTGGCACTTCCATGATAGTTCATAGAAATCTTCACAACTGGGTCAGTTTTCTTCAGACTGTTTATGGTGCATTGTTTTTGCAATCTTAGGCTATTGTATATTTTGTGGTCTCCTGCAATACAGAAAATGAAAAAGAATAATTCAGAATAACTCCAGAAACCTGAACAAGTAAACCATATTACAGCATCAGACCATAATCCTTTACATGCACAGTGTGTGTTTTCATTGTAGTTCAAACCTGCTAGAACTGCTTAAGTTATATTTCAGCAATTTTGCATGTTATACATATTTACACCATTCATGAAATGATGTAAATCAGGATCAGCTTCTTTTCAGCTTTCTCCAGTCATTTCAGCCAATACCAGGTGTCTACATAGACAAGCAGGACCTCAGTCTGCGTTTGATTTTAACAGCAGAAGATTCCCACATGTGAGGCATGTAAGTGTGATGTGTCTAGTCAGAGTATAATTGGCTGGTTCAGTCCCAGACAGCCCTGTCCCACCTCCCCATGCTCCTGCATTCGAGGTCCCACAAAACAGTGTCTGGCTCGCTGATCCCACGACCCCTGAGGGAATAAAACCCTCACTCATGATTTGGATTCTCCAGCTCTGTCTGTGATTCTGGAGTCAAGAGTTTTACAAATCAGGAAGTTATTCTACCATTATTCTACCATTATCCTTATTTTACCAAATCACAATTTTATGTCAGATTTTAAAATGTACTTTCCATTGTTCTAGTCAAATGGCAGTCCTGTGTTGCGGTAATGAAATGTAATTTATTGTATTTAGATCATGAAGAATAGTCACAACTGTGGTCAACACAGTCGTTAAAAAAATAAAAATAAATTAAATTAAACACGACTGAACCTCTGAACCTCTGAACCTGCTCGTAACGTTTCTGTTGTTCCCCTTTTACAAGCCCATATACGTGTTCGGTGGCCTCCTTCTTACAGGCCTCTTCACTTTGGCTTTAAAGGCTGAACAACCTTATAAACGCATTTAACTTACAACTTTTAGTGCTCCTGCTAAGAGAAACAGATTCATCAGTGAGGAAGGAAACATCTTATTATGTAATGACGACAAAAAGGGCTGGCCAGGTCAGAGGTGAGATGAAATCCTGACCCCACCACCCCTTGAGCTGCAGAGTGTGTCGGTGACCACGGGGCTGTTGATGAACTCGTGGACAGTGCATTTGGTGACCTTTGGTGTCACTTGCCGGACAGCAGACGGATGTGTCTTTAACCCAATCAGCGATGATCAGTTGACATCAGTAGAGTCTGTGATATCGAACCTGGTTTATGAAGCAAGAAAACCAGATGATAGTCAGTGGAAAAAACAAACCCTCATTTATCACCTACAGGCAGTTTATGCACACTCTCACTGGTTTATAACACACTATGCTTGTAAGCAGATGTAAGGACCTTTGTAAGAGTTTAATGTCATATAAGACCTATGAAGCATTCAGAGCAGGTGTGTACATTCTGTATATCACAGATGTAAGCTCATATAAAGATATGTGGCTACACAAATCCAGAAACAAATGTGTTATAACAACACATTCATTAAATGTTTATGCACATGTACAGATCATTCACAGGGAGGCTTAAAACTGTTAATAAATGTGTTAAAAACTCATAAATTAATATGTAGTAGTGTTTTACTAAAAACTCTCAACTCATGGTCTACTTTCTAGACTTCTCCTGGAGCTTTCAGCTGCATCCCATGGGCTTCATAGGCAGATGGAGTTTGTTCATTTGGCTCAGAGAGTGAAGAATCATTCATAAATAAATAAATAAATAAATAAATAAATATCTACAAAAACATATTTTATAAGGTCACAGCCGTGTTATATTATATATAGTAGTGTTGTTCCTTTTTAAAATTCTCCTTCTTCAAAACACTAGTAAATTGATTAATGTCCAAATGTCTGATTGGTATTATCAAGGTCTGGTCGTTTCAGTACTTATGGAGATTTCCGATATGGCCCTCCATATCTTGAGGTTGGATGTATGTGAGAGTGAGACACAATCTCATCCTCAGCCAACCATGTAAGCCAGACACCCAGTCAGTCAGCGTCATGACAGCATGTCAGCGAGAACATTAACTTAACATATGAGTTCACCAAGGTAACTTTACAACCTTGTGTTTGATATGAGCTTCACTGATGAAAATCAAACCTTTTGAATGTAAAACTGTTTTGTTTTTTTTTGTTTAGTTTCAGTGTGAATGATGCAAAATGTTACTTCACTGGATTTTTAAAGTGTTTCTTCTGGAGGAAACTGGTCTTAAATAAAAAAATTAAAAAAAAAGATCCTTTTTATATTGTGCCACTGTATGATAGTCAGTCCTGTCTAAGCAGGACTGGGCAGACACTGGTGGGCAGACATTACCCACCCCCAGCCCACCACACATTCACACACTCACACACACCGCAGGGCAGTCATTTTTCACCCAGCCCTATGGGCCTCTGACAGGTCTGGGAGAAGGTCTGTCTCCATGTAAGGCAGACTGGCAGGACTGACACCTCCGTATAGCAACGTTAATTATGGGCATCTGCTTGGACGCCCCAGTCTGGGGGCCTTCCAGGGTCCTTGGCTGTTGCCATAGGGACCATGGAGAACCGTTGGTGGTTTGGGGGGCAGACAGAGACCCCGTTATTCTCCTGAGGGGTGGCCAGACATGACCCCCCACGACTCGCCCCTTTTGATTTGGGTGGGAAACAGCGAGCAGCCAGCCAGGAGAGAGACAGATCGTTTCAGGTTCATTTTGTGGACCATGGGTGCAGATCCTGTCAGACTCACAAAAATGGCAGAGAGTAAAAAAAAAAAAAAAAAAGGGGATTTTGGTTGAAAGAAAACTGTATCGCTGTATGAGTGCTGGTCGCTTTTTCATGAGTCCCATATGTCTTTGTGGGAATAAATTCAAAATACTTCAGATTTGATTTTTTATTTTATTTTAGATTTTAGTTGGCTGTAAAATTTTTCATTTGAATTTTAATATTTTTGCAATGCAAGAAAAAAGCAAATTACACACACACACACACACACACACACACACACACACACACACACACACACACACACACACACACACACACACACACACACACACACACACACACAGAGTGCCTGGACTTGCTTTATTCCCACTTTGCATATATTAGCCAGTGTCTGTGTTCTGAAATGCATTGTTGTGTTTTCCCACACCTCCCTATTTGATGTCTCTTTTGTCACTGTGAATAAAAGAAGATTGATGAATGGGAGGTGGACTGCAGCTCCATCTGAGGGGGAAAGACCCACATGAGGAGGCAGCTACAGAGGCAGTGGGTGACCCCTGTTGGACAAGATGTGAACAGCACAGAAAACTCTGATCCTGATCACTGTAACTGATAGCTGAGGGGTCTTATATTTGACTTGCAGATATTTCACATAATGTTTAGAATAACTGTTCTCCATTTTGGAGTATGCGAAACAACAGTGGCTATGTGTTCATAATAAAATATACAAATGAAAGCAGTGGTGGAAGATGTTCTCAGGACCTTTACAGCCCCTTTCAGAGTTATTACTGGGTTATTTGGGTTATAAGTAAACAGCATTTTATTTCTATAGACATTTGACTGATGTTAATAGTTTAATCTATAACACTGGTTAGAAGTATTCAGATTCTTTATGTAAGTATAGGAATTCCACACTTTAAAGAGGTAATGTGTACAAATTGGCTAACTGTCAAATTTACACTTGAAACAAAGAGTGGGAAGCACTTTACCAGAAAGTTGGGGTGTCCACCCCTTTTACCAGAGACAATGAAATGCACTCTGTGGCCTCTCCTCCCCCCTTCCCTTGTGCCATAGTTGGACTGCCCATCGGGCATACTGGGACAAATCCCATTTGGCTGGTGAACCATCAAAAAATCCTAAAATTTCTTTCCGGCCCTCTCTGTGTACTGGTCTTTTGTGGTGTGCATGTTCTGGGACTGGGCTCACTGGCCAATCACAATCAAGACTCAACCCTCACCCTTGAGCTAATGTTGGGTTGAATACATTTAACCTCAGCATAAGGCAGCTGTTGACATGTTGCCAAACCTGCATGGATGGGGGAGTAATGTTTTCCACACAGGTTTACCTCGCACTGTGATTATGTCACTGTCTGTTTTCTATGGTTGTTGTTAGTCTGATGACAGCAGCACACCCAGTCTGTCCAGTCAGAAAGACAGGGAAGATGTAGTAGTGGCAGGAGTAGAGGACAAGCCACGAGAAGTTGAGTAACATGAGGGAGAAGGAGAGCAGCTGGAACAGCAGCATCAGTGGCTGAGCCTGAGGAAAGAGTGGAGGGATGTCATAGAGAGAAGACAGTTAGTACTTCCTCATCCTCTCATGTTGTACTGAGGGCAGACTGGATGCTACGGTAACTCACTATCACCTCTTGAGATACAAAGTGGTATTATGAGACGGGATGAGCCGGGGCTAGCTAGTTAGCTTATATAGTATACTTACTAGTATACTTTGTATACTGTTGGTTAGTTTAGTCTATAACAATGCATCATATTCTATGTGGCTGAGTAAAAACTACAATATTTTATTCTGCAATACAGAGAAGTTGAAATGTGAAGTGGAATAAAACAGGAATATTCAAGTACACCTAATATTTGTTTGTTAAGGAAATACTTGAGTAAATGTACTTAGTTATCTTACACCATTTAATAAACATAAACTTCCTGTAGTGGATACTGTAAGTTGACAATTTCAAAATAAAACTCAACACCTCTATTCATTGCTATATTTCATTCAAGATATGAAGTGACAACCATCATGAATCATGTCACATATTCTGTATTTACTGAGTAAATGTATAAAATGATCCAGAGTGACTTAAAAAAATGCATCTGTTCATTTTTGTGAATGTTCATTTTATATATTTTTATAACTATATATTTCCCCCATGTGTTCCTCCTGTAAAGTACTTTGCAACTTCTGTTTTGACATGCGCAGTGTAAAAGGTTTGCATGCTTGCTTGGGATATTAAGCTTCATGTGACACCAATTATTTCCACTAGATGGCCCTAAAACATCACTATCAGAGCCACCTACTCCTCATCCTGAATTTTCTCCCCTTCTCTTGTCCCTTGATGTGACATTATATTGAGTCTCATGTGAAAGATGAAATAGATTAAAACACTTCTGCTCGAGGGGAAGGGCATAGGGGAAGTTTCTCCAGGTGCTTCACATATTTAATTCAGTGAGGAAGTCTACGTTGTCACAAGTGTTACAAAAGTTTGAGAAGCCTTGCTACTCACTTTCTGTCTGTCAGTCGAGTCAAACTGACTCTGAGGTGTAATTTACTGGAACACCGAGAACAAGCAGCAGCAACTAGGCGCCCTTCAAGAAAGTTCCTCCAAACATTTATTAGCACAAAAGTGACAGCAGGGGAACAAGAGAGGGAGCTGTGGATGTGAGGAACAGTTGCAGTTGCATTGCAGTGATGAGACCATTAGCGGCACAGTGCTGTGGAGAGAAGGAGACAGAGGGCAGAGGGAGGCCACCTGATATCAGGACTCAGTGAATGTCGCAGTTCAGTACAGTTCAGCTCTCCTGAGGCTGCTGAGGTTTCAATTAGACTGACCTTTTTACCCAGTGGGTTAAAGACCAGTCACGCACTGTGATCAATGGGATTGTTAGCCAGCTGGCCAGGTGTGTGTGTGTGTGTGTGTGTGTGTGTGTGTATGTGTGTGTACTAGCTTTAAACCTAAAAATCAATAAAATATGGGAGGGAATAATGTGCATGTACTGTTTCTCTGCTTTAAAGGTGTCTGGGTATTCAGTCAAAGACAAAACAGCAGTGTGAAGCAGGAATATTTCTGCTACTGATGGATTTACAGGCCTGTCTGCGTAATCCTCACACGTCACCAGACAGACACAATAGACACAGAGAGGAGAAATGTTAAGTGTTTAGTGGAAAAATGAAGGACGACTTGGTTGCTTAGAATAACAATGAGGCATGAAGGGCGAATTTTTTTAATGAATTGTTGGACATTCTGGGAACCATGCTTATTTGCCTTCTGGTGGAGACTTAGATGACAGGATTGATACCACTCTCATTCCTGTATGTAAATAAATATGAAGCTACTGCCAGCAGCCAGTTAGCTTATGTTAGTGCAGAGACTGGAAACAGCTAGTCTGGCTATGCCCAAAGGCAACAATGGCTGCCAAACCAAAGGGTTGAAATGACAGTTTACTGTTTTGAAAGGAGGGGGGTTGTGTGCTGGACAATATCTTGGCCAAAAAAAGTGAATTCCTAGTGTCTTCACTTGTTGCCAGGCAGAGAACCACACCAGCTGTTTCCCTCTGTCTCCAGTCTTTGTGCTAACCTAAGCTAACTGACTGTTGGCAGTAGCTTCATATTTATTTACACAGAGACGCGAGAGTGGTATCAAGCTTATCATCTAACTCTCTGCCAAAAAGCAAGTAAGTGTATTTTGCAGATGTCTGACGATTCCTTTAAAGTGGCTACAATCAATATTTTTGTAATGACAATGAATCAAATGACAACGTGAAAACACTTTAACAATATTAACAGAGTTGCTCATAGTGATGAATGTTCAGTGGATTTTTTTTTTGTTTAGTTTTTAGCCACACAAAGCAGCTGTTGTTATTCAATGAAGAGGTGTAAAACCCTACCCAAGCACCAAACAGCAGCCAGACACAGTTAGCAACCAGCCGGTGAACACAGCGGAGCAGCTAAAGAGCCAGATATTTGCTTCCAGAGTCGATAGAAACCAAAAACAGAGCTAAAAGAGAGAGGAGATTGGATTTACATGTCGGATGTGCAGAAACACAACACCAAATGAATGATAATGTTGTTTGGTAACTGCTGTATGTGCACAAAAATTGACATATCAATTTAAAAAGGTGATATGCCTGCGTTATGTTCACAACATGTTTCGGCTGCCCAGAAAAAAAAAAATCAGTTAATGCAGGTGTAAGGATACTCACACATTTCCTGTTACATCAACCTGAACATGTAGCTAGAGCCTGTGTGGGATTGTATGGTGCTAACTGGCACTCTTTATGATCGCGCGTCTTCAAGATGCACAATATTTCTAATGGAGTTATGTTCTTAAAAAAATATTTGGGATTCACGCTGTGTTAATGCTCTGACAAGCCAAATGTGTTGTAATTAGGAAAAACAAACAGATGGGCATTTTCATTAGAGGCGTTAAACGTGTGTGTGTGTGTGTGTGTCTGTGTGTGTGTGAGAGAGAGAAAGAAAAGAGAGAGGGGCACACACACACACACACACACACACACACACACACACACACACAACAGGGAGTTAATGTACATCTCAGAGTTGAGTTACAACTAAACAGTTTTATAACTACTCTGTTTTTTAATTCCACAGTATTTGTTATAGCAGGTTCCTTATTTCCCACTGTAAAATACTGTGAAATTGTCCTTTATATCCAATTTATTTCAGCATTATTCCCTCATACGGATAGGTCTGCAGTGCATTATAAGTTAGTCTGTAGAAGCATTCTGTGACGGCTTTTATATTACAATTTGATCCGATTTGCTTTTTCTCTTCTGGGTTTAAGTCAACACCACCCTACCTGAACAATGAATTACACACTTCTGTGCAAAGGATCCTGTGTTTACAGTGAGTGGAAATGGCCATGGTCCGTGTTTTTCATTTCAGTGGGAAGCAGTAGAGAGAGGGGCTGATAGGAGACAGGGACAGGGCATTATGAAAAGCTTTGTGAGAGATGTTTACCCTGTTACTGAAATATAGTCCTTGAAACATACTGCAGCGTCATTGGCCGACACAAAGAGAAAGTGGAACATGTTTTTTTAGCAACTTGCTTGAATGAGGCGGGAACAAAAACACAGATAGACCTGGGTGATGAAACAGGGTTAAAATTGGAAGTAAAGTAGGTTAAGGAGTGAGTCTGCAAATCTTTAGTCAGATGCCCCTCAGTGTCAAGGAGGCAGAGTGAGGCAATATGACTGAAACGCACTCTACTATCAGGCCAACTGGGGCAAGTCTTACCTGCAGCGATGAACAAATGAAAAGCTACATGTTTAGGTCTTTCATTATCTCACAATTTCCATCACCTTGTGGAATTACGATAGAAAATAGCCGAGTTACAGGACAGAGGAGCAGAGTAATGATGTGCGGAAGAGAATAGAGAAGCCTTGGCTAAAGCAGAGCTACAACAGATTGGAGTTGAGTAAAGACTAGAGTGATGTGCAGCAGAAAAGTCTGGAGCAGAGTAGAAAACAGTCTGAGAAAATAGCCCTGATGATGTCATAGTGATGTCATCGGGGTTATCTCAGGCTGGGATTGAGACTGTCAATTTTTTTTTAATGAGAGCTTGCTTTACAGACTAGAGCTGTGAAGCCTGAATTAAGTAGGTATTTAGGAGGATGTGTTGGTCTTGTTGCATTATGGGAAATGTAGGCTCCAGTGGTTTCGGAGATCGACCCATATTTGAGACTTAAATTTAAAGATACAAAATTACAAATCACTTTGCTGATTTTGCTGACTTTGTAGTTGGGTCACTTTCACGCAGCAAGTGAACGCAGCACCATTCACACTGCCATGATGTTCACCACTGATTCAGAACGTCTTCAGTTCAGTAGTACATGGGCCTGTACAAGCAATATTCCCAAGTTTGATAGTTCAGCAAGCACGTATATGCGGCAGTTATCACATTATGGTTCTTTCTGTGTTTTCACAGTCTTTTAATAAGATTTGACAGAGCAAGAACAAATTTTATATTATGCCTGACATGAGAACGGTGCACCCCATCAAGAGTGGAGCTCCATGACTAAAGCTACTGAAATGGCCAGTGCCTATGGTGATTCAGTGCAGCTTGAAGATTCTGTGTTAAAGATTTGTTGGTACTGAACACTAATACTAAAATGCAGGACATATCAGGCCTCTACTGCTTCAATTCTAACTATATTTTTTAAATCTGTCTCTTGTAAGATCTTGAAATGCAACACCAAATCACTGGAGTATGTAGTTAAATCAGAGGTAAAGGAAAACTGCTGTTTATTACAACGTTAGTCCTATAAGTTAGGATGTGACTGTACTCACCAAACAGCTGAGATCTGGGAATACTGTAACATTGTTATAATATGTCTGTCAAGCAGTCAGGTGATCAGGTTTTAAACACGCCATCAGATCAGCTACTTTATTTGGTAAAACTGAACGTGAGAATATCCATAATGTTGCGAATGATCCCTCATCGCAGAGGAAATCCATCCACCCAAAACTATGGCAATTGTGAGGGTCAAAATTGAATAAGGAAGTTTGTTTGTAAGCTGTGATGGATGTTTACAATGGATAGCTTGGGTTGTAAGTTTTCCTTTTCCATTTGTTTTTCTCTCCTAAATACAATTGGCCAATTTAAGGGGTTTGTAAAGACCCTGTCTGATCATTTGACCACTCATGCTCGTTGCCCTGTTGGACCTATTTCTTGCAATATTGCAGCATTCTCTAGATCTCAGCAAATAAAACAACCTTATCATAACCTGCAGAAATGATGGTTGAAGATACAAAAAATAAAAACAGCAGTAGTCGTTTATCTTTAAAGCAGAGTAAAGAATAATACAATAAAGTAGAGTTATTACTATGTGGAGAGGAGTAGAGAACAGTAAAGTCCCAGTACAGTAGAGAGGAGCATAGCAAGGATGAGTTAATGCAGAGTTAAGGCAGAGTAGACAGTTTAAGAAAATATATGTTTTTCTCTTGGAATATTTTTGTGACGTCTATCTGGGGTGAAGCTAAAGAACATAATATACCTGCACTGTGTGTGTGTGTGTGTGTGTGTGTGTGTGTGTGTGTGTGTGTGTGTGTGTTTATTTATATCTGTGCGTGCATGTGTGTAAAGGAAAGAGTAATGGCCGAAGGCTTTGACAATAGAGCTTCCTGCTTTCAGAGCTGTGTGGGTTTTATCTGCTGCTGTGGAGAGAGCGACTGCCACAGATACTGGATGAAAGCAGGAGGAGGAGAAGGACGAAGGCTGAGTGTGGCACAGACCACAGATGCTGCACAGGAGAGCTCATTAGAGACACACACATACATGTATTTAGTCATACCTACACACCCCAATCATGCATGAGAATGTGCGCACAGTTACACACACACACAAACACAAGCAACATCCACACACACACACATATACACACACACACACACACACACACACACACACACACACACACACACACACACACACACACACACACACACACACACACACACACACACACACACAGCTGCTCCTCCTCACATGACCTGAATTTTAACTGCCAAGGTAGATCAGTGCTTAATTGAGCATGTAAAAGGTTTTTTTTTTTTTCCCAGTGTGTGTGTGCGTGTGTGTGTCTCTGTGTGGGTGTGTGTGTTGCTGGGGGGTTGGGGGTATTAAAACTGTCATTAAGTCTGAATTAAAAGCCAGCACACATCATGTGAACTGTAAGACAAGAGCACAGATGTGAACTGAACACTACACTTCAAAGATAAAAATAAAAAAATCCAAAGAAAAGCGTCTGGTCCTGTCCCGGAAGCACGGAGCTCAAACATTATCATCACTGTAAAACCATTTTTGAGGTGGGAATTTGTAGCTGCTTGTTTTTCTCTCTTCCCCCTCCCTGTTCCTCTGTTAGCTAATAGTCCCACCACTGCTGTTGCTGTGATATGTTTTTTTTTCTTCACATTTCTCATCTCTATTTCAGGCTGCCAAGAAAGACCTCCTTCCTTTGAGTTCTAACTAATATTTTCCTTCTCTACATCAATATCAAGATCATTTTAGGCTTTAACCCCAGTGACATGCTCCACACCATCTTAAAATCTCTGACACTAACAAGAAAACACATGATTTGACAAAACAAAAAAAACTAAAAAAAAACATAACTAGTGTTTTTTCAGGTGCTTTCAGCCACATCTCACAGTATTCATCAGCAGATGGAGTTTGCTTGGGTGTCAGGGAGATAGGTCATCATCATGTGACCTAAGTTCCTGCATGTATCTCTGAAATCCTCTGAAAACTACCGAAATCTTCTGTGGTTTGGAATTTTTCAGATAAACTAAAGAGACAGGGGTTTCTATATGGGCTGAGAAAGGTTCAAATAAAACCCTTTGGACTATCTGAAAAATGTATTGTCAAAAAGCTGAAATCGGGACAGTATCTTTTTTTGTTTTGCTCATGAAAAGTTAATATTTTGGATATACATGGTCACTGACTTGTGGTCATTTGTGTGCGGAGATGACAACGCATTTTTGATCAAAGACGGTGTCTGGCATTGGATGTGAATGGCCTCCTTGATCTTGCGATGACAGCTCATCCATTTCCTTGACAACTGAGCAAACGCTATCCGCCGAAGAAGACCGTGAGATGCTGTTAAAAAATGCCGTTTCAAGGAAGGGAGGGAAGGAAGGAACATAACTGTATAAGCCGTACAGACATGACACTGAAGAGTCAAGAACAAGTGTAGCTCAAAATTTGCATGAGCGTGATGGTGGAGCAGGATCCCTGGTGAGCTCACCGGACAGCTGGTTCTGATGAAAACTGGAGGAGTGACAGAAATGACAGCTGACGGCAGCAGATAAAGGAAGAGATTTTAAAGTTTGACAGCGAAGACTCAAAGACGTCTGACTGAGTGAAGTGAAAGGTGTGAAGTTAACTGTAGCATTTGCTAAGTGGCACTAAACACAAATTACAACTGAGACTGATATGAATGTCATTAGTTTTTGGAGGGATTTGGTCATAAATTAAAAACCAAGCAAATGAAAATGTCACCAAAGTTATTACAACTCATCCTGAGGGGGATATGAATGTCTGCAGCAAATTTCATGAGAATCCATCCAGTGGTTACGGAGACATTTCACTCTAGACTCAGCCTCTTGGTGGTGTTAAGTCAGGGACTCACCAAAGTCATTCCAGTGTATCCTCTGGGCGCCATGAATATCTGTACCAAATTACATAGCAATCCATTCAATAATTGCTGAGTTATTTCAGCGTGGACCAAAGTTGTGTAGCGACCAGCGACAGACAGAGACTAAAACTGACATTTTAGAAAGGGCGAGGGAAAATTAGGCCAAAGCAAACAAAAACCAGCAGGCCTGTGGTTAGACAGTGTGGAGGTAATCCATGTGGTTAACATCGTTGCCCACCATGTCTCCCCGACTTCCTCCATGACTGCCCCGCTGCCGCCCAGATGGGGCCTTTTGGCTCGCAAACACTTAAACACAGCGTGGTGGCTAAAACAAGTCTGAACTTCTTCATCAGCACAAAGACTGGAGTTTGTAAAATCCAGTTCAGTTTAGACTCCTCTCTACTGGGAGATATCCTGTTTCCTCTCTTTTTATGTGGCGTGGTTATTGGCTTGTTTGATCTCTTCACATTAACTGCATCGCCATAAAAACGAACCCGAGAGGAATCTGCTGCCCGGCAAATAATAAGCAAACACAGGAGCCTAAACGCACCACACATCTCGCCCAGTGTGGAGAAATCATGACGCCACTGAAAGCCTCATTATGCTCTTGTTGCTCAATGTGTGTTAAGATGCTATAATAGCTTTCCAGAAGTCGTTTTTGTGTCATCATCCTCATCCGGCCTCCCTTGTGTATTGTGTGTTGTGTGAGAGTGATTGACATTCTTTGTCTGTTTGGCGAGGTGCCTGACATTTCTAAAAGTCACAGCTCACATTAAGGCTGAGCCAAACCTCCTTGCATGTGTGTGTGTGTGCGCATGAACTTGTGACTATGTGCAATGCATATGCAGTAAGTGTTGTAAAACAGTGATTGAATATTTATTCTCCGAAACTTTGAGCATAAACAGCTTCACATATCCACTTTCACTTCCTGCGGTGAAATATATGTTCAATATTCATTATTTATAACATTTTGTCAATACAGCATCTACTCTGCTGCCACTGTGCAGCCATAAAGCAAATCAAAAAAAAAAAAAAAAGGCAAAGACCAAACATCTTTATCCTGCAACGTCAGTTCTAGTGTGCTGTTGATCTCCGGGTGTTTTCACATGTTCAAATGAGCTTCCCGGAGCAGCTCCCCGAGGCCTTTGCAGTAAAACTCTAACAGTTGTGGTTAGTGCTTCTGCATCTCTTTCCTGCTCCTCCTCCTGTCGCGTTCTGAGGGAATCGGAGATGCAATAACAGCCGGATGAATCTCCCACTGCTCTGTTTGTCTCTGCTTTCCCCATCACTCTCACAGCACTGACGAGGGCCCTGTCAAAAAACTTGTCTGTAAATGTGCCTGCTTGTAAAATAAACACAGTGACTGGAGCCGGAGCATCAGTGATAGGCCTTACACCGCTGCTAGCATTTCTGTGTGTGTGTGTGTGTGTGTGTGTGTGTGTGTGTGTGTGTGTGTGTGTGTGTGTGTGTGTGTGTGTGTGTGTCTGTGTGTGTGTGCCAGTGATTCCAATTTGAATATACTCTCTTCTTTGTCACACAAAAGTATTACAAAACACGCCATTGTGTTAGGGTGCCAACAAAACTGAGCCAAGAACTAACGTTTGCAACAGGATTAGAGGCCAACCCAAATGCAACTACGTGTTTACGCACTAAATACGATTAAATATGACTAATATATGTTCTCTGAGAAATCAAACAGCTTTGTTTAATCAGAATTTTTGCATTAAAATGGAGATTTTGGAAGAACGATTTTTTTTGTGTTTTGTGCAAATTACTGTGAAACAAAGAAAAACACATGAACAACAAGAGTACAGTGAGGTCTGCAGGCGGCTGAATAAATGAATGAACATTAGCCTCGAAGATGTTGAGCTGGCTCAGGCCTCGTCACATACTTTGTGTCTTGCCTTCTTACTCAGTTCTGCAGATTTATGTGCTGACAAAAACAAAAAAGCTTTTGTGTCAGCTAGAGGTGCACTTATCCCATATTTGCACTAAAATCATTGTCAGCGCTGCAGATCCCAGGTTACAACAGAAAATAAGACAATGTCCACGATTCTCTGTGATATCTACGTCAGGAGACAAACTGAGAGTCTGCACTGTTCAGTAACAGTAATGGCCGGAATCAATACTTGTTATTGGAAACTCTTGTACCTCTGTGGCCTGGAAACTGATCAGTGGCACTGTGGACAGAAGATCTGCCCTTAGCTTCATTTCCAGAGGATCAATTTCCAGATGAATTACAACACGTCTTCCTCCCTACAGTTGACCTCGTTTATCGCCCCAGTCAGACACCAATTCTTCAGTACAAGTTTGAGTAGAAAAGCACAACAGTCGCCTATAAAGATGGGTCATATTTACAGTATGTAGGTGCCTTCACTTCCTCTGAAGTGTCTCTATTTTCTGAATTTATAAAAGAAGCAGTTCAAACCACAAGGCCAATACTTTGAGTATTTCAGCACATGCTTCAGATAACACCATCATCACATTTTATCCATGTTTAATCTGTTTTTACCCTTATTTCCCCTTAAAGCTGCTACAGTTGCTTTAACTAGTTTAACAACGGATGAAATGATGAACCCACTGGGCACCACCAACCCGCTAACTCTGCAGTTCTTTGGCTCGACGGTGCTTTCCGTGTCTCTCAGCTCATTGTTTTGGTTTTACGGCTCGCAACTTTACTGTTGTGGTTCACTCTCACCGCTCGCATCAACCTCGTTTCCAATCCCAGCCACAGAAGGCGGGAGCCCCTGAGATAAACCCACTGTACCTGCTGCCTCGCCAGCACTAAACAGCAGACAGACAATGTTAGCATCTCGCTAATGAGCACAGTGGAGTGTTTAGCAGCTAAAGAGACAGATATTTATAGGAAGACAGAGCTAAAAGGTGACCAGACAAACAACTCCAAATAAATGCGCCACGTGCGTAACAACTGTAATATAGTGTTGTGTTTAAAGCTTGGGCCAGTAGCTTTAAGGCCAGAAATAAAACAGTATCTGGACATATCATATACTGTATCATGTATCAGGCTCCTCATTGAAACCATATAATGTTTGAGTGAATTATTAAAACCCAAGGGTTGAACTTTTCTGCATGTCTCGTCCATTCCTCAAAATTCAGCCTGGTAACTCTGGAAACTGAATAAAGTTATGCAGGTTTGAACCGAGTTTGCCTGAACTGCAGCAGTTGATAATGACTTAGCCAGAGGCAAGTCAGTAGGGTTAAAATGAAGGTTGCAAAAAAGCTGTTCTCTCTTCAATGACTTGAATGAGGGAAATGAATAGCGGTACTTTCCTTAAATAAAGATTTTTAGTTCATTTTAGAGTCATCCTGATCACCATGATTAGTGGCTCTATTAAGATTCCAAAACCAACTCCTGCCTCCATTACACAAGGGAAGATGCATAATTCAAAACCATCTTGAGCGCGGAGACTGCAGACCTACAGTATGATGAATGACAAAGAGGAGTCTGCTGCCGCTCTACTCACTTTATCATTGAGAGAAATCAGTGGAGGAGCTGAACCTGTGGTCAGACGGCCTTGGTCAGAGCTGCCGTCAGCAACAAACAAGCTTTTTTCTTTGTTTATAATATGCTAACGAAGACTGATTCTGTTTGGTTTCTATTGACCCCGCTGCAGTGGTGACATGCTGGCTGTGTAGCGTGGTTGTTAGGTGCATCTGAGGCAGCTGTGTTTTCACTGAGCAGTTGTTACTGCTCAGCATCAGTCAAATGTTACTCCTGCACACATTAATTGGATGGATGGATGCATTGATTTTTGTCTCATTGGGATGGGGTTGTATGTGATTGAGCAAGTTGTCATGGTTTGTAAGTGTGTGTGTGTGTATGTGTGTGTTTGTGTTTGTGTGTGTGAGAATGTGAGAATGTGTAGAAACAGGGGATGTGAGGATGTGACACGAGGGTATCAGGGGTTTTAGCTGATGGTCAGACTGTCATTGTAAGCTCATGGGTAAATTCTAATTTAATTCACAGACGCCGGATCAACCTTTGAGGTTTATGTAGGATTATGGTCATATAAAGTACACCCCCCCCCCCCCTCTCTCTCTTTCACCCCCCACCCCCACCCCCCCTTTGAATGGGGGCGCTGGAGCCGTCTGCCTGTCACCGCTTGCCTCTTTGTTCAAACTGATTCTGCTTCTCTCCCTCAGCGTAGCTGCTGGCGAGGAGGGGGACGGAGGGAGCACCTTGCTGTGCGTGTGAGTGTGCGCGCGTGTGCGAGTGCATTTATTCCCGACATTCAGCGTGTGAGGATGAACGGCGCATAAGGCTGCTGCTCAGTGAGGAGAGGATAACGCTGAAGACGGAGTGTAAACTCCGAGACGCGGAGCGCTTGTGCACACGCTCTCTCCTCTGACACTGCAAAGTGCTGTTTCACCCTTGTTTCGTCGCTCGCCGTCTCTGCACCCTCTGGGAGCTTTGGAGAGCACCTGCACTGAGGCGCAAGGCTTTCGCCCACATTCCAGGGGATTGCACCATTAAGACGCACCTCGTTTTTGCCAAGGTAAGAGCGAAAGCAAGAGGACGATCTGCTTCGCATGCACGCTTTATGAAACCAATCGTTTGGTCAGTGTGTCATATCTCAAGTCACCGGGTGGCAGGAGGCTCCTGAGACCCCGCAGCTCCTGGAAGACGATGTGAAGTGTCTCAGTTTTTTGCTTACCATATGAAAACGCACTTTTGGTTAAACTGGAGCAAAAAAACAGTTTTTTTGAGTGCTTTTCTCACTGCCCGTCCATGCAACATCAAATCATATGCATATGCAATAAGTGTAAGTAATAAGTATTTCATGTGGACCAATCAGTGCATTTCCCCTCGCATGATCGTCGCCTCGGCTTCACACAAATCGCACCAGTTTGGGATATCTTTAATTATTTACTGGTCAAAGCTTTTAATATTGGTCTATATTTACGACCCGTGTACGGGCATGCATTAATCATCAACTCGCCAAGTAACCTTGTTAGCGTGTCCTTTACAAGACACGCCAAGAGATCTTGTCTTCATACCACAAGAACTTTGTTGCTTTGGTTCACACACGCACACGTCTAATAAACCTTCCTTTACAGATGCCAAAATTAAAAGAAATCAAAGGGGGAGGATGCCTTCTGTCAGGTGATGCAATTGTGGAAGCAGATCTGAACACTTGAACAGGTGTTTGTGAAATCTATTATGTAAAGCAGAGCCCTTTGGTGAACAAACAACATGTGTTGAATAAGTGCCAAAATCTGATCTTATACTGGTCCACCTCCAGAGCTGTCACCTGGGCATGACATTAAAGATACTGCTGTGCACGGAAACTGAATTACCAGTGATCACTGTGCGACACTAACTTTGCTTTGGTCCTTTAAAATGACAGAAATGAGAGAAAGAAAGTGACCTAATGAAGGTAAAATGAGTGATTGCCTGGTGCCAAGCCGGTGAATAGATCTTTGAGAGTGTTATATTGATGACTGCCTGCTCTGTAAACAAACACTGGGCATGTACAAATCACAGTGAAGGAGGAGAACAGTTTGGGTCACCTTGACAAATGAGCTGTATTGTCTGAGAATATGAGAGCCCCCGCAGCCCAATAAAGCCCATTCTGTTTCTATTCACCGCTCCAGTTTGGAGGAGTTCAAGTCTTTTCTTCTCTGGCCTTGTTAGTGCGCCCACTACCAGCTGTGTGTCAGTGCCATAAAGCAGGACGAGGTTAACTAGGCAACGCCACGTTATAGACGAGCTAGAGCTGAGGAGAGAGGGAACATATGTGTGTGAGAGATAACAGAGTGTGCCTGTGGGGCGAGGAGAGAGGAGAATGGTGAGGAATGAGGCTAAGAGACCCAGCTGAAAGTTTACAGCATGCATTTTTCATTCTGTCCGGATGTGTGTGTGTGTTTGTGTTGTTTGAAAGGGCCGTGTGGGGATCCATGTGTCCCGGCACGCACATACAGTAGTTGTGTGTATGTAGATGACTGCACTTATACGAGCAGAGGGATCAGACATCGGTGTTGTGAGGAACAGAAGAGTCTGATTCAAAAATAGAGTACAAGCTCAGTTCAGCTGCCTCGCTGTCTGTTGCTGCACACTTTGCACTCAGTCAGCCTCAGTATTGTTTATCATGTCTGGCTGTGAGCCGTCTGCAATTCAAGGAGTCACTTTGCATCAGTGGAAAATGGAAAAAAGAGTCATGTGAGGTGCCTTTTAAACAGATGAAATACTGTAGAGCTGGAAAGACTGGTCAATTAATCAATTAATCAATCGACAGCAAATGATTGGCAGCAAGTTTATGTCATTGTTCAAGCAAAAATGCCACACATACCCTTGTTCCAGCCTCTAAAATGTGAGGACCTGCTGCTTTTCTTTTCGTCTGATATAATAGTAAACTGAATATATTTAGGTCTAGTTGGAGAAAATGATTTTCTTACATTTGATACAACAATAATCTGTAGATTTATCAATAGTTAACACTGGACCAGAAACAATTAGTCAATTAATTGATTGACAGTAAATTAATCAGCAAATGTTTTGATAATCAATCAATCATTTGAGTTATTTTTCAAGGCAAAACAGGCTAACCATTTGCTGGCAGCCTCTCAAATGTGAAGATTTGCTGTTTTTCTCTGTTATATCATTGTCAGTTGAATATCTTTGGGTTTGAAGACATTACTGTGGCTTTGGGAAACTGTAGTCAGCATTTTTCACTATTTTCTGACATTTTATAGACTAATTTGAAGATTAAATCAATCATGAAAATAACCATTAGTGGCAGCCCTAAAATATAATAGCCGGATTTTCAGAATGAAATGAATCAGAGGAGACAGTTTAGCCCTGCTGGTCATAATTGTGCTGTTTTTTCCTCCAGTTTCCTGGCATGAATGCATTTGGAGAACCTTGCTGATGGTTTATTTTCAGTGGAAGCTAAAGGTAACTCTCATCCGGGGTTTGATATTAGTCTCTATGGTATGAAAGTGCCCATTCTAATATGTCACTAAGGTGATTATGGGGTGTATTCCCCCCTTATAGAGTGTTAATAGCTAACAGAATGACACTATATAAATGCAAATTAGTACCAGCACTTGGTTACAGAGGCCTTGGAATGATGAAAATAAGCTTCCCCTCAGAGGCTTGTTTCTTTATGGTTATGCTGCCCTGAAAATGCATTGATTTTGTTTAGAACTGATGGGTAGCGTTGTATAATTCAGTAAAATTATGAGACTTCTTTGTTGCTCTAACTGTATTTCATGAACCAGCAGATCCAACCGTGAACTAGACTGTGAACTAAAGTGGGAGTTTTATGATCTCTTTGAACTTTGTGGTCTGTTTACAGCCAGAAGGGGAATAGGCTTAAGACTAACAATGACTTCACAGTGACTGGAGCAAAAACTGTCCACGTTTTCAGCACTGGACAGCTCCCAAATCTCAGAGCCGAATGATCCGGCCACGAACATTTGTCAAATAGAAAAAGAGCAGTGACCAGTTTGTGTTTTGAGCTGCTGGATTTGGACGTAAAGTCTCCCTCTCTCCCCCTCTCTCTCTGGAATATTGAAACCCTCCCGTCAAATGAGTCCCCAGCCGCCAAACCCCAAAAGGGATTGGACAAACCAATCCATCAATCAACTTCAGTCTTTAGCTTGGGAGGGACTAAAGCAGCCCACCAGGCCAATCACTACAAGCGTAGATGAGACCACAGCTGAACAGCTCACCCACACAAAGAGAGAAAGGTCCCTCTCTTTGTCTTTGACCAGGGGGGCTCTCCTCTAAAGTAGTGACTGGTGCAAGACAAATGTTTGGCTTTACAGTTGGATAAGAAGAAGCTCTTCAAGGCAGCACCAAAGTTTTATCAGCCTGTGCAATGTAGAGATGAGTTGAATGATAAGTCATTTTCAAAGAGATAGTCAGGCTTAACAGTCATTGCAGTTGTGTTACTTTTTTATTTTTTCCCTTCTTTTGAAAAATCTCCTCTCAGCTATTATTTCTTGTTATTATTTCTGTTAACTGCTGATTTGAGAATAAAGAGACAGCTTCTGCCTCTCTGGGCATTGGCATTGGTGATAAAATGCTTGAAGGACAGAGCTCTTTCTCTATTTTTTTTTTCCATACCTAGTTCATAGTCCACAGAGTTAGCACATCATTAAAGAACAGGAATTCTTGGGTGAAGTCCCATCAGTGTCTATGTTTGTGTCTATTATTCCATCCTGTGGATGAAAACATGGCCTTCTGGTAGCTCTCATGATCCAAGACAAACAGTGTGAGTGTGTGTGGAGCTGTGGATCTAATATACTCAAGATGATAGCCGCATCTCATGCACCTGATCCTTTATTGGCTTTGTCACCAAGAGCCAACCTCTGAACCTTCACCTTTGACCTGTATTTTTTTTTTTTTTTTTTTTTTTTTTTTTTTTAAGACACAGCTGGTGTAGTGGCCAATTAAAATCACTGTCCCCCTCCATATTGCTATTTACGTAAACAAATATTTTACCTGCAATACATTTGAACCTCATCATGCTTCTGATTCTTTAAAGCTGCTCTAATCAATATTTTCATTGTTACAATGAATTACATGTAATAAAATTACAACATGTGGCCTTAATATGAAAGGAGTCATTAATGGTGTCAAAGCCCACAGAGAATTATCACCCAACTCTACAGAGTGGTTTTTAAATTAGAACATTCTGGTATGCCTATCCAGCAGCAAATAGCAGGCAGACACAGTTAGCAACTAGCTATGGAAGCGATTCTAAAGTGTAAAGAATTATCTTAGCAATAACACCAGCGGTAAGCCAAAGGGATACAGAGATAACACTTTTTCCCCCGGGATGACGGTGGACATTGGACATCATCAATTTTGTGCCGGCTCCATCCAGACAGTGGGTCCTAACATATCCAAAAACGTTGGAGCAAATTTCTAAAAAGGTATTCTTCGGGTAAACTGGCCGCACTTTATAAATCTAAATGCTTACATTCCCATCTGAGAAAATATGAAAACCTAGTAAAATGATATGATAACAGTCCAAGGACAAAAAATTGTTATAGCTTTGAGCCTCAATTGACCATGGATAGCGCCAGATCAAGCTTTTATTTTGGTACTTCCGCTGAGCAGCAGTGTGAATTTGCACATTAGCTAAATATTTTGTTTCACCAAGATTTATATTAAACATATAACAATTCCATTAACTTTACATTTATTTTTTAAAGTAAATATGACAAACGTTCACAAATATTGCTGTAAATCTGGTTAAAAAAAGAAGACGACTTTTTAAAATTATTTAGAGCTAAATGTGGCAAAATGTTGCACTTAATTTCAGTAATTAATAACTAAACTAATTAATTTGTACAATTGGCAGCTAGCTGGTAACTAGCTGGTAAAGATGGATTGAAGCATTTAGCAGCTAAAGAGCCAGATATTTCCTTCAGGAGTTGATGGAGACCAAAAATAGAGCTAAAAGCTCAGTGAATATTGGACCTCCATTCATCTGGTGTCCAGACACATGACTCCAAATAAATGATAAAGTTGCTCCACGTCAATTGGATGTGTCAATTAGCCAGTGTTTGCTAACATGTTTGCTGCATGTATGTTTACATCTACTGTAGAGGTTTATGTCAATGTTGTGTTTACAGCTTGTTGCACTGCTCCCATGTGGCAAAAACAATTAATCAAAACATGTTTTAAAGGGATTTTTGACAGTATTTAGTTTGTATTGTTCAAATACACTTCACATAAGTTTATGCCAGGGAAAGAAAAACAAATACATGAAATATTTAAGTAAAAATCAAAATGGTACAAGTAAGTCAAAATTATGAGATACTCAAAATTATTAAATAGAATGTCATAATTATCACATAAGTCAAAGTTTTGAGTCAAAAATGCAGTATCTCAAATCTTAGTATCTATTAATTTGCACTTACTATTTCAAAATTCTGACTTGCCATGAATATTTTTTATTTTTGTCAATATTAACTTTTTATCCACTTTTTATTTTTAAAGTCACTCATAGGACAAATTTTTATTCTCTATTAACCTTTTTTCTTTTTACTTTTTTACAACAATTTTATACGAAATTAATCAGCTTGGTTTTGCTGTGAAGTCCTTCTCTACAATAATAGAACATTTTAAGTAAAAGGTTCACTGGTAACAAATGAAATGATGACCGTGTGACTTGATCTTTTATGATGCATTACAGATGCAGACAATGAGACATGATTGATTCCACTGAGGCCGCTGCCTGGTTTCCATTTCCTCTAAAAGCTATGTTACAATACTCTCACACATTCATGTGCACACTTATACATAGTGTGGCTCCCTCATGTGTTATTCAAATACATTTAGATTGATTTTTTGTCAAACTCGCAGTTGGCTAACATGCACTGAACCTCACATCATCAAACCTACATCTTACTCACATGCGCGCACACACACACACACACACACACACACACACACACACACACACACACACACACACACACACACACACACACACACACACACACACACACACACACACACACACACAACAAAAATACACCTATGGCGCTGGCAGAAAGAGGCTTAGGATGAACAGGTGGAGAGAGAAAATGAGTATATCTGAGATCATTTGCTGCAGGTCTGTTGAGTGTAGCTCTACAGCAGCTTAATAGCTCTACAGGAAGGTCGGAAACAGATGGATGTCATAAGAGCTGTCAATCTCTCTCAGGTACGAAAAAATCATTGGTGATACATGCATGAAACATTATAATTTCAACAATACAAAACAATATATTTCCTCTTGGGTAACTGTACAGTGAATAATTACTGAAAAGAAAAGTTGTAACAACCAACTACAGCACCTATATCCTACTTGTAACTCCTCCCTGTCCTGTGCTTACTATATTTGTCAATCAAGGGTCCTTCAGAGTGATCTACATTTGCTTCTCTCTGCACTTTACTGCACACACACATCTTGCCAAATTTTAACTTGGCCTCCAAGCGTGTTATCGAGCCGGTTTAAGTAACCCCGGTCTCCATGCCCAGTGGGATCAATGGTTTCAGTGTGAGAGGATGGAGTGTGTAATCTTGAATCGGAGGGACCAGCAGCTTTCCAAAGTCCTCTCGCCATCTGAAGCCCAGGCCAGAACTGCATGAGTCATTAGTTGCTTTGAGTGTGATTAGTCACCACACAGGCACACTCAACACAAAGGCTATCTGTGTGTTTATGTGCAGGAATTTAATATCTGATTCAGCTCAGTTCACTCTCCCTCTGAGGTGTCCTTTTTTTCTATTTTTAATTTCTTGAGCAATTAAAGTTCATGCATGCTGGTTTTATGTCTTTTTTATGGCACCAAATCATGACTGCAACATGTATTTTTTTCCTGTCTTTACAATTCATTAATGAAAATTGCCTCTGTGTAAGCAGAAGTTCAAATTTCAGCCACACATCTATTCAGGATGCACCGGCTGCAGCCTTTTTCTCATAAACAACAAATTAAGAAGAATTATAGAGCTCCAACGCAGCTTTTCTGAGGAGCTTTCATCATGTTAGTTTATTATTGTCACGACGCTGATAAAAATGACCTTCCTTTCATTCCTCTTCCTTCATCCTCTTCCTCTCCCAGCCCACCACTTTGTCTGTCACTCATCTGGAGCTGTTATTCTGCTGTTCACTCTGCCACTCTCTCTAGAGGTAATAGTTTTGTGAGACATGATTAAAGAAAAAGGGTAGGAGAGAAATCACCTTCTCCTGTCAGGTACCAATAGGGGGAAACAAGACTAACAGTTTAACCCCTTACAGTAAAACCAACTCTACTTCAGTCGTAAAGGCTAATGGTACAGATTTATCTAAAGTCCTCAAGCCTCTCCCCATATTTTTAGACATTAATTCCTCTTGTTGTCATCATGCTGTTGGGCAAAAAAGGTTTACTTACTATAAAAATAAAAAGTAATCAGAAATTAGAGTCCAAGCTCTCTTCTGTTGAAGGAAGAAAAATATTCTATCAAATGGCAAGAGTTTTAGCCTTTCCAAAGCCAAAATCATAAAAGTAATGAATTCAACAGTGTGTTTATCTGCTCAAACATAAGCTGTAAACATTAAAAACTAGTAGTAGAGTAAGTGTATTTGTGTATTACTGCCATCAAAGACTATTGTTTTGCGGGGTTACTTTTTGCATAACAAAAAAACATGTCCAGGACCAATCAGGTCTCAAATCGCCAAATGGAGAGTTTAGACAAATGCTATTCTGAACTGTAAATCACTTTTGCTGAAGTGAGACATATTATTTGAAAATATGAACAATAAAGCTCTTTCTCTTATTGTTGCTTTCCAAGTAGGCCTATATTATTCATAAACATCCTATCACTGTTATTTCTATGACAAATAACATTTAAAGAGGACCTGTTATGCTTTTCCAAGTTTTCCCCTTTCCTATAGTGTAATATATCTGTTTTTTTGTGCATGTAAATGGTCAACAAAGTCGCGAGGCTTAAAGTACACACCAAAAGGAGTACCTCAGTCGGGGCGAAAACCCACTTTATCATTTGCATGAAACACCTCATTGGGGTCCAGGCCTTACTTCCTAGACCTATTGACGTCATATGTCCCTCAGTGTCACCCACCTGCAAGCTGGACACCTCCTGCAAGCTTGGCACCTCCACACAAGGCACAGCACACAACTACTTAGATCATAAAGACTGTTCTCACATGCCTGGTGAAATATATGCTTTGCATGCTCTGCCAACGGCAGAACCACAACGAACCCATTGGCTGGAATTCATTTTTACCACCGACCCCTCCACGCTTCCAAACATTTTACTGTGTGCCAGGAAACATATCTATTGGGAAACAGATTTGGACATAACACCGGCAAACAGGACTGCTTCAAAAAACTGCGCACAGTTCAACACCGCGATGTTTATTTCTGAAGGAAGGGGCAGTTCGTGGATTTGTGATTTTAAACTCCATAGCCGGCGACCGGATGGCATTAGTAAAAGCAGTGAAGCCACAAGCACAAAGATATAGAAAAGTTAAATCTTTATCAATATTGACCATACCTTGATAGCTTGGAAATTATCCTCAATTCTACCATTCATTTTCATTAACTATGATCATAAACGTATACTTCGCTTAGATTTACCAGTATTATAAACCAGGAAGCAGTGGGGACTCCCTACCTTTTTAAGTCGGATTGTCTGTTGGTTCCTGTCCATTCCGCGATTACTTATATTCCTTTAGTCCGTAAAAGTCCACAGATTTAAAAAAGAAAAAAAAAATCTAAACGTTTTTTATTTTTTTTACGTATGAATATTGTCACGTGAAGTCCAATGCAGACTGTCCAGCGACTTTATTCGCAGCACTTCTCTTCATAATTCTGCCTCTTCCCTCCTTCCGGCTGCTCGGCAGTGGGTATGCTTGTTTTCCTGCTCCAGTCTAGCTTGCAAAAGTGGATCGGGTCAATCATCTAATAGTTCAAGATCGGATACGGCAAAACCGACGCCATTGTGACAGCCACAAACATTTGTTTCCAGCTGCTGAGAAAGGCGGGACTAGTTGTAATCAAGCATGCTGGGCTCTGATTGGTTAGCTTCATAGGGGCGGTGGGGGGCCTTAAAGAGCCCTGAGCTCTAATACAGGCATTCAGACAGAAAGTACAGTATAAGAACAAGACTAGTTAAAAACGTATTATATGGCTGGACTGCCTATGGTCAAATACTGATTTTATAACTGCGACTGCATATGACAAAATCACCAAACACATAAATTAAAGAAAAAAATTGTGCTGTGATATCAGCTTTATTTACTTATAAAATGATCACTCAGAGAGAACGTAAAAAGAGACAAACTATCTTTCTTATTTTGTCTCTCACAAACAGCACAGCCTCCGTCTGGGATCCACTATAATTCTGCCTTTATTTACCTGCGTGACAGACTTTTATTAGAGGCAGGTGTTTTTGTCTAACTCCCTTGGTTTGATATGAAGAATTGGTCAGAGCAATGTTATAGTATGAAGCCTCCTTTTCAGTCGCTCCCACTTGCCCTGTTAAAGTTACTGCATTACGTGTTAATACAAACTCAGCAGTTCCTGTAATCATTTCAAATTTAAATTTCTCTAGTGTTTCATTAGGCAGAAACTCTTTATTCTTTTAATTCCTGTGCTGCAGTAAGTGTATTGTACCATTTCCGGTTGCCAGTGTTACTGTTGTTTACATGCTATTCAGATTTGCTAGTTTCTTTACCAATTATGATGCATTCTCTCTTTCCCTCCCTCACTCCTGCTCTCTCTGCTCAGTGTGGCTTATGTTTAGTTATTCCTCTGCCTCCTTTAGTAATATTGATACATGTAATGAAAGTAGTTTATGGGCCGCAATGGTGGCGAGGCTCAGTGTAGGAGGCGCACCTCCACTTCCCTGTGGCTCGGTAGACTGCCCTTAACAAGGGGTGTAATCCTAACCCCCAGTTGGCATCCAGATATTGTCCAGTCATGTACCAGGTTCTGTTTGAAAAAAGTCTCTAAATCTATCGACAATTTGCTAAGTTGGCTACACTGCAGGCTGTAAACACTCCCTAACAGAAGTTGTAAGCACCAGAAACTCAAACTCAGTGACAAGGCACTAGGCTGACCAGGGGTAGAAATATCCTCAGTCAGTCAGTCAGGGACATTCCCGATTATAAAAATAATTTATTTTTGGAACATTGAATCATGTAAATATAGTTTAGCAGATGCCAAGAATAAAATGATGAAGACTAAAAATGGCCATAATATGTCCTCTTTAAATTACACTTTAATTTATAATGCTATATTATAATACCAGGATGACCCTGCTATACAAGAACAAGGCTGCTCTTGTGTTGGTTATCTGAATGGCTCATCAGCTGGTGAAGAAGCAGACCTTTTACCAGGGACATGTGGTTTTATTCAGCTAGATCACTACTTTTAGCATACTACTATGTGGCTATGTACTGCAGCCATCAAATGCATATAGAGGACCTTTCTTGTATAAAACAACACTAACATCATCTGGAGACAGATTTTCACATAACTGTTAACTAAAATTGCCAGTAGCAGTTGTGATTTCAGAAAAGAGAATCAGTTGTTGCCTGTTAAAAATGAGAAGTCTGTTTTTGTCGAGGTCTGTAAAAAAAAAAGATTTTGAGTGGTAGGCCTACATCTGACCCCATTATTGTGAACTACTGTACATATGTGTCATGCTGTCTTGCAGAATGTAAAGAGTTAAGCAAACTTAAACGGACATTTAACAGAGGCTAGGCACCAGGTTTTGTACTCATGTTGTTGTGTATGTGTTTTACTACACAGAAGTTGAGATCCAGTGACACTCGGCTTTGGCTGGGGGTTTGATGTGCAACTTCATAGTGGTTGTACTATTACAGTGGCATGTGTGTTTCTGCTTGTGTCATCACTTAACATGGGACTCAACCTGGCCTGATTAAGTAAACCTTTGCCGTCTGTGAACACACACACACACACTTCAGTGTAGCATGGCAGAGGCATTGTAAGCAAAAAGCTGTCGTGCTGTGCTCACAGCCACAACAGCAGCTGAGATGACATTTTCCACACATTTCATGCTTTTTCTTCAAGCAATTTTCCCACCAACTGCGGAACTGAAGGAGATTTGGGTCGAGGGGCCTGTCTTGCCTGCGTCATGATGATCATGAGGCCAGTTGGTCTCCTGCTTCAACAGATTGACAGCTTAGTGCTGAACCCTAATGTAGGTCTGCCAGCCTCGTCTGGTAGCTCTCTTTGGATCTCTGTCACTCCGCTCGCTGGCTCTTACAATGAACTGAGAATGCGTCCTATTCAGACGACATCGTGAAAATGTGTCGGATGGACATTCGCATTGAAGTCCACTGAAGCATTTTAGAGACTTCTGGCTCGAGACACAACTGTGCCTGTGAAAGTGAAGAGGGGCGATTTAGAGGGAGACGTTCACAACATCTGATGTCTCATCCTTAACAAAAGGTGGCACTGGTTAGTATGCGGCTGGTGCGATTGCATGGCCAGTGCACTGTATGTTGTAAATCCCCTCTGGTAAAACTTTGAATGGCTGCTGTCTATAGGAACATCGTTTGTATGTTGTATAGCAGCCATAGAGATGTCCATAGGCTGAACTCTGAATTCTGTTGCTGTGGATAGTGGCTGTTGGGCCCCTGCCAGTCCCAGGCACTCAGATACAACACTCTCTAATGCGCTCTTCTTGCAAGACTGGGCAAACTCCTCTGTGTCACGACCCTCTCCAAACCTTTAGAAATCTCTTGTCACCCACCCAGCTAGCTCAACCAATACTGCAGGCCTTCAACATGCAAAGAGTCCAACGGCTCAACCCCAATCTGTCACAGCCCATCACAAGGTCCTAACCCACCTTTATGGTGGGATGCCTCAAAGTGTGTGGCACAGCGGGGTCTGACCCTCACCAGAATCCCCTTTTTCAAAAAGTCCAAGACCGACTTGGTAGACCACTATTAAAACTCACACAACAAATTGTTGTTTAATGAAAAGTATTGTTTGGCAGGTGTCACAAAGTGCTTTACTGTCTGAGAGGAATGTTTTTTCTTTGCCTCACACGCTCCACTTTTATTTGGTTGAACGTTTTACTGAGCTTTCACATGGTCGGAGAAGAGAGCCACCATTATTCCTGTAATTTACAAAGGGTTGAGTTGGTGTTGCATAATCTTCTTTCTGAGCATTGGGATGCTGTTGGCATGAATTGCTGTTACCTTGGTGAATGCAAAGAGGCCATTTGCTTTCTTGGATTAATTATTTACTTTATGTAACTGAAATCCTGACAGTCCAAACATGGACTGATTTGTCTCAGATTATTTCAAATTCTTCAAATGGTCTTCTAGCAAGCCCTGGTAATGCAAAGTGAAGTCAGGAGGGAACAAAGAACCAATATTTTGTCCACAAATAAATAATTTAGAGTTGTTTAAGTTGCTTAACTCCCCTTGAAATCAGCATTACTGTAGAAAACAAAGCTGTGTTTACTTCAAACAGCATATTCTCCTCTTCATCTCCATTTCATACCAGTACGGGGCAATAAAGCTCTGTCTCAGGCGTCTCTCCATTGAGCTGAGAAGCTTTGGGCCCCAAGCCAAATCCTCTGGCAAAGTCAGCAGCTCATTTCTGATGTGTGGTAGGATTTCCTCTTGTTGTGCTGTAGGAATGCACCACAATCACCTTTTCACTGCAGTATACTGAAAGTTAATCCTGGTTTAGATATACTTTGGAGAATGACCGTTTGGATGTTATAAAAGATTCAGTCCAATTTTTCTTCATCAGATATATCTGTGTGTGGCATGAGATCAAATCACTTTACAACGTGAGATAGTCTATTTTAGCCATGTACAAGACCAGTGTTGGACCTGGAGCTCAGGTAGTAGAGTAGGTGAAAAATATAAGTCGCTGTCAACAAAGGCATCTGCCAAATAAATGTAATTTAGCTATAAAGGGAGAAATCTCTGTCACGAGTGGATTGCTGAGGACCAGAGGAAGCGCAGTGTCAACTGTGAAGTTTTTTAGATGAGCGGTTCCTTAGAAATATACTTTTTATTTTTTATCTCCACCAAAATCTGATATATTAGGATCATTAACAGGTGGGACAAGTAATTTATGCACCATCATCTAATGTTGTTATTCATCTGTTGTATTATTCCTCATTCTTTTAACGTCCATTTATGAGTGAAAAAATGGCTTAAACTAACATTACAAACTGTAAATCATTTTAAATATTTTATTTGCTGATGCAGAAATACATTTGCCAGTGCAGTTTCTTAACTGCATTGTACTCCAGTGATTAAATCCATGTCAAGTTCTCTAGTAAAAATACTGATTCTGCAGTTTATGGAAATGGTTGCTATGACACACATTGAGTAAGTCAATCTACATTCGCATGCCAAATTATTAGATACACCTAGATAAAACTAATGCAGTATAATACAACAGGGCAGCAATAAATCCTCCCCTTATGAGGATTAGAGTATTCAGTTTTTATTGAATCTGTTTGAGAGAGGTGTTGATTTATTTAAATAATCATTCTGGAGGCTGTAATTTGCTACACAGTGAGTGTGTAGTTTGCATGTCTCCATGTCTGCGTGGGTTATCACAGTGTGCTCCGCTTTCCTCCCACAGGGCACAAAAATGTGCAATTAAAGGTAAATTAAAGACAAGACACTTCCTCTAGCCATGAATGTATTTTTCCTGTTACATTTTTTAATATAATTTTGGATTTTTAGGTATAAAACACATAATAAAATTCATCAGGCAGAAGTTATCCTGCGGTCACAGAAACCAAACCGTTTAAGGCATGACAAATTCTGGAAAATACAAAAGCAGATAGATGCCTCCAAAAACCCGTACAACACTGACAGTTCCAGACTAAAGTAGTGGCAGTAGTGTTTTCTCTGATGCACCAGTAGCAGAATTTCTTTTTCCTGTTTTCAGCCAATTTTCGCCATTTCAGCCCAAAATTGCACAAAATGAACCTTGCTTTTAACATCACTGAAGACAACATGTAAGGAATTTTTTTAATGAACAATGGGCAGATGTAGGGTCTTTTTTTATGATTAATCATGTGATCACTCTGCTGTTTAAGAATACTCTTACACTAGGAGTAAGACAATAAATGTGACTCATTCTTCACTTTCTGGGAGGTTTTTCATTAAACACAGTATGTAGTGTGTATTAATTTCAAGATAATTCAAGTTAAAATTTCTAGTGCATCCCATTGGACATCCTCCCATCTCCAACAGTGCATGGGATCAAAGGTCACGTTGTCTTGCTGCAGTGCCAACAGTTTAAAGCCTCTCTCACACACAGTGGTGTGTCTAGGCTTCCTGGCTGGAAAGTGCTGAATGAGTCATTTTCCTCAGCCCCAGTGAACTGTGTCTGGGTCTTTACAGATGCAGTTATTTGTTTTTTATTATAACACCAATAAATAAAATGGATATGATGCATTATCTGTTCTTTTTTTGTGATACTGTGTGCTATGCTACTCAATTGCCTCATTTGCCCAATATTTGCTTTTCAGTGATTCAGTGTTCAAGGCCATTTGGGGCATTTAGTATATATATATTTTTTTATAGATGTGGCCAGTGGTGAGCTGGATATAATGTGGAGACTAAAGGTCACTGTGCAGGGGAGTCATCGCAACAATAAATAAATGAGAGAGAAACTATGAGTGATTCGCCCATTCAGAAAGCTTGTGAAGGTCTGCATTAGTTTTTCACACTGCTGCTTTAACACCTGTTGTAGCTTCACAGATGATGGTTTCCTCATCTTGTGAAAACTGCTCTGATGGTAGACAGCTCATTAAGATGAGTGACACGTATCCGGGCCTGTGTGAACATCACCACCAGAGTTAGCAAAGGACAGTGCTGACAATACATTTCATTTCCATCAGCTGAAAACCCTTTGTGTTACACACAAGTTTGTTTGTATCACATTTGGATGGATATGAGTTGGTCTAATTAGCTTCCCAAAGTGTTTTATAAGTCAAAACAGCTGTGGAGGTTTTTCAGACACACAAAGGAGTAAGCAGCCCTTCATCCGTTCAGACAATGAAAGTCTGTTTCACCTTGCATTCACACTTTCATCTAAAGCTCTTTTGCCTCTCATTCATCGGTTCACACACACCGATTGCAGCGAGCTTCTGTGCAGAGCAATGGCCCAACCCCACAAAGCAATTCGGGGGTTGGGTGAAACTGTGCCATTAAAGCTCAGGGGTTTCATGTTAACAGACAAAATCTGTAACATTTGAATAATGAGTTACAGTAAAAAGTTCTGTCTTCAAGGGGAAAGCAAGCATGGGAGGATAACGCTGGATACAGATGGGTGAAGTGTATCATCTTACTGAACGAATACATTGAATGAAAACACGATTCACAGTTTTAATGTGCTTGCATTTGAAAGATAGAGGCAATGATAAGAACTAAACTTAAAGATGTGCACATTTACAGTTCATAAAATAAGATATTTACTTGATTGTCCAAGCTGCGCCATAAAATTATTACACTGAAAAGCAAGTATACATGTCCAGTGTAACTACATTTGATCCAAAGCTTCCTCCTATAACTACTGGTTCAGCCTCCCTTCTCGATCCTGTCTCACTGTTCTCTTCTCTGTTTTCTCCCTCTCTCTCTCTCTCTCTCTCTCTCTCTCTCTCTCTCTCTTTCTCTCTCTCTCTCTCTCTCTCTGCAGGTCCAGGATGGTGCTCACTCTGTGTGCAGCTGGGCGGCAGATCCTCTTTGCTCTGATGCTGCCGCTCTATTTAGGCTTGGGTGAGTTCTCTGTCTCCTATACCTCCACTCTTTGTTTCCTTCAAACGCTTTGTCTTCCAAGTGCTGCAGAAACTGATCAGCAGTTTTAAATATAAAGGAACAACGGTCCATGGTAACAGAATATGTCAGTACACAGGAGTGTTCAGTGAAAGAAGAGGGAGGGAAGGATGACAGATGATAAGGAGGATAGGAGGAAGGAATAAAGGAGGGGGGAGCAGCTGGACCAGAATACAGAAAAAAAAAGAGTTCCCACATTAATTTTTCCATAGGCATAATTACACAAGACAGGTCTGTACTCATTTGAGTGTTGTAAGTGAAAGCTGACATGCTGAGGATGTTTGCAGACATGCTCGGTGGGATTGAGCTGGAACACCTCCAAACCCATTTGTGCAAGTTTAGTCGACCATCTGTTCCATTACAACTATGCGTAAAATTCACAATTATGGAACAAAAAGACAAAAAATGTCAGAGCTGCAAGTCTCTGGAGGATAGTATCGCAGATTTGAGGTCACACATGCAGCCTGCTGACGGCTTGTACTAAAGATAAGTTGCTCTCCTTAATTACTTTTCCTGCAATTGGCATGCACTGTGGAAGCTGGTCAGCCTGGATTTTCATTGCATCTCTCATTTCCAGCATTAAAACATAAGCTCACCGGTCATTGCGCTCTGACAGGAGAAAGTTTTTAATCCAAATTCAATCATGTTTTATAGTTTTTTGTTGATGCACGATTCAGGATCCAAGAGTAAACAAAATGATCTCCCCCGCTACTAAAATTGAAAAATCAGGATTGGAACCTGCTGTTTTTCTTAAATATTGACCTTTGAAGCTACTGTAAAAGCTGTTAAAACATTTATATGTAGGATTATTTCACTCCTGAGTCAATAATTTCCAGGTTCATCCCCACGAAATGTACCGCAAGATATCAAACAGGTGTATTTTTTACCATGGCGACCCTTGATGATCGTATCAAGACAGTGAATCTGCAGATTGTAGATTCAGTTGCGTTTAAGAAATATTGGTAAAAACCCTGTTTGCAGTTTATCAGTAATCCAAACAGCTCAATGGACTCTGGAGAAGGACTCACAGGAATAAGAGATGACATCTGTTAATGACAGAAAGTGTCCTTTCATGTCACTTCCAGCTCTCTGCTTCTCTTTTTAGGCTGTTTTTCTTTTGTCCCATCTGTCACCACCATGCTACAGGCAGGGTACACTTATCATCCAAAGTCCCTCAATTTCCACCATTCGGTTTCTTAGACTCCCTCTCCCCCTCTCTTATTCCTGCCCGCCGTCTTGTTCTGGCTCTTATGCTTTTCCCGTGTATTTGTGATTCTGTGATTACATCTGATTTGGGGGGAAGGCAGCGGCGGCGTTCTTCAGCACAGAGAGATGCTCTCAGGGGGTTCAGCTCGTGAAAGCCGTCCAATCTAAATGCAGATGGAAATATCTTTTGGGGATTCAATTCCACCGTGTGCAATATTCCAAAGGAGGCTTTGTTTTATGTTTTTTGTTTTTTTCTCACAGATTCTCTTGTTACACTCATAATTGTTCTCTACAAATTGGTGTATTTGACTAACAGTGAAAATGTGAATGGAGAGGACAAGAGAAGAAAACAAATACAAAAATCCCTGAACAAATTTCTCTTAAGCTTATTAAGCTTTGTAGTGGTGTCGTCTGCCTTTTGTTGGTATGCTGACAGACAGTTTAGCACATTACACTCCATGTTACTGCTTGACTTCAAGAGTAGAAACAGCTCATGAATTTATGATGAACGCTTAATGAGTATACAGTGGTCAAAAGCAAATGAAAGTTTATAAAAAAAAACTTTTATAGATAGAAAAGGAAAAGGAGAACACAATTTCAACCATCTATGAAATAAAACAAACAAACAAAAAAAATAAAAAATAAAAAAATAAATGGAAGCCTGGTATTTTACAGTAACATCCACAAGGATAAAGCCACAAAGAGGTAGGCTAAGAATTGGTTGGTTGGAGGATAATGGCTTTGTAGGCGATCCTGTTGTCATGGTTACATTGAACATGTATATCCTGGCAACCAGACTGAGTGAACTGCTGATATCAATCTGCAGAAGCATGAATCTAACCGTTACAGTGACATTCCCTTCCTTACATTGATGCTTCATTGGCATAAAATCACTAAATGAATTAGTCTGAGTGACAGTTCAAGTCATTTGTGTGAATGGTGTGAAGAATAAATAATTAAATAATAAATAATTAGGTTGGAGGTGGCAAGACACTATGATCTTTGGTGTGTGTGTGTGTGTGTGGTTTTCAGCTCAAGTGTATGGGTGTGTGCGTGTGCCTAGGTTGCGCTCCTTTGCTGCACTAGCAAATCAAGTTCCTCATTCTTGGAGCTCCTCGTCTGCTTAGTGCACATTATATTATTCACCTGAATGAACCAGCAGACTTATTCATGTCTTTGAAAAAGCATTTATGTGCTGAATCCTTTCACAAAGTAGATTCATGCATGGTGAATCATCAATACAGGAAATTATTTACTGCACTTTTCTCTCTACTGTTTTCTTCCCTTGTAAGCAAAAGCTTCTCCAACTTTAAGTGGATTCACAAAGTATTCATTTAAAGTATTCAGACGACTTCACGTTTGTTCACATTTTATTATTATGTTGCAGCATCTATGCTAAAATCATTTCAATTCATTTCAAAACAGAAAAAAATGAATTTTACAAGTTTTTGCAAATTTATTAAAAAGGAAAAACTGAAATATCACACTGACATAAATATCCAGACCCTTTAATATGACAGTCCACCTGTGGTAAATTCAGTTGACAGGACATGATTTGGAAAGACACACATCTGGTTATATAAGGTTTCACAGCTGCCAATGCACCTCAGAGCAAAAACCAAGCCATGAGGTGGAAGGAGCTGCTGCCTGCAGGGCTCAGAGAAAGGATTTTGTCGAGGCACAGATCAGGGGAGGGCTACAAAAAATATTTTTGCTGCATAACTCCTTAACTCTTAAATGGAAGATGTTTGGAACAACCTGGACTCATACTAGAGCTGGCCGCTGTGCAGATGAGAGAAACCTCCAAGAAGGCAACCAACACTGCAGCACTCCACTGATCTGGGTTTTATGGCAGAGTAGCCAGAAAAAAACCTCTCCTCAGTGAAAGCTTGCTAAAAGAAGCACCTAAAGGACTCTCAGCATGTGAGAAACAAGATTATCTGGTCTGGTGAAACCAAGATTGAAATGTTTGGCCTCAGTTCTATGCGTCATGTCTGGAGGGAACCAGGCACCGCTCATCACCTGACCAATGCCATCCCAACAGTGAAGCATGGTGGTGTCAGCATCAGGCTGTGGGGGTGTTTTTCAGCAGCAGGGACAGGGAGAAGCTGAATGAATGAAAACCCGATCCAGAGCACTCAGGACCTCAGACTGGTCCAAAGGTTTACCTTCCAACAGGACAATGACCCGGAGCACACAGCCAAGACAATACAGGAGTGGCTTAGGGACAACTGTGTGAATGCCCTTGAGTGGCCCAACCAGAGCCCTGACTTGAACCCAATTCAACCAAGTCCCCATTCAACCTGACACAGCTTGAGAGGATCTGTAGAGAAGAATGGCAGAAAATCCCTAAATCCAGGTGTGCAAAGCTTGTGGCATCATACCCAAAAGGACTCGAGGCTGAAAATTTCCACAAGAGGTGCTTCAACTAAATACTGAGTAAAAAGGGTCTGAACACTTCACTAATAAATTTGCTAAAAAATTCTAAAATTCTGTTTTCCTTTTGTCTTTATTGGGTAGCACAAGGCTGCAACAGAACAAAATGTGAAAAAGTGAAGGGATCTGAATACTTTCTGAATGCACTGCATTTAATCACTTAATCCAATTATATTCTGTCCTCCTTTTGTTCCTCTTTAGGTGAAGCCTCCTCCATAGTGAACATGCGTAGGATCATCCATCCTACAGTACAACAAACACTGGCAGGCAAAGCCGTCCTCCCCTGTGTCTTCACCCTCCGGACCAGCTCCTCCAGCCAGCCTCCCCACCTCCTGTGGACCAGGCTCCCAGCGGGGGCACAGGGTGCTCGTCCTGAGCAGATTGTTCTTTCAGTTAAAGGTAAAACAAAGATGTTATGTGAAAGTCTGATTCAGCTGTGGATAAACAACTTAACAATAACAGCTGAATTAAAATGATGAACCTTCATAGCTGTGGTTTTTCCACTGTACTTGTCAAGGCTGTGTGCAGATTGAATTAATCTACCTCAGGCACCTTTATTCTTTTAGCATCTTTCAGTGGATAGTTTTGGCACCGAAACACTGGATGTGAAGTTAGCAACTTGATGGTAAACACAGTGGAGCATTTGGCAGCTAAAGAGCCAGATGTTTCTTCATGAATGAGCGTAAACCAAAACCAAGCTGAGCTAAAAGAGAGTCAATATTTGACTTACAGCAGAAACACAACTCCTAATTTTGAATGTGTAATTAGGCAGCTGTTTGCCATATCAGCTTAAAAGGTGATCACACATTGTTTCTGATGCCCAAAAAATAAATAAAAAATCATGAATCTGAATGAAGCTGACAACAGCAGATCCTGCAGTTAAAATGAGAGAAGCACTCTCAATAGAAAGGTTTTCCAGGATTTCAGCAAAGTCATCCGAACAAAATAAAATTTGGTGATAAAGATTTATCTCCATCTATTTATCTGGGGTCCCTTAAACTTTATGTTCTATCTGTAAAACCTACAGGATGCCAGCAGACATTTGTCATGAAGAAATCTATTTTTCTTTGCCAAAGGTGATGTAATCAAGGTGAATAAGGCTTTCAGTGGACGGGTCATGCTGCCAGGATACCCTGCCAATCCCCTGAATGCTACCATGGAGATCTCCAGTCTCCGTACCAACGACTCAGGCACTTACCACTGTCAGGTTGTCATGGGTAACGACTATGAGAGAGACACTGTGCCCCTGGTGGTCTCCGGTAAGTGCAGCAGCCACTGACGGGGATTTCTTTGTGAGAGAGGTTTAGTGCCACAACTCCCTAAAGGAAACATTTAAACGCCGCTGACAGACTGAGCAGCATTAACACAAAAGGCTTTTAAAATTCTTCTAACTTAATTGATTTTTGTGTTTTATTATATTGTGCTAATGTAAGATGCATAAGGGCTGCTTTAAAACAAGAGCACAGCCAGCCTTTCAGGGTTTTTTTTAATCTAATTAAACATTAATAACATTGATTCACTATATCAATATCATAATGACTGACTGTGTAGCTCACTGCTTTCTACGTTAGTGTTGTTCTTCTTATCTCGCTTTCCACTCGAGTAATTGTGTAATTCTTTTAATTAAAGAATGAACACCAGTGATAATTTCTCTGTTTGCTCATTTGTGAAATTCCTGCTGAAACTCACATAGCGGTAGATTGATCTGTTTGTGGCCACAATAAAATGTTCATCGATTGCATCCCACTGATTTAAGGATTTCTTCTCCGGCTGTTTTGGGATATCTCTAAAAACAGAAAGAACTGAAAAAGTTTACCTCAACAAATGTCTGTGTGTCTGCCCGTGTAGGTGTGGTGTTTCACTACCGGGCTCCCAGCGCCCGTTACTCCCTTTCATTTGCCGACGCGCAGCGGGTCTGCCTGGAGAACTCTGCCCAGATCGCCTCGCCGGCCCAGCTGTGGGCAGCGTACTATGACGGCTTTGCCAGCTGTGCAGCCGGCTGGTTGGATGATCAGACCGTCCGGTGAGAAGACATTCAATAGCCTCCTTCTGCTTGTCACACCCTTACACCTTTTGCTTTGAAGCAAGTCTGCAACTAGCTGTTTTTTATGATTGATTGATTGATTGATTGATTGATTGATTGATTGATTGATTGATTGATTGAGTAGAGCTCACGTTGAAAAGAAAATGAGTCAGAAAAAATAAAAGCCAAACATTCTCTCACACCAGCTCCTGTGAGGATTTGCTCAGACAAGACATTTGAAGACTGGCTTTGGCTCTGCAGAACTCAGGCTTTGGGAAATTGTGAAAGATGTTTCTCACATTTTTTTGACCATTTATAGACCAACCAATTCATTAGCTAAAGCTTTAACAGTCCCCAGAGCTCAGATTACTCTTTATTATTAAAGAGGAATCAGAGGAAACAGAAAGATTTTCACATTTGTGAAGATGAAACCGGTGAATTTTGGGCGTTTTTACTTAAAGGAATAGTTTGGTAAATATGCTCTTGGCTTTCTTGCCAAGAACTAAATGATCAACAGGGTAATTGATTGATCTACTAATTGTTTCAGGTCAAATTTAAAGACTGCTATAGTTTTAATATGCCTGCTAAGTCTCTAATATGAAGACATTTCCTTTGTTTTACATACTGTTTATTCCCTCTCCTCCTGGATCATCTGCTGTTTCTATTAATATTCACTTCTTTTGTTTTGTCACCTTATCTGCTTCAGGATCATGTTCTTTTTACCCCCATTGTCTCTTTGCTGTTAATTGTATTTTAATCTATTCTAATCTGTTGCCCTTTAAAAGAGAACACAGACAAGAATTTATTCTGAACTGACATTTAAAGACTTAATGAAAATAAAAGTTTTGATATTTGAGCTGAGATAATGTTTGTACAGTAAAATGTCCAGGAGATATCTATGCTACTTATTTCCTGTTATTAGTGAAAAGAAACAAGGTTTACTCCCACATGGTTGTCTCCACAGTTATTCTGTCCAGCTGCCAGAGCTTGGTTGCTATGGACACAAGGAGTACTCCGCTGGAGTGAGGAATTATGGGAAGAGGGACCCGAAAGAGCTGTTTGATGTGTACTGTTTTGCAAAAGAACTGGATGGTACACACACACACACACACACACACAAATGCACACAAACACACACACACATATGCACACTCACTCACAAAAATACACATCAAAACCTGTGACAGCTTTTGGCTTTACGCTGGTGTTTGCATCATACTCTGCTACAATATTACAGGAGAAGTCCTGCCATATTCTCTTTTCTATTCCAATGAAAGTACAAACAGTGAATTGATCTCGCTCGCAGAGTCACACCATCGTACTGGGTGACATGTTCCCTCATGAACTTGGGCACTGTGATTTATTTTGAGCCAATCCCACAAACACCATCCTGCTGTTGTGAATACTCACTATTCCAACAAATTTCTTGTAAATCCACGGCTAAAAATAGTTCTCTTCAAATGCACCATTTACCACAGTGCCCATCTGATTTAGAAAATTATCTAGCATGTCATAAAAAATGAACCTTTACATTTAGCTTTTATGCCTTTAGTAGGAATGAATATGTCTGGAGCTCAAAGTCACAGGCAGGGTAACAAAAATATAAAATGTCATCAGCCTTATCCATTAAGTGCAAGGACCATTACCTAATATTTCGTGTGCTTTCAAAGTCTTCATAACCCAGGTGTATCCCTGTTAGAAATCCCACAGGCTTCACCTGCTTCTTGACAAGCTCCCGTCTCATGTCTCCCTCCTCCAGGTGAGGTGTTTCACTCCTCCGTCCCGGGCAGGTTGTCTCTGTCTTCAGCCTCAGACCGCTGCGTGTCCCTCGGGGGTCAGCTGGCCACGGTAGGGCAGCTTTATCTGGCCTGGAGAGCTGGCCTGGACAGCTGCGCCCCAGGCTGGCTGTCTGATGGCAGTGTCCGCTACCCGGTGACCTGGCCTCGCCCGGAGTGTGGAGGGAGCCAGCCGGGAGTCTGCACCGTCACACCCAACAGCACTGCTGACAACACCACAGCGTTATATGATGCTTACTGCTACAGAGGTATTGTGACAACCATGGGTTGCATTTGTTTGCTATTTTTGTTTCTGGAAAAGACAATCAAAAATACAAAGCTAACTAATTATGGACTGTTTAGACAGGAATAAAACATGAATGAATCTAGTTGACTATTGCAATAATCAAAGACATTTCATGAAGGTAATGTAATTGGAGCGTGTAGATCAAAACTGGGCACAAACATGGATGAATACACTGATTTAACTGCCATCTCACTCATAAGAGAAGTGTTGTTGTTGCTCTGGATGCTTTGAGTTCCCTTAATGTAGTAAGAATGAAAATAAATGTCATTGCCAGTGTTGTAGCTATGGCAACACTGATTTCTGATCCACATTATCTACCCCACCGCCATGTATCTGTGAAATTGCTGGATTGACAGAAGCAGTGGAAGAGAGAGAGAAAAAAGAGGACAGGCTGTCTTAAAGTTAAATATCCAGAAGCTCCCTTTCAGATTTCTGCTAAATTAAAACAGCAAAACTTTGACACAAACTGGATGAAATCCTTCGGCGGCTGCCACAGGAAAAGCAAATCTCTTCGACTTGTTTCCTAGGTAAAGTGAAGAATACTGGCTCCATCTCTCAGATCTACACCTCCCTGTGGAAGCCCTGGAGCTACCTCACAGGCTCAAGTGATGCCGACTCCACAGGGACAGACAAGCCCGACCTGACTACACAGCAAACCTTCACTACCAGAGGTTTTACATTTGTCTTCGATTTGCAGATCTGTAGCAGCACGAAGCAGCTGATTAATCAGAATCAAACATTTAGTATGTAAATATGGACATAAGAATGCACATAACTTTACATAAATACACCCATGCAGGGTCCTCAGATGCTTCACCTTCCAACTGGACGGGGTTGGTTGACCTTGAAGAGGAGGCCGCTCTTCACAACGCTGATGCTTGTGAGTCTGACTGCTGATATTGATGCCTGTGGGAAACGATTGTGTGGATACTGTGGATTATTACTCACCTGTTTGTCTCCTCAGCCACAGACCCCTGGTCTTCAGAGTCCTCAGGGTCCTATCTGACCCTCCAGCTAATCCCAGGACAGAGCTCCTTAGACTGGGGAGAGCTGCTGGAGCCTGGACCCGATTCGGAGGAGTTTCTCCGACCCCCAGTTCACCCAACTCCTGCTGAGAAGAAGGTCAGTCTGGTTTTCAGCTTTTGTCATAAGGTTTGAAATACTGAATCTACTAAGTTTCTGTCCATCAACTCATTATTTCAGGTGATCTCAAAGATTGTCAAGTCCATTTGGAAGCCTTGGAACTACCTGGTGGGGACTGGAGATGAGGAGGGAACCCGAGCACCGAACGGACAGGCAGGGGAAGAGGACACAGCCACTGCAAAGACTGAGCCATCCAACACATCATCACCAGGTGTGTGGATTATGATGTGTGTGTGTGTGTAATTTTCTCAGTCTGTGATGTTGGGGAAATATCAACTGAGCAACACAACAGGATGGTACATTCATTAGAGAACAAGCCCCTGGAATGTAGTTCATTAGAGAAGCACCGGGGTATACAAGGGGAAAAAAGCAGTGTAGCCTTTGGTGCCCTTGCATCCGGCTGGGACTCAAACTAAAGCCACGCTGACCTTTCTGTGTAGCTCAGGCTGCCTCTCCTGTTCGGTCACTAATGAGCTGATTGACACCAAGTGTGACAGTGAACGAGCTCCAGCTGTTGGCAGTTGCTTTCCAGACACTGGGATTCAGTCTGAATGGTTAAAAGTGTTTGATCTTTAAACTTTTACTTGTACGAAGAGGCTTTGAAAAATGTTACAAGATTAAGTAATATCAGTTTCCATTTATAAGAAATTGGAAATTGGAAATGTTAGAAAAAAATGCATTATTAATCAGTACCGAATGACATTCTATGTGTGCTGCACAGCCACTAATCTACTGTGTAAGCATTAGTCAGTGTCTATAAAATAAATTAAAACTATATTTAAGTTCTCAAACTGCTCTAATCAAACAGAACAAAATCAGATAAAAATCAAACAGGATCATTTCTGACCAATTCTGACATGGTTAGCATGAATGATGGAGACAGCGCACTGTTTATAGATTAGTGGCTTTATGGAGCAGAAATTTGCTTAACTTCAGTCCACCCTCAACAGACTATAAGTAGCAATGCTGAAGAAAACAACACTAACACAATAACTCAAACAGAGAGCTGCATTTCTCTGGGTGAAGACCCCACAAACTCTCCTCTTAAGATCTCAGCCGACCAGGCTGAGGACAGTGAAAATAGTCTGTTTTTTGTGTTGCTATTGATGTTTTAGGTTTTTTTTTTTCTTTGTCTTTTCTCCCTTCTCACTGCGCTTGTTTTGGGCAGTGCTTGGTTGGTTCTGAGCAGAATTGCTGCTCATTTCCTTTTTTTCTTATTTAATCGTACAAATATAAACGCTCAGTTACAATGTTTACTCTTTTTCTTTTTTCCCCCAATGATATTCCGCTACTTTCAACAAACGGTGGTTTGATCACACTGACGCTGTTAGTCGGCTGGAGGAGGGGAGGGTTGTAGAGAACGAGCATCGTGACGGCAGCGGGATGGACAGGCCTGCAGCTGCTGTGTTATTCTCTCTCAGGCAGAGGAGGGATGCCTCTTGGCCTCACTCATCACTTCATGCCACTGAATGGCAGTTATTTGTTCTTGTTCTTGAAGGGTTCTGTTTTGTATTGAGATTTGATCCATTGTTTGGGGATGGAGCCTCGCACAACAAATGACAGATTAATTTGTGTGTTTTCCGTTTTACTGTGTGGGCATTGTGCTCCGGCCCTCGTGTATGTGATTACTAGATGCTGCTGCTGCTGCTGCTGCCCTTTCATTTATCTGTGTCGTGCTAATAACCACCTATCAGTTTCCACATGTTGTACAAAGTGTGAAAAACATACCTTGAAATTCTTGCACTTAATGTGAAGGACATTAACCACATCATCAAATGCCAGAAAATCTTTTCTTTGAGACAGAGAAATGTCAGATAGCGTTTCTCCAAGAAACCCACCTTTCAGACCTGGAACATATTAAAGTAAAGAGGTGGGATGTGTGGACCAGATGTTTTAACCACTACATAACTCAAAAATCAGTTATGAAACTATAAAAGAAAAAGGAGAGTTGCTGTGTACTTTTATCTTGCTACCTGTATGGTGAACTTCTTATCCTTGAATGCTCCAAACTATATATGAAGTCTCCTTTGTCCCACAGCTTCCCACAGTCATATTTGGCTACATTTTCCTCTCCATACACAAGGTGACTTTAACTGTACGCCTAACTGTCCCCAAAAGAAGCATGACTTTCTCAAATCAGCTGATATGATTAGAATTAGTTTATAAGACAAAGTGCCCGACTCCATCTGATGAGCAAAAAGTGGATCCATGGAAACTAATTAGCAAGGAAGAAGTCTCAGAACTCATTCGTACTCTCAAGGGAGTACCTCCCCCCTGGTAAGCCCCCTCACAGATATGCATTCAGATTCCTTTAGCCGTCTCCCCCCTACTTCAAACCTCACCCACATCCCTGTCATTTTGAAGAAAGATAAACCTCCTGACCTGTGTGGCTCCTACAGACCTATCATTTGAATCTGACAGCAAGCTGCTCTCAGAACTTCTTGCCAGGCAGCTGGATAATTTACTCTTTTAAACTCAGACCAGACAGGATTTGTTCACGGACATTCCTCAACCAGCAACATGAGCATTGTGCAGTTTACTACTTGGAAGAAACAGAAGGCCGCCACTGGCTGTCTCCTCAGATGCTCTGAAGGCCTTGGGTATAGGGTCAAGTGGAGCTATCTGTTTGACGTACAGGAGAGACTTGGGTTTGGGGGAGGGGTTGTCCTTTAAAATCATATATCACTCACCAACAGCTTGTGTCATAACAAATGGTTCAGGTCTTACTTTTTCTTTTTTTGCATTTTTTAATTAAATTAAAAAAGACCTAGAGCGATGGCGTGACCTTCCATTGTCCTTCACTGGTGGAATCAGTCTCATTAAGATGAATATTCTCCCTTGACTTTTATATCCCCTGCAGATTCGCCCCCTGAAATTACAGAGGAAATTCAACCAGGACTTAGAAAAAGGCATTTTCTAATTTTATTTGGCCTAGACAGAGGAGTAATATACTTACAACTACCTACAGATATGGATGAACCTTCTATGCCTAATTTTGTATCTTGGAACTTGGGCCGGTCATGCATGCCACTTCTGGCTTTGGTTACATATATATCTGAAGAGAGAGATTTGTATTGATTCCTGGGTATCAGAGTCTGGTATGATATGACAAAATATCTAGGACGGAAAAATGTGAAATCTCCACTGTCTCCTAATATCTAAAATCCTGACTTTCCTGCCTTCTCTTCATGTGTTCTCTAACAAGGGGATTCATGCACTTGGTGACTTATTTAAAGTTAATGCTCTGCTGTCCTTCCAGCTGCAGCAAGAGATATTTGATATTCCCAAGGGTTAGGGTTATTTCTTTGGATACCTGCAAGAGGCATTTCATATCTTCTCAGGTTAACTCCTCTTCTGAGAGATTTACCTTGAAGAGCCAAAACATTTTATATCATCATTTTATTCACTTCTCGGTTCCTTTGACATATGAGTTGGCAAACGCGTCTCATAAATGACAAAGAGATATAGGTACTGAATATATTGGAAATTATTGGAAAGCGGCTATAGACTTGATCTGATCCACGTGTACATGAAAGAGCCTAAGGGAGATTCAGCATCAGTAGATTCTTCACACTCTTGTTACCGTGCACAAAATAAATCCCTCTCTTTCTCCTCTGCCATTCTAATATGGGGATGCATTTCCATTTCTTCTTGGGGTGTAAACTATTTTCCAGATTCTGGGCATCTATTTCCAATGTAATTAGTGGAACATTTAACATAAAAATGAAAAAAAAAAAAATACTTTCTTTTTTTCCTCTCAGACCCTTCCACCAGGGAATTGCACTTCCATACATCACACTACAACCTTCTTGAGAAGCTCACTTTAATTGCACGAAAGTGCGTCTTGCACAATTGGATCAAAGACTCCCCGCCAAGTGTCACCCTCTGGTACAGGGACATTTTTAACACCCTCCCCCCTTAAAGATTACAGGCTGTCTGAAAAGGAAAAGACGAGCTGTTCCTCAAGGTTTGGTCTCCTTTTCTAGATTATTTACCCGCAGACCTGAAGAAACCCCACCCTAAACTCACAGAGGACTGCAAACAATGGGCTATTTTCATCAATGAACATACTTGTTTGGTATCTGTTTAGGTTGAATACTGTGACTTTTTTTTATTTAATCTTATTCAATTATTTCTCTTGGGGGGTGGAGGGGGGTGCACAGCTCTCTATCATGTGCTGTTCCATGTTGAAACTCAGTTGAAAGTATGTAAAAATTCAAATAAAATAAAATGTAACACAAAGCTTGCTTTTGTGTTACATTAGACAGCCTTTATAAAGCTTGCTCTTCAGCTTTATAAAGGCCATTTGCAGATTTGCTTTTGTAATTCTCATTTCCCCACAAGCATTTAGAAAGTAACTTACCAAAAGGAGAGACTTTTAAATTCTTTCATCTAACAGCGCTTCAGATGAAGTGTTTGTATAATTCTTCACAAGCTCTTGAATCCATTCTTTAAAATTTATGAGGCCACATAACAAAAATATGTTGTTTATTTCTATATTCATAATTGTATAAACATGTATACAGTACGACAGCCATACCAGAATCTTTATATTACTGATTGAGTGGAAGCTAAACCTGGAGAGAGGAGAGGAAGCTCTGAAGCTTCTCTGCTTAGCATTTTGAGAGTTCAGCCAGCTCCTGTCTTGGCTGCAACTTAGGCATGTTTGGTTAGATTCACTCATTTAGGCACCTTTCCAATCAAAATGCAGGTTTTTTCTGACTCTACCAGGCTCTCAATCAAATGGAAACCCTCATCGTTGAGTGGTTTAAACCACAGCTGAACCTATTTTGCTGTACAAATAGACCCATTTTAAGAAATATATTTTAATGGAGTGCTTACATGGAGCATCCAGAACCGAAAACAGGAGTAGCCTGCTTGTTTCCGTGACTGTGGCTGCTCTGTGCCACGCAGAGAAATCATGTCTCCAAGTGTCTCTCTTGAGCTACATGCCCATTATCAACACTGAGGCACAGGCATCGTGGGATGAAAACATCAGGTTTCTTTCACACATGAAGGCAGGCAGACGATGGAGAAAGACTGAAAACAAACTCATCAACCTGTGTTTCCCACTACTCCAGGGGGCCTTCGGCTTTACAGGTCTTTATGTGCTGGCTGTGGAAGAAAGCCGTTTTCAAATGGCAGGCATCCCCGCTCGCTGTTCGTTGAAACTGTGTTACAGAGTTGTTGATTCAATTCTGAGGCAATTTGTGAGACTGTGGTGGTCCTTAGTTTCATTGTGTTTGGCCTGATTGTGTGTGTGTGTGTGTGTGTGTGTGTGTGTGTGTGTGTGTGTGTGTGTGTGTGTGTGTGTGTGTGTTGGTCCAGAGGGGTTTTAGACCTTCACTCATACGTTTATTGTCTTTATTTAGTTTAATGAAAAGTGGTTTCAGTTTTAAAGTTTTAAAGTTTTAAACATGATAATGACATGAAACAATCTCTTTAAATGTCATCAGTAATAGAAACATATCTGTGAACAAGCTCAGATAAGACTTCGCCTGTTCTTGCCATATATTGTCATACATTTTGAACATTTTATTTTAGACACATTATTTAATCTTGCCTTGACAATTCAGCACTACATTCATTTATTTTGGGTGTAATTACTGTGAACGGCAGCAGCCAGGGCCGGAGGCATTATATTTTCAGGTTGTCCGTCCATACGAACGTACGTACATCCCATTCTTGTGAACGTTATAAATCTCTGTAACACCTTAAAGGAATCTCTTCAAATTTGCTACAAACATTCATTTGGACTCAAGCATAAACTAATTAGAATTTGGTGGTTAAAGGTCAAAGGTCAAGGTCACAGTGACCTGAATGCAATATCTCAATATCTGTCCACTGGCACTCAAGGATGAACTGATTAGATTTTGGTGTTCAAAGGTGTGTGTCACTGTGACCGGACAAAACACTTTTTTTAGCCATATCTTGAAACTTCACACAGCAATTAAGATAAAATTTCACACAAATGGTTAATACTTAATATAACTCTGGACAAACAAGGATGTAATCTGCAACGAGTCTGAGTGGGGGAGGCAGACAACCACAAGGCACTAATTCCAGTCTTTTGTTGTGATTATAACTCAGATGTGTACATGAGTGGCTGGTGTTCAAGTCAGAACCTGGTAATAACCTTAACTCTGATATGACATGAACACGGTGTAATGTTCATTTGAAAGCTCACACTTAAATTCAGTGTTGAATGTTAAACCTTTCAAACAAACAATTCCAACTGTCTAACTGTCTTTGTAAACGTAATGACATGGATTTCATTAGTTCATCCATCCCCTACACACAGCGTTCTCTGGCTATATTTATCCCAGCAGTGTTTGACAGTAATGTTTAACATACTGTAGAGGGAAATGTTCAGCTTTATTCCAACCTTTCCTTTAAACGCTTGTCTTTGCGGTGTCCACAGAGCTTTTCTTGCAAGTGCTGATAATATTGAAGTGTAGACAGTGCTGGTGCAGTGGTAGAAGAAACATAACTGATGAGTAGCTCATACAGCTTTGAAGCATTTGTTTTTCCTCTCTTGGCAAGACATAGAGAATCCATAAGATGATTCTCACTTTGTTCGTCACTCTTGGCTTTGTCTTTTGCACGTTTCCCTCTGTCTGCCATAATTGCACGCCTGACTTTCCTTGCTCTTTTCTTTTTCTTTGCTTTGCGCCCTCCGCAGGTTTGCTTTCTTGGGGAAGTTCATGGTTCAGCAGTACCCCAGAGGAGAACGCTTCATCAGCCAGTGAAGACTCACCCACTCGTCTGGCATCTACTTTGGCCGCCTCCGGTATTCCTACGACTACAGAGAGCACCAAGAGCTGGGAGAGTTCAGAGACGCACACTTTCACCGCCTCCAGCTCTGCACCTGAAATTACCGCATCCAGCGGGGATACCTGGGTCCGTGTTGAAGCAGAGACCACAACCCAGCCGGGTGAGAAGAGGGAGGAGACAGTGACCTCCAGAGCAAGCGGAAGAGGAGGCAGAGGAAGGGGGAAGAAGAACAGAGGGGAGGACAGGAGCAGAGGAGAAGAGAGGGGGAGAGGAGAGGAGAAGGGGAAAGGAGAAGATGAGGGGAGCGGAGAAATCACCGGAGCAGAGGCAAAAGGGGAAATACAAGTCTCACGACGACCGGTTGGAACAAGTAAACCGAGAGAAAGATCCAGAGAAAGATCTAGAGAAAGGGGTCACAGGAAAGGACAGTCCACTACCACCACCACCACTGCCACTACCACCGCCAGTCCTCCAGAGCCCACAGTGATGACCACTCCTGGGTCAGAAAGCGCTGACTTTTCTACGTCTAAATCCCCGTCCGCTTTACCAGCAGAAACCCCGTCCCCGTCGATCTCACTAGACCCATATCAAACACTGTCCTCATCTCCATCGCCATCAACCTCACCATCCCCGTCCATCTCAGCGTTTATGTCCTTTTCTCAATCATCGCCATCTCAGTCCCCGTCTCTTTCCTTTTCCTCCTCCCCCTCTCCATCCACTGATGCACCATTGTCGACCTCCCAGACCCCATCCCTCTCACCCTCGCCAGCATCACCCTCTTCCCAGTCCTCAACTCAAATGGTTGGATCAGGAGACCCATCTCCATCTCCTCTCTCAGAGAACCAGGACAGCGCCACCAACCCCCTAACATCACTTCATTGGGTCCCAGTGGAGAAAGCGAGTCACAACAGCTCTCTGGATTATCCTCCATTTCTGTCGGGGCCCTCGGATGAGGAGGAGCCGGCTTGGTCTCACGCTGTGGGCTCAGGGGCCCTGTTACCTGGCAACATGGATGAGGAGAGCAGCAGAGGATCAAACATCAGTACCATAACTCTGGGCCAAACGAGTAAGAACTGTTTATCTGTTTTAAGATGTTGAACACTGATCACTATTTTAATTTGATAGTCTTTAAGGATAATTCTGATTTATTAATTACAACTTGAGTTTTATTTTTTTGTATTTTGGCAATCATTTCTGGCAGGAATAAAAACAATTTAATCGCTGACACCTGTGGATACGGCAATGTAATTTAAAAAAGCAGGTCAATAAAACACAACAGTCAGATTAATCAAATTTATCTGCAAGAGAAAACACAGACAAAGTGTAAAACAATTACCCAAACTGCCTGTTTCCATCTCTGTTTGCTCACTGCAGTTATACATGCGCAGAGTGTTTGCGATGCTTTGCTGCGAATGCTACTGATATTTTGGGTGCGCTCACTTTCTCACTCTTCTGAATTAAGTGGTTCAGACATTCTGGCAAAACTATCACCTTGTTTATAACCAGTGCAGTAACACTTTACTTACCAATGCATTACACCTCTGTGGTGACCGTTTGTCAGTAACCAGTAGTGTAGGGATACAGTTTTTTACATATCTAATCCAGTAGTACGCTGACATTTTATGGAGGTCTCATTTTGTGCTGTCTGATAGTGCGTTCAGTGTCTTTCAATCTCTCGCTGTACTATCGGAATAAAGGTAAAAATGCCCAAAAATATAACTTGGAACAAAATAAAAGAAGAGCTGTCTGTTACACATTAGCTTGGCACAGGGACCGGAGTTGATGGGCGGTGGTTAGCCTCTATCTAAAGAAGAGAAATGCTACTCCAAAATTGTCTTGCTGTCTTGCTCACAGTAGCCCACTTTGAGACATTACCTGGCTTTGTTCATAGTGAATAGGTGTGTGAACCTGCTTGTGGTAATTGGAGCTAAGAAAGCATTAGCTGTGGATGGATAGGCTGGCTACTTATTACATGATAATGTCTTGTTTTCTATTCTTACATGTGTTAAATACAAAATGTGTGATGTGTGGGTGTGGAGGCTTTAAAGGCACCTTGGACAGAGCTGAACTGAGTGATGAAATGTAGCAAGCGATGTGACTAACCCTTACTGTGCAATCTCAGGAATGACTTTGCTAACACTGTTATTATAAAGAAACGATAAAAATAAGATCCTGGTTGTAAAAGAACAGAATTGTTCTGTAAGACGGCCTTTTCATTTCCCCTTCCCCTGACCTCTCCACTGGTTTATTTATTCAAAACATTCAGTGTGTATTCCCTGGCTACATACCTTTTATTCCCATCACAAGCAGAGATCACACCCCTGCCACCATACACAGTCTGTCCATTAAGTCTGCAGCACTGTATATCTCAGTGAAGCCCCTGGCTGGCCACCTGGTTTACTACTTATTTCCCGCTTGATAATGAGAGCGCATGCAGGAAACATCTTATCACCCGGCATTTGAAAGCCCCACGGACATCATGCTATCACACATTTCTATGGTGATTTATTTTGCGCCCTTTGAAAGCGGCTCATGTCTGCAGCAGGCGTGGCTGAGCTGCCTGCTCGGGGTGCGAGGGATCTGCAGATGGAAATCAGCTGTAAACTGTATCGACAAGAAGCCGAGGGTAACCATCTGGACTGCTGGTGTACAGTATGAGGGTTGATTGATTGACTGAGAGACCCTGGAGTCATGCAGGCAGAAGGCCATAAACACACAAACACACTGATATCTTTGCTGCACAAACAGAGGAGGTGGATGGATACGCTTGCAGAGAGATTGGACCAGAGTAATGGCTTTCAGCGTACATCTGTCTCACTCACGTGTGCACACTCCCAGCTCCTGCTCAGTCCCCTGTGGTTGGGTTTCATGGTGGTGGTCAGTGTTTGCTCTCCTGACTGGATCACGCAGCACTTCATCAGTTAGTTCAATCAATGAGAGAGGAGAGAAAAAAGGGGCCTCAGGTTGGATTCAAGGACTTTCAGCAGCGAAGCACATTGCACTAAAACGTGGACACACACAAGCACAGATACACATGGATTCACGCTCAGAGCACAAAGACGCAGTCATCCATCAAGTTTCTTTCTCCTGTTTGATTTATTTAAACTGATTTTTCTTCATTTTCCTGTAACATTTAAATTGCAGATAGTTTCTTTGTTTTCACCTTCGTCTTCGCGCTCTCCTGCCTTCACAGAAATGCCAACGATGTCTTTAAACTCCTTCTCCAAAAATCATATTTCCAAAGTAAACCGTGTTTCCACTGCAGTATCTGTGATTACCCATAGCAAAGGCTAGGTGTGATGTGTAGATTAATGCTTTGAGGTTTCCCAGTGCTGCTGCTGCAAAGTATCATCCCCTAACCGTCCTATCTCTGTAAACTTATTAGTTGGGTTTTGCTGTTGCCAGCTTGTTGTTGTTGTTTGTGCCGGTGGTGTCAGCTGCTGTGCGGAGCGAGGGACAGTCGGCCTCCTTCTACCTACTATTGATTTTTCTGCACCACTCGCTTTAATGAATGGCCAATTGCACAAGGTTTATTTTTCACACTTACACACACACACACACACACACAAACACACACACACACACACACACACACACACACACACACACATACATACTGTCGTAAATCTGCTTGTCATAACAGTTTATTTGTCAAGGCGTGCCATGACCTTGACTGATGCAGAGGGTGCAAGTCCACGTTGGACCAGACTGCTGTACATTAAATGAAATGCATGGCTGGTTTTAGCACCTGACTTCAGCAGAATTCAAACCATGTGCACAGAGGTTTACTTTGCAAAATTTATCATAAATCTATAGAGTTAAAGTTATTGAGAAATCTCGCTCTGTACCAGAGTCCTTGATTGAAAACTCTCTATCATTTTTTTTCTTTCTTTTTTTTATTTATTTAAGCCCTGAACATTTATTTTGTCCAATACAGCAGCCGGCATGATGATAATTCAGAGGATGTGAGCTTGAGATGTCTGCTTCTGGTTAGTTATTGACCAGGATCAGCTTCAGGGCTAATCATAGCCAAGGTATTGATTTTCGCTCATCGTGCCATGTAAACACAAACACACACACACACACACACACACACACACACACACACACAGTGTCAACCTGCTCCAACCAACACCACCTCCTCCTAAGCAGTCCTCAGTGTCAGAGAGAGAGAGATCTGGCAGAACAAAGACTCCCACAGCCGAGCTTTTGCGGACAGGATGAACGAGTGGTGGTTTTCAAAGACCTTAAGTTGCTATAATGAGCGGCTCAGGGGAGAAACACGTGGTGGTGTATCAATTGATATGGAAATGTGTAATTGTGGAAGGAGACCACACACACGCACACATTTTGGGGGTGAATAGCGAGGCCGAGGTGCTCAGCGGGAGGTCTGCTCATTTCTGTTGAGGATGGCTAATGTCTGAAGTTCTCACGCTGCCCACTACGCTCGGTGGAGTGAGCCAAGGCTTGCTTTCCATATGGTAACCATGACAACTGTGGCTGTGAGTGGATGGCGAGGTTGAGGCTCTGTGGCTTCTGATCCCTTTGAAAAGAGACAGAGTGTGAAATGGATATGTGTGTGTGTGTGTGTGTGTGTGTGTGTGTGTGTGTGTGTGTGTGTGTGTATGTGTGTGTGTGTGTGTGTTTGTGTGTGTTTGTTGTAACCGCTGGTTTTAGCTGAACTGCAATGATGGAAAATTAGGATGGCATGTGTTTTTTTTTCTGAGTCATACATTGATTTTTATTTTTATCCAGAGCAGTGCTGAGGGGAATTGCGTTGAAGCCATCTGACTTTAAAGGATCACCACGGAAAGAAATAAATGGAGCTTTACTCAGTCTGTAGAGCTTAAACGCACGTGTTGTATCCCTTCCCAAATAAATCACATTTACAAAAAAAACTAACAAAAACATTCTCCTTTACATTATCACTAATTAACTCCCTTTTTTTGAATCCCTAAATCCACCCCCCCCCCCCACACACACACACACACACACACACTCACACACACACACCCCCCGTCCGTCTGTCTCTTTTAGTGGAGGTGGAGCCCTGCGTGACAAACCCGTGTCTGCACGGAGGAAAGTGCCTTCCTCAGGGAACGGGCTACAGCTGCTACTGCCCACAAGGATACACCGGGGAGAACTGTGAGATTGGTGAGTTATGCTCAAACACACACACACACACACACACTCGCAAACATATCCCACACAAACACACACACCGGCATAATGAAGCCAGCTCTGGTCTGTACATATTGGCCTAAGGCTTTTCAACGGCCTGTTGGCAGGTCAGAGGCTGAGCTGTCCGTCACAGTGAGAGAGGAGTTTGACTAGATACTAGGGTCAAAGGTTAGGATGAGACTGTCAGAGAAGGGTGATGGTAATTGTCCCTCAAGGTCGTAGCCATGGTAGCTTTCAATGGCAACGTTTTCTTCTCACAAATAACACTCCTGGCTAAAGTAGTGCCATGTAGCCAAGATGCTGATTGCATGTACAAATGGATCTATCTCTGTGATACTGTGCCAGCGCTCAACGATTCTCTGACTTGCTGTTACACCCAAAGACATTATTACAGTCACTTGAATTTTTAAGCTGATTTGATTTCTTGTCCCGAACGTGAAGGTTTTGGAATCATGTCAAAGCCTAGCTGAGTTTCATCATGGCTGAAAAAAGAAGAAAGAAAAATCATTTTATGGCAGAAATCCCAGATTCAAATCAGCACCAACAAACAAATCAACACCCTGAATTTCATGGAAATCCATCCATAGGATTTTATGAAACTAAGAAACAAAGAGCGGAGCAAACATAACCTTCTTGGTGGAAGTAGCTAAAGGTTATTTGTAATTATACCCTCAAAAATTCACACATAGATTGGACATACTTAATTACAGGAAGGACCAGGTCAGGATCGCCTGCATGAAGCGTGCGACAGTAACTAGATTCAAAATCTTCCTGATCAATCCTTTGTTTACATGGAATTTTCCTCTCACTCTGAACCGCCTGTTATCTTTGGCAATGACAAGATTGGGCAAGAATTATACTTGCGGAGGTGTCACTGTATTTATGGTGCAGTGGTATCAGAGAGCCAGATGTGTTTCTTTTTTTTCTTCAAGGTTAAAATATACACCCACAGTCAGCCACGTAGCTGCAACTCCAAATCTGACGCTCACAAAGCTCCAGCCACAGCAGGCGTCACGCTGTGTCCCAAATCCATGCTGAACACTGATTCTAAGCAGGTTTGGAGAAGCTGACAAAATAAATGTACTCAAAGCAAACAGCGTGCATTCAAAATATTGTCCATTTCTGAGTGTGCTGTTGAAGGAAACTATTACTTACTAAACCACAATGCAAAGCAGAAAGGAAATGAAGGGGCTGCTCACAGTTGAAAAGATAAACCATGGATGGTGGATGCCTCATCGTCCCTACTGGTTCTTATTGATATCTTTCATACTTTGCTATGACTGTGAAACAGGTAGTAAGATGACTCAAAAAGCCTCAAAAGTTCTTCGGGGCGTCTCGGTGGCTCACCTGGTAGAGCACATCTGACCCCGTGGCCCTTTGCTGCACGTCACTCCCCCTCTCTCCCGGACTTTCCTGTCTCTCTGTCACTGCACCAATCGAAATAAAGGCAAAAATGCCCCAAAAAAAAGCAAACTCTGGTTGCATCAGACATTGTTGGCCATGTTGGAAATCAATGATGAGTACCACATTGTATCAGGTTTACAAGATTTTTTGCATCATTGTGATGAACACATTGTTTTTTCAGGTAATTATTAATTTAATTCACAGTCAAATATATTCTATAAAGGTTCCTCAATCAAGTTTGCACAATTGTATTATAACATAATACTGCAAATATGTATTGTGTATATTGATATTGAGATAGAGGATTCTGTGCATCCACTTTTACTTCCCATTTCTTGAACTAAACTGGTTCCCAAATATAGTTGTGTTTTAGAAGAGAGCTTCGCTGTAGCTGATCCCCTTTGTCCCGCAGCAGGTAGAACTACCTCTGCAGAGGTTCTGTGACACTGTGACAGAGGTACAGTATATATCTGCCCTAAGGGCCCTAATTTGTTCCTTAACACATGCTCAGCTCGTTAGGCAGCCATTCCTCAAGGAAATGATCGCTTCATGAATAAATGATCCACATTCTGGCTGTGAACAACTTAATATTTACTCGATTTTGTCGGTTGTTCGTGTCATAGAAAGACAGAGGGACGGATGGAGAGACAATCAAAATGACAGCCAGCAGCTGATGCGTGGGTATGCTGGAAGGCTTTGTTATGGATTTGCAGAATTTGCAGTATTATCTCTCGGAGGAGCAGCTTCCCCTCTGCATAATGGATGAGAGGGACTAGAGGAAAAACAAAGAGCTGGATTGATTTTAATAGAAAGAAAAAGTTGGAACTGTGAACTCGCACATCTCAAGGTCATTCAAGGTCATTGATTTTTTTTTTTTTTTTTTTTTCATAAGTTAGGATTTTTTTATTATAGAATTAAGAATATGAGGTCCGAGTCAATACCAGTGCTGGTAAAAAAAAAGACAAAAATGTAAAAAAAAAACTTCCACATCACATTGTAGGGAATCCAGCCTCTGCCCTTTTTGACTAAACACACTAATGTGTGATTGTCAGGTGAAGTTTCATTTGCCTAAACTATTTGGAGATTATCTGGCTGGGTTGCACCCACACTGTTTAATTTAATCTCTAATAAATGACAGTCTGAGCTTGGTACAACTATGATTAAAATGACTAATCCTTGATTCATATTATAAATTTTTTGGTACAATTTCACCACACTTTAGTAAGTAGAGAAGTAGATCTAATCCTATATCGTGTTTCTGCCACAGTGTTATTCCTCTGTCATGGTGGTTTGAAGTGATTTGAACCGATGAACCAAGCTGTCAAAGAAGGCTATTTTCTCAATAAGATAAGTGGCTTTTGAAAAACTTTAAGGCTACTTATGCCTTTAAACTGCTATTTGATCTTACAGACAAACAACATAGTTTGATTGATCACAACTTTGAGCCCGTTACAAGAAAACACATTAGCTCAAATCTACGCTTTCACACTCTGTCTTTCTTCAAAAATAACAGCCTCATTTTCCTCCCTCTGTCATAAAAGAGCTGCCATCTTCATAAACACATAAACAACCCCTGTTGTCAGATTAAAGTTAGATCAAACCTAAAAGTATTTGATGCCAAAGAAAACATTAAAGTTAGGTTAGGTTACTAAAGCCGAGAAAATTGTATTTTAAAAAAGATTCAAAAACAATCTCATTTAGTATCACACTAGAACACTGCCATATTCACTTCTTTTTTTGACTAGACTGAAAACGAATCCTTATGTAGCCAACCTCACCAGTGTGAAGTATGAAAGTCTTGTGTGAGGCTAAAGGTCATTCTGGTTTGATCCGTCTGACACATTTACAATAGCTCCTCATAGCCACTGACCTTTTTCAGTGTTCAGCTTCCTGCTTGAAACTAAGTAACTGTTGAGATCTGAGGAGATACTCTGAAGTAAGTTTAAACTTTTAAGTAGCTCTCTTTCTGCACTCTCGCTGTGAGTTTTAATAGATTTCTGCAGTCCTGGGGTATATCTGTTATTCTGGGTCCAAAAAACCCCACAGTGTTGAAAGAAGATTACATGCCCTCCATTTACAATGATAAAGTGATGCTTTATTGATCCCTGTAGAGAAATGTTCCTCTCGCCTGCCACAGAGAGGTTAGAGAGCACCGTCAGCTGCAGAGCGGCAGCCCTGGAGCTGGTAGCGTATCTGTTGTTGCTTGAGGACTCTTCAGCAGTGTGGAAGTCTGCCAAAATGGGGGGCCGAGCCCAGACCAAGTTCAGCTCTATCTGCTCACTCGTCCACCAAAATTTATGTCTACACTTTAACAGCTTTAAAGGAAAAGCAATGCAGACTGCCGTTTCTCCCTCATTCAGTCCTTTGTAAAAGGAGACAATGAACAAGAGACAAAATAAGAGATTGGACATACATCAAGTTAAGATCTGTAAACGCATAAAGAAGGATGTAGCAACACTTGAAAGGCTTTTAGAGTGTCTGTGAGAGAATGAGGACAAACAAGGAATGTAAAGGAGATTAGACTGTCTCTATTCTGCTCTCACCCTGTTTGAATTATGACACTATACACACCGACATGGACACCTTACACTGTTTAAACCGGGAGCAATGACCAGCTCTTCTTGTGTCACTTCTTGAACGCCTCCGACTTTTTTACTCCTCTTCATGAACAACATCTCTTCAGCAGAAAACATCTCTTAAGTTTGAACCCTAATGTGATCTCCAACCAAGTCTGTTATCCTCGCTTCTTTCCTCCCAACAGATGTTGACGACTGCCAGTCCGAGCCATGTGAAAACGGAGGCACTTGCATTGACAAGATTGATGCATTCCTCTGCCTCTGCTTGCCCAGCTACGGAGGAGACACATGTGAGAAAGGTGAGAGGGAGAGCACTGCACACACACACACACGACTCCAAGCTATCTGAGGACGATTATCATGCATTACGTTACTGGACTGAACAGCGCCAAGAAATTCAGTACGTTGTTGTATGTGCAACCACAGTGGTGAACTTATTAAGATTCCCGGCTGTCTGACACCAGCAGTAAAAGGTGCTGGTGGAAATAATCCTGATCAGTGTGCAGTGTCTGTTACCGCTATATGTCATAATACAGAATCGCAAGGCTGCATCTCTTTGCAGCTATCAGACAGTGTATCTGTGCGTCATAGGGCTGCAGGGTGATGGATACTGACTGGATCTCCTGCGTGCACAAAAAGCACCAGTTACTATTTGCACATTTTTTTGTTATTTGGTTGGTAGGACTCATCAAAAACACAATTTTATTGTGTTTGCTGTGATTGTAATAGTGTTTTTATGGTTCAAGATTATTGCTGTAACAGTGTTATGTGCTGTTTGTAGATTAAAGGTGCCCTGTGGGGTTTTCTTGTAAACATACAAAAGTGATGTTTACATTCAGTGTTTCTTCCCAAAACGCATTGTGTGTATCCCTGAGGTCATACAAACAAACTTGTTGATTCAATTTTTTTTTTTTTCTCATCAAACATTTGCAACGCAGCTTTTTGGACAAATGCAATGACTAACGCATTTTTTTACATCTTTGTTTGTTGGCGTGCTTCTTCCATACTTCATACTGCTGTGCATGTTACTGCCACCACCTATCAATCAAACAGAATTTTTTGGAAAGAGGGATATAAAAGAGAAGACAATTTATAAAAACAAGCAGAATTAAATTGGTAAACTCACAGAATACAATATCAAGACAATCAAGACAAATAGGTGTTAAGATAATTTTAAAGGGATAGTTTGACATTTTGAAAAATATGCTTATTTGTTTTCTTGCTGAGAGTTGCCAAGATACAATTTGTTAATCTGAGCTTTAGACATGCTGGTAGGTTGATTTGGCACCTTTGGACAAAGCCAGCCGAGCTGTTTCCAAAAAATAAGTAAGTAAATGACAGTGAGAACCAAGGAGGCAGAGAAACAAGCCACAGAAAATATGCAGGCGGATGTGAAGCTGTGTCGCTAAATATAAACCAAACTAAGCTAGCAATGAATTGGCTGAGTGTAAAAACAGTCTGATGCAGGCGCTCAAATATCAAAATAGGCAAATCAGGATCCATGTTACGTTATCAAAGAGGCGTACGGCAGCAACCAACCCACAAGTACTGGCTCGGCAGTCCATGATACAACAAAAAGGAGGCAGTCTAGTCTCTTGAGCCCATGCAGTATGAACACTAAACACAGAGGCACGAGTCACATGTATGTCCGTGTGGTATGTGGCACTAATCACCCCCCATACCACACCCGCTGATTCATCACCTCACTGGTTTTAGCCACCTCCAGCTCCAGATCTGTCCTCCTTATATATGTGTGTGTGTGTGTGTGTGTGTGTGTGTGTGTACTGTGCACTAGTTGTAATGAGGATTAATGAATATCTAACCTTTGCAGTTATAAATGAATTCACAGGCCTTGGTGTTATTAATGAATACTAATAGTGCAGAGAGAGGGCCACATGTGCAGTGAATTGAAAACGAGCCTGTATAATTAGACTTCATGTATTTAGCCTCTCAGGATGCCAAAGCCATATATTTTAGTCTTTATTTGCCAAATGAGATAGAACGCTCTGCAAAAGAAGCGTACGGTTCCACTGCTTCCTCTCCTCCTATCTTAGACAGACTATTTTGTCTTTTCTCCATGTTCCTGCATTCAGCCACACATTTTTTTTTCATGCCCTTCAAGGAATAATTTTAGCTTCTGTCATTTCCGCTCCTCCTTTCTCTTCATCTTTACAGACATAGAAGGTTGCGAGCATGGTTGGAGGAAGTTCCACGGCCACTGCTACAGGTAGGAATGATGAAAAAAGAAACTGGCAGCACTGGGAAAATAAATGGAGTCACAAAATATTTGCCTGCAACCACAGGTGCCTCGTCTATCTGCATTACTTCTTTATACCCTTGAGTTTTCCCTGACACACTTACCGCAGTGCTCTGTACCAATTAGGCTTGTCTCGCTGCATTATGTATGAAATATGTATTTTCATATCCACTTTCACTGCGTCGTCCCAAAGGTACTTCACCCACAGACACACCTGGGAGGATGCAGAGAAAGACTGCAGAGAGCACAGTGCCCACCTCAGCAGCGTCATCTCTGCTACGGAGCAGGAGTTTATCAATGGTATGTGTGTATTTATTGTTGGTCTGGTATGTAACACAGTTATGCACAAAAACAAAAAAAGGAAACAACTAGAGACATAAATCAAATTAAACATGATGCCTGCACACTCAGAAACTAAAGATATAAAACAGGATAAACAGGATTAAAAAAAATAAACAAAACCTTCTCCATAGTCGTCCTGATTTGTTCATCTACACTATGATGCAGGGAGAGGACAAATGAAAATAGAATACAAATGAAATGATAGAGAAGAAGGTGATGGAATAGACGAGTCAGAAAGGGACAGAGAGTGTGAAGCACAGAGATATACTGTATGCCAGGGAGTGTGTAAGTATGTGTGTTAATTAGGTCAAAGAATCATGTTGTACTGGAATTTTCTTTCCAGGTCTGGGTCATGACAACGCCTGGATCGGACTGAATGACCGCACAGTGGAGGAGGACTTTCAGTGGACTGACGGGAATGATCTGGTTAGTGATCGCCGTTCTGTTGTGCCGCCGACTGCGAATCACCAACTTTAGTTTTAAAGCCCCTGACAACATTCATGATGAAATGAGTTTAAAATACTCAAATAATGTGCATCGTCAGGACAGTGTGGGCGATGTTTGATCTGATTGGACAGACGGCGGTTTGAATCAGATAAAAACACCAATACAGAAAACTGTTCTGACTCTATTTTGCATGCAGAAAGATGCTGTTGCTCATGATAAGAAACTGATCGGGATAATATGTTTTTTATGGTCATTTAAATCTCATTTATAATTTTACAAATGGCATTTATCTGAAAATACCAGTGTTCATCTTTGCCTGAAGCAAGGGGGAGTAAAGATTGTTGATTTCCACAGTGACAGCCCTGACAAATGAAAGCAGATGCAGCTGAATTGTGCTGTTTGCTGTCGTGCAGGTATATGAGAACTGGAGGGAGAGCCAGCCCGATAACTTCTTCGCAGGCGGCGAGGACTGCGTGGTGACCATTGCCCATGAGGATGGCAAGTGGAACGACGTGCCCTGCAACTACAACCTGCCCTACATCTGCAAGAAAGGCACAGGTACAGCAAGACGGCTGGACTGTACTCGGCAACAAACTAACTATTCCTTTAGCGCAATTAAACACATGCAAACAATCAACAACTTTCTGTCCTTCCCTGTTTGATAAATTGAGGTCCAGCATGACTCACAGCGTAATAATCATTTCATGTGGAGAGAATTTTGCTGTCTTCATACAACTCGGTTCCTTGTGTGTTGACCAGCTGGCTGCCTGTTAGTCATCAGGGCTCATCATCAGTTCTTGTGCTCTGTATGTAGGAAACATTTCTTTATCACAAAGCGTCAGGAGCTGCTCAGACTCTTTTTTCTCCATTAAAGGTCACGGCAGCAGATGCTCTAAAAAGTTAACCACAAACTTAAGTGAAGATTGCGATTCAGTCTCCAACCATGTATTGATTTTTGAAAGCAATATCCACTGGGCTCACTTACATTTTTGTCCACGCAGCAGAACTGTATTTGCAGTTATTACCAATTATTACCTTGTTCACAAATATGATCTGAAATTCCTCTGAGCCGTTTTGCCAGGTTCTCCTAATACCGCTCCTTCCGCCCTCTGTGAGCCACAACTCAGCCGGCCTGAATGTGAAAGCAGTGAGATCATGTGGGATGCAAAGAGAGCGAAAGCCGGGGAGCCGCTGAAGACACAGAGGATGGTCAGGAGGAGTTAGGAAAGGAAGGAGACAGATGGAGGAGGACAGGGAGAAAAGGATAGAGTAGTGTGAGTGTTTGTTTGTCGGGCTGTGGTCTCATGGCTCTGTGGTTTGGCTGTAGTCCCTGTCTACTGCAGAAACCTATTACCTCCCTCTGGCCTCACCACAGTTCAGCTCAGCTATCAGATACAGCAACAATGCTGCCATCTACAGGCAAAACACAGCTCGGTTACTGTGCCTTTAAAATAGATTTGTTTTATATAAATACTAATATGGACTAAGTGGAGGTGGAGACTATTACCATACTTGAAGTCGTGGGCTTTTGGCACCAAATATGACTGATGTGAAATAAATACTGCATGTACACCAACCTTTATCTGTGTTATTTACATGGTTTTAATTGAATTATTTTTGGCAGTGTTGTGTGGGACCCCGCCCACAGTGGAGAACGCCCATTTAATAGGCCGCCGGAGGTCACACTATGACATCCATTCGGTGGTGCGCTACCAGTGCTCTGAAGGCTTCTACCAACGTCACATCCCCACCGCTCGCTGCCGGGCTGATGGGAGCTGGGAGAGACCCAGGATCATCTGCACAAAGTGTGAGTATTCAGGAAAAGGCAAAGGAAAAGTATGAAGCTTTATATTTATTTTTACAGTCCGTTTCAATTATTTAACTCGTAGTATTAGGCTGTCATTGTAAATAATTGATTTGTTTTGGCTTTCCTTGGCAGATATAGCCTAATTTCTCATCTTTATGGGTGAATGGCTAATGGGGAATAATATGATCTCAGTGACTCTGACTGTGGCATGATTGTTGATCAGACAGGCTGGTTTGAGTATTTCACAAACTGCTGATCACCTAGGATGTTACACATAAAAGTGTGTAGAGTTTATACTATTTTGTGAAAAACAAAAAAGAAAGATCCAGTGAGTGACAGCTCTGTGGACGGAAACGCCTCGTTGATGAGAGAGGTCAGAGGAGAATGACCAGACTGGTTGGTGCTGACAGAAAGGCTACAGTAATTCAGATAACCACTCTTTACAACTGTGGTGAGCAGACCAAGCATCTCTGCATGAACAAAGGTCAAAGCCTTGTCAGGTTCCACTCCTGTCAGCCAAGAACAGAAATCTGAGGCTGCAGAGGACACAGACTCCCAAACACTGAAAAACAAATCCAGGCTGCTGTTGTAATGGTGTTTGAATGCCAGTTGTTGCTGACCTATGTTTCCCTTTATGGCCACAGTTTACTGTCAACTAATGGCTACTTCCGACATGATAATGCACCATGTCACAAAGCAAAAGTCATCTCAAACTGGTTTCATGAACATGACAAGTCCAGTGTGCTTCATTGCCCCCTCCCCCCAGAAATTTAAACAGTGTCATAGTTTGTCACTAGATATATTGGTTGTAATTCTAATTCAAAACTAATAGAACAAAAATGTTTTTAGTTATGTGTCTAGGTAAAAAAAAAAATACCACAAACCTAGAACCTTCTTGCTGTGAGGCAAGGCCACATCAGCGTCAGCCTTACAATACAAATATAAAGTCCCTTAAAATATGAAAAATATATAATGCAGAAACATACAAAGTAAAGGTAAGTCAATGAGAAGGGCAAACAAAGAGCAAGATATAAAAATATAAGCTGATATGGTGAGCGGAGGACTTAACTCACTGGGTGCAACAAGTGTGAGGAACAGTCACCAAAATCAGAGTTGTGTTGTTTATCTACGGCACTGCAGCACATGTACAACATAAAACAAGATAAACATACGCGGTTCCTTCTCATTTTTTAGCCCGGCGATCACACCGGTACAGACGCCACCACCACAATCAGCACCACGAGCGCCGCAGCCACAGGAGACACGGAGGAGAGGGACACAAGGCCAGAGAGGACGCACACAGCTACTACTGAACCAAATAACACAACGTCTGCGATGCCTAGGTGCTAACTGTGGCCCATAAAGAAAGACAGTAGTTCACATCACTCTCGTTTCCTTTCCCGCTTCTGACCATGCTCTCTGTTTAGCTGACGAATAAGGTTTTCTTACTCTAACATAAAGTATATCTCCATGTCACCGAGTTCGGGTGTTTTGATGCCTCTTTTTTTGTTTTCACTACACTTCCTTTAACCCGAGGTCCATGCGAACACTAACTGTAACACTAACTCTTATTAACATCCTCCCTCCCTAACGTCTCAGTACAGTGAATCCTTCACCTGTCTATGAACTAAAGCCCTCTAGACTGACAGCAGTGTGTGAGCATGTGTGAGCGTGTGCATGTAAGAGAGAGACTTACAGAAGTGCTGAGTCACATTTTTCTTTTTTTTGTAAAAGTTTGCTTGTTCTACATGAAAAATGACTCATCCTAGTATTCTGTTTACAAAGCACAGATGTGATGATGCAAGATAGCATTCAGTCCCTGATAACCCTGAGCTTTTTGTATGTGTACTGTAGGTGTTACTTTTTTCGATAGAGTACCTGAATAGCTGGTTCGTCTTAATCTACTGACATGCTTTTTTTCTGATATTTGCTATGTTTTTGTGTAATGTTACTATTTATTATGAATCATTTGCTAGTGAATATGCTTTCTTTTTTTACTTATACTTCAGAGAGCCGATGTAACATCGTTTTTCTATACCAGTATATAAGTCCAACAATCAGTAACAAAATTAATCATGATTGCCTCTAATCTCTGTATTGTAAGTATTGTGGTGTTTGTTATTGGCTGATCCCTGATCAATAGCTGGACCCTGCCCAATTAAATAGACTCCCCTGTTCCCATAAGCACTCTCACCTAATAAATATGTCCCATTGGCATAGTTAGTTTGGATGGGATTATACAATACTTTCGTGAGATAACCACTTGATTGTATCTGAATTGCTGAATACTTTCAATCTTTGCACGGCTATATTTACATGATGGGTAGAATGTCACAATTTTTTTTGTCTTTGGTCCCTTTGATATTTGATCGATCATCCACTTTTTTGGTGTTCTTATGACTTTTTGTCCTGCTGTTGTATTTCATTCTTAATAAAGTGAGAAAAAAAATGAACAACATTCCTGAGTATCCTTCATTTAAGCCAAAAACAAAACAACAAATTTATCTGCTTATATCTTGTAAACGTCTCAACAACTATTAGATTAATCACTGTGAAATTTTGCATAGACCCTCGTGGTCCCCAGAGGATGAAGCCCGATGAATTAGATTATCCCCTGATGTTTCCCATAGCGCCACCAGCAAGTCAATGACATCCCCTATCAAGTGACACATCTTTATAGTGTGAACTGAAATAATATCGGTGACTTCCCTGACTTTTCATCTAGTGCCATCACACAGAGCCACTAGCAAGGCTTTGTTTCACTGGTGTGTCTGTGCACAGATCCTATAATCCATTCGTCTTTGACAGGAAAGTGCTGTTGTGCTTAGATTGTTTCTATCATGTCACCAGTTTGGTACTCCAGCAGATGAAACTCTTTGCTGCTCACTTTATTTCGCTCTCTACACTCTGGGCAATAGTTTTATCCTGTTTGGTACATGAGCTCATCTTGGTTGTGTCAGTGAGCAGAATACTTGAGGAGAGAGAAGGATGACCCCATGCGATGAGTGAGACATAACAGATTGTGTTTGCCAGAATCAACAGAACCCCCGGTGTGAAAAAAGAGAAGATTTTTCTTATGTCGCAAAGTATAATAAAAGTATGATTTTGATCTGATAAAAAAGCAGTTCAATCACAGGGATGATCATACATCTGTCATAGGCGTCCCCCCCCCCCTATGTTTAATTCATCTCACACCATGGTCCCAGTTTCTCTACACTTCCAACAGCAGCTACAGTCCTGTACACACAGCATGTGAGGACAACTTTGATTCACCTCAAAAGGCTAAAACAGTTTACGTGATGCACAGCTGGCTGATGCGTCACGTCATCTTTTGTGCTGCTGTTGTGTGTGACAGCTAACCTAAATCCAGGGTTCAATGCTTATCAGTTTGACTACCACAGCGGTTCACTGTACATAGGGCACAATGACATCACCAGGCAGGGACAATATTGACTTCTGAGGAGATCGTCCTATTAAACCAGCAAACCGCTCAGCTGATGAATAAAAGCAGATTTCAACTTTGGATTTCGTGATCGTGAACCTATGGCCTGTTACATGTTGAAAGCACAGAGAGACATAAGCCAAGAGACTCAGAGAAACTGCGTCACTTGAGATGACTAGAGCTAAAATGTTAGTTAATAAGTTGATGAGTTCAAGGGCAGAACTATTTTTAAATCATTTTCGGTCAAAAACAGTGTCAGTGAAAAATGGATTGCTGGGACAAAACAGAACAATCTGAAGACATCACACTGGGCTCTAGGAAATAGTGATACACATTTTTTTTTTTTTTTTAATTATTACTCACATTTTATAGACCAAATGATTGATCAATCAATCATTAGTTGCAGCCCCAGTAACAACAAATAGAATCACCAAAGACGGTGCACAGTATCCATCACCAGGTCGACTTTTCTTCTTGAGTAACATCTGCTACCATCTCCCTTATCACATCAACGTAAGTTATTCAGACTTTCAAGATTTTATAAGTATAAGTTCACTGACCCTGTCAATGTTAGATCGGTAAGAACAAACTTTCAGCTGTAGAGCTGCAGAGATTTTGGTCTGGATTTCTGCATAGAAAGATGTAGAATCATGACTTTACGAACTGGGTGTCTGGATGAGTCACCTGAAAGCTGTGTGAGACGATCACAGCCCTCAACTCCATCAACAGCCTTCTTATCAGGGTCCAATAGTCCATGCAGGGAGTGCTGCACGAGGTGACTGATTTTCAAAACAGTTGACTCAAGAGCAGTGTCTTTAGATTTCCTCTGGGTTTTGAGGTTGAAAAATTGTGAGTTTAAAGCAGTTTGTCCACAAAAGCGAGTCCACAGAAAACATTCGGCCCATCACAGCGTGAAGTATTCCTCGACAGCCGGCAGCTGGTGTGTGGTTTAGTTTTTCTTCTTCTCGTCGTTGGTCTGTCCCTTGGGAACAGGATTCATAAAATAAGCAGGGTTAGTGCGGCAGCGCAGGGCCAGCAGAGCCGGCGCAGCAGCGAGCAGCACATTGAGGGTGATAACAGGCCACCATTTGTCTGCTGTGACTCGGTATGTGAAGGGAGTGCGGGAGTGCAGAGATGCACCAATATGGCACCACTGGTTCTGGAGAGAACAACAGGAAGTCAACATTAGACTTGTTATGTGGCATTTTGCTTTTTCACGCTATATGAATAACAACGAACACATTATAACCAAAGTTACCTGAGCCATGGCTGCAGCAAAGAAGATGGTCCAGTCTAACATCCAGCTGCACCCGGGTGTTCTCAGACCATAGATGAGGACCGTCAGCAGGGGAAGAGCATAGAACAAATGCACCAGCATCTAGAAGAATTGTGCACAAAAATCAGTTATAGATATACATTAGATTTGCTTTAATCCTGTGCATCTTTCTCCAGACTGACCATAACCCTGGGGAAGCCGACTGGGTCTTTGAGGTACGGCTCGTACTGATAGATGTATGTGAAACAAGCGTCCAGAGGACAATCCAGCACCACCTGGAACACAGCAGGAGGACAGAGCCGTATTCAAACATGTTACCTGATATCTCAGTGAGTAAGGCAGACATACTGGAAAAAGGCTACATAAGCTTGCATGTGGTTTTACTCACAAAGCCTCTGAAAACAGAGAAGGCCATCGCTCCCACTAACAGAAGTGAGAGAAGCAGGTCGAGCGGGCGGGACAGCAGACCTTTCTTCTGCTCCTCTGCGATCTAGTCAACACAGACGCATTCTCAGTTAATGTAGGCACTGTCCATTTCTTTATTTTAATACCTTAATAGTGATTAAAGCCAAATTTATATAATGATAGGGACAAAATTGGCTAAGCAAAGGATTGATAGTATCAGCACTACAGCAACTGTTTGAACTGTTTGACAGGCTGTATAGGTATGTATATTTGTTATAGGTTTAAAGTGTTTTATTTTATTTATTTATTTTATGATAAAGCCTATTATTAAATATGTGTTGGCCAAGACAGATCTTTATCACAGTAAAACGCATTAATGTACAAAACAAAAAATTGGTCAATATATCAAATCTCAAATATAGTCTAGTACCTGTGTGAGCCTAAAAAAATACAGCATCATTCGGGCTGTGATATCATCATAAAAGTCAATTAGCACAAATTAGTTGATCCTCTATGGCAGTGGGTCCCAACCTGGGGTTTGGATCCAACACAATGGGTCGTGTCATGAGTCTAAGAGGTCGCAAGATTATCATCAGAGGTGAGGAAACAGGAGAAAAAAATAGTCTAAAAAGGATGGATGGTTGGATGCCACTACTCTACAGATAGGCTATTCAGAATATTGTAAATGTGTCATCAGTGGAAATGTACCTTGTCCGCTGTGACAACCGGCATCTCTCTGGGTCTGCTAAAGAGCAGGGAAGCCGCCCAGAAAGGCGCCAGAAAGAACGGCACATTCCTCCAAAAGGCCGGCCGAATGTTAGACCCGTATTTACCTGCACAAACGAGAACGTCATCAGCAGAAATGGATCTCAAACAACACTCGAAATTAAATACATACACACAATGAAAAGCAGTGCTTGTGTAGGCAGCTCTCACCGATGACCACTCCCGGGATGAGAACAATTTGATGGGCGATGGAGGAGCCCGTCCACAGCAGGCCCAGGCTTCGATAGGACTTCCTGCATGAACAGAAAAGCAACAGGTTTCATTAAGACGAACCCACTGAACACACAGCAGACAGGCAGAGATGGCGGCGGTGATGCCATAGCTCACCCTCTGAACATGCGGTGGATGATGGTGAGGAAGAGGACAAAGTGAAAGACGCCTTCCCAGTAAGACATCATCACAGCGTAGGCCGAACTCAGATGAGGTTCACCCTGAAGAGATAGCATCATGCAATGACATATAAACACCATCATCAGGAAGTCGTATTTAGGAGAGTGGGAGGAAAGGTTTATCTTACCGCTTTTAGATAGAAGCCCATGAAGCCAGAGATGAAGCCATCCTGCTCTAAAGCATTAGTCAGGCCCACCATGCAGGTGAAGGAAAACTCTGCAAACGCTGAAGAAACATATGCAGGATTTTTATTTATTATTTTTTTTTTTTTATTAAACACCTTCTACACCTTTAATTCACTGACAATGTCAAAATATTTGTTTAACTGGTTTTACCATAGAATAAAGGGTCAATTTTATTCTTGTGTGGCACAGTGAGGAGAAGGAGAAGAAGAACCGATCCCAGGACAACCATTCCCATTCCCAGGACAGGCAGAGGTCTGAGGAGTGACAGTGACGGACACAGTGAGAGCTCATTCATCAGTCCACAACCCTGCAAGCATTTAACTACCAGCAACTATTGTGATCATCCATTTGTCGTTTATGTCAGTTTTCAAGCAAACAGTCACCAGTTGTAGCTTCTCTGTTGTGAGGATTTGCTGCTTCCCTGTGTCATTTGTGTTAATTCACTGAATACCATCCAATTCTAGACAGTTTGTCAGACAAACCAGACAACATGAAGACGTGTCCTCCTGCTTTTTACCTCTGCTTTCCAACATTTACATTCAATCAATCACGAAAAATAATCAGCAGATTATTCAAGGATGACAATAATTGTTGGTTGCAGCTCTAATTTTACTAGAATGTACAATCTCCCTCACATCCACACTTTCATCAGAAAAGACAACCCTCACAACAATTTTCTCTAAGGTGTTATTTCCTCCATTATCCTTTTAGAAAAAAAAAAAGATCTAACACTGGATGTTGCACAAAACAGTTTTAAATATCAGTCAAGCCATACAGTGATCATATAGTTAAATCATTACTTTTAAAAGTGTATCTCTATGTATCAGTTGCACTGATCTTGGCGCAGACAGGGAACACCAGTGAATTTGGGTGATTTATTTTCATTTAAAAGCCTTGCACTCGGGGTAATCAGTTTAGCAATTTAATATATTACTTTTACGAGTTTAATCTATTTCCCCTCAACTAATTCATTTTCATCTGCTCTCGTTTTGTTTTTAAGGCCTGCGTGAATCTTGTTTTCAGTGTGGGCTTGAAGAATCTCAACGGTAACTTTAATGGACGTTGAGCACGCCCTCGCTAAAACCGTCTTTTCCTCCAGGCTGTGGGCCTTTCACCAGCTTATTAATATCAGTACGATGCCTCCATGCTGCAGGCCAAGCTGAGAGGGAAAATATAGTGTATGCACGCACACATGCACACATACACACACACACACACATACATACACACATACAGACACACATACACACTTACTCCTGAAGCGCAGGGATGTTGTTCAAGGTGTACAAGACTCCAGGAGCCAGGAGGGAGAGGAGAAACACGGACACTTCCACCGGCGGCCTCATTGTTGAAAAACTGATTGTTTGACCTATTTTTAAAAATAACAAAGAGAGAGAGAGAGAAGCATCAAGATGGAAATATCCCCAGCTAAACGCGCTTATTGGCTGTGAAACGAGGCATGTTTGAAGCCAGCGTCCTCTCCACTGCCGCAGCCGAGGGAAGGAGATAATTAGAAGGAGTGTCACCAGTTGCCTTTTGATCTGTGATGAAACACCATGCTGCTCCAATGAGTCTGCTATCTGGTAGCTAGGTCTCAAAGTTCAACTCAGGGGTCATGTCCAGCGGGCGAAATTTTAAAGGGAAAGCATGCAAGATTCAGATTATGGATTTCTGACTGGCACGTCATGCATAAAATACTCATTTAAATTTCTATGCTGGATGTGATGTTTAGGGACAGGCGGCTCCACATGTTACTGGAGAACCATTCTGATCATACAGGTCACTCACCGTTCAGCTTGTACAGACTGCCGCCTGCTGGAGGCAACTTTTTTTTTTTTTCTCCCACCCTTGATAGCTTCAATTTGTGGTTTTGCTTTCTGGGAAATTGCAAGTTTTGGTACATGAGATGAGTCTGTAATGAAAAAAAAAACAAAAAAAAAATCCCGGTCACACTGCACATGTTGAAGTGTTGTCTATAGGCTCATGTGGCCCCTGGGGTTCGTTTAGGGAGCCATCTGTCCTGTTTGGTGTAAGATTAAGAACTCCTCCATCTGATGTCTCCAGTCTTGATTAGATTCTGGATTATATCTGAAAGAGAACACAAAGTTCAGGACAAAGATTATGGTTTTTTTTTTCAGTTAGGGTGTTGTTTAAAACTAATCATCACTCTAATATTTGTTGCACAGTTGCTTCACAAAATATCGGCTCATAGCAGTCTTTTCACTGCAGATCATAGAGAATGAACATGTGCATTATGTAACTACATCTTAAGGATGAACAACATTTGTAAAGCAGGCCTACATCTAATGCAACTTTATCTTCTGTTACAAAGCGGCTGAAGAGGATTATGCTGCTGTTGCCACAGAAACTTAGTGACCAGTGGAAAGAGAGAGTAGAGAGGGGTGGGGAGTCCACGAAGAGAGTAGAAGCAGGCTGATTCAATCAGACGTACAGACAACCTGTCGCACACCCACAAAGCAGACAGGGTTTTTTTTTTTTTAATTTGAGGTGACACAGATTTTGAAAAGAGTCCACTCAGTCTGCCACCATGCTGCACCCTTTAATCATCGGCATTGTGACCGTAAACACTTCTCTCACCGTTGTCTATTGGACCTTCCTCCTGGGAGATGCCTACTTCAGGTGGCTGCTGGAGCCAGAAGACAAACCCAAGAAGGTGGTCACCCCAGCCTGAGGGAGTCACAGTCAGTATGGACATACTTGGCTGAGTGACTGGGTGTTATTTTTGCGTAGGACTAGTTCAGCTTGTAGTGCTTTCTGTGGAGTCTGATTTTGCAGTCAATTTGCTTCTTGTTTCACCCGAAGAAGATCTGGAATCCCACTGTGAACTTTATAATTAACTGAACTGAATGAATCCCGCAAGTGAATGAGAAAGGAATCCTTCTCACAGGTAAAGTCTGACATTTATCTAAAACGTCTGCATCAGACAATATGTTGAATTGCATGATTTACTTTCTGCGAATTGTCTTGTAAAGTATCAGCGGCTCAAACTGCACCGCACTTGACTGTCAACAGGTTCCTCAGGTGATGCTAAATGAACTCCATCTCTTGTTTTGCTGTCTGCTGACTCAGTGAAAAGGTGTTCCCGGTGACGGTGGCATGTGTCAACCAAATCCTGTCAAGGATTACTAAAGAACACCTCCATAATGACACAGACAGCCTTCCTCTCCTGACAGCTGCATCTTGAGACGCATTCAGAGACCTCACCCTGCTTATTTTTTTATCACATCAATTCCTCTCGTTTGTCTTTGTTTCACCTTGATTTCTCAATCAAACCTTTTTACAGCTCTCCTCTGAACAACATGTCGCACGTCTTCTACTGCGGGTTGCACCCAGTGTCTTGGTTCATTCTTTTTGCAAATATAACCATCACCATCATAGAGTGGAGTTTTCTCATTTCTCAGTTTAACCAAGTTCAAACTCAGCCTAAAGAAAATGAGTCTACAGCATAGAGGAGGCAATCTGCAGCACATCCTGATGCTTCACCAAAAAGATCTGAGAGGATAAAACGTGCATTTTAGGACCACTGTTTACCTGCCCACTTGTAGAGAAAAACAATGATGGTGGGTTTTTTTTTTTTCTTTTAGCTGTTTGCAGTGATAGAGCAGCCACTACGGTAAGCCTATTGTTTGCATGACCTTAACCTTCTGCCATGTGTTTCTGGTTATTCCCAGAGCTGTCTGTGTACAACACACGCTAATTTGGAAGTCCTTTCATGCACAAGTCAAAGAAAAAAGCTGAGGAGCCGCTTTGAAGTCTTGATTACAAGGTAAGGAATTAAATCTATTCCCTAAAACATCTTAAACCTCATTTCCTCCTTCTCATGTTTAACATGTTCTCATCTTTTATATTGCAAGGGTAGATTAGATGTTGCTCTTTATCAGTTTCATGTGAGTCTTTCACAAGTTACATTTGATGACTTACAGTTTTCCCACCAATGGGAATATTTATTGGTCACAAAACTCAGATTGCATTTTGAAATATCGCCATCTGCTCTGTTATGAAGCAAGAAATGAGCCGTGCAAATATAGTGTCATATTAGTGAATTATGTGATGGGACATTTATAGAATACAAGAAGTGGACCTGCTGTGCTGTAAAGATGAATATAAAGCATGCAATATCCATAAAGTGATGCCAGTTTAAACCCAAGAGAAACTGGGTTTACTGTAATATATGTATCATATTTATATGCAACGTGGTTATGGAAGACCATAAGCCTCTTTGGCATATTACTGTCCACCTCTCCTCGCTCATATCTCTAATCCCTGCAGATGGAAAGCTGATATTGCTCTGTGACAGACTCAATCCTATTAACTCTGTCTGTCCTATATTCACCTCTCCTCCGTCTCACACTCCTCACCCCGCTGGAAATTTGACCGAGGACCCCCTCTCCAAAAGACTAGAAGGAGGAATGCTGGGATTTAAGTCTAGACGAGAGATTAGGAGAATTGGCACACTTATGTTATGAGATTTTTCTTGTCTGGTGAACCACATTTTAGTAGCACTATTCTGTGACACTCCTGACAATGTTCTCATTTTTTAAACATATTGACATTTCCATCTGTCAGTCAATCCTGCCATTCCTCCCAGCTTCAGACAACGTTATAAATCTTCTAACGCTCAGCTCCTCTCCCTCCTCCTCTCTGATGCACCTATTTCACCCGTTTTCCAAGTTTTCACAGAACCATGAAGGAGCTCGGATCTGCAACAACACAATAAATCTGTCATCGCCCCCAAAGAAACAGGCCCAGAGTTTCACCATATTCTCTGAACACTCTCCTGTTAAGAGAGTATCTACTTGTCAAAAACAACTCTACCAGAGCAGCCAAAAACAATGAAGCAACAACCGGTTGTGTCCCTGAACGCCTCAGGAGGAGGTCTGCTTTTAAACCTCACACAAGTGGTGTTTGAGCACCGTCAGCTCCTCCAGCTGTCCAGAAGGAAGGCGGAGGAGGAGGAGGCCTATTTTGTGGACTACATTCCCCCAGCTAGAGATGCTATAACTCTGCCGCGCAATGTAGTCTACGTCCTAGTTGGGGTGGTGTTGGTTATAGTGGCCACTTACGCCATAGTGGGACACCTGATTAAAGATCTGATGCATGACCTGGCAGGTAACCCCAGGCTGGTGTTCTCTCCTTCCCATCAGTCCACTCCATGTTTGTGGTGTCTCTGAGCCCTTTCCTTACCCTGAAGTCTTGGGTCAAGGTGGCATCAACATTTTGTCTTTCCCTTCTTTGTCGTCTTGGTTGACCGTATTGCTTGATGACTCCCCTTCATATTTTTTTTATTTTCTTTAAACCTTAACCACAGTTTCCTTGTCGTACCATTAAGGTGAATACCAAAAAAGTGATTAAAAGTTGAGTGAATGACTGCAGCTAAAGTAACATCTTAAAGGGGTACTCCAGCAATTTGGTGTTTTCTCTTCCACAAAGCGGGAAGGCCGAGCTATCCAGACCTTTAGTCAAAAACACTTGATCCTGTATTTCCCATAATGAAAGTTAATAGTATGTTTATTTAGACTTTGCTTACTTGGCAAATGCTCACTTCTTTCAAACTCTTAACCCATGGTTAGGCAGCAATTCACTAATTTCTAATAATTATACAACTTTTTCACAGGCTGAGTACGCCATATGATGAGTAAACTAGACGTCATGTGTAAAATTAGTGGAGTGCCCCTTTAAAACACACCATCAAGTCAGAAAAGAACATTGCATTTTATTTCATTCTTATGTCTTTTCCCATCACAGACTGGATTCTTGGCCCCAAACCAGTGGAGGATGATTCAGAGGAAGCAAAAGCAGAACTAGAAGCAGAGCGCCGACAGAGTATTCCCAGTGAGCTGATGGGGAAAGACATGCTGAGGATGGAGAAGGACAGGCCACTGCCCGGTTTCTACCAGGGTGAAGGAGGCTGCCGCCGTCCATCCACCCCTCCTCCACTGAGAAGTGCCATCACTTCGTCATACACTGGAGAAAAAAGGATATCCGCTCACAGTGTCACCTTCGCCTGCCCTGCGACCCCTTATGTCACCTCCCTCTGAGTTTTTGTCACAAAAGTCATTTAGATACATTTTTGTCTCATCTCTCATTTCAGTGCAGTAATCAATGTTGTCTCTTTGCTGTAGTAATGCTTAAGCTAAAGATATCTTTGTTTTCTATAAAAACAAATGTTGTACTCATTTTACAAGAAAATGCTTCCTGTCGTCACTTATTAAAAAAGTTAGTGTAAAAAAGTTCCACATTGTCAATAATTTCATTTTATTGCACTATATTATTATTCGTGGTCCAATTGCTCATACTACAAAATGTAAATTATGCACTATGTAAACTTCAGTGATGTTAATATGACCTGCAAAAAGGACATTTTATTTTGATAACTGACATCAAAGCTAAAAAAAATAGTTTGACTTGAAAATACCTCTCAATGAAAATGTCAAATTCCCCCCTAAGTGTTGTTAAATTGCACATAAATTTCCATTTCGGTGCATCTTCCACTGTCATGACTATCATTTTCAAATTACTTCACACTTGTTGCTGTAATGTTTTTCTGAAGAAAACACACATCAGTTTTCCTGTTCTGGTGTTGGGACTAAGCTTCTCTCCAGTAAACAGCTGAATTATACAAGAGTGCTGTTGTGTCTTCTCTGCTTTCATTAATCCATCTTACCTTACTCTAATACCTGGTTGTGTCAGGGGCGATGACCTTTGTAAATGCCAGGGATTACTCTACATCAGTCATATTAAATACTGTTCAGTAATAATGTACACACAGAGAGCATTAAGATAGATAGATAGATAGATAGATAGATAGATAGATAGATAGATAGATAGATATACAGACAGATAGATAGACAGACAGATAATCTACATGTTGTTCTATGTGCAGCAGGTAAATACTCTCCTTCATTTGGAAACTGCTTGCGGAGTCGTTCCTCTGACCTTGAGTACCTCAAGCTGCTGCAGCTAATCTAGTTTCCATATGCATCGCTCAACAAGCAGACAGATAGGGAGGGAAACAAAATGAAAAAATAATCAGGGGGAGAGATACAGTTGTAATTTTAATTGAAGTCTTTCTTGCTTTGTGTAGCCTTTAATCACAGGAGCAAAGATACCTAATGAACTGGAGGATCCTCACCTGCTTTTTTGCAAAGTTTGTGAGTATTTGAGGCAATGAGGTTATTTCCTGTAGAGATTCTGTAGACACATACTTGATTTTAAAGGTGGAGGACATAGTATTTCCTGTGCATCTTTTTTGTAATTTGCATGAGGTGATGAGTCAGACAAAACCTCTGTGCTGGCTTTGTAATACAGCGATGACACAGAGATATTAAGTGGATATCCCCTGGCTGACAGCAGATTTTTGAAGACTACCGCGCGGCAATGGATGTGACAGTGGACAGCTTAAACGTTCGTTACAAGGAGGAAGATGGGACCGTGTTCTTTGAGTCTTATGTGCCCCCTTCTCGGGATGCTGTCCACCTGCCCACCTATGTCCTCTACCTGCTCATAGCTATCTTCATCGTGCTGTCTGTTCTTTACGCCATCATTGGGCACCTCATCAAAGACCTCATCCATGACTGTGCAGGTTTGTTACTGTAGCTGCAGCTTCTTAAAACCAGAAGATACTGTTTCCACTGTTCAATACAGTCTTTCATTGTGCTTTTCTCTTGCATCCTGTCTAATGATTTTCTCCTTACACATCTTCCCTCTCGCTCTGTTTTTCCAGATTGGATGTTTGGGGAGCAGCCTGAGGAAGTGGTGGTGAACTACTGTGAGGCAAAGGATAAGTTCATGGCCGACTGGTGTCCAGAAACCTCACCTGAACTGGAGGCGATGGCTCGGGCCGAGGAGAACAAGGTGGCTGACAGGGACTTCATGAAAGCCCCTGCCATTTGGATCATCAACACAGAACCTCGGGGGAGCAGGACGGGACCCCGAGTGATTTTTGGGAAGAGGACTTAAGGAAGAAATGAGTGAGGAAGAAGAAATCAAATCAGAGATGTGTTGTTGATGCTGACCTTCTGTATGTGTTGTGATTGCATGGATATCATGACTGAGAGGTGAAATGAGTGGCTGTAACACAATGTTATTGTGTAAGGGTGAAAATGTATTATGTTGCAACAGTAGGGGGTATCTCTGTCTATGTAGGAGCTAAATGCTTGAGTGGTCTCATGAGGACATCTAGTGTCTGTTGAGGAAACTACAGCTGATTTGCTACATGAATCTTACTGCACAGTGATGCTCGCACGAGTTTGAGATTAGAGATGAACAAAGAAACAAGAACAAAAAACTATGAGCATGCCTTGCCATGTCGTCTCTGATTTTTTATAGTTTATAACAGATTTTTTTTTGTTAACAGCTGATGAGAGAATATGTAGACAAAATGTGTGGTCAGTCAAGTGTATCAAGCGTTGTGTCACTGTTGTGTCTGCTCAGCTAAAGATTTATGAATTAAGTTGCAGAGTATTTTCATTTTAATAAACAGAGGGGGAAGTTTGGGGGTTTTTCTCTTTCATTTATATTTTATATTTTAAAAATTCTCTGCTCTGAGCATTTGGGTAGTAGTGCACATATTTGGTATAATGTGAACAAAGACAACTACAACAGATATTTCACATTGATTCAATAAATTATATTGAAATTTATGGCAATACATAAGCTATGGATGAAAATACTTTTTGGGTGCAAGAAATAATAAAAACAGCAACAAAAAATGTTGATAGTAGACTGATTAAATACAAGTTTTACAAGCATCTTGGAGTAATTTTGTTGAAATTAGCCACTAAATGCATTTTGAGTAGGTTATGTGAATTAAAAGTTCAGCAACCTTAAGAGTTTTTTGTTTGAAGTCACAAGTGTGAAGTCCCACTGATTTGTATCAGCTTAGAGAGTATTAGTGGTTCATATCTGAATCATGTGGTTGTGAGATGTGCTGTGCTCTATGAATTTCCCACCAACTAAGACTAGATTACGTACTAGAAAGAAAGTTTTTTGACACTAAAATATTGCAGTTGAGGCTAACAATTTGGCATGAAGCTCTTGTGTGTGAACCTTTTTAAAAAAAAATCTGTTTCTTAGATTTTGCAATTTCTCCAAAATGACATTTGTACACAAGCCTCTCCTCCCTCCCTCCTGTAGCAGAGATAAACATGAAAAAGTGTTGAAATTAAGAGACCATGATATACAAAATAGGTAGTGGGGAAGCTCATAGTTCAAAAACAAAACAAACAAAAATGCAGCTGCAAGCAACAATATATAAGATCCATGTATGTCATATATCACACAGATGGCATGGTCAGATTAAATACTAAGTTGTGTAAAGCTGATGTGTATGTGTGAACCCTTTTAACCATAAGAAATCATCATAACCAGACTAAACCCAAACATAAAGAGTCAGTTAAAAAAAACAAAAAAAAACATTGTTTCACTAAATGGCAACCTTGGCCCCAGGAGAGGGCGCTGTGGTAAAAAAAAAGAAATAGCCCCATAAGCTACATGCCACCACATCTGTTATTGTGAAGGAAGCACAGGAACCTTTTCAGGCTAAAATGAGTGTGGAGGTCTTATAAGTCACAACCCGACAGGCATCCACTAAAGAAGTAAATGTGAAACACAACAGAATATTATGATATTTTTGCTCCTTCCTTAGTTAAGAGTAATGACTTTTCATCCCCCGGGCTCATGTGTGATGCCGCAGGCTCAGCTAACAATCTCTTTCCTCTTTCAAAACTGTTTCTGTTGCATCCATAAGTGGTATTCTAAGGGTTCTTTGGTTTCTAACCAGATTACCAAAGCTGTATCCCTCTTCACATCCTCTGGTTGTTACTGAGTGCTAAAGCAAACATGACATAATCTTATTAACTTTGTCCCTCTAATCCTTCTCTTTCAGAGCAGGACCCCCAAGTTAATGTCACTATCTTCAAATAGATAAAATGATCAGCGGCTTCTGCAGCTTGATACAAATATCAGCAGAGGGGGATCTCAGGGATGTTTAAAGGAACCTAACTATATATTGCAAGGACATGAAAATCCAGATAATCAGGCAAAACCTTATGGTCAGTTTGTGCTGTAGAAAGCATACAGATGTAGTTTTTAATGTGGTATCTGATCATATGCTCTTTCTGTAGTGGTAACTGGCATTGTGATAAATCCCTGCTATGCCTCAAAGAAAATGTACATTTGATAAAGAACTCAGTCAAGGATTACACGCAGGACATTATAATAAGCCAGTATATAGGATAAGCTGTAAAAAAAAAAAAAAAAAAAAAAAAAAAAGAAAAAAGAAAAAAGAAAAAGAGCAGGACTGTTTAGTCTATCTCAGTGAAAACTGGAAGCTTATGCTACATTTTGCTTTGGTAACATGGTTGTGGTACTTTTATTTTGGAAAAATCTGTTACCTTTAGTGAAATCAGGGAATGTGCAGATCATTATGAAGGATGTAACCTCAGACAGTTTTCTTGCTTTTGAAGCAGCTCGTCTCGTCAGGTGGTGGGCTGCTTGAACAGCAGGGGCTCTGCACTGTGGGATGGGGGCTCGGTGACATCCCTGCTTTCATTTTTCAGGGCGCGCATCCTCACACTCTCACACTCACACACACACACACACACACACGCCCCCTCCAAACCTGAGCGGTGCGCGGTACGTCGACCGCACAGATAATGTGTTCCTGTTTGGTTATATTTCCCCTTAAAAATGAATAATGGACTGGTGATTTGAAGGCAGCGTCTTACCGGCATGGATGCCCGTTGACTGAGGGAACAGCCTATATGGATTGGAGCTCATCATCGCCGGAGCAAATCTGGGGAGAGTCTGAGAGGTGAGGCGGCATTTGGTTGATTGTGTGCGGGGGGACACCGCAGCGGAAGACTGGCGCTCATTGGGCATTGTAACAAAAACACGACGCTGGGTGTAAGCGGGGTTTCGGGCTAATTAAAGCGCACCTTTCGGTTACAATGCCGTTGATTTCTTTCATATGTTGCTTTCATAAAACAGTCGTACAAACCAATAAAGGCCCTTTTCTCCGCACAAGACGTGGCTGTGTCACACACAGTAGCCATCTGCATGCTTTATGTATCGGTGGAAGCTATTGAGGCCACTGGCGATTAGATTTATGACTGTCATATTGCACGAGTGTCTACATTTTCCCCCAAACACGTTTATAATCAGGTTTTCTGATGAAATACACGGATGAGGACGAGGCTCACAACGCTAATTTTAGCTTGCTTTGCACAAAAGAGCATACATTGCGGTACAGTAGCAAATATTTAAAGGGCCCAGTCGTGCATATGGGCAATAGGGCCCAGGAGACAATTCACATAACAGACCCAGAAGTAATAACTCAGATTAAATTCCTTTATAGCCTACAACCAGGTCTGAGAGAGCATGACAAAATAAAAGCATGACTTTCAATCATTACAAACGTTTTGAAATTCTCTCATCATAACTCACCATAATGTAATGCACTGAATATATACCAATTAGTTGTATTGATTCAGAGTAATAGAAACCTCACATGCTTCTAATTCTCCATGCAGTGTGTGATATGTGGGTTACTGCATCACCAAATCCCTCCGACAGACAAGCACACTTTAACCAAAAAAGGACCAACCTGCTGATACTGGCAACAAGAAAACAGTAGTGAAATAGGCTGAGATTGTGAGACCCTGCCCTCCACAACATTGCAGCATGACTATTCCCCCCACCTGGTGAACTTTTAGACCTCTGGCATGCAGCAACTGTCTTTACATTTTCTGAGCCAGCAGCTGTTAGAGGAATTTACAATGTGCAGGGTCTAGAATGAGGAGAACAGTCGGGACAGTATGTAGCACTGTAAAATACATAGCCTAGTAGTGTAGGCAAAAATAGTGACCCTAGAATGCTACTGTTATCCTGTGGTCACTGCACACAGTCGTTGATTGTATAGCTTTATTATAGTGTACTTGTCACTTTCTTGTGAAAGTGTGTTTGAATGCAGTCTCGTCAACTGTTTTCCACAACGTTAATGGAATAATTATTCCACCAAGTCATGTAAACACCCTCAGTTTTGTTTGGTGGGCAGATAGTTGGGCATAGTCAGATGAACTCTGACCCTCAGCACCCCCACCGCTCCAAAATCTTTCCTCTCCCCTGCTGGGACTCCCTGATGACCCCCTACTCTCCCACAGAGGTGCAAATGAGATCATGCCTCTATAGTGAAAAGACTCTAGTGGCTTTTTCATTTCTAGCGGAGATCTATGCTTGTCAGGATTACAAACAGACAGGTTATTGATTACTTTTGCATGATATTCCCACCTCCATAAGTGTAGGAATGGATATGCTACTGTAGTTGTTTGAATTTCTTCACAGGTTTATTTTTATCTCTTTCTCTTTCTCTCTCTCTCTCTCTCTCTCTCTCTCGCTCTCTCTCTCTCTCTCTCTCTCTCTCTCTCTCTCTCTGTGTGTGTGTGTGTTTGTTATCCATGCTGACAATGCTTCTTTTTCTTGCTTCTCTGGACAGTGCTGTGGAAGAGGATACTTCATCCAAGATCACAGGTCACATGACAGGTACATAGTTCTCATAAAAAAAGAATGGAATTATTATGCTTGTGTAAGAAACATAATGAATTGATTTCTAATGATTTTATGATTTCTTAAAATGTTTTTTTCCTTCTGTTTAGATTTGTGTAGTGATGAAACAGACGGCTCTCTTCCTCTCCAGCTTCACACACTCAAGCAGTTTGAACAGGTGAGAGCTTGTATGCGAGTGACACCAGCTTGTCCTTCAGCATGATAAGTGACACTGGGTGAGCTCTGATAAAATGTGCTCAGCAGGGCCATCTTGAGGATCCATGTTTTACTACAAGATGTAAATAAGCTGGTTTGGTTTGGTTTGATACAGACCATTGAGTGTTGAGGAAATCAGTGGTGTTCCAGAAATCCTTGATCTTAAATGAATCATCTGCAGTACATGTCTTTAAAATACTGTACAGAAAAGGAGAACACCTGCAGCTGACGATTTGGATGGAAAACACCCTGAAACCTCCTGATGGTTAAAGTCTGCCTCTGGCTACAGCATGGCCTACTTAACGATTTCTCATTAGTCTCTGTTGCACTATTATTGGACATTGTACCAGTCACATTTTACAGAAATACCATATGAAATATTTTTGTTTGTCAGTAGGGTGTTGTAATGGGCAGCCAGAATATTACTGACACAAATCCAAACTCATACATCAGTAATCATTTATTCCATCCCCTTCATCCTTGTTTCTCTTTTGAGTCCATTGTCCATTAGTTGCCTCCTGCAGTGTACCCAATGATAGTCTCTGCGGTTGAGCTCTTTGTAAAATAGAGCTGTTAAGTTTGGCTGGTTATCCTTAGACTGTCACACAGTATTACATGGATTCCCAATTCCAGCACACTGTCCTTCAATACACACCTCAGTGCTCTTCTCCAAAAACTGTTGATGTTTCAGACACATACCAGATCATAATAAAACACCAGACAAGCACTAAAACTGTCACTGAAAACTCACCACCACTGGTACTCCTTTAATGTTATTCTGGAGGTGCTGCTGAGCCCTGTTAAAACGGGAGGTGTCACCAACCAGACACGAAAGCTGGAGTCGCTTTCATGGCTGCCAGATCTTGGATGTGTCACTTTTACACCTGACATAAACACATCCCAACACACACTGCATGTATATATTTACACACATTCACTCCTATTTATTTGTCTTTGACCAGGAGCTGAAAAGTGTGTATGTGGGGGGGTGTGGCTGTATCATGTGTGGAGTAATTTTAAAAACACACACTATGAACATGATGTCATCCCTAATGTTATGTGGAGACTCCGCTTGGCGCCTAGCCTATCTTTGCTCTGAATTATTTAGCAGCAGTATGTAATGTGACACTTTAATGGGCAGACTCACTGAATGCATCAAGAACTAATAATGATGTAATTTGTTGGTAACATGTCTCAGTCACTTTATCAGAAGCCCCTTTTACACAGCCTGTTCAAGGCTGGAATTTTGCACCTTTATTCCACCTAACATGGAATTTGGGGACATTGTTTTTCAGCCTTTAAGCTGGCAGTGGAGGTAGTAACAGGGCTGGACAGACGGTGTAAAATGGAGAGCCAGCATGGTGGGACAGACGGCGATGCTGTTATGTAACGTGTCACACCTCTGATTCCTCCAGTTGGGATCTGGATTTGTTTGCTTCATTGTAAACAAGTAAAACCAACATAATCAGGGGCCTTTTTTTAACGGCAGTACAGCAGGATCTCTGTTTAAAAGGGGATAGAAATTCTTTTTGCACTGGACGTTAGTCATGAAATTTTATCTAGGGTTTTTCCTTTTATTATGAAATTAAGAAATATACTTAGTGGAGCCGATCTTCCTTTCTTTCTGTTCACTCATCTCTGAGGGACATTCAGGGATTCACCGCTCTGTGAGATTCAGGACACCTCCCTATTAATAGCACTGTGGCTCAGTGCTTCCAGGTCTCCTATTTCATCCAGTTTCTTTCCACTCACCTGTCTGTCCCACTCCCATCAGCCCCTCTGATTTTATTTCTCCATACTGGTTAGCCCTTGTCTGGGGAGTGTTTCATTTTTAACTGTATAACTATAGAGGTATGGCAAATTCAGAGTGGGACTGGGTGGATGTGGTTCCTTTGAAATGTTAGTTAGATGATATGGACTCATCCTTTTCAATAACATTATGCTAGTAAAAATAAGAAAAAAAGAAAAGTAAAGATAAAAAAAAAAACGTTACTTAACTGTGTCTCAGTGACTTTTCTATTTGTTTAGTTAAAAGCTAGCTTAGTTTGACTAGTGGGCACAAGAGCACCAAAACAGTTAGTTCCGACCAAGTAATTTGATTGGACGAGTGGCATTCCATGAGTGCTGTTTATAATGGCACTGGGACTTTTAACTACATGTATCACTCCTCGTCACAGGTGTGCTATTAACTGTTAAGTAGCGCCACATTAACGGTCGTTATCTCTCTTAGATTGTAAAAAACTTTGAAAAGATGAATATATTTCAAGAAATAACATTTAAATTACATGCTGTATGGTCATCAGAAGAGGATGAAGGGAAGCAGCCTGGATACTTTAGCGCACTCCTGAGGTAACGTGTAGACAAAGTAGCAAGCTAGTGTGCACTGTGCAGGTCAGGAAAATTTAAGAAAATGCTTAGCAACAGTCCAGTATCAGTCCAGTTGCGGAACTATTTGTGTTGTCGTAGCCAAATTAATGATTAAATAAACAAACAAATCATAATCTGTTGTGGTTTATTTAACTAATATTGCGCTCGTAGAACTGTTGTTTAAAAGCAATATCACACCGGAGGTCGTGATGTTGTATTGAATATCAGCACTGCGGCCGAGTAGCTAAGACAATCACAGCCGTTGCTGCCGTGCTGGTAATCAGTACAACATCACTCCCTCTCGTGTGATATTGGTTAAATCAGACACAGCTGTGTTGGTATGCTTAACGTTTAAGCAAACAGTTGCCTACTTAGCTACACATCCCCCAGGCCCCCAGAGTTTCTGGTGTTTAGCTCTACTTTAGCCTCCGCCAACTCTTCAGAGAGATATCAGGGTGTTCAGCAAACTTACTTCGCTAGCTAGCTTTAACTTGTTGCTAACTTTACCTTAGTTGCCCAAGTTACCTCTAGTGTGGTCGTGTGTCCACTGCTTGACACATAATTTAATGAGACAGGACAAACTGAACCATACATTAAAATTCCTACTTGTGCAACCAAAACAAGTGGCTAACACAGACAAAAGGCTCAGTAGAGCTGCAGAGTTGGTTGATAATTTTCGGCTCGGTCGTCATTAAAAGTGACGCCTTATAAATTTCTCATTTGACTCTGTTGGCATTTTTATAAAAAAAAAATATTGATTCTTATAATCATGAGAGTCTTATGCTGCCTGAGCCCCTTTACCTCTTGAAACCTTTATTCCCTATTCCATTATTCTATTATTTATTTGAAGGAATTGTCAGTACTCAGTCAGACATGCTACATACAGTTAATTTTCTGCAGAGATAAGGCTACACAGAAAACCCATTATTTGTCATGAGAGCGGTATTAATTAGAGTTCAGAGGGTTGAAGCAGTTAAGCTTAGCAATAGACTACTATTTTGGTTGTACTATTCATACCTTTTAAATGTTTTTTCTTGTTTCCTAAATCAAGTGTTTCCGTGTTTGATAAACTTGTGTAAAGTGTATCAGCATCGGCATGGCGTCTGGTGTGGAGAGACACAGCTGTTCTCTCAATAGGGATTGACCTCCAGGCTCAAAAATATGTTGAAAAGGGGAAAGGAAGTGGTTAAACTGGAGAAATGAAATTTACCTTTAATGTAATATCTGAAAGGAAGCAGAAAAGGACACAAAGGGACTGTCATTTAACCCCCTACCTTCACTTCATCTTCATCCTCATGTCTATCTTCCTTTCGACAGCTCTGTTTTGCAGAGGGGTGAGATTTCCCTTCATATTACAAGTGCCTGTGAGCCCTCAGCCTTTTACCTCCCCCCTTCTCCTCCCCCTCCTCTCCCCTTCCACCCATCTCCCATGGCAGTCTGGGATTCCAGGGATGTCTCCTCCAGTAAAATAAGCTCCTGTCCCGTCCCCTAGTAGAGCAGATCACACCATGGAGCTGAAATGGCTGCATCTCTGACAGCCCGGGCTGCAGAGTAGCCCTCTGCACTGCAAAGGCCCCATTAGACTCTAGTGTGTGTGTGTGTTTGTTTGGGTGTGTGTATGAGTGTAGTTTTGTAGATGGTATCCCAATGGCCTGTTAGAGGCTGGGATGCCACTTTGTAAATAATTAGGCTTTTTCAGGTATAGCATTATGCTCATTAGGAGAAGGAGCTAGCATGTCTAACGGTTACCGGACTCTATCACAAGGACATATCTTGACAGTCGCTGTCCTTTAATATGGACTCTGTATTCACCCAGGATACAGAGAGGTCGAAGACGACTGTTCATTTCTGACCTATAACGGACATGTCAAGCAGTGTCGGTGCTCTTTGACGGTCATGTCTAACGGTTACCGTACTTTGTCACAGCACCTGAATGACCTGAAGAAGGAGAACTTCAGCCTCAAGCTCCGCATCTACTTCCTGGAGGAGCGGATACAGCAGAAGTACGAGGAGAGTAGTGAGGATGTCTACCGCACGGTGAGTAGGGCAGCTCTCTCTGATTATGAGGAAATGAATTGGGATCTGTTTGACTGCTGATGTGTGGGATTATGAGTGGTTGCTCTTCAGGGGCCAAGGGTCATTAAATTCATTAAAAGAAATGATCAGCACCAATTGATTTTTGCTTTGTTGACAGATTTGGTGCTGAGTAGGTAATCAAAAGAGATGATTTGTGCCTTCAACAATGGTATTGGATGATTGTTGTCAGGATAGTCTTGAAGAGTTGCTTTACTGAGCCACTTCCACTGTTTGTTGACCCAGCTGTCGCACTGACCTGGTTGAGGTGATGTGACCTGCCATGTGTTTGTTTTACCAAGTGCTTGTGTTTAGATATGACTACCATGTGAAGGACTACACATTAACTAGCTTTTTGCTCAGGAACCTTTAAGTGATGCAGCTTATGTGTGTGCCTGTCTGTCAGCTGTCCAGTGGGACCTCTGTTTTGCTGTGTATTGTTGTCTTATACTGGGATTTGTGAAAATTTTATGTGGTTTAGTTAGACAAACTAAATTTAGGCTCACCCCACAGCCCAGGGATACTTTGGATTAAACTGCAGCTGCAGAGATATAAAGACTTAGTGGGGTATACCTGTGGACCTATAATGGAATCTCAGCAATAGGCCAGTGATAAAAAATAAAAGGGGGAAAAAACAAAAATTACACACCAAATGTGTCAGTGGCACCGTGAAAAATGTGATATCAAATGCAGAACAGAATGTCATTTTTCTGTACTTGGTTTTCCTCGGGATGCACTGAGCCGATACACCAGATCAATATTGCTGCTGATACTGACCTTATTTAGCCGATCAGGTATTGGCCATGGCATGACTGATCCACATTCAATACAATATAATATTCTGTGTTTCCACTCTCATGAGGCCAGTGCTGTAATACAGCATTGGCCTCATGTTACTTTATTTAAAGATAATTCAAATAATTCCCCATAGTGAGGTTTGCATATTTATACTGAGAATTAAAGATAACACTGATATTGGATCAGTGATTTACAGAATACCTTGAGTTGAGGTATTTGAATTGGTATTAGGGGAGAAAAAAGCTGGATTGGTTTATTTATCAAATAGTTCCTGATTTAAATTTTAAGAATGCCAATTTGCAATTGTATTTTTATTGCAGTAAAGTTCTTCTATAGCTGCGTGTGTTTAGACAACATTAGATATTTGAGCACTTTTGTAAAATCAGAAAAGGGTGTTTTTTTCCAGTAAACATTTATGTTCTTCAAAGTAAATTATAGCCCCATAGATGACCTCATAACACATAATGTTCCTCACTTAAACCTTTGGGGAAAAGTCAATCACACAGTATAACACAGAGCACTGATGTAACAAATCAGGCTCCCTAAGGTATCTGAACCAGGAGAGGCGAACCAGGCAAATGTTCGGCATCCCCGATCGCCCCACATATTGGCACATTTTGCAATGACAACTATAAACCCCTTAAACCTCCCATAAAGGCCTGTACTGTGCACCAATGCTTCACCAAACCCCCCCCAAGTGGGGCCCCTAATGATGTATGTGTCTCGCCACTGTCTAAAACAGTATTGTTTTGTTACTGGTACCACAGGCCAGATGTTATACTCTCACTGGTATTAATTATCAGACGATATTCTGATAGATTAGTTTACCAGACAACAAAATTAACAAAAATTTGATTTTTTTATAAACCGATTTGTTGTTTAAATCTTTTATGAAGCAAAAAACATTTTCTCAGTCCAGTTATGCTCTTTGTCTGCTTTATGTTGTTGAACATCTTTGGGCTTTGGATGGTTGCTCAGACAAGACAAGAAATTCAAAGGTGTCGCTTTGAACTCTCTTAGAATTTATTATGGCATATGTTTTTCATATTTACTAGATTACACAATTAAACGATTAATCAAAAACATAATATAAAGAAAAAGTGATGACGAAAATAATCATTTGTTAAAATGGCAACATTTTTAAACTATTTCTCTCTTCCTCAGAGTCTCTGAGTTCACCTTTTATATGCATGCACTGTGCTCTGTTTGTTTCTAAGTCCCTCTGCACTCCTCTGTATGTGTGCGTGCAAAGTGAGCACCTACAGTAAGGTGACCCAGCTCAGCTGGTGCCTGTTTGCATGAGGCAGTCGGCATTTGAAACTTGTCTCTCTCTTCCTCTCATCATTCCAAATCCCTTGTGATCATCAACGACTCTTTGATATGAGAAAATGAAATGGCCGCTTGAGCCAGCTGAACAAGACCTGAGTGTCCAGGCACTTATCCTCCGCAATTACTGCATACCAGCAGTGACTGGGTAAACTGATCCCACAACATACAGACATGCAACTGGAGTTTAATCCTTGTGCTTGACAATCCCTCACTCTGTTTGGCTAAAGGTTCATCAGTCTAATCACTATTTTATTGGAGTCTAAATCTTTGCACTGTAGATGTTATCAGACCTGAGCAGCTCGGGTACATAGTGATCTTTCTCAGAGCTTGAGAGACTCTATTTATAGAGCAGGTTTGAGTACACTGATTTATTTATCACATGTATTCATATGAGTGTCCATATGACATGAGAGGCACTGTGTTACACGTGTTTGTGTTTCTCTTCACTGTATGGTTTGTTATATTGGTCTTTTTTATAAAGCATTTAATTTCAGTAAGTTAGTTAGTTCGAACAGTTAGTTCATAAATACACTTTATGATTTAGCCATATTATTTGATATGAATTGTAAGTAAATACATATTTAACATCTTGTGCTGAAAGAATTTCAGTTTTTAATTCACTGATTTCTAGGCCTACAACTGATGATCATTTACACAGAATAAGCTATTGATTATTTTTCAGATTAATTTATTGTTTAGTCTATAAAACATCAAGAAATACTGATAAATGCCCATCACAAGTTCTCAGAATTCAGGATAACATCTTCATATGTTTTGTTTTGTCCGACTACCAGTCGATTTACTGTGTAAAACAGAGAAAACCTGCAGGGTTTTACATTTGAGAAGCTGGAACATGTGAATGTTTGATATTTTTGCTTTAAAAATGACAGTTATCAAGATACTACCAGATGTAAATCTTTAGTACGAGTCAAAACAGCGTAAGCAGGATCACCATGAACCTAAATGATAATACCTGTCAGTAGTGTTAGTGATAAGTCATCATAACATTGCATGTGTGTTTGTTTTATGTGTGATGGTCCTGTCCATGTAGCCATCTCCTTTTTGTCTCACTGAATGGTTATAAGTGGATCTGTTGCTGAGGGCTGACGGGTCAGGAGGGGCTAGAATAGCAGGTGCACTGTGATGGGCGTCTATATTTAGAGCTGTTTTCAAGATGGGAAAGTGTCTCTCTTACTGTAAACCATGTTGACACACACAGTGTGTGGCACATCATGTATTGTTAGAGCATGTAGGCAAATTACTTGCCATCATTAGCTATTCAGAGCATATGTGTGGTCATATGTTGCATAAGTTATAGCTGCTGCTGCATCACTTAGCATCAGAAGAGTGGAATGCTTTGTTGGAGATGAATTGGACAGAGTAACATTAATGATCAATATAAGCAGAGGATATGCAGAGTCTCAAATAGTGTTAATTTCAGTCTGTTAACATACAAAACATTAAATCCAGTTATTAGGGATGTTTTTTAAGATGTTATCACTGAACACAATCCACTCTTAGACTGATATATTGTCATAACCCAACATCTTGTCCCTTAAAATAAACTTCTGTTATTATATTTTTACTTTCACAACATTAAAACTATGCTCAGTCCAAAAAGTATTACTAACTCTGTATTACTGCAACTGCTGTTATACTGACAAGTATTTTCTCGATTGACTGATCAATAGTTTTTTCTATAAGATGTCAGAAAACTGTGAAAAAGGTCCATCATCCAGTTCTCCAAGTCCTCGTATTGAAGAAGCTGCAACCAGTGACTAGTTGGAGATTAGTTTAAAAAAAATAAATAAATAAACAATCAAAATATGATGATGATCAAAATACAGTAGTTTCCTAGTTATTGTTGTAGCTTGACAGCTCTTTCCACGATATCTTATAGAAACAGCAATTTATTTTATCATGTAAAATCGTGATATCATATTTACAAGTTGCAGTTTTATTCATGAATATTTTGTCAGTCTGACTCCAGCATGACTGCTGTGTACTCTGGTCACATGCAGGATGAATGTGTACATGTGTGTGTTGGTGCCTGGAATATGTTCATGGGTAGGTTTCAAGCTACGAGAGTAGGTACACGTGTAGCCCAGCTCTGTGAGTGTTATCGACATACAGTACATACACACATAAAGCTCTCTGCAAGGGACAGGGGAGTGTTAACAAGCTTGGACGTGCACGAAGAGGCACTGAAACATTTCTGAAAGAGAAATGGAGAAAGGAAAAGGCAGGAAAGGAGAGACAGAATGACGTAGGGACAGAGAGGCAGCTAAACCAAGATGATGGACAAGAGAAAGTGGATGATCTGTTGAAATGAATGAGAGCCAAGCTTCAGTGATAATGGCGATAAAAACCACTGAGACCAATTATCTGATCTGAGTCCAGCAGACAGATAAACTGTCCTCTCTATCCTGTCTGAGGTCAGAATGGAAGGAATGAAACCCCACCATTCCTGCTGTTTAAATCCTCTGTCCCATAGCCCAGTTTAAGAGCCCTGATTGTCCCTAAAATGTCCCCCGTGGTCCCCCAGCAGGTAAACAAACTGGAGTTTAGCCTTTGGCCCCGGTGGTGAGTATTTGAGCCGCCCTGAATTCTCCAGCTCTAAATATACCAGCCCGGTCAGATGTTCTGTACTAATGACACACAACACCCACCAGCCCTTATTCACACAGCAGAGACAGAGGGATCAGGGTGTGATGGAGAGATGTAATGAGGAGGGGGGGGGGGGGGATCCGTCATCTTTTTTCATATCTTGAATTTTTAATTGAACCTCAATTAGACACACTCTACACAAAGGTTTTTCACCTGATATAAATACAGCATGATTGTAAAATAGATTGAGTGGTCCTTTGTTTCTGCATAAATGACAAGATTTGCTATGAGTCCAATGTATGTGGTTTGCTGTGGGCATGTTTAGTGTGTAAGGTGAGGAATCTTAAATAAAACTTTTATTTTTGTGTTTTCACAACATCACAGACATGCTGAGATTATTTAAACGGTCCAAAACTTTTTAATCTTTGCAGTGACTTGATGAATTTTGTTACTTCCATTGGGAATATCATTGGCCATACCCTCAGATGTTTCCCGTGTTGGCCTCTGTACACATCATAGAGCTTGAGTCCTGAGAGGAAAAGACCTGTGTGGGCGAACCATATGTGTGTAGAGGTTTTACAATTCAAATAGTTGTATGTCAGTTAAGACATCTGACAACACTGCACACCCAGTCCCTACCAATTTTACCATTTCAGGCTCATAATTAATTACTAGGTGACAATTTACAGAAATATCCTAGAGATATTAGAAAGCCTCTGTAAATCACAATTGCTGTTTGTGTTTGGAAGCTCCATGCCCAATGTGGTAGCTACTGTATATTGACAACCTAAGTTATGCATGTTTGCCTACAGAGTGTTTGTTTTGAGAAGAAAATGCTTCTTCATTAAGTCTGCCACGGTTAGCGAATGTGAAAACAAAGATTTGTTGTTTTTTGTAAAAGGTTGAAAAGCTATAAAGACTGCAATTACATCTGAAAACTGACTTTCATTCTTATGTCAAGTTTCACATGGGGTGATCAATCATTTTAACAGCATATGATACTATTCATCATTCTTTATTCACAGCTACAAATTACCACTAACTGACTCTGCAGAATTATGTTGTACAAATGATCATTTATCTGTTGCTGAGATTTTATGCTGGTGGGGAACACAAACTGTGATGATGATGATGATGATGATGATGATGATGATGATGATGATGGACTGGCTGACCTGACTGCTGGTCATCTTTTGCAGAATATCGAGCTGAAGGTGGAAGTAGAGAGCTTGAAGCAGGAGCTCCAGGAAAAACAGCAGCTTCTGGACAAAGCCCTGTAAGTCCTCAAATATTAATCTTAAATATATTGTTGTGAACTTCCAACCCTTAAGTTAAGACTTCCTAGTCTGTAAGTGTGACAGGCAGGTATCAACTGCCCAGCTTCATTAAAATAGTCTACGGAAACAGCCTGTGTAACATAATTGCATCCAGTTATTTTAATGTTTTCTTTGGCCACATAGACTGTTCAATATAGTCTATAGTGTGTATCAGTGGGCAGCTGCACAAGTTGCTCCAGTGGAGTTAGACACTGACAACACAGATGAATCCTCTAGTGTCAGACCTCGTGTGTTTATGTGTGGTTGTGCACCTCCATCTATGGATGTTGGCTGCAGAGGAGTAAGTGAGTCCCTGCTAGAGATTATCTCTGATTCTCTACATGGTCCTGTCTTAACGGGTGGTAACACCTCATATCTCTAACAGCTCATATGTCGTGCAGCAGCTGATAGAGGCAACACACACACACAAACACACAATGGAGTTACATAAACCTTCATGTATAGGCGAATGCAGTGTAAACACCTAACATGTTAGAATAGTCCTGGTTAGGATTATTGTATAAATGCTGTATGAAAAGACTGATATTGTCAGTGTGGCATACCGATGAGAGAGACCACGTTTTCAGTTTTCAGGGTTCCTGCTTTCTTATTGTGGTAATTGTTTGTCCCTTTTTGACACTCTTAATCCCTTAAAACAGATGTTCACCTCCTCCTGCAGGGCTTCTCTTGCCCCAGGGCGGAGCTTGCTGCAGGGCTTCAGTAGAATGTATTGGCTCTGCACTACTTTGATTTGGCATATGATAGAGAGAGAATCTCTCTGCTGCTGAAATCATCAGAGATGCTGCTTTAAAGGTCATGGTTGTTGACCTTTAAATTGGTATGGATCATCACTGGCCAGCTGCTGGTGCTCTTGGAAAGGATAAATTGGATCTTATTACTTATTACTAGTGTCTCTATTTTTGTTGCTGTTGTTGCTCCCTCTCTGCCCATCCTTTACTTTTGTATTGTTATGGATAAACGTGATTTGAAAAGCTGTCAGTGATAGCAGAGATGATTCTGACAGTTAAGCCAGTTATTATTGCATGACTTTGATTCTGCTGTCTTCTTGGTCAACAATAATGCTGCTTTATATTTTATTTCTACAGTGCATAATTTGTGCTGTGCTTGTTGCCACAGAATTGCATAGCCAGTGTCAAAGGTAAATGGTAATCTAACTATCAGCGGGAAAAGTGACCGTTTCTGCACAGCCCCAGCCCTGTGTTTTGAGGATCATCTTGATTGCCAGAAATTACTGCCATAGCCAATCACTGGAGCTGTTGGAAAAACACATCATAAAAATATATGTAACAGTGTTTGTCTGATCTTAAAGCACAGTTGTCAACAGATTCTTACTACTGTCGTACTGTGACTCTTGCTAGTTTAAATTGTATACATGTGATATTTTGGGGCATTTTTGCCATTATCCCGTCAGTACAGTGAGAGAGACAGGAAATTCAGGGTTAGAGAGAGGGGATGATGCGCAGCAAAGGCCCTCAGGTTGGACTCGAACCCATGGCCACTGCGGTTAGGGTAAGTCTATATGGTACACGCTTTACCAGGTGAGCCACCAATGCGCCCTCTAAACTGTATATGTTTTTACTGAATCCTCTGCCTCTGAGTTCTTGCGGAAGCAGTGATTTAGGCTGAAGGTCTTGTCCACTACACAAAAAGGACACTTGTCCAAGTGACAGACATTTGCATTACTCAGACTGGTTCAAAATATCCCAGTTATTTGAGCTGTTGCATGTGGTGGACAGAGTTAAAAACGTAAGTAGAGAGGGTCCAGAACAGGACTCGTGGCGACAGAGTGGCGTGTGCCATTCTGGGAGCAGGAATTCTGGGATAGGGTCGTTGACTGACTAAGTGATATAGACAGATGCTTGTGCAGTTGGGGGCCAAAGGAGTGAGGAAAACACTTATGAGTCATGAGCCACACGTGGTTGTAGAAGAACACAAAGGATGTGTGTGTGAGAGAGATTTCATATTTCAGAGTAAAGTCTAAAATATTCATGTTTCATGCACACAAAACTTTCCCAGTTCAGTTCATTGTTTTACCACAAACACATCTGTCAGTTAATCTTCACATCTGTGACTCAAATCTCTGGTTGAACTCAGTGCTGCTGCCACAGTCGAGGTTACTGTCAGAAGGAAAAAGGATCCTAATTGAATCCATGACTGTATAAACATCAGATCATGTGAACATCACTGCATGTTATTATTAATTATGACAATAAAAGTCTACACCACGGGTGGGGCACGTACTTAATCTGCGCTATAAGTAGAAGGGTGTTGGGTATCCAATGAGCACCGTAGCCGACAGGAAAGTGATGACATATTATTTCTTGGTTGTCTCCATCATGTCCTAATGCTGACCCTCTGACTGCACTTGTGTGTTTTGCTCTTTGACAGCACAACAGCAGAGAGCTTGACCAATCACAATGAGGCAGAGCTGCAGAGACGGTGTCAGGAGAGACAGCAGGAAATTGATCACATGCAGCAAGTGCTTGAGACCAAGATTCAGCTCCTGCAGGAGGTTGGTCCTCTTACACCTTCAGGTATCTAAACTGACACAAAGGTGTCTCAGATTTACAAATGATAACAGCTCCGCTCTGTGTGTTTCCAGGAGGCCCAGCTAGCACGCAGCGAGGCTGAGCGGATGGCGTCGCTGGCTGGATCACACTCCCATGCCTCCCTCCTCTCCCTAGACACCCCCATGGAGGACATCCCAGAGGACGAGAGGCCTCTGAGCATCCTGTCCCCATCGAAGACCAACAAAGACAGGTGCACAAAAAAAATCTCCTCAACCATGAGCAACACCAAACGAAATCCATCTCCAAGTGGCACTGACTGACCACGTCTGTCTGTGTTCAGGTTAATAGAGGAGCTGACTAAAGAGCTTTGCTCCAAAGAGGCACTAATTACAGAGCTGAGCGGAGAGAAGACGACCCTGACATTCAGGGTGGGAGAACTGGAGGGACAGGTTCAGGAGCTGTCTTCATCTCTGCTGCAGAAGGACAAGGATGTGGAGGTATGTGGCCTTTTATTTCTGCTTTGAATGACAACTAACATTGAAACTCTGCAGCTGAGTTGTAGGAAATTGGTTCTCAAACTTCGCTATGTCCTTCCTCTAATCTGAGGTAAAATTCACTGAAGGAACCCTTCGGTGAATGTCTTTCTATAAGCTTTTTCTCCCTCATGTATATAGAGTCAGTCCCTTTACAATTGATACTGTCCTTCTATTATTACTGCATTCCTCTGGACCACCATGTTGTTTCTGGCCAAACTTCTATTCCTGAAATGAGGCTCCTGAAGCAGCATATGTGACATTCCTCAGCCTTATTTTAACAGCTATTCACGTAGGTCACAAGAACAGTTTGCACACACAAACTACTACTTTAACAAACACAGACACTGATGTAAGCAGATGCATCAGTATGCAAGTATTAGTAGTACAAATTTAAGCACACAAAAAAAAAAAATTCATAAGTCAGTCTGGGTTTATTTATTCACTTTCCTGTTGTGTGCATTCCCTTCCTCCATAAAGCTTAAGGTTGAAAATAATTATTGATTTCTCAGTTCCTATGTTGGTTCGTACAGTAGGTTTACAGTCTTCTCTGTTACACAGTTCTATCAGGAGGAACTGGGTCGAGAGAGGCTGCGCATCGAACAGGAGATGCAGGTAGGTGCATCGCATTAATGCATAAATTTGAGCTCCTCAGTTTGATATTTAAAACGTTAGTTCTTTAGCCTTCACATGTCATTATACAGTTCTCCACTAAGTGTCAGAGTAGCATCACTATGTTCACTGTTGAAGTCAGACAGACTCTGCCTCCTCATGGAGAAGTGACACATAGCATTTTCACACAAGAGCTGACAACTGTAGATTAAACATGACGCATATTTGAATTATTTAATTTAGTTTGTTGTTTCACAGAAATGACCTGCAGTAAAAGAAAGAGGGAAATATGAAAACTCACAACATGACCAACACAATATCATTTACAATAAAATAAACAGTAAGGTTGTGGTACGGAATTAAGCAACTTCATCTAAATTGGACCAAACAGAAGAAAGCACAGTATTAAAAATATTTTATGAAAGTTATTCTGTCTCTGCAGAGCGTTTTGTGCAGAAATCAACATAACAAAATCAATACAACTACTGTGCAGAATAAGAGAACAGAGCATCATTATACCATAGCTGAAAGAACTGACTATTAAGAAGGGCATGGTAAAAAGTAAACCAGTAAGCCAATGAAACATCCTGCAGTGAAGTTAAACTCTGCTCATCTTTGTGCAATCAAATCCTGAACACATGGATGCAAGGGACATAACACAAAAAGAACTATGTGGTAATTAAAGCCGCAGTGGATGGAAAGTTATGTGAGGCTTGCTTTGAAAGTACAGTCCATCTTACAGAGGATTCTTCTCATCACACAAAGTGCCAGAATCTCATTACATTTACAGGCTTTAGCTGCGCTGACATCCCCAAGGACACATTACTCCTCTGATATGTAATGAAACTACAAATGGAGAGGGACCATTATCTTGACAACAGCTTTCTCCACCCAGAATAAATCCCTACCATTTATTAGTCTTTTAAATTAATATAACATAACAACAGCCATAGCATGACCTGTGCAGTGCTGGTTCTTGTTATTTGGCAACAACCCGAATGTGTGAATGAATGTTTTTGTTGCAAATATATTTGATGCTTGGTGAGTTTCTCTCAAACAGTGTTTTCGTTTGTCAAGGTGCTGCTGCAGGCGTTTTAACTTGTAAATCAGTTTTGGATGAAGGATGCAAATGTACTGGGTAGACAGGCTCTCTGCTCAGATTTCACACTGGATGCATGTGTGTGCGGAAGTGTGCATGTGTGCCTCTGTTAGAGCTCACAAATCTGAGCACCATGTTCAATGATGAACAACTACACTGTATGTGCAAAACATTGGGTCACTATGGTAACAGTGGGCTAGTGTATAATAAGCTTTATAGTATCATTTACAAATGCTATGACACTTTTTGTGTTGGCGTATTTACTGTATGTACATAAGAAAAGACGTAGCCTTAACATGAGTATAATAAGAGACAACACTTGTGGTTTTTGATGCCTGAATCGGAACCACATGTGTGTCGAAATACTTGTTGTTGTGTCAGTGCAGAGGACAATTTGACTTTGCAAAATCAATCAAAGGGAAGTGACAGTTGTTTGTTGAGTAAGTGGTGTATGTGTGCGAGAACTGAATGAATATGCTGTTATGTGTATGCCATTGCTTCCATGTTTAGAAAACTTATTTTTGCATTTAACAATTTAGAAAACACCGGTGGAATATTGCTATATCAAAAATGCTTTGCAATATTTTGTAGCTTTAAATGACACCTAGTGCCTTTTGCTGCAATGAAATGATTCAAAATGTGGACTTTGGCAAAGTTCTGCAGCAGTGAGAGAAACGGTCCTACACACAGATCAGAAGAGATCTTGTGAGGATCATTGTAACTGGGGTTTTGCGCGCGCACGTGTGTGTGTGCGCACATTCCCATGAGGTGCCTTCTTTCATATGTGCATGTGTGCATGCAGGCATCTCGCTGGTTAGCAGTTTAGCGGCTCTGGTTTCAGCCAGGTTGTTGATAGGTCAGGTCGACCTTTGAGTGATCTGCGACCCTGACACTGATATCAAGTTGTGTTGTTTCAGACGGACACCCGCCACAAGAGCTCTTAATTAGTTCCCCAGGCACCTCAGCCATTTAGATCAATTCTATGTCTAGGGAGAAAGGAGGAGGCGGGAGAAAGTATAAAATGAAACTTCTTAACTCAATCATTTCTGTTCCAATAATAATTTGTACACTGTAAACAGCTAAGTTGTTTATGTTTTTACATTTGTTTGTATTTATGAACATTACATTTTGAAAAATAAAAGGGAACATTCACAATTACTTAACATACAAATATAACATAGAAATATCACATGTCTAGACTTATTCAGCTGCATCCTTCACACATGTGTTGTAGGCTGTGTACATCCTTCTGAAAACATCTGATTTCAGAGAAGTCCAGACCAGTAATTAACCTTTAAATAATCAGCAATGAAGGACCTGCATGCAGACTCCCAAAACTGTGACTCACACATTAATGTGGATGTGCAGGATCACACTGTGCCCTGAAGCAAAGGAACTGCTTTCAGGATGAAAGTACATCCATGGTCAACAGGGGATTTTTTTTTTTCACTGCGTGTCTGTTTGGAAGTCACAGCATGGCAGCATGACCATCTGTCTTTCTGCCCTCGGGAAAACAAAAATTGTGGTTGCCGCAGAGGCAAACTTGCACAGTCAAATGCATCAGAAAGGCCTTTTTGTTTGACCATCACAGTGAAACCATTGTTGATATATGTGCACCACGGCAACAAGAAACACTAATGATCTTGTAGCAAGAACATGTTTTGACACTCTGTGTTCATCTTTGGAAAATTACACTGGTCTGTTGAGGGCGCTATTAATAGACCAAAACTAACAGACCAGTATGGTTAAACCTTAAATTATTACGTCTTCAGAATGTTTGATTGCACTTTTATTACCTAATGGAGGACAGGGAGCACTTATAACAGTAATTATGTAGCTGCAACCAATACTTGTTTGTTCATTTATATATGATAACTGACTCAAACCACTTATTGATTATCTAAACATTAATCTGTCAAGCACTGACTCTCTGATGCTGCCAGTAAGATAATATCCTCTATTCAAAGTTTGTCCTTATATCTTTACATCACCACACAGCAGCCGTCATCTTACCAACTGGTTTTAAGGCTCACAATCTTATGATTAGTAGAGAAAACATCCTAACTCCACAGAGCTTCTTGGCTCGGCCTGATAAAATTGAATATAATGTTTTTTTTTGTCAGAACAACAGTCCAAAACCCAATGATATTCAGCTTATAAAACAGAGAAAGGCAGAAAATCTTGTGCCGGATAAGTCACTTAAATAATTAATTGATTATGAAAATAGTTGGCAATTAATTTCCTGTCAAGTGACTAATCATTTAATCCACCAATAGTTTCAGCATTAGTTTGTATAAATTATTTCATATACAGTACAGTTTAAACTCAAATACTAGAATATAGAAACTGGTTCAAGAGTCACCCTTAGGCTGTGTGTGTGTGTGTGTGTGTGTGTGTGTGTGTGTGTGTGTGTGTGTGTGTGTGTGTGTGTGTGTGTGTGTGTGTGTGTGTGTGTGTGTGTGTGTGTGTGTCTGTCCATTTGATTTATCATAATATTATTATCTCTAAAAAAGAGAGAATTATTACACATATACTTACATGGTAAACCTCGTAGAACAACACTACTGTATTATCGTGTCAATAAAGAAATATAATTTGAAAAAAAAAATAGAACAATATAGAATAGAGTCTGTGTTGCACTCAGTTGTATTTAATTTTACAGAGCGTCACTAATGTTAACATGCTACTGAGCATTTCACCTGTTCAGTCAGGCGAGCGAGCAGAGCTTAGTAAACCGGACCGGAGGAAGTAACCGACTGCCAGGGTACATTACTCCGTCTCTTTCACATTAAACCTTAAATAAAGCGGATATTCGCTGGTTTTACGTTTATTCGTGTGTTTCTTAATGAAACTCGTCGTTATGAATCGGAATCATAGTGGCTATTAAACCGTGAGCACCCCTATTTGACTGCATCCGGCGGCTTCTCTACCCCCCTCTTCCCTGAATGGTGCACTCCGCCGCTGCAGGTCTAGATCAGGCAGCCACCGCGTTATCAGCCCGGAGGATCTCCGACCGCACGGAGGAGCCAGTCTGATGTGCGCGTGTCTCCTTCACGAGCTGTCGGTAACAGCTCTGAAATGAATGAGGAGTCCATTCCTCCGAACACGGACACCGGGGAAAGAATCAGATGACTGTCCTGGGACGCATGTTACTGTTCCGTGTCCGTGTAAAAGGGCAGCGGATTATTACCGATACCCGGTCGTAATGAACCTGATGGCGCGTGCGGTGCGGCTCATGTGTCCGTGACAGCCGAGGGATGGTGCAGAGGAGCGTGCGGTGCTGTCGGGACATGCTAATCACACAGTATACGGATAAATACTGCATCTGTTTGACTAGACTTCAACATCTGTGGGGGTGTACGCCATATTCCCGATGCACCTGCACGTCCAGCAAATGAACGGTGATCCTGAGCTGATGGAAATCTTTACATGATAGTTACAGTATCTGTTAATCTGCTTTTACCTCATCGTTTTCAGTGCTGCCAAGAACCACATGTGCAACCATTCTCTACAAGCCTGGACGACTGCTTCTTCTTTTCTACCTCATCTCATTTCTCTTTAAGCCATTGAATTTAATGCCATTGTGTGGACTGGTGCCATGAAGAGCTTTACACTATATCAGATGCAGAAGGCTTTTTATTGTAATATGTGCTTAGTCTGAGGCAGCTTGAATGTCAAATTCATCATAAGGATCCAGGTGTCCTCATGTTAGAACAAATAAGAAATTCTACCACTGCTGCATGATTATAAACCTGTGGAATGCTTGATCTCAAGATGAAGGAGACGTGTCGCATCTGTGGCCGGGAGCTCTGCGGTAACCAAAGGCGATGGATCTTCCACCCCACTGCCAAACTCAACCTGCATGTGCTGCTGTCTCATGCTCTGGGGCAAGAGCTGACCCGGGACGGCAGAGGAGAGTTCGCCTGCTCCAAATGCACCTTCATGCTGGACCGCATGTACCGCTTCGACACAGTCATCGCCCGTGTGGAGGCCCTGTCTATTGAAAGGCTGCAGAGGCTCCTGCAGGAGAAACATCGGCTGAGGCAGTGCATTGGTGGGCTCTACCGGAAAACAAATTCAGAAGAGGGTGCAGGGACGATCAGTGGAGGCAATGAAGGACCAGGAGATGGTATGGTGGATATTTCAGGTCTCACCCATGCGAAGTACTGTGCCCTGCTCCAGGATGACCTGGTCTACTCTTTGTATGAGTCCTGGGCTGACGACAGCCTGGACAGTCACCATCACCACCACCCTCAGTGTCCTGTGGGTCCAGGGTCAGAGGTTACAGTTGCCGGCTCACAGCGCTGTGTGCACAGCACTCCCAGGAGGTGTCGAGGATGTTCCTACTGGCGGGTGGCAGACTCAGACTACGAAGCTGTTTGTAAGGTGCCCAGGAAGTTGGCACGGAGTATTTCCTGTGGGCCATCAACCAGATATTCAGCCAGTGTTATCGGAGGTAGTGTGATTGGAGGAATAGGAGGTGTTGGAGAGGGAGACAGAAAAAATGTGGAAGATTCAGAAGAACCCCCCTCCTCTCTAACTCTGGTCCCTGGTTCTCGGGAACCCTCAAGGACATCAGACAGTGATCGCACCCTGGCTGGACGAGCCAGCTCCAGCCCCTCTATAGCATCCCTGGAGACAGCTGAGGAATACATCCAGCCTGGAGCCATAACAGATGGTCCAATGAGCTCCCCCAGGGACGCCATAGATGACCGGATATGTGACTCCCTCTCTGAGGAGCACATAGGAGCCCCGCATGGCCAAGGCTCACCTGGGCTCAGCCTCCCTCTGGCCCTCTGCTTGCTTCAAAGCTATGCCGTCTACCGGCCAGTCCAGAGCCTTAAGGGGAGCAAGCTGCCAGTGCTGATCAGACGGAGCTCCAGTAATGGAAGCAGTAGGCTGGGCTTCCCTGATCCTGTCCTGGGAATGTTGTATGGAACTCCAGATGGAGAAAGAGACAACAACATGCTGACACCTGAGCTGGAGACCCCTCTGATCAGGCTGGATGTCAGGATGGCTCAGGTTCTGAACCTGACTGACATGGAGGATCTATTAGAAGATTTGTACAAAGAGTATCCTCCCCCACCTCCCCACCAGGTATAAATCTTGATGAGGATGGTGATGGTACTGAATACAAATTTTCACTACTCAAAGATGAGGAAACTTGTAGTGAATTTTGCCTATGCACTGCAAATCAGCAATATCTGCAGTGAACCACCCCAACAGGCTTTGATGTTTGACATACAAACAGTGCAGCCTGTCTGCAAAACGATTATTCTCACCACTTTTTTTAGCTTAATTAGCCACATAATCCAGCTGTCAGTCACCTAAATCCTCCCCATGGCCTCTACTACAAGCTTTTATACTCAGGAGGATGTGAACTACAGTGGTGTGTGCGTGTGTGCGTCTTCTGCTTAGTTTTCCATGTGTGGGAATACATTACATGAGCAGTCAGGTGTGGGTAAGAGGTGACACACGACATGGCCTAATTACCTGGTGTGTGTGGGCACATACAAGGAGGTCATTATTCATTTCAATGAAGTAGAAAATAAGATTATCGAGTGAAAACAGACATTTTTCACTATTTATCGAGTGTAAAATATCTTTAAATTTAAAACCAGCATTTTTAATATCTATTTGAAGATGAGGATACACAGTGACTTCTGTGTAGCTGGTAATACTCTGAAGCATGAACACAGTCTGCAGACAGATGAGTCTCCCAGTTTTTCCAGTTATAAATTAGGTTGCAGCACACGATTTTCTGCACCACTATGCGAAAACAAGTGTGTGTTCAGTATTTGCATCTATTAAAAAGCTGACTTCTTCAAAATAATAATCAGCTTTGATAGCTTTTGAATTTGCCATTGAATGAGATGTTCCTCCTTATTTGGAGTGTGTGATCTCGGTTCCCGTGGCTGCTGACTGAAGTAGGTTAGATGTGGGGAGACATTAAGATAGAGTGACTCCAACACTGGCCTATTTTCACTCAGAGCCCTTGAGGCAAAAGTGATCCACGCAATGTCAGACCACCCTGTCATCTCAGTACTGGTTGGCTACTACAGTAACGCCATTTAAGTAAGTTAACTTTAGCATTTCTATTAGGAAAAAATTACTAAAGTAAAATTCTGAATATATAATCTCAGCTTCATGAAACCATGTCAGTGTATCATGGTAATAGCCTTCCTTTAGTTTGTGAAAGTTGGAATTATTTATACACTGGTTATGTAAAGATAATGTTAGCACAGAACAATTTGGACACACTCATTCATGCAGATGATCACACAGCACTCCGGAGGCTCTATCCTTGTATCAGCTTTTTTACAAAGTACACACATGAATGAGCAGAGTCTCTAAATGTTGTTCACATATAGTGTTACATAATCTGCTGTGGAAGTTATGCAGCCTTCAGCCTCTGTATTTTTCATGTATTCTGAGACTAAAAAGTATCATTCATATATATATATATATATATATATATATATACGTATATCTTCTTAAAAAAATAATGCAGCTACTCTTCTCTCCTTACTTTATTGTCTTTAATACAGAGTCTCGTTGAGGAGCAGCAAAGTCAGCTGAACCAGTACGAGTGTGCTGCTGGTCAGTGTGTCAGCGAGCTGCAGAAGGCCCAGCTCCAGGTCCAGTCCCTGCAGGTCAAGATCCATGAGAGCGAGGCCAACAATATGGTAAAGACACATAAAATGCCTCTTTACAGTTGGATATGTTTGATACAAGCACACCTGAGACCTGATGACAGCCTAACAGTCATCTCTGTCTACGTCTGCAGAAGCTGCAGGAGAAGCTGAATGAGATGGAGTGTGAGCTGCGTTCTCTCCGCCAGGAATCTCAAAGTCAGGAAAGAACCATTCAGGGCCTCACAGAGTCTATTAGCACAAAAGACAGTGAGGTGTGTGTGTTTTTGTTTCCTGCATTAAGTAGTGAATTAACAAAGGTCAGCCAACATGAGAGGATATCTGTTGAGAATGTCCTCAAACATATGATTCATTCTGCTTTAAGGCCCAGGAGCTGTACCAGATGATTGAAGGACAAAACACCACTCTGTGTAAGCTGCGAGAAATGGCCCACCGCAACCAGTTCACTCAGAGCAAGGTGAGGACTTATGCACATATAGCGGTGCAAACCCTGATCCAGAACCCTCCTTTTGATAGTGAGAAAAATTGTCTTCAGGCTGATGACCTTGATCTGTGGTCATTCCTTCTCCAGGCTCCAGAGGGGGTCAGTGAGTCCTTGACGCTTGCACAGCTTCAGGACGAGCTGGTGGGGGTGCAGAGCTCCCTGTTCTCCCTTGGTCTGGAGCTGGAGGCCAGCCAGAGGAGTCTGAGACAGAGCCAGAGGCAAGGAGACGACCTGGTGAGGTTCAAGGACAGACTGAACTCTGATCTGCAGGAGGCACTGCAGCACAGGGAGGTCACAGAAAAACACAACCAGGTTAGTGTTTTTGTGAATCTGTGAGCGCAGGAAAACCAAACATTTAGAGGCAGAAGCGTGTGTAACCTCTCATCTCTGTGCTGCAGGACCTGCGCTGTGCCCTTCAGAAAGCTCGCTCTGAGCTTCAGGCTAAAGACGCAGCTCTGAAGGAGAGCGATGCAGAGAAGCACAGTGTGCTGCAGGAAAAAGAGAGAAGCATCACACAGCTCAAACGCTCTCTGCAGGACAAGGAGCAACAGTTACAGGTAATACACACTGTGCATACATACACTATGTAGATACACAGATATGCACACATGCTTAGATGTCTTAAAAATCGTTACATCTGTAGGAGTACTCGGACATGTTGGAATCAGCAGGAAGCTCCAAACCAAGAGATGCCCTGCTGGAGAAACTGAGAGAGCGTATTAAAGATAGAGACAAGGCTCTGGAGGTAAAACACAAACTCACACACAATAGTGAGTGGATGGAAAAATGCTCTTAATACTAAAGACTACCCTTCTCAAATACTGTTTCATGTGGATCAGTGTTACTATACTCTATACAAAAACTATGTGATTCATGGAGCAGCCATGGGAGTCTTGCAGGGAAAATTAATCAGAAAAGAGGCAAGTATGCATTTATTTAGTATGCAAAATCCCTCAAAAACCAGTAGTCCAGCGTAAAATTCCACCACCAGTATACTAAAAGATCTTGATGGGAGCTGTGTTGGACAGACGAGAGGGAAAATGCTATTTTATAATAAAATGTACCATGTAAAGAGTTCATCTTCAGTTGCAGGAGATGCTCCCAAACAAAAATGTTAACTTCATACCCTGATATATTGAATTGAATTAGTTTGTAAGAAAAAAGACCTTTTCAAAACTGCATATTGGCCCCTTTTTTGCTGTCAACTACAGAGCTGAACACAGTATAGAACATGATAAATGTCACAGCTGCGGGCGCCCAGAATAGCAACAGTGTGATTTATCCCCTTTCCCTGTCTGCAGCGCTCCATCGATGACAAGTTTCGCTGTCTGGAGGATCGCGAGGGCCAGGTGAGGAGGCTGCAGCTGGCCCTCAGGGAGAAGGAACGAGACCTGGAGAGACTGCGCTGCATCCTGTCCAACAACGAAGAGACCATCACGGTACGCTCATTACACACAGTGCAATGATATCAGATCAGTTTATACTAATGCAGTGGAATTATCTGATCTGGAAAGGCCAGGTGGGAGTCATTTTGCCCACAGAATCAGGTCAGAGGTCCATCAGCAACTCCAAAACAATAAATATACATTCTAGATATATGTACTTGAGGTATTATATTTTGCTTTTTGTGTGTGATTGTGACCATCAGAGTCTGGACAGCTTGGTGCGAGGCAAAGAGCTGGAGCTGGAGCAGGCGGCAGAGGCCTACAGGAACCTCCAGTGGCTGAAGCAGCAGAGTGAGGAGAAGGAGAGAAACACCCTGAGAGAGAAAGACACCATCATCAACCAGCTACAGGCGGCCCTGCAGAGCCGCAGCCAGGAGACACAGGTAACACACACACACATGCACACACACACACACGCACACCGTTTTATGCTTTTATTATCATGGCTTCTGTTTGCTGTGTAATTTTCAAAGCTTTGGAAAAACAGCCCTGGTCGGCAAACCTGTGTGTTCACTTTCACAAACACAACAGGTGTGCTGATGCAGCCTTTTTCTGGGTGTATGTTGCTTTGTGTGTGTGTGTGTGTGTGTGTGTGTCTGTGTCTGTCTGTCTGTCTGTGTACAGGATCTGACAGCCGCCCTTGTTGCCAGAGTTCAGGCCGGCCCCACCGAGGTTGTGGAGGAGCTGAAGGCTCGGCTGGCACTGAAAGAGAAGCTGTTCCAGGAGCTGCTGTCAGACCGCAGCCGCCAGTCTAATGAACATCAAACACAGGTCCAGGATCTGCTCAGCACTCTCAGCTCCAAAGACCAGTATCTGCAGGTAGGGCCATGTTGCTGGTACATGCAACTGATAGATTGTACGCAACGAAGTTGAAAAGCCTTCAGCTTCTTCACTCTGTCTCTCTCAGGACTACTCCTACAGGCTGTCCTTGGTGGTTAGTGAGCGCACCCGCCAGCTGCAGGAGCTACGCAAACAGCTGGCGTTGAGAGAACAAGAGCTGAGCGAGCTGAGGCGGGACAAGGAGAGGGAGATGGGAGGAGAGACAGCACATCTGCAGAGTCTGCTCAAAGAGAAGGAAGCCTTTATCAAGGTATCTGTCCATGATTGTATTCCCATGCTCTGTGTCCAGTACACCTGATCTTCACAGTATACTTTATTCATTAGGAGCTGATGCAGGGCCAGGAAGAGGCGATGCAGCTGTCTTCTAAAGAGAGTGAGGCAGAGGTGAAGGCTCTCCAGGAGGAGCTGCAGCTGGTACTGAAGAAGGAAAAGGAGGCTCAGGTATCTGTGTGGATGATCAATTAAAACAATCCTTGTGGTTTTTTTTTTTTTTTATATCTTACAAGTTATAGCTTTGTGTCCTCTCCCTGCAGAAGGAGCTCTCTGTTCTGCGTTTGTCTTTGGCTCACCAGCAGGTCGATCAAGTTGCCCCAAAAGACAGCACAAATCACCAAGTAGGATTTTCCTTCATTCCCAGCCAATAAGACAATATTCAGGGGTTTGAGTGACTTAAGAATTATGCACCTAATGTATATCTTCACCCCCCCACCCCCGCCCCCCATCCTACCTGCCAATCTGGTCTAGTGCGTGCTGGAGCAGCTTGTGTCAGAGTACAACAAGCTGAATGACGCCCTGAGGGCAGAGAAGAGATTGTACCAAAATCTCATGCAAATTCACACCAAGAGTGACAGGTAGGGAAGCTGCACCCAGCTCAGTTCCCTGTGAATACAGTAAGTTGCAGTTTTTAATTGCTCTTGCCCTAAAGACACTTCTTTGTTCTCCTCCTCTCCGCCTCGCAGCAGCTCAGAGAAGATCCAGGCCCTCCACACTGAGCTAGACTCGGTTCAGGCACTCCGCGGACAGCTGGAGGAGGTCCTGGCCAGGACCCGTAACATGGCCCTGGTGCTGGACAGGGCTGCTAAACGGCAGCCTGACTTTGGAGGTGGGGATGGGCAGGGTCCAGCCTCCAGGGCTGCAGTGGGCACTGTCACTAATGCTCCGTGATGCTCTGTCTGACCACAGCTCGACTGAGTTACACTCACACTCTTTATGTGAGATGAAGCTGCCCGTAGCAACTGATGGTCAGTTTTATCCTTAAGTGAACGTGATAAAGCACAATCTGCTCAGAGTATGAATCAAAAATCTGACCCTCAGTCTGCAGGAAGCTTCGTCCAGATGGCGCAAGCACTACTCACAGTGGCAGCTGCCTGTTCAGATTAACCTTAATGGTATGAAGTGGCAACGTGCAACTCAAGAGTCTTATTTATTAATAGATTTCATGAGTGTGGTGTGAATATGTTGTTCTATTGTTTCATGAAAACTGCCTGCGTATTGCTTTGCAGTGCGACTGTTGTTGTATTGCCATTTCTGTGTACTGTCTCTCACCGGTGTCACTCTTCCAGCCTTACTGTCACAGTGAAGTTACGTCTTGTGGAGAAACTCAAGCTCATGCCTTACAGTGAAACGTCTCACCATCCATCATTTGTTTTATATCATCTGTTCGTGAACAGGATGTGCACACTTAACAAGGCCCAAGATACAAATCCAAACAAAAGATGGCCAAGTCGTTCCCCTCAGTTCAGCTTAACCTTGGATTGCTTTCATACTCGCTTTTATACTGTAGACCTGCTCTGCTGTAGTTACATTTTAGTCTGACAGATATGCATGAAACATATAGTCAGCCACATTAGATATAAGGCGCTAGGTGCCTGCTGATTACTTCAAAGTAACGTTATGGTAAGTTAATATGATATGTATTGTTTTTAGTTTATCTGCTTGTTGAACTTCAGTTCAGCTTTGTACCAACATAACAGGAAAATATTATATATATAATAAGTTATTTTACAGTCTGGACTGTGCTCTCTATATAAAGCACATGAGATGTGAATGCCAGAAATAATAGTTGCTCATTAAATATTTATATTAGGCAGAGTACAATTTCTTGGGATGTGTGCCCTGATCAATCATCAAGCCTCAAAGATGGAATCCTTGTCAACACCTCTTTTTTTTTTTTTTTGTATTTTAAATGCAACGAAAATAAACATTTGCTGGCTTTTTGTCAAAAGCAGCTCTGTTATGGATTTCTCTTTATTGTGTTTAATTGGGAGTTTGTTTTAAGAATATCCCAAACCTGAAATCCCCTGCGTGCTCCTTGATATACCTTCCTTTTTTCCTCAGAGGTCAACCCACAATTGAACCAATCCTCAGTGTAGAGATACTATTTACATGTCATCATCAGCCTCCTCAGTTTGCCTCCTAGTTTGTCCTAATATACATTTTTATAACCGTAAGAACACACTTATAAATGTCTTGAAACATTGTCACATTTAAATGTCAGTAGATTTCTGTAGATAATTCAGTTTTAACGTTTACTTGTAAACATCTACATCAAGCTAGAATGTGTATTACAAGACATTTCCAATCCAAATGAGTGAGTTTTGTTCATGTCCTTGATCCCTCATGCATGAGATTGTGGCATGGTTTTCATGTTTGCATGGCTGTTCTGCTCTAATGCCCAGTTAGATGTTCACTACACTAAAATGCAAAATCCACCAAATAAGGGAAGCTCATGTGAGCCCTTTCACTCAATTATTCCCTTATATCAGAAAAAAACAAATGAAATCCATGTTAGTTTAAATGATAGATACACTGATCAACAGACCCTACTTTGCCTCTTTCTACATGTCCCCAGTATGACAGTGGTGTCAGTATGTAGTGTCACAGTGTGTGAACAGGGCCCCACATTCAGTCAGTTCAGCTTACAGAGCACATTGTTGAATCAATAATAACCCAGCACTTTTGCTCAATGAATTTCCTGCCTTCTCACCAGCGGCACAGAGAGGTTTCATATATTTCACTTTCATCCTTGTTTGCGGGTAGAGACATTTTTAGTTGCCAAATGTCTTTGAACTTTCCCTTGTAATGGAATAATCCCATAATAAGTCGTAACAATACATAGAGGAACTGTAGAAATACACACCCATACACCTATGACTCACATCTAGCACTGCGCAGTGTGTGTGCATATGTAGTATGTTCTGCGTATGTGCGGGTCTGTTTCGAAGCATTAGGGCCTATTATGTAAAACAGTTTTCCTTTGAAATTCCTGCTAGTCATTTTCCTCCGAGCCTCTGCTTCCTGGCAGCAAACCAACATCCATTTATGTGTTCCTCCCTCACTCTGTGTGTGAGTGTGTGTACAATATTTTAATAACATGAAATGACACTTATATGCTGTATACATACTATGTTTTAGCACATGATCACCACCGTCCTTTCATGTGTGTGAATATAAGTGATCCCAAATCCATTACATTTGTTTTAGTTCACACACACACTCGTACTAGGTTGCACCGCCTTGAGTGTGTTTTTGGCTGGCTGGCAATGTATGACATAACATTTCCCTTCAGTGCCACGGCTGGTGATTCAGTGTACAGACAGAAGTGTGGAAAGAATGGGGTAGAGGGTGAACGCTACAGAGGGAGAGACGCAAAAGTTAAAGAAGAAGACGGAGAAACTTTGGATTAAGATTTCAACAAAAAAACAAACAGCAAGTGGATATTGTCCTTATATGGTTTTTGTGTTTCCAGAGCTCAGCACAGAGGAGGAGGAGGGAGACGATGAAGATGGCAGCAGTGACGAGTTCACAGACAGCATAGAGGACGATGATGATAAAGTGACGGCCAGGAGTTTGGCTTTCATTCAGGTAAAATGCTTCTATTTATATTTCAAAGTTAAATACCTTTAAATTCAGGCAGATTTGTTGATTTCTTACTGATTTAAATCTTGGAGAATGTACTTCATATAATCCCTTGACTTGAATAGAAATTTAACTTTTTTTCTTTTTCTTTTCTAGACCTCTGTGAAGGCTCATGAACCTGAGGGTGTGACAGGAGGGCTAGCGAGGGGGCTGCTGTCCCAGAGAGCTGATGTAAAGCAGCTTGAAGAAGCAAAGACGACACTTGAAGGCCAGCTCGAGGAAATAAGGTTACAACTGGAGAAGGATGGATACGCCTCTGTGGCCCAGATGAGGTGCGTATTTGTCTCAGATCCTCGGTAAACTTTATGTTTTAATTGTTCACTTCATTGACTCTTGTGTTGTTGTCTCTGCTGTCTGAGCTGCTGGAGAGGTTTAAACCTGACAGCTCCATTATGCTGATGTCGATTTGGCTTCATGTTTCTGTCCGTCTTCCACTAGGAGTGCACTGCAAAGGCTACAGGAGGAAAACCGGGCTTTGAAAGAAAGCCAAGGACGAGCTGGAGTCCTGGGACTGAGGATGAACACAGAGACGAATCACAGGAGTCTGAACCAGGAAGAGGAAGAGGAGGAGTACGAAGAGGAGGAGGAGGAGGAGGAGGATGAAGAGGAGGATATGGAGGAGGAGGAGGAAGAGGAAGAAGATGAAGAGGAGGAAACATCTCCAGTGCCGGTGGGGAAGCGAGGTGCTCTGTGTGTCAGTCCGAGTGAAGAGAGAGGGAAGAGGCACTGCACGAGGCCACGCTCTCTGGACCTGGGAAAGCTGACGTCCCGTCATAACACACACCAGACTGAAACGGTAACAACACACTATACTTTTAAATAGATATATAATAAGGTGATGTTTGAGTGACTTACATCAGCAGCTAATAACTATCACAGATGAGTTATGAATCTGCTGCAGTAATTAAGAATTTTTTTACTTGTCTTTCAATTTATATAATAATATTGTCAAATAAAGGTCCAGGGGGTAGAGAACATATTAGGAACAGCTCACAGTGCAGTTTGATTCAGCACAACAATGACACCACAGCAAACATGTCAACAACAAGAAAAAGATCTTAGCTGCATCAACACCTCTCTGACACAGTCTCTACTAAACTGAATGTAATAAGATTCAAATATCTTTATTGCAGGGTTAATCTGTAGGATTATGCAAGAGATTGTTTCTCATGTTATTTTGTCCACCCTTTGTTCAATATGGTCATTTTTACTATGATACGCAGGCACAGAACTCATTTATGTTTCCCTCCACACATCTGACAATGTCTTAAAGAGAATAAAATGGCAAACAATGGTTGTGGGAAAAGTGCTTGCATAATTTAGTAAAAGCGGCAAATGCCATTTGGATGGGAAAATAGCCCATTAAAAGTTCTAATTAGATTTATAAATTGTAAACTTATTGGCAATAAAATATCACAAGTAAAACTTCATTTTGAATGATGGTTAATGTTAAATAATTGAGGTACTGAAGTGTAATCAAGTTTTTTTATATTGTCAATTTAAAAGTCCTTTAAGTATGAAGTAATTTAAAAATGAATCATGTTTTTAAGCTACAGTATATTTTGCATGTAAAACATTGTTTTGGGAAAGTGAAGAGAACTGCAGCTGGCAGATTAATGATGTAAAAGTGCTTTGTTATGTTCCACCTCTGTGAATAAAGCAGTGTCTATGCTCGCTGCAAAGCAGATTTTAGTGATCACTGCGGGAGCAGCTTTGCCTCCAGGCCCTGCCCTCCTTTTCTCCCTGACTTCTCATCACTTTGCTCTCTATTTACGGTCTCTGTGTACCGGTGTGATGTTCTCTTTAGTCTCGTGGTTGTTTACATAAGTAATGGAGCTCTCGCTGCTGCACCTTCCCATGTTAAAATATTCATATATTAACAGTTAGTATCCTGCTGTCCTGCTGTATGTGATGAACATAAGCTCCCACTTGTTAAACCGATGTAAGTGACATACTTTACCTGCAGTATCATCCTCCATCCTTTGTATACATGTCAGTTGCTTACACACTTTATTGCTGCAGGAGGTGGAGCCTGCCGGTGACAGCAGTGAGGTGGGAGCGCTCTGGTGGGATAAAGAGGAGGGTCTCAACGAGCAGGCTTCCCGCCTCCGCTCCGATCTGGCTCTGAGCCACCAGGAGAACAGAGAGCTGCAGGAGAGGCTGATGGTGTCTGAGGCCACGGTCCACGCTCAGGCTGAACAACTGAAGGACTACAGAGATCTCCTCAGTGAGTCATTCTCAAAGACATGTTAAGGGAATGCAGACATACTGGAAAAAAAAGTGTTCAAAAGCACAAACTAACATTTGTTAGTGTACAAGATTTCAGTTTTTCTTTTGTGTCTATGCAGCAGAGACATCGGTCCAGCAAGCCAGTAAACAGGTGCAGGTGGATCTTCAGGATCTGGGTTATGAGACTTGTGGTCGTAGTGAGAACGAAGCTGAGAGAGAAGACACCAGCAGCCCAGGTAACAAACAGATTCAAATTCCTCTTAAATCATAATAAATAACATTATTTTTCTCCTGTGAAACACATTCAACAATATATTTCTGCTTCTCTCCGTTCTACAGAGTTTGATGACCTGGAGATGTGCACATCCCTGTCCCATCAGCAGGACTATGAGGGTGTGGGCAGCAGCTGGTACGCTGGTAACTGCAGCAGTAACAGAGGAGCTTATGAAATGGCGGATGAGTCCTCTCTCCAGCACCTGGTCCAGGATCTGCGCTCACAGCTGACCCGCTGCCACAAGGTGATCCGTGGGCTGCAGCTGCGTGTCCGCTCCCTGTCTGCCACCAGCGACTACGCTTCCAGTCTGGAACGCACCCCTCGCAAGGTACTGCAACATTAATCAGCTGCTCTGTAATACTCACTGTAATATCACTGAAAGTTCATAAACTTTTTTTTAATCCTCACCTTCAAGGTAAACTGGGCATTTGAGACATCACCTGCCCCCAGCGGTGCGGAAGAGGATGAGGGCTGGATGTCTGACACCCAAGGGATTCGCTCAGGGTCCAAACCCAGCAGGGAGCTGCAAGAACTGATGGCACGAGTTGCGTCACTGGAGGCGCAACTGAAGAGCTCCAGACAGGAGGGAAAAGGCCAAGCAGAAGAGGGGAAATGTGCCACATGGCCCGGGTGAGTGAGGCAGAGACAGAGAGGCAGTGGTTAAAGAAAGAAGGGGAAGGGAAGAGGGGGCCTAGTAAGGGTTCGCAGTGCCTGTATATACCCCAAGGCACCTCTGTTTTATCTAGAATTGGTTAACAGATGCACATGGGAATGGTTAGTCATAAGACTTAAAGCCTGTGGTGCTCTGAAAAACATCATAACATTCCTATTAATTCTGAGCCTCCTTGTGTCCCTCTCCGATACTTTTCCTCCCTTCACAGGAAGTACAACTCTCTGATCCAGGCACAAGCTCGTGAGCTGTCGCACCTGAGGCAGAGGATGAGAGAGGGGCAGGGAGTCTGCCACATCCTCACCCAGCACCTGGGTGATACCACAAAGGTACCGCAAACCCTTCTGCATTAATCGATTCTTCATTTTCTGGGCCATGTGCAGACGTTTTATGGTCAATATTCTTATCCTTCTTCAAATTCTCAACAACATTCAGGCCTTTGAGGAGCTGCTGCGAGCTAATGATATTGATTACTACATGGGTCAGAGCTTCAGAGAACAGCTGGCACAGAGCATCGCCCTATCACAAAGAGTGGTCACCAAGATCAGTGGACGTAAGAAACATCTTCCCCTTTGCGCTAAACGCACAGAAAGACACCACTTTACATTCTTGTGGTCTTGTTCTGTCTAAATGGTCTTTCCTGAACTTTGTGTCCCTCTCCTCTTCTGTTGTTTGGATTTGGTTTACACAGGCGACCGTGCAGAGAGCAGTGATGACAAGACGGGCCATGAGTTGCTTGCCCTACGGTGAGTCGACTTTATCATGTCCCCATGCTAAATGTACTGCATGAGCGAAAAAGAATATCTTTAACATAACACAACTTGAAGTGGTGGTAAGGTTAGCTGTCATGTGAGGCCAGTGTGAGAGAGAGATTTAATTTAAGATGGACCTCAGTGCGTACATTCACACCTTCAGTTATATAAGATACAGAGTCCTGCCCATGCATATACAGTATATATATTACATTTGGGAGGTGAGGAGTCTTCATGGTTGGTTGCAGGTGTCCACATGTGTAGGACAGGTGAATGTTTACAAGCTTAAAGATGAGAAATCAGAGCTAATCTGTTTCATGATTCAGCTGCACAGTTTAATGTTCAGATTACGTAATGTCTACAAGTGTTTTTATAGTATTTAGACTCTTCATCACTCGTGCATCAGCAAGGCAACAGGCTGTAGTATCACCTGCGGCACTGTGATCAGTTTATTAGCTCACTGTGTAGAGCACCAGCTCTGTCCTACTGATTAGTTTACTTTGTCATGTGACTCGCTGCAGCATGCGAGGAGCCGTCCACACGGCAGACAGACGGTCGGTGTTAATCCACACACAGGCCAAAGCACGGATCCTTTACTGTTAAGTTGCTTTAGATGAACAGACTTGCAGGTGTCCCACCAGCCGGGCTTAAGAGGCTCAGTGTGACTGTCTTTTGCTGGTGGTACATCACCCTGCTGAGTGCAAGATCTAAAAGAAGGAGTTATTTATTGATTTCTCTCATTTTGACATCTGCTCCTGTATTTATAGCTGCTGCATTTTTGTTGAGTTTTTTTTTTAATTCATTTTCCAATAAATGTTATTTATAAGGTCGTCTAGAAGTCTGGGTAAAGTAAAAAAGAAGCAGAAGACATCACAGACTGTAGTCAGCTGTTTTCTCTGCGTCTTTAAAGCTGACTCAGCTCTGTCTCTGGTGCATCAAGGACTTGCAGTTTGTGGACTGGACTCACAGTCAGATGGGTCCCTTGTGGAAAGCTATGCTTTCTAAGAACAGCTCCATATACAGGGACTCCCTGTGGTCTTTTTCTGTGGGTCAAAGCCAAGCTAAAGAGACAGCCTTTTTTAGGATGCTGTTGGAGAGAGACAGGGAGGTCATGCTTCAACAGCTGAAACAGTAAGAGACGCACACGTAGTCCACTTCACATTTACATTAAGAACTCCACTGTAAAAAAAAACAAAAATACTGGTAAATGGTTGTGGATTGGTCCAAGTACAGCTGAAGGTCTGCTCGGATAATATAATAATATGTCATTTTATCTAGTAGTCTGAAGTAGTTACTGTGTTTCCCACAGCTCAAGGAAGAAGTTTTCAAATGTCTTGTTTTGACTGACCAACAGTCAATAATAAAAAGTTATTTGTTATTTGATTATCAAAATAAAATGATGTGAATGCATCATGTAAAATTTGAACTCTGAACTTTGCCAGGAAACACCCTGCCTCATTTCTATCAGCCCAGAGTGCTGATTCTTGTCCCTGTGTACGCCTGCAGGCTAAGTAAGGAGCTGCAGCAGAAAGATAAAATCATCGAGTCGCTCCACACCAAGCTGCATCAGCGTCCTGAGACCCCGTCCAGCTGCCACGCCCTCTCTGAGACCACCGACCAATCAGACAGGACCTCCTTGGTGTCCGATGAGTACAGAACCAATGAAGACTTGGAGCTGTGCTCTGATTTAGACGCCAGAGAGTATCAGCAGGAGCACCGGCTGCAGCAGCCAGGACACGGATCAGAACCAGACGGTATTGTTGAAGTTTAAGCTTTCTTTCTCTCTGTGAAATGTCTGTTCTATCCTTTCACCTTCCATTCCCCTTTTCTAGTCCGTCCATATTTCCCTCCTCCTCATGGGCTCCTCAAGTCCTCCAGCAGCTGTCCCAACATGCTTTGCTCAGCCCCTGTGTCTTTGACCAGTCAGTCCTCCAGAGGTATGGGACTCATAGATGGCTATGACTTGCAAAGAACCCAAAAATCCAGATTTTCTTTTCCTCCTCTTCCTCCATGTTCTGTACCTGTCACTTCCTGTCATTCTCCTCCAGCCCTTTTCAGTGAACCTGTTTCCTCCTTCCTCTCTGTCCCCTCTGGCCCTGACGTCTGGGGTAAGGAAGTCACTTCTGACCCCCGGCCCAGGGCCCTGTCTGTGATCGCTGTTCGCCCAGAGCTGGACACGCTGTACAAACAGATGAATGAGCAGAACAGGGGTGAGGGGCAAGGGAGAGTGTGTCATGTGTGAAATTAATTGTAATTTAAAGACTTAACTGTCATAATGTCTACTGTGTGTATCCACCGTCTCATAGTCCTCTCTTGTCCTTTGAGTGTTTTCGTATCATGTTTCCCACACTTCTTCACTCTTCTGTGTGTCTGTTTATGGTTACAGGATTTGCTGCTCCCCATGACAAGTCTCTCTTCACACTCTCACCCGGTGCCCACAACCAGCACAACCTCTCCAGCTACAGCCTGCTATCCCATCATGCCTTTCAACAGTACCAGCTGGGTGGCATCCCTGAAGGCCACTCGCTGGAGTCTGACTCAGGTCTAACGACGGGCGGGCCCTTGTGGGACATGGAGAACATGGTTCATCCAGTTGGAAGCTACCCTGGATCAGCTGGACACCAGCCAGGAAGCAGCCATGCAGGTGTGAATAAGTTATGTTGTGTTAACATCATAGGCTAATGATCTATTAGGATAATTAGCTGATAATTGGAAATGGCTGTTCTTAATGTTTGATGTTTGTAATGTCTGTTTGTCCCTAGGGGTAAATTTGATAGAGGAGCACCTGCGGGAGGTGAGGTGTCTCCGTCAGCGTCTGGAGGAGTCCATCAGGACTAATGAGAGGCTCCGACAGCAGCTAGAAGAGAGACTGGCCACCACTGGGCGTGACGGAGGTACTGTAGCCCTCCTCCACTTGAGAAACACCAAACATGATCACTTCTCTCTCTTGAAGAAATTACATCAAATAACTGTTTTATTTTGTCCAGGGGCACCAACAAACATCTACATACAGGGGCTGGATACCGTCACTCAACTGTCCAATGAGATCAGAGTCCTGAAGGAAGAAAACTTGGGTTTACAGTCGCGCCTGCAGGCCAGCACAGGTGCTATATCTGAAAGCCAGCTAAAGTTTTCCTTTGGAAATTTGCATGTTAATTCATTTGGTCTCACCTCTTCCCTCAGACACGCGTGAGGAGGTGGTGCAGTTGCGGGAGGCCGTGTTTACAGCACGGGCACGACTGAAGCAGGCAGAGCTGGAGGCCGAGCAGTGGAAGGAGGAGCTACGGCGCCTTCAGACTCACAGCCAGGACCAAGGACAGCAGATACACACATTAAGGCAGGAGCGACAGGCCAGTCAGGAGAGAACCAACAGGTCGGTGTGTTCATGAGCATATAGAAATTATGCCTGTCTGTTTTAACATTTCTGTCATTTGACCACACAGTATTTGTGTGTGTGCATCCTCAGGCTCCAGCATGAGGTGTCTCTGCTGCAGCAGCAGCTGTGTGAGAGCAGGGATCTCATCCACTCCCTGCAGAGTGAACTACAGGTTTACGATCGAGTGTGTTCCAGCACAAAGGCCAACAAAGGTCAGAATTGTAATAATGCACTAGCTATACTTAATATACTTCTTTTTTTAAATAGAAAAAAAAAGTTGGTTTCCTGTGGAATTCCTTTACTTTGGCGCCATCTGGTGGTAGTATAAAGAATGACATCATGGTAGACCCATGCACACTGACATGAATAGGTTATGCAAACAAAGACTGTTTCAGTTTTTTATTCAGAAATATGTCCCAGTCTCTCCAGTAATTGTGTATTTTGTCTTCAGGCTACCTGTGTGAGCTCCCAGGTCTACCAGTGGAGCTGGGAGAGCTGCTTGGAGAGGTGAGGAGTCTGCGGCCCAGCTGCAAACCAGCGTCCAGGAGAACAGCGCCCTCAAACAGCTGGAGCTCCACAAGCAGCTGGAGCAGAAGCTGGGTGTCGGCTCCCCTCGGACTCCCTCCCTCTCTGCTCTCACTGCCAGCCCTCAAAGAGAAAACTTCTACAGACGACAGCTGCTGCACGGTGAGACACGGGCTTCTAGATGTTGCTCCAAAAAACTACAGCACAAACTGTTTGTGAGGCTCGTTTGCTGTGGTGTGGGTTTGCATTGTGTCCAAGCCTGGTTTGTGTATCTGTGTGCTCCACAGACCCAGCTCCATCTCCACCAGTCAGGGACATTGGTCTGTTTAACTGCGGATCTCCCGGTCCTCCCTACTCAGACCTGGATGACAGCCATAGCACTGCCAATGGTGTGACTTAACCCTGAAACTGCATGACTGCAACTAAATCTCTTAAATTTTTTGCCTTTTTATAAGAGAGTGTATTGCTGTGTAACAGTAATAACTCATTGTTATGATTCTAATGTGCTTGTCGCCGGTTTGTTTTAATCACTTCTGAACACTTACAATAAAAAAAAATACAATAATGTCATTTAAAGTCCTTTTATCTCCAGCAGACCCTCTCGACCCTCACTCTGAGCTGGAGGGGGAGGCCCCCGACGGATCGTTTGCGAACCGTAACGGCCGCCACGCCATCGGTCACGTGGATGATTTTAGTGCTCTGCAACAGCAAGTCCTGGAGGGCCGGAGCCTCGTCCAGCGAATGGAGACCACCCTGCAGGCCTGCCTCGGCCCGCCACTGCTGGAGGGCAACCAGAAACAGGGCAGCGAACTGGTGAGAGCCACAAGGCCAAATGAAAATTTTTAACCAAGCGCTGCCCACAATCATCAAGTAATGACTGCAAATATCTAAATCTGTTCTTTATGCAGGTTCTGGACTATGGATGTGTGAAGAGTCTGCTTTCCAACACCAGGACTCTAAGGCAGATTCTGGAGGAGGCGGTGTCGCTGCTAAAGATGTTCTGGAGGGCTGCTCTGCCCAGCACCGATCCCTCCATCCAAAACCTCAAGAAGGTTTGGAAATACATTATTATCATGACAATAGTCTGATCTTCAAGAGCTGTGTGAAGTAAAAAAGTCATGCCATGGTAACAAATATACTGTGTGTGTGTGTGTGTGTGTGTCATGTGTGTGTGTGTGTGTGTGTGTGTGTGTGTGTGTGTGTGTGTGTGTGTGTGTGTGTGTGTGTGTGTGTGTTCGTGTGTGTAGGAGCAGTGTATGCAGGAGGAGATCTTGTCCCTGAAACTGCGCGTGTCAGAGCAGGAAGAGGTTCTTAAGGGGACGATTCAAAGACTGAGGAGCACCAGCCGCACCAAGGAGAGCATGGAGCACTTCATAGTTAACCAGTGTAAGTGTTTCTCTGTGTGTGTGTGTGTGTGTGTGCGTGCAAGTGTAAAAACAACAGACCTAATAAGGTAAAGGAAGTGAGACAGAGAGGCATTCTCAGCAGACAACATTGCCCTTTCCTTCTTAGAAGTGCAGACAAATTCCAGGTTGGGGTTTAGACAAAAACAATAAATGAGGCAATTATCATCCACAGATCTGTGATACACAGGCCTCTGTGGATTTTACTGAATAACACAAGACTGCTTCTTTCAACCCTGTTCTGAATACAAAAAAACCTAAAAGGAAAGTTGTTATTTATATATGTGTAGCACATATAGTGCTGATTTGTTTTTAACATATCTGTGCTCTTGTGTTGTTGTAATAGCAGTACAAGCATAAATGTTTTCCTTGTTTTTTTGCAGTGTCGAGGACTCGTGATGTGTTGAAGAAAGCAAGGACAAATTTAGAGGTAAGCTGCATCACTCATCCAGGATATCATACATAATGTAGGTTATCTGTGTGCATATTCCATAGGTCACAGTATTATGTGTATCAGTATTGTATGTTGTGATGTCCCCTGGTGTCCTACACTTCCTCAAGTCTTTGGTATTAATGATGCAAATACATCACTTTTGGCTTTTCTGTCTCACTTGTTCCTTCATCCTCCATTTGTCCTCTCCTCTCCTCTCCTCTTATAAAACCCCCAGAAGAATGAGCTGAGACTTTCCTCTCTAAGCTCCTCCTCTTCCTCTCCTTATGCTGGTAATTGTCTGACATCTCGTGGTGTTCTGAATAGGTAGACGTTGTCCCAGATACTCTATTTGAATAAGTGGACTGTAGTAGTATTAGTAGTAGGACTATTCCTTCTAGTTAAACTGTAAGTGTTAAAGTAAATTTCTGTTGTCTGGGGCAGCTTTTACCGAAGTGTGGATTTGCTTTTGTCTAATCATGCTGACGTCACTGCTTCACCATCCCATCTGACAGCAAACTCCATCCCAGTTTAACTGTTGACTGTTATTTTTAGCATTTTGTGACATTCCTGCTCTAATAGTGTTTATGAGAGAGAAATAACACATGGGAGATAATGGAGCTGATGGCATGCTACTATTCTGGTTGAGAGTAGAAAACAAGATGACCCCACACAAACACACACACACATACACACACACACACACACACACACACACACACACACACAACACACACACACACACAGCTCAGTTGATACACTTTGTTTTCTACCTGGGACACTTCCACAGCCAGTACCTAGTTTTTTGGGGTGTATGAGTCATACATGCCATGTCATACCATGTTATGCCATGACATGGCCATGTCGAAGCTGGCTGATTGTGGGTTTTAAAGACTTTGAGTTGCTCCTGAAACCACAACACTGGCACCAAATTACACTCACATCAGTCTACTAAGCCACCACTTGTTTAATTGTACGTGACCCGAGTATTAAGGTTGAGTCTACAGCTTCAGACCCCCCACAGTGAGCAATGAGAATAACCGCACGCATAGTTTCCATTCTGTGTGAATTCTGTCACAGTATCACCCAAGGATGTACACACAAACGTGTGACACCGTCATGTGTCTGACTGACTTCTGCCCTTTAGTTTTAGGATTGACATAAACACCTAGATTCTTTCACACCACAAGGCACACAGAAAAAAACACAGCAAGTGTGTGTGTGTGTATGCGTGTGTGTGTGTGTGTGTGTGTGTGTGTGTGTGTGTGTGTGTGTGTGTGTCTCTAATCACTCATTCTCAGCTCTTCATCTGCAAGCAGTTGTACTTTGGGAATGTTATTGCAGCTAATATTAAGAAGAGCGACCTGCCCCTTGCTGTGATGTTACTTGTTTTAAAGAGATAGTTTGACATTTTGGGAAATTTATTTGCTTTCTTACCAAGAGTGAGGTAAGAAGATGGCTACCAGTCTGTACGCTAAATGTGAGCTACACTAGAGCCAGAAGTCGGTTAGCGGAGCTTAGCAAGTTAGCATAAAGGCTGTAAACAGCTGGCCTGGCTCTGTCTAGTTTGTCAGTTTTATTAGGCTGTCAAAGGATTATTGAATATTAACTTTCCCTCTCTGCTTTTGTCCTTAAATCCAGCTGAGGACCCAGGAGATGCTGCCAGAGAGCGGCCTGCTGATGGCAGTTTCCTGAAGACCGGCTGTGCTTCCAGAGCTGCTGGGGCTGCAGCCGGTCAGCGTCCTCCAACAAGGAAGCGCAGCAGCCAATGCCTGCTTTAGACTTTAAAAGAACCAGCCTCAACGCTACCACCTCTGACCTCTGACCTCTATGCTGAAACCGCCAATACAACTCCCCAACACCCACCCTCATCCTTCCAGCGCCCCCACCCCCACACCAGCCTGCCCTCTCCCATTCTTCCATCCTTCCCCCCTCTGGGCAATATGTGCACAGTATAATCTGCACCTTGAGCCTTACCAAACTCCCCTCACTCTCTGCCCCCTCCCCCAACCACATGTATTATTGTCTTTGAATGATGCAGTCAGCAGTTTGCCTTGTCGTGTGTGTGACAGAAGAAGGTGTTTGACATGTGCCTCTGATGGTTTCAGTGACGTGCGTCCTACTGATGGAACTGGTTGAAGATGCTCTTAGATTCTGATCTCAGACCAGATGTATCTTTCCAGTCTGGTTTCAGTGGAGTTAAATCACAGAAATGTTGAGGGTAATCGTGCTAATTTAAGTTAGTGTCAAATTACCTTTTATTTTTGAAAATATGGACAAAGAATTGACATTGACATTGGAGAATTTAAATTTTTCTTATACTTGAGAGAACTAATTACTACTTGTTACTTAAAATAAAAAGTTTCTAAGATAGCCCCCGGATCTGTCTATAAGAGCATCCTCTCCTGAGAGCCAGACAGCCTGTGGACGGAGTAGATGAACATGCATGTTTAAAATGGCTTGTGAGAGGAATTCTGCACACGTGTACACATATCTATATGTGATTGAACTCAGCTCACTCAAAGACAAGACATCCTCAACTATGACTGCCGCAGAAATGTTTACTTCTCGTGGCGCTTTTATTAACGAGGACATCTTTTTTTGCAAATGCAATGCAAATAACAATGACACCCACAATGTATCACTAGACACAGTTGAAGAATGTAGAGGAGGTAGGCGATCACTGCTACATAGTTGTGTACTAGCTATATCTGTATTTGTGGAGGAAGCTTATGAATGGTATGTCAGCCATCAGCCAAGGGTCATGAATAGCAGAACAAAAGCCAGAGAATGGTTCCATTTCAGTCACAAGCCTCCTCTTTTAGCTCCTAATGGTGCTTTTTGGCATCAAGCTGCAGTCGTAAAAGTAATGAAGAGTTGGGTCAGTTAAATTCTTTAGGCCACTTTGTGATTGGTAAGTTGTGATTTCTAAGCAGGATGTACATTAGAGTAGGTTAGAAAAAAAGAGGTTAATGTGCTCAAATGGAACCAGGCTAAACACGCGTATTCAAGCTCCTCTGTAGGAGTTCTCATACGAGCATGTGCAATAATAATATTGTTTCTTGAATGATCATGCTGCACCGGGTTATTATCATTATTTCTTTGCCTGACACTGGATTATTAGTCACACTCATAATAATGTTAGGAAACGATCAGTGTTATGATTGTAAGTTTTTTCTGGAGTGTTAATGCATGACAGAGATTGGTAAATGGTAAAATCTAAGCTATGGAACAGGGGATTGCCAATACTTGCCAAAGTTTGAACTTCTGAACTCTTTACTTCACTTTGACTTGCCTTATCCATGCGAATGACAAACTGATCTGAAACTGATACAGAGGTGTTTTCTCTTCAGAGGGCCTCTAGAACCACAGAGACGGTAACCGTTAGACAGCTGGTTCAGTTTATTTCGAATTGTGCGACAGAAATTAGCTCCTTTTTTGGACCAAAACGCAACAGTGGATTTTTTCCCACAAGGCCATATGCTAAAGTCTTTATGTTATTTCTCTTGGTTCAGGCCATCTTAGCATTCCCATGGCAATGGCAATATAGGTTATTAAGTTCTCATAGATAACACAAACTTTGGCAGGCTACTGGCGGGATCATTGTTCTATAATTCACTCACTTATAACTACAACTTCACGTTTGGTTTGATGTGTTTTCTTGCTGTACATTTGCCATTTTATGCTGTAAATAACCTGCTTTTTCTGTATAAACTTTACTTTTGTGTGTGTGTGTGTGTGTGTGTGTGTGTGTGTGTGTGTGTGTGTGTGTGTGTGTGTGTGTGTGTGTGTGAAAATACATACAACATTTGCTTTTTGCAAAGTTGATTATCTGGGTAGCTGTGCAATAGCTTTACATATTTTATTTTGATGTTAAACATCATTGTATTACAAGTGTGTTTGCTACATTCACTTCCTGCAATGTATGATTTATATGCAGTGTATGTTAGAGGATTGTGTCACTTTGAATCAATTAGCCACATAGATGTGTCTGATAAGAAATCATAAACTATGCCTTCATGATATGTAAGACACAGATCACAATACCATCCACCTATAAAAAAGCTCTGATTAATGTTGCTTCGCTTGCCTTTAAATTTAGCTTGAGAGCTGCCTCAGTCTGCTCTCAGTGGTAGAAATGGCCTTGAACTAGCGCGCGTCTACCTGAGATCTGCCAAACTAGGTTTTATTTGCGCTCAAGTCTTGAAGAAAAGACTAAAGTTGCCAAGTATTTCAATAGAGGTAAAAAGTTTGATACTTCCTTTTGAAATTAACGAAGTTAAAAGGGAAAAGTTTTGAAGAATTGTCTACTGTAAAATAGAACAAAAAGCCAATGACTGGAAAGATTGTGAATGCTGGACCCACAAAGCACCTTGTTCGAGCGTAAACAAAGCCTTATTGCTATTTGTTATTAAGAAGGGAATCAAATGGCAGTTTGAAACAATGTATTGTTGGTCCTGAGTTGCGTATGTATATACTGCTATTTGATTGGTGCAGCTTTTATGTGACTGGAAAGCAGCTTTGTTTCTGAGTTTGTGTATAATCAACTAGAAAGCCGATACAGGACTCATATGGATCCTGTCTCTGATGACAGTAAACAGTGTGTTGTGTTGGCACAAGTATTATCAATGAAAGATTTTGGGAAAGAATGAATAAAACACTTAAAAGTTTGTGTTTTGTCATAGTCTTTTTCAATGCACAGTTTTGGTTCCAATTTAATGTTGTTTTCATATTTGAGTCCCGATTAACTTCTGCTTTTGCTAGTAGATAACAGTCAGGCTTCAGATAGACGTCTAAACACATCATTTGGACAAAGCAGTTTAGTTCTATTTTAAATTGGACTGTGGTACAATGAATTCTGGGTAAATTAAATTATTTTTTCAAAATAAAATGGCCGACCGAGTCAACACATACAATCGCACAGCTGTTTATCCCAGCAGAAAATGTTTGTCTACTGGAAGAATTCAAAAGTTACAAGGAAGTTTTACTTGGGAAATTCAGCGAAGGGTGTAAAAATAAGAAGAAAAATGTGGTTTGGAAAGAAATCGCAGCGACAGTAAACAGTGTCAATCCCTCTGTTTGGGGGTCAACCGCGGCCCACTGCAGCCCACCAGCAGCCTCCCGAGAGAGACAGACAGAGGCCAGTGACAGCCAAGAGAACACAGGTAAGATTAGGCCAATAATGTCTCTAGTGATTGTTTGAATTATAGCAGTCAAGAGAAAAAGTTTTACTCAGTGTCTCAGTGGTTTTGGTATGCTAACGGTTGAGCCGGTAGCTACCTGCTAACGATTTAAGATACAGCCTATGTGCAAGCTAGGCAAGTTACATGTCAACAAACGCTACAACTTGGCCTTCAGTAGTGCTGTCGGTGTTTATTTTTCTTAGCGACCCTTTCTTTGACTGGATGAGACAGCAAAGGAGGAGAGGCAGTTACTGTGGTCTCTAAAAACTCTTTCACTTTACATTGCTCTCTCCATCATAATGTTAGCAAACCACAAATTATGGGTCATTTTTTCTTGTTTTTTGATGTTGGGTGCTATTGGCCAGCTCATGTCACTGATTGTTACCATGGTAACATTAATCTTAGACCAGAGCATGGGGGTAAGGAGTCTAATGTTTTTGGATTAAAATTAGTCAGTCTTTATTTTTGTGAAACAGTCTTACATTAAACTGCTCTATGGGCCAAATTACCTGGTTTTACACTACAGCCCAATCTGAGATATCTTTATGAAACTTGCCCCAGGGCTGTTGCACCTCTGGCCACACCCACAAGTGATGTCACAGTGTGCTGACACACCCACACTTTACATCACTGCAGCAAAGTGAGAAGTTAAAGCATTGGAGTAAAGCAGAAACAAATTTTAAGTCAGAATTCAGAATACTAGCTATTTAGACCAAGAGTTCAAGAGAATGGTCTGTAATTCCAACTATAAGACAGTGCTGCTGAAATGAAATACTATCTTCAGGACAAGGATATAAAAGATGAGAAAATGTCAAACAAAACATACAAGCATTAAGCCAAAAACAAAATGTGTTTTTCACTAGGATAAGAAAAACCTGAAACTTATAATATTGACCTAAGAGACTGTGTCTTTTAACCTAGAGTACAAGCTTCTTACACTAGAAAGAAAGACAAAAACACAACAGTTGGGACCAGCGTGTCCTCTCTTTATTTGCAAACAAATAAAACTTCATACAGTGAGTCATCACACTGGCTCTGCAAAGCATTTTAAAACATTCATGAAATGGTTGTAAAATTCAAGTTTTGGTTTTAGCCTTAAATCACCACTTCCACAGCGTTTGTCCATACTCCCTTATCATATCTGTAAGTCTTAAAACCTCTTTGGACAAAACTGCATGGCTAGGCTCAACATTCACAAAATACTTTCAGTGTCTAGTTGATCACCAACAGGATTCATGAAAGCCCCTTCTTAGTTCTGTAGAGTGTATCAACTGGGGGTATATACTGTACTGCAACTGCAGACAATTAAACAACACAACTTACAAGAGACAAAAATAACTTTTAAAGCCACCATACCTCAAAATACAGATGAGCTTAAATGGTTATAAAGCACACACATGTGAGCAAACTTTGTACAACATTTAATTTCATGGCAACTACTTATCCTCATAGCCCTGTTTATGTGTGCCTCTGATCACATTTTGAGGTGTGTGCAATACAGGCAAACCAGCAAGTTGAAACAGTTTGGGTGCACACGCCTCTGTGTATGACTATACATGTAACATACAGTACATTTCTATTTGATAAACAGAACTCAATACAGATGCACACACATTATAAAGCACTGCAAGTTCATTATATAAAAAAAAAGAAGCACAAAACGGGTTCTATAGTCCAGAGAAACTACAGTACAAGAGTTGTCTGCTGCATAGTTAAAAGCTTCTATCGACACTCCTGCTCACAGGATGGTAAAGTGCTCGCAACATTATGTCAAGATAAAGGCAACAACAGAACTAAACATTGACCTTTGACCACCATGAACCTTTTGTAAAGCGGGTTTTCCTCTTGAAACAGATAAGTACTCCATCTATAGTAACAATTACATAAACAAAATGAGAAATTCAACTTATTTACTGTGTATTGACAATGTCAGATTCTATTCACTGCCACCTCCTGAACAAAATGCCGTACTTTTCTTCAACAGGTTATTGCACTTCATGTTCAAGCAAAGCCAAGTCTGCTGCTCTCTTAAGCATCTCTAAAATGACCTCATCAAGTCAGTCTGTGATTTTGCATGCACTTTCCAAGAGAAACGTCAAGTCAGTTAGTTAAACACTTAACTGAATCAGTTAAAAGGTGGATATGACGACACAACACTTTAAAATCAAACTGTCAATCCCCACCAGAAACGCTCGGTATCCCTCACTCATGAAACAGATCACTTACAGATCCTCTACCTGCCAAAGTGACATATGATATGGATACGGACCCAAAGAAAAATCAGCTTTTTACACACGAACATGCATATAATCACATTGTGCAGCAAACACACATGATACACACAGTGATTTAATCAGTCTCTTATCTGTCTGTAGATGTCAAATGTAAAAGCCACAGTATGGTTTTCATCTCTTGCTGGGACCCTACTCACACACACTTCGCTACTTTTGTTCACAGCCCTATGTAGACAGAAGTGCAACCTTTTTAAAAAAAAAAAAAAAACCAAGCCAAAGTCACGGCCTTGAGCTCACCTGTAAACTTGTTTCAGTGCAAGATTTGGCTAAATGCAATGATACAAAAAAACAAGAAACAGCAGAATACAAACAGGCTGCTTTCTAAAAGCACTGTGGAGCACCCAAGCTGAGGTTTAGATAGGCTTGTAAAGCAGAGAAGTGACGTATTTCTTCTTGTATCTGTGAGTCGCACTCAGCACCATCACTCCATCCTACACAGAGAGAAAAACAATGCACAGACAAGCTGCCGTTAGTGGGATCCAAACCCACGGATAAACAGAGTGAGAAGAATGAGAAGTGTTTCAGCTGTTTCCAGTAAAACCTACCTTTATTGAGAGAGCGTACAGGTGATTTAGCATGACGTGGTTGGGTTCAGGCAGCAGGGCAGGGTCACACTGACAAGACAGAGGAAAGAGAAAAAGTTACGAAATAAAATCAGACTAAAATTACCACCTCCACCAGCCAGCCAAGTTGCAGGAAATATCACAACTCCCCCTTCTGTTCCTGAGTTACAGCACAGAAAAATGGCCAGAACATTTGAAGAACATTATCATTTCACAATGAAGTTGACCTTAGACTATTTGGATAAAAAATGTATGTTATAATGTTTTATCCTGCCATACATTTGTGTTGAATTGTGTCATAATTAGCCTATGAATTTGTGAGTTATGGCCACAGGTCACAGTGACCTTTGACCACAAAAATATAATCACTTCATCGTTGAGTCCAAGTGAATGTTTGTGCCAAATTTGAAGAAATTAAGAAAACAGACAGATGTGCAGATAGAAAGAAACCTTGCCTGTCACCAGCAAAAATAAAGACAAGGTAAATCAAGGCCTGAAGAAAATAAAGTATAAAATCAGAGTTGTAAATAGGGAGATGTGGCAAAGGGAAAGGTGCAGACACTTACAGATATATTGGTGTCTTTGTTGAGTATGACTTGAAGGAGGTGAGGAGGGAGTATCGGTGGGGCTTTGAAATGCTCCTCGGGTCTGAAGATGTACTGTTCCTGTCCATATGGACCTGGAGGGGAGCTGGACAGATCTGTGAACAAACAACAGAGACAATCACACGACTAATAAGATTTCGACATTTCTTCAAATTTTCCTGTTGTTTTGTTGTCACTGTTTACTGTGAAAATGCTGACAGCTGCTGGCCAGAGTACAAAAACAACAAATATTCACAAGAACAATGTACATTCTACCCAGTTCCTAAGACTATTCATATTCATTTTTCATACATTTCCAAACCATTCAGGTCTGTTTGTATGAGCTGAATTGGAACATAATAATAGCATAATAATTTTCCAGTAACTATTGATTAACTGATGCAATGTCATTCGCTAAATGAGAACAAGTATAAACAGTCTGGATGCAGGCTGACCTGATGTGTCTGAGCACTCCAGAGAGTCGACCTGCAGGGCATCAAACACCTCAAAGTCAGACTTCTTCACCTGGATCAGGTTGTTGATGGTGCCGAGCTGGCTGGTTACCACTGGCTGCAAAAGAGAAATGATCCCAGAGGTCATGATCAAACACTCTTCACACATTTCCCTGGATATCTGAGAGACTTAAAATGCAGTTATTGGTAGGAGCTTCTGTGTTTTTGCAGACCAAATAACATGACAGTAGCAACATAAACAATATCAGTCGGCACCTTAGGGGTTTGAAATGGATTAGATTATCCTGTCAATTTCTTGTTGATCTCTTTTATAATGTCTTAATTTCTTTAGAGGCTTCTATCCTTTCATGTTTATAACTTTCTTCTATCTTTTCAGCACGCCAAAATTCAGAGTCTGAAACTGAACTTTTTGAGATCAAAATTATGAGAACATACATATTATAAGTTTTTTTCTACATTTCAATTTAAGTGGTGAAAGAAAGAACTTAATGAACTAGTAACATGAAAATGACAAGAACAAGACAATGGTGTTGTACCTCAGAGGGATCGTGGACCCACTGCCCATCTACAAAAAACTTGTACTGGTGCTCTCCTTCAGGCAGGTCCAGGATCGCTACAAAGTCATTATGACTTTGAACAGAGGAAGAGAAAAAGAATAAGTGCAATACTGGGCTGGGGTTGAGGCTAGGGTACAGCTGAGGTAAATGGCATATATGGTCATCCATATAAGGCAGTGAAACTGCTGGCATCTATGGCAAAAAAACAATCCTTTTTACCTCTTATTTAGCGGTATCTTTGTGCCCCAGTTATTAAAGGAACCAGCTATGTAGACCTCCTTCCCTCCACCTGCCCATCGGATCACAGTGGGTCGAGCCTGAGGACCAGGCTTCACCAGGTCATCCAGATCTGGGGTGAATTCTTTCTCTCCTAATGCCTAAAGGCAATTTGTTGCAGATTTTAACTACAATCTTAGAAAAATCAAAGCTAATGCATGCCACTGAAATCTTAGAGGTGTTCTTGCAGAGCAAACAAGGCTCTGCACGATAATCTGTATTTTTCCAGTAGTACCTTGGACTCAGGCCCATGGGTGTTGAAGATGTTGGGGTCATCTGTGCTGTCCACCATCTTGCTGCTGTGTTCTTGGTCTTTGTGACTGCCGCTACTGTCCGAGCGGTGGGCTTTGGCTCCATGGCGATCTCCAGACACCCTATCACTTGTGTTGCCCATTATGCTTCACTATTTACGGCGCTACTGGAAAGAAAAGACAACCCATAAACTAATTTAATTGTAATCAAGATGTACCATTTAGAGACTAGGAAGCCAATTAAAAATTCAACAAAGAGTGTAAGACAGAATCAGTAATGAACAACATGATAGCTGGTGTTAATTTCATGTCTTGCTTTAAAACCTCTATAAAGCTGATAAGGAGTTTGTCCACAATGGGTGGACAAAGTCACTGATGAATCTCTATAAAAGCTGAACAGCCCTGCGGGTACCTGTTCTGCTATTTCCTTATATGTTCACTTGCTTTCATGTTAGACCAATGCTATCTATGCAAAACAACCGATTACAATACATTATCAATATGAAGAAGAATTATAGTGAGTTAACAACCATGGCAGTAGGCCCAGTTTGCACCTCGCATGTATTTATAACAATGTAATGACAATACATTACAGGCACAAACTGGTGCTGGCCACAGCCTATTGTGTGTGCTAAATATGATATGATGATATGATGAAATGACAACCAACATTAGTTGTATGTTGGAATGGGTAAAACTTTCAAGATACATCAACTGTGAACATGATGAGCAGCAGTCTGGTTCACTCAAAAGGCTAAACGGCTTTCCAGAAAGGCTAAAAGGCTCATCGACCGACGGGCTACCCAGATACGAGTAAGAAACTGTGGCTGCCCGGTAACTGTGAACCCGGATTTGGCAGAACAGATCAGACCACAATAACCACTTCGCGTTAATACAGTCATCCTGTCAGACTTGCAGAGCACAAGCAACAAGTTTCCCAAACTGACGTCACATCACAGACTAATACACCGTAGTTCAGAGCATGCAGCTTACTAGCTGTAACCTCCCACAGTCTCCCCGCTGTCTGTTCAGCTGTGCCCACTGAAGATTACTTCGACAGGAGAATATTTTTAGCTGCTGCTGACAGTTAGCTAGCCCCTAGCTGTCACTTTCTAACTGCTAGCTAGCTAGCTATTTGTCTTATTTACAATGTCGATGTCGATTGAGATAACGCGATGGAAACTGAGCATATTCACCATGTAACAACGACAGGCCGGACAAACTCACCGATCCCAGCTGCTGTTATTCTGCAGTTTGTTTATAGCGGAGGACTCACCTCTTTCTAACAACTGCAGCGCCCTGGTGCCCCAACTACGGTGTGCGGCTAGGACAAAATGAGTTCGACAGTTAACCTATCAGCAGTCTGTGAGGAAACGCAAACTTTGTAAACACTTCCAACTAGAAGGGTGAATGTCGTTTACAGATATTATCACACAAATAGAATACAGATATGATGAGATTACACGTACTATACTCAAGGAGAATTATAAACCTAGACAGGTATTATGATTCAAGGAGAATTATGTAGTGCTCGGCTGGGCAGAGTGATATTTGATGATCTCTTTTACCTCAACTTATTAATAGCAACGATAATATGAATATAAATATTATATTAATATAATATTGGTATAATAATATGAATATAAATATTCATATTAATGTTATTAATGTTGATCTTCAAATTCAAATTTGTTATAATTTGTAAGTGGAGTGGATATTTGTCTCCATAGGATAAATTCTGGGTTAAACTCTGCAGTTATTGTTTTGGTTGCCTGTTTGACCTTACTGTGATCCTCCTCCTGGAGGATAGTGTCTTATTAAGGCATAGATTTCTCTCTGTTACTATAAATCAGACATATATGGTATTTGTTATGTCTTTATGCTGTGCAAAATTACTTTCCAGATTTATATGCTCAACCGCATTGATTTATTAGGTTAACTGACCTAATTAATTATTTTTGTCTCATTTATTCTGTGCTTAAAGAATCATTGAATAATGAATAAAATAAAATCCATCATTTGAGATGAACATAATAATGTAAAAACCACATACAAAGATGGAATATTCCCAGTCTTTCTTCTTCTGACTCAGCATTCTATCTGCTTTCTCACAACAATTTCTCTGTCATCTGTTGCTGCCCATATTTTTTATTAGCCCTGCTTGTATAGGCTACATTTTGTTGAGCTACATAGTGGGATACAAATTAATAAGTCTAATACTTCACTAACACTAATATACTGAAGGACAAAAAGGTTAAAGGTCCAAAATAATATTACGATCTGGTTTATTTAAATGTTACTGACACACACCAATGCCATTGAATTTGTTCCACATTTTCTGTCTTTATTAACCACTAGATGGAACTGTTAACTCATCTCAATAATCTTCAAGCCAGTGATCTCCACTCCGAGGGGCTGAACTTCACATGACTGAACCATTGTTTTCAAGTAAGCTTCCCACAAAAAAACACGTTAAACTACAGTGTGAAGTTTCCACACTTTCAGGTTAACGGGTATTAAATCAAGTATTTTAGTTTTAGTTCTTAAAATCCACATTAACATAACTTATACTGAAGACAATAGGCTGATTGTCATCTTCCCACCACCTTGGTTTGTGTGTGTGTGTGTGTGTGTGTTCAGGGATAGGAGACTGGAAGAGACGCAAGACAAAAACATGCTTCTTACAAGCTTTTCAGTCTAATAAGTATTAAGTATTACTTTTTTTTTTTTTTTTTAAATGTTATCATGTTGAATGGTAGAAACCATTATTAAAACCCATAAATAATCATAACTACAAAAAGATGTATGAATATATATATATATGTACACTACAGACATACAGTATACCTATATATAGTAAAAAAAAACATCTGATGATGTCAGAAAGTTCACATGAAGTGGCTGTAAGGCACATTTAAATGATCATGAGATAACACACAGAATGTGGAATTAGTGATTTTCATATTGCACAAGACGTGTGTGTGTCATGCACACAGTATTCCAGTGTTAACAAGTATTGATTTTTCAGGGCCAGTTATTTTTTTGTCTGGAGCTGATGTCACTCTACGGCAGATCTTTACAACTTAGAAAAAGTGTTATAATAACCCTTAACAGTGGATTTATACACTTAAACTGGCATCATGTAATTTTCCTCATTCTGTGTTAAAATAAGACATTAAGTCTGCTGTGAGAAAGTGTTTTCTTTGTGAACAAAGAACAGTATGTGCCACTGAGCTACCATTTTGGTTGATCACAGTTTTAAAAGAATAACAGTAGGATAGACTAAACAACTGTTGTGTATTATAATTTCTATTTGAATGCATGTTTTATGTGCAGTACTGTGTTTGTGTCAAGTATTGTTTTGGAGAGTGTATAAACTTGAGGATTGTGTTATGTGTAACAGCAGGATAAAAATTAAAGCATGCTCAAGACAAATGATAAATGCTTCAGCTACTGACAGACAACCCTTATTGGGATACATGCAGTTTTCCATCCACTGAACTCCTGTGCCAGATGGTGGACGTCATGCTCTGTATGTTTGATGTCCACCTGTTTTCTTGGAGTTATTGCAGACATTTTCAAGTCTGACAAATACAGTAAATGTTCTTTTTTTTTTAATTGCTTACACCATCAATTGGAGATTCCTAAGCCAGTCTTCATGTACTCGTAAACCACGTAGCTAATGCTGACAGCAGGAATGACTTTCATAAAGTTTGGCAGGATGCCGCGGTAGAGTCCAAAAAACCCATCTTTGGCTACAATCTTCTTCATTAGAGAACTCATGGAGGGCTGGTCTGATGCATCCAGAGACGCTGCAAAGAAACACTCAGTTAGGGAGGCAGTGTTGTGTCCAAAAGCTCACTTTTTATTCCTGTGCTGTATGGAAGAGACGGCTATACTGAGCTGGTCTGCACATTTCTTAAAATGTCTTATTATATCCAGATTTATCTGGATGTAGTGTTCACCTCTTAAAGAGACAGTTTAGTATTTATGCAATTATGATTTATCAGTTTGTGTGGACAATTTATTGTCCATACCTCACACCAGAAAGTACTTTAAACTGTAAATTCATCTCAGGAAGTGAATTAAATGAGAGCGGAATTTCCTTCTCTAGTGAAGCCCACTTACATTATGTTAGCTCTAAAGTATATGTTTATATAAAGTATCAGATACCTTTACAGAACTTTGTCTCCACATAAGCATCTTGCCTATAGTGAAAAATAGTCATGTAATTTTTGTGATCACTGTTATCAAATGTTAGATTTCTTTTACCTTGTGCCTGCATTCGTGTGCGTACCAGTGCGAGTGGATAGCTAGCCAGCTGGCCACAGGTACTGGAGATGGTCCCGCAGCCCAGCAACACCAGAACTCCAGGGTTAGCCGAGTCCTTGGCGTGGTACGACAACCAAGTGTTCTTTAGACTCTGGGACACATCAGCATAACACAGAAATATATTTCTCTGATTAAATATAATGTATTCCTGCAGTAAAAGATTAATTGGTTTATTGTGCATGTGAATGAGTTAATTTAACAAAGTGCACTCTGTTGTGAAATATCACAGACTGCATACCTCATAAACAGCGAGGTCTATCCCTGCATAGGGAATGATGCCCAGTAAGTTTGGAATGTAGCCCTTGTAGAAAGCTTTGACCCCCTCCTTCCTCAGGATCTTCTTGGCACAATCAAACACCCCTCCATACTGGCCGGTCTTTCTCAGAGTCAGTCGAGTTTTCAATACCTTAACAGTACAGAAGAAAATTAAATTGAGGCACTCTGCCTGTACAGATTCAGATGATTTGTGTGGTATTTTTGAGGTTTGTGGGAAAAACTCTTAAAGAGCTGGATTCATTTCATTTTAATGCATTCCGTGAATGAGGCTGTGTGATGAAAGTGATGCAATAGTTGTTTTACCTCCATTGGGTAGATGGCTGTCTGCGCTGTGGCCCCAGCCATAGAACCAGCCATAAACCTCTTGTGCGTCTCAATCTTTTTTCCCTCTGATGATAACAACTTCTTATACTGCAACAAAAAACATATGGCCAGACTAGAATTACTCCCTGGCAGTTGTATGCCTCCGCCAACCAGCGTTTATTACATAAACATGTAATAAATAATATCAAATATGTAAAATTGCTTTGCTTTACAGAGACAGTCTCTTACTTGTTCATATGCCATAAATTTGATCGCTGTCTCAGGTGCAATCTTTAAAACATTGATTCCATTTCCTCTCCACAGTGACGTTAGACCTCCCTCTGTTATCATCAGTTTGAAGCCCCCTACCAGGCTGATCTTGTTGGTCTTAGAGGAGTGAACCTGCAGTAAAAAATGATCAAACATACAGGACATTTGCACATGCATCTATTAAAGAACAGGATACATTTGGCCTTCACATATTTATGTATAAAAATATATTTCACCTGCATGAAGACTTTCACCCTATCCAGAGGGGCGGTGCCGGTGCGAGAGACGGCCCCCGCCACTGCACCGGCAGAGAGCTGCTTCCACCAGCGGCCTGAGCTCTTCTCTTCTTCTGTGAACTCATCAGGGATGGCAAGGCTGTCACCTATGTCCAGCACCTAGTGAAGACAAGAGCACATGTATTCACCACTTAATGTTAAAATATATGGACACTGGCAGTGCTATAAACACATACAGTATACTCTGTTATATTAGAATTATTTTTGCCTTTGAGAATGTATCTCTCAGGAGTGTACATATCACATAGAGTCTCTTTGTGTGGTTGACAATGTAACAAAAAAAAACAAAAAAACGTCACAAGCCAACTGAGCACTTCCCCTTTTGAGGTCTGTTTTCACATTGATGCAACAACTGTTTTTTCGTGGGCAAGTGGGCAACTTGTGCACTGAAGAGAGGAGAACATTTATAAAACCTTGAATGTAAGGTTTCAGCCAGAGGCCACAAACATTTTTCACTGTGCATTTGTTAACTTATGCAAAAATGCCAAACAGCTAAAAGCAAAAAAGTGCTGTTTTTTTAAACAAACAAACAATGAAGACAAACAATGAGCTCCTTATCCGTTGGCTAGAACTGCTTGTGAAATCATAATCACTGAGCTGACTGAACCCTCATCTCGCATGCTTTAGCTGTTTCAAATAAACATGTCCAATGTTTTTCCAAAAGCATAAAGGTCTCTGTGCCAAACGTGGTGCGGTGGCAATTTAATGCAACGCTACAGGGAGACACAAGGGCTTTAGTTAAGTGTCCTGGGTTCGCTACTATGTCAAATATATGGTGCGAGAATGCAGTTCTGTCTCGTCTTGTTACCAAAGACACCATTCATGTGCAGTGCAGAGAGGATTTCCAAACATTCTGACACATTATCCATCAAGAGACGACCTGTTTGGCTCGTGTCGGAGCTAAAATCTTTTGCAGCACATGTAACAAACCAGTCAGTGACATCGTTATTTGCACGAGGAGGTTGAGGAGCAAGCTGAGTGAAGCAGAGTAGTCCTGTGACTTGATTATCGTGGACAGTCTAGTCTCTCAAAGCTACTGCCAAAATTTTGTCTGCAGAGAAAATCCATAATATCTAACACGAGGACTAGACTGCACGTGATTTATTCCACTGCAGTTGCCATTGTGTATGTCCGCAGACTGTATATGGGAGTGTTTGTGTGTATATGTCCTTTACCGAGGAGTGTTTCCAGTAGCGTATGATCTCTTCCAGGTTGTGGCCAGGGTATAACAGGAAGTGTTCTCTCCACTCATTCCAGTCCACCATCATGGTGCCATCAATGTCCATACTAAGGAAACACAGAGAAAACTCTTAACCTATGAACTGGTGGCTTATTATGTTGCAGTACACTGTATTGATAATAACCGTGATCCGGATGACAGCCTCAGAATCACACACAGGAAATATTTTTGGTCAAACTGTACATAGAAACATGTTACAATGAGTGGAAGTGGAGGTCAAACCTCTGTAAGATTTTCAGGGCATCCTCTCTGCTCAAATCCATGCCCAGCTCGCCAAGGGTCTGCTGGATCTCTGAGGCATCAATGCGCCCTAATACAACATAAAAACCTCTATTGTAATATGCACCAGGATAAACAGTGGACATGTGGCTTTGTAAGCATTCACTGTTCATGCGAGAACAAGCTGCAAAACACTTCACTCATTACTTACCATCGTCGTTTATGTCCAGACTCTTAAATGTCAGCCACAGCTTCTTCTCGTGCTCCTTCAGATATCTGGTGAACTCCTTGAAGTCCAGACTCCCATCTTTGTTCTGGTCACCAGACGACACTATTTTCTGCAGAAAAGAGATATCAAATCTAGTGGTTCATTTGCCTCCATGAGACACACACACACACACACACACACACACACAGCCAGATAATCACACTGCTGAGGAATTTCATGCAAAACGAGCAGGCCAACTCCTTCCCATGGCCCCTGACATTTTACCTGTGCAGCGCCCTGCCTGAATATGCCCATCGCCTTCAGGCCCGCTCGCAATTCAGCGACATCCACCTTCCCATCCTTATTGGTATCGAGCCTTTCAAACAGGTCCTGGTATGACCTCTCACTGTCGGCATCCCAGCACCGGGCGTTTGATAGTAAAGCCGCACGCAACGTCTGATACATTGTAGGGCTAATGTGCAAGCAGAGTGCGGTCAGGATATTATTACTCCATGCTGTAATCATTCATAGGGCCTGTTGAGATCCCGATATGAGCCCGTTGTTCGCGATGAAAAGAGCGAGTTTCCAGTGACTTTAATGTGCAGACGGTCCCGTGCAGAGGTGAGATCCGTGGAGTTTCAGGGCAACTGCAGTAACCGAGGGCGGAGCAATGAGGCGACGTAGCTTACTCGATGTTTTCTACGGAAAAGCAGGAAAGATGGTAAAATAGAAAAGTGGTGAAATAAACAACCCCTCGATCAACCACTGACATAATCCGTCTTCTGCGTCTAGTAGTGATGTTTACTATTTGTTACTCTGCGCTTAATCCGTGTGATATGTGGAGATGCATTATAGAGGAAATTTAATCTCTTCATCTAGAAGGACGTGTCGTTTGAAAACCGTAGCATAGTATTTCCTACAAGGCGAGAAGGTAATCGCTAGAGGGCGGCGTTTCATCGCATAAAGGCTGATGCATGCAAGAAAAAGAGTGAGGGCTCCTCAACAATCCACCAAACTTTCAACAAAATAGATATTTCATTTTAATTTTACTGGTAAATTTGTGTCTCTGATTCTCTATAGGTGTTTAGTTTATTATTATTATTATTATTATTGTTGTTGTTATCTTTGAAAGGGCCCACTCTGTACAATGGGCCTTTTGCTATTTTAGGCACATTTTTCTGATAATTCTGTACTTTTGAGTAAACAACTGATGTAATCGGGTATTCTTACAGTGTGGCATTGCTGCTTTAAAAAGGGCACAATTACTTCTTCCACCTCTACCACCACATAGTTAAGATATTCAGAAACATAAACTGTAGCCTATTATAACAGGTTATAACATGTTACGGAGAATTACAGCTTTGACACAAAAAAGAAAAAAGTATGAAAACATGAAAATAAAACTATGAAAGCTGAGGTGACTACAGCTCTATATCCTTATGTTTGAGAAATGTGTGTAAGTATGGTTTGCTTTTTAAGAATAATGTAACAGTTTTTCAATGATATGCCTCTTTTGCACTTAATTTCTTGTTTTTGTCACATGCCTGCTAAATGATATTTTCCTACTTCTTTTTTGACTGTATTAACGTTTTACTGTAGCTTTTGCTGGTTACGGGAAAAGTAGTGTTTCTCCTGTCAGTGGGAGTTTTGAATGAGTTTCAGTCACGCTGTGAAACGTGAAGTGGACATCCCAACTATTATAAACGTGACGCCTGTAATTATCTTTTTTCGTGCAGCTTCAGTGTCCAATCAAATCACAGAATTCCCCTTGTGTCATGAGTTATATTTTTCAGTGGGTGGGAAGGAGGAGATTTGAAGTTTGAATCGTGTCTGCCGAGTCCGACTACAGCAACACAGTAGCAGCCAGGAACAGCTGAGTGAGCACAGGTTCAGTGTACAGCTGTCTGACAGCTTCTCCACTTCAGCTGTGTCCCACACTGTCACCAACGTTTAGCAAACATCATGTCATTCATTCTTATGAAGAAGAAGAGATTTAAATTTAAAGTAGACTTCGACTTGGAGGAGCTGTCATCGGTTCCCTTCGTGAACGGAGTTTTATTCTGTAAAGTCAGACTCTTAGATGGAGGCTTTGCCGAACAGTCGACTCGGTAAGAATTTTTGCTATTTATAGCAGCAGTTCACTTGTTGGAACAAGCTAAAGTTAAATTTAAGTGAAACTTGTTTTGGCCAGTTTAAGGCCCCCCTCAGTTTTCTTTGGACAACTGTTGAGCTTTTCTTGTCTCGGCTTTGCTTCTTTTTTGACAACGACAGTCTACAGCATTTAGACCAATGTGTAACTAGTTCATGTTAGGCTACACAACAGTAGCTAGCTATAAGCTAACCTATCTAACCTTTAAACGTAGTACTAACATAGTAGTACTAACTTATCTTTCCAACAGTTGAAGACTTGCTGCGGAGTGCAAGGACAGTACAACCCAGGGGCCGTGATTTAACATGATTTTAAATGAGCCATTGACGCTAAATAGTTCAATAATATACACACATTTTTAAGAAGTGGCGATACGGCAGTCTTTTTTGTGTTAAACGATGTTTAACGTTACACAGTTTACCAAGCAGTTGCTAAGCAACACGTTCTGTAAGTTAACTGTCGGCTTGACTAGTTCAGTCAACAGTTGAATAATAATAATAGTTGGAGGCTGTTTAACAGATATTTCGACTATTTATGTTTATGTTATCTATCTATTGCCTATTGTTTTGTCATAAACAAAAAACAGAATTTCCTTCCATTGCAAAGGAGCATACCATCTTAATTCCCTCGGGTCTATGATTATAACTGCCCGTAGCACTTAAATGAGTCACTCTGGAAAAAACGGACACGGGCACAGCTTATGTCAACCGCTAGTCCTCATTACTTTGCCATGGTAACTGTGTCCCTATAAACTCTGGTGTAAACAGTGATCAGCATTGTCTACTGTGCATCCTGTATGTGCCCTGTGAAGTCAGCTTTACTAAAATACCACAAAATCACAATCAATGCCTTCTTTTAATTAATAAGCCAAGTACAGCAAGAACACCCATCACAGAAGTTAGGCCATCCTTCACACATAAGTATTGCGCATATAGGACCAGTTGGAATTAAAAATTGTTTGTATAGGATATTACTTTAAATAACTTTGTATGAGATAACTTAAAACCTCTAGGAAGATCATGAACTGACTTCACAGATCAAATTTAAAAAATATCACTCACTACATTCTTCTACATATTTTGAGTATAATTAGAAGCACGTAAAACCTCAGCTTTCACTACTCCTGATGATTCAGGGACACATCCTCTCTATTGTACATACTTAATGTCTGTTCTTTCAGTTTCCAGTATGCCTGTGTGTTTTGGTCTCTGTATGAACTAATGCGTCTAAATGTGTTTCTCTCACAGGGAGCCAGTCCAAGCCAACTGTGTACACTGGAAGAAGAGATTCTCTTTTATGTGTAAGATGAGTGCCAATGTTGGGACAGGTGTACTAGACCCCTGTGTGTGCCGGGTGTCTGTGCGCAAGGTACAGGACATTTTTTTCTGCCATCAAGCTCTGTTTTGTCGATACAAACATGCATTGTAAGTGTTTTCCATAGTAGAGTACATGCAGTTAACTGAGACTTGAATGTGCTACGCAAATGTTTATGTTTATAAGATCAGAAACACTTTTAGTTTGTAACCATATCATAGCTACTAAGTGTGCTGTGCAGACAAAGGTCACTCTGCAAGGACTCACAAATGTTTTAATGAAAATAGTTGTGTGTTATAGAAACAAACAAATGCAAATGCACCTCATTTATTTTTGTGTTTTTGTCATTTTAGGAGTTGAAGGGTGGAAAAACGTTTGCAAAGGTAATACTTCTCTTCAAAAATCTGTAGTCTGTATCTTCTAATTGTTGTAAACATAGCAGCCTAAGTATCAGTGACCCATTAGAACAATCTTATCATGAAATTTATGTGATAAAAAGTCGGCCTTCAGTTGCCCTTAGAGGACGTTTCAGTGAGGTGAGTCTGTGTGCTAAGAATGTTTTATTTCTAGTTTCCGGCTTTGGTTACTGATTAAAAGAATCAGTAAAACAAAACGTACTCCATGTTAACCAATAACTTAAGTGACAGGTTAAAGAATTAAGTTATCTGATTTCTCAGGTATTGAAGGTCCCATCTCAGACACCTGCAGTGTGTTTCCCTTAATCTGAACTGGGATGGATTTCTTTAAATGAATATTACTGTGTGTTTTATAACACCACATTATCATAGGATGATGCTTTGGTTTGGCATTCTTAAGCACTTCAGCAGAGAAAACTGCACTGTTACTATTCAATACAGTTTAAATTAGAGTAGTAGGGAGTAGAGTAAAATCTGTATTTAACCTTTAAGCTGACTGCTAAAGAGTTCAAACTGATTTCTCTTGTGTACAGCTGGGCTTTGCTGACTTGAACTTGTCAGAGTTTGCTGGGTCTGGCAGCACTACACGACGGTGTCTCTTAGAGGGATATGACACAAAGAACACCAGACAGGACAACTCAATTCTCAAGGTATGTTGGTGAAGCAACACACAGCTCCAAAGTCCTCCTTTAAATAGTGTGGGAAATGCCCTTAGGCATCTCTAGCACAACACCAATGTTTTTGGTACGGTCCAATAATGTGTTTGTACATGATAAGCAAACTGCATATATTTGCAAAAGTGTGTAGCTCTAAAGCAAGTCACCAGTTCTTAATCATGCCATGGATAGAAAGCTGAATGTCCTGATAGCTGATGCAAGACATGCCTGAGCTTGTATTTATGAACTACCTGAGCCATGGGAACCATGGGAACAAATTTAAAATATGTAGATTCTTCCTCAGGCACAGAGCTACAAGCAGCTTACATTTCTCGACTCTTATTCTAAACTGTAGATAACAGAAACCCAGTGAAACCACAGGAAAAGCAAACTTTTTTCTGCCTCACAGGTACAGTTGCTTGTCAGCCTAAAACTGGAAGTACTGTTCTTCTTTTTTTGTTACAGGTTGTCATCACCATGCAACTTATGTCTGGGGACCCCTGTTTTAAAACGTAAGAGCTCTTCTTGACCTTATTCATCATTTCTTTCATTCATCCTCATCAAGTCTAAGTACTTTAGTATTCAACTTGAAAATTGTAACTAAGGAAGTCATGACTTGTTTAATTTAGTTTAGTTTTATTTAGTTTAAACTGAAAACGTTATGGTTGTGGTTATTATGCAAGTGTTGTCTGCGTGAGTAAAAGTCTGCACCTAACCACAGAGGAAAGTTTTTTCATCACATCCTGTCTGTCACCAAACTGAAAACGCAATCTCCTACCCACACCCCAAGAGTTCAAAGTTATTTTGTATTATTTTGTAGCCGAGGCCTTATCACAGCCTTATCTGAGAGCTAATAACACCTTGCCCAGACATTAATCTGCCCAACCTGAGAAATTACCAACAGTTCATATGTGGTCAGCTCTGCCCAAAGTCAAGAGTTGTATGTTGAGCAGTTTGTCACAAAGGACGTGATGTAATATCACGCGCAAAAGCAGTATTATGTGCAAACAGTCAGCTTTCTTCAACCAACACAAGTCTTTCCCTGTATTCTTACATGTTTCTACCCCCTCCTTAGTGTAATAATACACACACTGCTGCCTAGGAGATGTCCAAAGTGTAAACTCAAGGATAGCCTAGTCATTCATCCCACGCAGTGTTACTCACTGAGTGTGGAGGATTGACATCAGAGCACAGCAGAAAGATGACGCTCAATAAATTTTTTTCACTGTCTGTCTGCTATTCTTTGTCTGCCTCTACGCCCTCATTCCTGTGTTTAACATAGACTCTCAGGAACAGAGAAGTTGGGTTTTTCTGTGTTAATGTCTGCAAAAGCAGGAGCTGCTAACAAATAATTGTCATTCTGTCAATACACTTATTCCTTATGCACTTATAACTAATGTATAACTTGGCCAGAGACTGCTGGTTTTGTCTTTTGCTTGCTAATGTGTTCTAATACCAGGAGTTTAGTTATTACAAATAGTATAATTTTACATGTAAAGGTATGTTTGATGATTGCATTAGCATAAAACAATATTTAGTTGCAAGATTTGTCTACTGTCTACTGTATTTGACAGTAGATTAAAGTCCATATGTGCAGAATTTTTATGTGATTATAGCATCTCTAAAATGATTTGGATGGTGCAAATCTTTGCCCATAGAACAATTGACAATCAGTGTGCACTGTTTTTCTAAGACCCTTTTTTTCCATCCCACAACTATGATTCACCGAAGTGAGAAATTGTTAATCCTACACATAGTGGCTATAATCAGATTAGAGTGAAATTTTAAGTGTCTATGTAAACATACCCGCTGTTGATAAAGCAGCTGATTGAGGTCTTTTTTAACCACACTTAGTAACACAAAGGCACCACTTTGCTTCTAAGTAACTTCACTGCCTCCTGTCTTGCCTACAGTCCTCCATCTACATCCATGACTCTGGGACTCCCACAGGCCGAATCAGAGTGTCTCCTTGAGGACAGAAAGGGAGGGGTCATGCACATATCCCATTCACTCACCCGTATGTATATACATACTATTGCTTTGAAGAGTTTGCTCTTTCCTACAATAGATGACCTTTAAGTTTTCTCAGTTCTTAACAAAAGCAAATATTTTGTGGTAGACAGTTTTGACAAGGTTCTACAAACTATCTGCCATGAGGTACCATTAAGTAGTGAACACTAATGTGTCAAAAATCCTCTGAATGAAGAGGCTCAGCATCAAAAGCATCATTATGAAACTAAAGGTTGATCCTCTGTAGTTTTACCATGAAGAACCCAGAGTGCCAGTGGATAACAGTTTTAATGTAGGTGTGTGTTTACTTTGTCTTAGAACAAAACTTGAGATTTGTAGATTTCACCACTGAGTGACATATACCTTTTTTTCAGAGACTCAAGGGAAATCAGTATCAGTCCCAGACGAGCTGGTCGTGTATGGTCACTCCAGAACATCCAGCTATGCAAGTCAGCAGTCAAAAATCTCAGGTATTAAACACAGAAATAGATACTTATCCCCCAAAAATTATTTTTACACCAATTACACAAATCATAAACATATTTTTCTGTTGTCCTGCAGGTTACAGCTCAAATCACTCCAGTTTAACAGATCTGAGCCATCGGCGGAGCGCGTCAGGAGGATCTGCCTCCACAGGCATTGGCAGCATCCTCGAACCCAGTGATCAACAGGTAGAGAGAGGAGAGAGGGAGAGCAGGTCCACTCCACCAGTCTCTGCAACCTGTCACCATGCACCTGAACACCCCTCTACCCCAGCCAGGGTTCCAAGGTAATATACTCAGTTACAAAAATACTAAAATTGACATAGATAACTGTAGGTCTTTCCCCGTTTTCTGACTTTAAAACTTTTCATTAAAAGAAAAAGACTTGTTAATACTTGTAATAATTTATTGTGTTTCTGTTTTCTTCTTTAGACATCCCGTTAAACAGAACTCAATGGAGAATCAGTTGAAGAGAGTCGATGCCACCAGGGTGGATGCTGATGACATAATAGAGAAAATCCTGCAGAGCCAGGATTTCAGCCACAGCTTCTTGGACTCCAGTGCAGAGGGTGTGTACGCTTAATCCATAACTTTGTGCACTTATGGAGGCTGGCTTGGAAAGTTTCCTAACCTCCAGCTGATAGGATCAAATTACTTTGACGCGTTACAATATTACAACATAATGTCTCTTAATACTTCCTTGACATGATGAATGATGATGAGATGTTTATGATAGCAAATCATAAATTGGACATGAATATGGACCATATTCACATACTTACCAACCTAAATGTTTAGGCTTATTTGATTCAGGACTACAGAAGGTATAATTTTTATCAGTTATATGAAAAACACAATAGTATTCATATAACTGCAGATCCTGTGGTTTCCATGTTACAAACCCTAAAGATTTGACCAGATGACAGTTATCTTAAACATTGGAGACTCTCTCCCTCATCATTGAGACCAATGTTGCACACATTTTTAGTTTATAAGTGCGTTTTTTGATAGTGCTCTTCAACTATTAACTACCTCCCTGGATGTTCTTTCAAAGATGTAACGTTTATGTCTGCGTGGTTTGTTGTCAGCTGTCTCACCAGCTTCCCTACAACATCCCCCAATCAATAGTCATTTATTTTTAGAAATCTGAGAAAGCAAGTGTGAGCCATTTTCAAAACCAACCATGTGAAATTTTGGCAGTGTCTTTATTTCTAATGTGTGTATGTGTGTGTGTTGCTGCAGAGGAGGGGCTCAGCTTGTTTGTTGGTCCTGGTGGGAGTACAGCTTTGGGAAGCCAGCACACAAGGTGGGTGTGATTGTGTAATTGTGGATTGTGGGTGCCACGCATCAAGCATTTACAATAAATATAAATTAATTGCAAAAATAATAAGCTTGGATTCTAACAAATAATCTTTGACATGTCACCATTGTTTGAAATGAAAGATACTTTCAAATTCACAATATAGTTATAGTTTTGGACATGAAAGTGTTAGTTCTGTACTGTGATCTGGCCCCACAGCCAGATCAGATAACCACCCGCATTTCCTGTCATGTAACACACTGCGGCATTCTCTTTCAGGGTTGCAGCTGGAGCCTTTGAGCAGGTGGTGATCAAGCGCTAGGCTTTGGGAAGCAAATGTCTGACATAAAGAGTGCCATGTTACACTGATGCTGGGAACACAAGACTTAGTTGTGGAGGTGCCATCAGAACTTGCTCCCGCCTCACTCCAGGAGATTTAATTTCTCTAAAGGATCCCTCTGCATCTGTCCTACAACCAGGAAGCCAGGAGAGCCCTCTAGTGTTCAAGAAGTGGAGTTGAAGGCTACGTTATTGGAACATTAAGATGACTGAAGTAACTGACTTACTGATATATTTGTTAGTCTTCTTGTGCTCTATAAAAATGTGAGACAAGAGATTAGAACTGTAATTCCTCTGTTCACACCTTTTTTGTCAAGGAGCGTAGGGTTTTTTTCCCTGTTATTTAAAGAGTACATTAAAATATCCAACATAGTTTTCTTTGGTACAATTTAGTTTTTGTTTCACCATTTTACTATGTTAGTTTTATTTCTAAAAAAAAAAAAAGAAGAGTGGGTTGTGATTGAATTATTGCATCTGACATCAGGTACAAAAATGTTTCACCTAAACCAGACTAAATATACTTTATCAGACATAATGTCAAAAAGTTTGAACCGTTGTTGTCCTCTTAAAAGCAGAGACATTGCTAATTAGATTCTGTGAGCAGAATGTTATGTAAGATGAGTATGACAGGTTGTAACTTATCACCTTCTCTCTGTGTGATAATTGATAATACGATAAGTGGCCGGAGGGGCAGTGTCCACCCCTGCAGTCTCATATATCTAAAGTAGTAGAAAACTAACTAACTAGTGTGGGAATTGTGTACACTGGTTACAGCACCATTGTCGATAAGTAGCTCGTCAAGATAAACACCTTCACCTGGTTGTGAGGGAGGATAACTGTATTTAAAATACCATGAAGTCTTTATGTTTTGTTCCTTTGTATGATATGTGATATCTATTTTGTGTGTGCGTGTGCATGTGTTGTCTGTAAAATCTAATTATTTTTACCACAGTTTTTGTAAATGTGCCAAACTTAGTAAACTGTATATTTGTTGTCACTTAAGATTTCCTATCTGTAGTATGTAAGCTATGGTATATGTAATGAAAGTAAGCTGTGTAAAGCTCATGATGTTTTTAAGAGATATCTATATTTCATTTTTAAGATGCTGGATGTTGATGGTGTATTTATGGCCGAAACTTTTAATAAAAAAGACAGGCACTATGGATATGGAGAACTCCCAGCCACTTTTTGTGTTGCATCTCACTAGTCCTTTTGCAAAAGGGGTTTATGGGGGATAATTTTACCCAGTTATAAAATTTAAGTAAAAAAGAAAAAATATTAAAAAAGGCAAATAAACTGTTATTATATTTTTTATTCTAGGTAATCATATCACCATAAGAAATGTTAAAAAGAAAATGGAAGTTAAAACAGCAAATTGAAATTGAAAACTTAAATTTAAACTATAGAAAGAGGCATACTGAAGTAACAAATTCGACAAAAATATTTCCGGTTTAGACTAAACACACATTTCAAAGTAAACGTCTACTGAGCCTATTGATATGAAAAAAAGTAAACATGTTTTTAAATGAATATACAAATATATGACTGAGTATAAATATATATTAATTACACATTGTCTGTACAGAAGCCTAAGATATATTTATTTGTGCAGTCAAATACTATTTAAATCGTTTGGTTTGTCCATATATGCTTTTATTTTCAAAACGAAACGCTCACCGTGTTTAACGATCTACAGTTACAAGCAGAAGTCCGTTCACACTGCACCACCAACGGTACACTTCCGGTTCCACCTCGCAGCAGGACTTAAGATACAACGACGGCGGGAAGTTGTTATCATCAATTTCACCACAAATCAGTATCAACCAAACGGACGAAATTGTTAAACATCGACAATTCACTATCTAATATTGATGGCTTTGTAAACGGAAATACGCCAACTGTAAACCAAGTTTAGCGGCGTGGGATTCAGCTAACATGGCTAACGTCGGAAACCAGCTACCAACACAGGCCGTTAGCAAGCCTGCACCAGGAAAACATGGAAATGTACTGCCCCTGTGGGGCAACGAAAAGACTATGAACCTCAACCCAATGATTCTTACCAATGTGCTGTCTTCGCCGTATTTCAAAGTTCAGCTTTATGAACTAAAGACCTACCATGAAGTCGTGGACGAAATCTATTTCAAGGTAACATTAGCGAAAGCTAACCCGCATGCTAGTTAGGTAACCACTGTTCAGTGAAGATAGCGTTACTGTGGCAGCAGTGTGCTGCAGTCGTCAAATATAAAGGGCTAACTGCATCAAACAGCGCTAGTTCTATCTCATAACTTTACCACCCGATTATTTCAAGTAATTGTGAACGAATTATAACTTACTGTTTATTTATTTCTAACTTTAAATTAAGCTAGCTTGCGATTGTTGGCAGCTAGTATAAACATAATGTTTAACCGTCAACGTTACGCCTGGTTTACTCAGTATTTGTTAGTTAATTTAGTATGTGATTTGTTTTCGTGTTTTTGATCAAAACTTAAAGAATTGTTTGAACAGTTCAACACAATTCTTGTGGATAGTAGGTATACTGCTATCAATATGAATGCGAACTTCCACGATGTTCTAAACATTTCTCATGAAGCCTCTAATAAAAAAGTCATCAGTGAGGAGTTTTCTGATGTGTATGATAGCAACTTAAATTAAGTCGTGTGTGTTAAATATGGTTCTCTGTGTGCCTACAGGTGACTCATGTTGAGCCTTGGGAAAAGGGAAGCAGAAAAACCGCAGGCCAGACTGGAATGTGCGGAGGGGTAAGTGAGAAGTACGTGCTTTTTATATTCCCCGTATTCCCCATCTTTTACCCCCTGTATATTTTCCTTATCAGTCTGGGAGGTATCTCAAATCATTGTGTTGGAAATCACTTGATATGATTTACAGGTAGGGCAAATTTACACAATTCATTAATACTTGTTTTGTTGAGTACTGTTGTCATAGTCAGGCATGAGGAATAGGTTAGCTGTGGATGATGTACAGTGACATACTTTACAAATATGTCTTCATTTTTGTTAGGTGCGTGGAGTTGGAACTGGTGGTATTGTGTCTACTGCTTTTTGTCTTCTGTACAAACTGTTTACACTCAAGCTGACTCGCAAACAGCTGATGGGTCTGATCACTCACACAGACTCTCCATACATCAGAGCACTTGGCTTCATGTACATAAGGTATGATTTTTTTTTATGAGCTTGCAAAATTTAATCACCATAACTCTACTATACGGATGTTACTTATGTTTTGCATGCTATTTTGCATTTAAATTTTGTTTTATTCTTAAAGCCAACACATCTGTGAATTACAAAAGTATCAGTTAAGTGAGTTAATATCTAATAATGCAGATTGTAATTACTAATAAGCTACCTTTTTTTTTCCGAAATTGTTAAAGGCAGATTTAATTGCTGCACACAGATCATGAAACGTGAAAAAAAGTCATTGTCCATATTTACCTCTCAACAGTGAAAATCAGTGTATGAAGTATCATTGGAACAGGTCCATAAAAACGTAATTGAAATCTGTGCAACATCATAACATGTTTATGTGATGCAAATGCTCAAATTGTGCTCTCTGTTTTATTTTACCTCAGATACACTCAGCCCCCAACAGACTTGATCGAATGGTACGACGGCTTCCTGGATGATGAGGAGGTATGTCACCACGGGTAATAATTTGATGTTTCTTTGTCTCCATTAAATACAGTTACACGACACAAGTTAAAAGCTGTATGTTTCCCCCCTTGTGATGCTCATAGCTGATTTTTCACCTTTGCCTTCATTTGGCTTAATTGTCCCCAGTTTTTGTCCTCTAAACTTGAGTAGCTAGGTTACTTGCTCACTGCTCTGCTGCTGATTTTTATCAGGGTAAGTACCACAATAATGCTGAGTCAATCTTTTAGTCTAATGTGATATCAAGGCATGCTCTCTGTTTTTGACAAGCTTTTTATCAGGACTTGTTGCACAAAACAAAATTTGGGATACATCACAATTGGAGAATTCATACAGACACACACACAAACACAACACAAAATATATAACACTTGTCAAATTTTGCATACAGCTATTGTGTTTTGTCCATATTTAATTGAAATATAATTTGATCCCAGACTGTGCAACCAGGCCTCCTCTGATGTTCTGTTGCATTGTTTTTAATTGATCATATGAAATCCTACCCAACTGGTTAATTCCCCTGTTTTTTTCTTTAGATGCCCATTGTGCAGCAGGTGAATTGGATATTGTATCTCAGCACTGTTGGTTTGCGTGTGTGAGTGCAAAGCGGCTGTTCTCTACCATATAAAGTTGATAACTATTCAACTGGTGTGCACTTACCTACCTGCTCCAGTCTGTGCTTACACTGTGGGCGTTTTTTATTCTCCCCAAGAGGTCATTGTGTTGTTAGGAGACTGATGAAGGAAGCCAAGGCTTCTCTATCTTTGTCCCTTCAGCTCAATGAGGATTTATATCAAAGTTCTCCCATCCCTTCATTTATGGTCTGTAAAGAGTAGATGCAACCACTTTTTGAAGATGCTTTTTTTTTTTTTGAACGGATCATCTGAAGGAAAGGGGAGAATCTTTCAATAGAAAAATATAGTAACTTCTGCTTGATAATCAAAGCTCACTTTGTAAATACAGATTCTAGGAACTGCCAGACAGCTTAGATGAGGCAAACTTTTTAGTGATATTTATATTATTGTTTCCTCTAGTAATTAGAAGTAAAGCCAGGCACATTTGATTGATATGAGAGATTAAGCTAGATGAACAGAGGTGAAGGTTCAGTACTTGGTCATCACAAATTGCTTTTTGATATGAGGCATGATTGAAAAAGCAATCAGATTTATCTACTTCCTGCCTCTGTGTGCTAATTGAGTTTTTCTGTGGCTCTTTCCCAACGTTTTGGTTTCAGGAGCTCGACGTGAAGGCAGGAGGTGGCTGTGTGATGACCATCGGAGAGATGCTGCGGTCCTTCCTGACCAAACTGGAGTGGTTCTCCACTCTGTTCCCCCGTATCCCAGTGCCTGTGCAGAAGATTATTGACCAGCAGATAAAGGCAAGGCCTCGTAAGGTCGCACAGAAGGAGACGCAGGAGGAGGAAGCCACATTTGCAGAGTCAGGAAGGCAAGAAGCTGGGAGACGCCGCTCCAGGTAAAGGATTCAAATTATTTAGTTTTAAACCCCCCCCCCCCCCCCCCCCCCCAAAAAAAAAAAAAGTAGAATGGAAAAGTTAATTTTCCCCATCTTTTACTCTTAGAAGTATATTTATGCGATACATATGAATTGTAAAACTTTTAAACTGGTGGGAAAGGATGTCAAGTCTGTTTAACTCAAGCCGTGATTGTCTGGAGACTGTTGTCAAAAGTTATTATTGGGCTTTAGCCCATACACATCCATGTGTTTGGCTTTAAGCCCATACGTGTGTGTGTAATATAATATAATTTATGTATATGTAATATATAATATATTATATAAACTATAATTAATTAGACTAGAAAGTTTAATTGCTTGAAGCTTATGGTACCTGTGTTTCCAGGACACCCAGACGGACACCGAGCCCCCGAAGGTCGCCCAAACGGTCAAGGAGCAGGAGCCACCATCGTGAGAGGGACCGCCATGGCCCCAGCTTCGACCGAGAGCTAGAGAGGGAGCGGGACCGGCAAAGGAAGGAGAGGGAGGGCAGGGACCGAGATAGGGACAGAGGGGACCGAGGGGACAGGGAGAGACGGCGGTCCCGCAGTGCAGACAGGAACCAAGACAGACGAGAGCGTAAAAGAAGTCACAGCGGCAGCCGGGACCGAAGAAATGAACGCAGAGACAAAGAAAGAGACGGCGGGGATGATAGGAGCAGGAGGAAGGACAGGGATCACCATAAAGATAGAGGCACTGAGAGGGAGAGGTCCAGGGATAAGAAGAGCAGGGGAGAGACTGAAGACAGGAGGCATAAAGACGACAGGGAGAGGCACAGAGAAGAGAGGAAGGCCAAAAGGTCGAGCCGGAGTCGAAGCAGGGAAAGGAGGCACAAAAGTGGAGAGGAGAAGAGCAGGAAAAGAGAGCGCAGCCACAGCAGAGAGAGAGACAGGGAGAGAGACGGAGAACAGCGTTCTCACAAACGTAGTCGTAGCAAAGAGAGGAGTCATCATCAACGCGAGTCCAGTAATGACCATAGTAAACATAGTGAACGCAGAAGGAGTCAGAGCACTGAGTAAATGTTGCCTTGCAGCAATATTACTTCTTCTACTCCCTGTGTTTTTCTTCCTTTTTTCTACCCAGTTGTCTGGTCTGTCACTTGTGCTAAAAAGTAGGAATGTTAGCACATTGGACATCTGGAGTTGTTGTCTTTGGCCAATGTAATGTTGCTTTACGTTATATGTTTTTCTGCCTTTTTCACTCCCAGTTAGACCATTGTTAGTCTTCACTTGAAATTTGGAAAGTGGCAAAAAATGGCATTTTAATTTTCTATGGTTCATTGTTTTGCCCCAGGACGATATGGGTTTGTATATAATGTTTTGGAAGCTGTCTACACATGATAAGTGGTCAGAGTTGCATTCACTGCTGGGTTGGGCGCAGTCCGTGCTGAAAGCCCAGCGCAACACTGTCGTCATATAATTTATAAAGAATAACTGTTATGTACAGGCTGTACAAAAGCCAATACACGCCTTTTTTAAAAATTTGACTAATACTACAGTGCATATGTCTGGAATTTCTTTATACTGAAGCTTCTTTGTCCGCTGTATTCTGCTTAAACATGCTTTCAACAGTCCAAAGTGAGCGGTTAAAGTTAATATTTGAGCAAAGCAGCGATGTGGCCCAACGGTTGCTCAAGCCAGCGCAAAATATTTCTGTCGATGATCGTGTGTAGACAGCCTGAGAATGTTTTAATCCTCCAAAGGGCAGTATGCAAAGGGTAATTTTTACCACACACACTTGTGCCCTGCTTGTGTTGTGATTGGGTTATTGCTCTGTTGCATTTTGTTTTCTATTAAAACACTTTTATGAACAACCTGTATTGTTTTTTTAAAGGAAAAGGGCATTCAAATGTCAGTAGAAACTGAAGCATATCACAGGTATTGAGTTGAAAGACAGAGGCAGAATGCAAACTATTTTTGGTACTTTTATTAGAATGTAGTCTGAAAATAATTTCCACGTTAAATATACATTCAGAAGTGGCAAAAGGTAAATACTCTAGACACTTCCTGATATATTACCTTTTAAGATGACCAATATATAATTTACAAAAGTGAATAAAATATAAAAAGCAGGAGGAACAAAGCCCTACATATAAATGTATAACCTCAACCAACAGCAGTAAAACATGTATCTCTCTAAAGGGTTTTTACACAAGTACAAAATAGAAGAACTTCAAATATTTAGGGCCCAGGCTTCTATTTGGAAGATATCTACCTAATATGTCCCTCCTGGGTGTTTGTTAAATAGACTTAATGTTTCATTACATGACCAAAATGCACTAAAACAACTGTGCAACTTATGGTAAACAGGCAGAATTGTAAATGTCAAAGCAACCAGATCCAAGTTATTGTGAATTATGAGTAAATGTCAAACAAGCTGCCATTTTGACAGTAAAGTCATCACATTTAACTGGGAGATGCGTGTACAGACCTCTTGTTTGTCTACAGAAGTGCTTCCCTTTACTGGGGAAGCCCTGCTCGTGTTTGTACGCACACGGGCTCTGACTCTGGTCCACTAGTGGCCGCGTTGCTGGCCGACACAGAGAAACAGTAGGTAGAGTTCGGACTCAGATCAGTGACAATTATATTCTCCCCATACACTGTTAGTTCCTGAGGTTTACTGGATCTGTCCTGCTTCTTGATCACCAGGCTGTAGTGGGAGGCAGCATCCACTTGAGACCACTCAACAAAAATAACTGTTGACATTGCTTGTGTGACGTCTAGCATGGGAGCCGAGAGGCCTCCTGTTGGGGGAAAAACAAACCAGAGTTGTGAATTAGATCCCAGCTGACTCATGGGTTGTTTGTCCTGTAAATGAGGACTCAGTTGAGATAGCATGCAAAGTATAAAAAAAAAACAACTTTCTAGACAATGGCCATCAGCCCTCAAAAAATCAGTGCAACATGAAGAAAAAAAACCCAATTGTTTTCTTACAATACTCACCATTCTGCATTTCACTGAGATCTCTCCTCCTGCGTCCTTGTGGTACCACTAAAGAGAAAAGGCTTACATGACTTAGTTTGTTCTAAAAATACAGTATAATGCATCTTTTAACACACACACATCAGTTTCCTACCATTTGTGACACTTTTAGCTTCACTCTCTCCAGCTGTGTTGCTGGCTGTGATCACCAGGTGACTGGAGGTGATGTTGGACAGAGAGCAGGACAGCCCTGTCACGCTGCATAACTGAACCTTTGGTGTAACACTGTTGTCATACACGGTGTATGTGGTGGCAAACACTGACGCGTTCCATGAGATTGTGGCAAAGGAGCTGTTACCACTGTACAACACTCCTGGTGGGGGACATGGAGCTGGGAGAGGAGGAATTATAGTTAGTTAAAGCACCTGGAAACATGATTATAAAAGTCATGTGTTTCCCTATAACCTGAAATACTCTTTGTTAAATGAGCAACAACAGCAGAACAACATTCTGACTTGTAACAGCAGGAAAAGCACTGGTTAATAACATTAACACTGCTTCTGTTCTGTTCAAGTGTCCCTGTAGCCATGACAGCGAATCAGCCTGCACAGCACTGAGCAGTGCTGGAATGTAACAAAGTACTCACACTCTGTGCTAAAGTACACATCAGAAGTACTTGTACTTTGCTTGACTGTTTCCATTTTCTGCTACTTCATATTTCTGAAAGTATTGTTACAGATAAAGATACCCAAACTGATTTATAGCCATTCTGCAACAGTTTGGGACTAGGTGTTTAAAGGCAACATTTTACTGTAATTACATGTTAAAATGTTGCCCATAGAAATGTGCATTGAGACCTTCATTTATTGAAAAAAGGTTGTGTGTTATATATTTTCCTGTACAATTTCTACCTCTTCTAGTTTGGCCTTTGCTGACTTTCAAACTCATTCATCACAAAATACTGTGTATAGAACTCATCACCTGACTTTCTTTACCCACAATCCCACTGTATCATCAGATTAGCAAGGTTGTGTCCGACATCACTCTTATTCACTCCTCCCTACTCACTACCCAGGGAGTGCTATGTAGAGCACTATATAGTGAGCTCATTGGTAAAATGTAAACACTCTTTCAGACACTAATCAGGTCATTTTCTCCGCACCGTTTTTCTGTCTTCCAGTGGGAGTGCAATGCATGATGGGATATATTGCTTGGTTAGTGACCATTGGTTGTACACTACTTTTCATGATGCATTGTGGGATACTATGAGTCCACTATATAGGATGTAATAATTCTCACTATACATTCAGACAGCACTATAAAGCTGCAAACTCACTATATAGGAAGTAGTGAGTGATTTCAGACACAGGAGTTTTGACAGGAAAAGCACAGGTGTAGCTGATGATGCTGATGATGGTTTCAGCTAATTAGTCGATATTAGTCACAGCTGTGTGTAACAAGTGAACGAGAGAGGTCTACTTTCAGGTATCTGTGGTTCTGTGGACACCCTCACTCAATTCTCTATCAAGAGATCCTATGTTTTGATAGGTTTACCCATACTCCACTGCATTGTTGAAGTGTAAAAGGTAAAACCGTGTTTGAACAGTACTAAGTTCTAAGTGTAATCTACCTGTTGTTCCACTGAGAGACACAGACGGGTCGCTGGTACCAGCACCGTTCCTGCTCTGCACTGTAGCGTCGTAGGATGAACTGCAGGGGAGAGGAATCTCGAAGTATGTCCTTTGTGTCCAAAAGGAGGAGAGCTCGAACAGGGCCTGGGTGTCCCCAAGCAGACTTCCTGTTAGCGCCAGAATGTACTCAGTGTCTCTGCAGGAGATCTGTGTCCAGTTGAAGCGCATCACCTGGATCTCCATCTGCATTGGCAGCAGCTGCACCTCAACAGCGTCTGGAGGACAGGGAGCTAAGGCAGAGAGAGAGGACGAATGTATTACTTCATTTTTAAACAAAAACATTACATGGTATTGAGTGTTTGAGAATTAACACACAGCTCGTATACCTGCTCCCCTCTGCACTGGGTCACTGAAGGAGCTGTTGCATGTACCATCTGAGGCCTGGACGGAGAAATTGTAAACGGTTCCGCAATCAAGACCCTCGATTGTGCAGGTGGGATTTGTGCTGTGACAGTGCAGCATGTCTCCATTCCCAGACTGGGCACAGCCATAGTAGTCAACAGCATTATCTCTCGGTGTCCATGACAGCAGTGCAGACTGGTTGTTACATTGGAATGAAACTGAGAGTCCAGCTGGCTGGCAAGGACCTGGATAGAAAAATATCAAATTCTTAGTGTGCTGAGACTGGTATGATTTACTCATAATGGGTCTCTTGAATCAAGTCAATACATTACTTTCTGTCTTTTTGGCAAATACCTGTATTTAGTGTTGCATTTTGACTGGCTTTGCTGGAGCAGTTCTCATGGCTAGCAGTGACGACCACTGTATACTGCTGGTCGCAGTGGAGCTCTGACACACTGCAGTTACTGGAGGTGGTGTTGCAAGTATGCACATGTCCATCTCCACCCATAGCGACAACTTGGTAGCTTTCAGCAACAGAAGAGGGAGTCCAGGACACCAGTGCACTGTGGTCCTCACAGGAGCTGCTTACCATCACGTTCATGGGTGGACAGGGCTCTGGGAAGAGGAAATAAATCTGTATTATTAAAGATTAATAGTTATAATACACAACAGAGTAGGGTGTGAAAGGGTTAAATTGTTATATGGCAGATGTAAACAATACAGATGTCTAATTAAATATTAATAAGTGACAGATGTTTTGTAATGTGTGACAGAAAACAAACAAATAAACAAAAACATGTACCCATGCTAACTCTGTAGGGTGGACTTCTCATGCTGCTGCACTGGTCTGATGAAGCAGCTACAATGATGGTGTAATAAAGGTCACATCGTGCTCCATACAGGTAGCAGGTAGTGCCCGTGTTATTGCAGGACAGGTACGTGTGGTCGCTAGCTTCTGCTGTGGCAGTGTATACTGTGTTTCCACTGCTGCCCTCCATCAGTTCCCACACCACAAGGATGGAGGAATTGTGGCACTGAGGGAATGCGGTGATGCCAGACAGGGAGCAGGGGGCTGTGGGGAGATGCAGATTTCATTAACTGTGACACTGTAGCATGAATTAATATTTGGAATGAGAAAAAAAAAAAAAAAGGCACATTTTTCTCACTAGGACTGGAATCTGTTACCTGTCTGCAAGTCGATGGTGGCACTTGGCTGACTCTCACACTGGCTGTTTTTAGCTGTAACACTGAAGTTATAAAGTACACCACAGGCCAGGTCTTCCACCTCACATGTAGTGTTGCTGGAAGTGGTGCAGTTGGCTGTATAGTCCTCTCCACCTGCAGCTGACACAGTGTAGCAGTCCGCCCCTGGAGCAGCGTGCCATGATATCCAAGCGGAATTGGTGACACAGTCTAGGTTGCCTCTGATTCCCTGAGGCTGGCAGGGAGCTAAAGAGCAGATAGAAAAGTTCAATCGGTGACTGGTTGGACGGATTTATGTAAGGATGGACGACTTTGTAACGTTTTCATACCTGACATGATGCTGTGGGTCTGACTGTGCTGGCTGCGGCAGTCACCTCGGACAGAGGTGACCTGAGCAGTGAATGTTTTCCCACAGGTCACATTGCTGATGGAACATGCTGTGTTTGTGGTGTTACATGACTCAATGATTCCTCCATTTTCTGCCATTACTGAAACCAGGAAGTGGTCAGCTTCTCTAACGGCATCCCAGGAAACTGTCATGTCGTTTGAGGAACAGCTGAACTGGGCGCTCACGTTCTGAGGTGGGCAGGGGGCTGGGAATAAGAAGGCAAACTCATTACACAGCAACGATTTTTAAGTTGAAAATGTTTGGTATGCACAGCACCAAAGTATAAAACTGTAACTGTGTATTAGAGTGTGTCCGCTGGTGCTGTATCTCTCACCTGAGTTTAATATCAGTGCCTCGCTTGGGATACTAGAGCAGCTGTCGTCCATAGCAACTACCTCAACGGTGTAGTGGCTGCCACATGTGAGGTTGTCAAGGCTACAGTTGAGGTCAGAAGTCTCGCAGCTCACGTTGCTATGACTACTGCGGGCTGTCACTGAGTACTGTAAAGCCCCACGACTGGCAGACCAGGACACAACAGCAGTGTTGTTGGCACAGTCCATTACCACTGAGACATTAGTGGGAGCACATGGCACTGCAGAGAAAGAAGAGTTAGTCAATACACACTGAGAGAAGAGTGTGTAACAACACGAAGTTGTTGTTGAATTCAGTTAAGCAATAAATAATGTATATATGTGTATATAAGTGATACAATTTTTAGATCATCCTCCAAAAGAGTAAAGGAATAGTTCACTAAAAAAGTCAGTATTTTTAACTGTTTAACACAATGTCACTTTATCACTTTACCTTCACCATAATCATTATTTTTCCATGACTATTGATCATATTTTGAGTGGATTTCCATTCAGTGTGCTCCAACAAATTTTAACAGACAAAACTAATTTGAATGATATCAATAAGAATGGAAAACAATAGCTCTTGATTACCAGGAGATGGAATAGAAACAAATGTGCTGTTTATGTACTGTTCACGTTTTAGCCTATTTATGATAGCATTGCTTGTATGAAACTATGTTTCCAACAATCGAGCATATGTTTTCCCCTCCAACAGCCATTTAATGCTCACCTGACTGCAGACTAGTGGTTTCATTGGCGACTGTGTTACACTGTTGGTTGGAAGCTGTGACTGACACAGAGAAGTTGTACCCACAGGTAAGGCCTGGGAAGCTGCACTGATTAGAGTCGGACATGCACATTTCTGACATGCCAGTGTCAGTTTGCGTGGTGACGGTGTAGTAGTCTGACCCATTGCTGGCCTGCCATGTGACCATGACGATGCCAGAGAGGCAGTCCTGCATGGTAGAGACTCCTGAAGGTGAACACGGCCCTGGAGAAAAGACATGCAAGTTAATTTTAGATTTCTTTTAGTTAGATTCTATCTATCTATCTATCTATCGATCTATCTATCTATCTATCTATCTATCTATCTATCTATCTATCTATCTATCTATCTATCTATCTATCTATCTATCTATCTATCTATCTATCTATCTATCTATCTAACAGTTTGCTTCTTAAAGTAAACAAATCTTACATATGATACTTTGACATACATGTATAAAAGGTGTTTAACTTACATGTCTGTACAGAAACCGGTGCACTGGAGGTGCCAGGACAGTGCTGGCGGTATGGTGTGACTGTGAGGCTGTAGTTTTGTCCACAGGTGCAGTCAGAGAAGTGAGCTGAGGTGACATTAGTGGTGAGCCCTGTAGTTGTGTTTCCTGCCTCAGCTGATACCAGGTACAACTCTGTCCCGTTACTTGCATCCCAGCTCAGAGAAACCACGTTCATATTGCAGTCTACTGAGGCAACCAAATTCTGGGGCACACAGGGATCTGGAAGAATAGGTATGTTGTTAAAAAGATATTCAACCATATCTAGTTCTTATTGGTGGTTTCAATTATTCTGTGCATTTATTATTTATTTGGTAACATTATAATTAATTGGTTTGTAAATTATTAATATTTCTGAGGAACTTTCTTGGAAATAACTGTAATTTGGTCCAACTACAGGGGAAATAGGACTGTCCTTTATTCTCTATTTATACATAGTTCTCTCCAGGGGACTTCAAAGAAATTATTAAAAAATTACAAACAGAAAATGAATCATTGCGATTATTCATACAGAACCTTTCTGGACAAATGTTGCGTAACATACCCATATGGATGACTGAGCTGTTGCTGGGCAGGCTGGTGCAGTTGTCATCCTTTGCTCTCACTACAACCGTGTAGTCCTCCCCACAGTGCAGGTCATTCCAGGTGCAGGAGGTGGTGTTGGTGAGACACTGGTGGGTGTGTCCATCAAGGCCAGTCGCTATGGCAACATATGATTCGGCGCCATCACTGGGCCCCCAGCTGACAGATCCCATGTTAAACTCACACTGCACATAGGTCTTCACATCCCAGGGGATACATGGGGCTGTGGAGAGAGGAGCGGTGTAAACACTCACACACACATACACACACAGTGACAAACAACACTTAATTTAATGTACGTGCATAACGAGGTATAAAATACAAAATCGTACAGGTTTTGAAGAAGGCAGGGCTGCTGTGGTTGCTGTCACACTCGCTGCCTTGTCCTTGCACAGTAACATTGTAGTCCTGTCCACATGGCAGAGTGGCTGATAGAAGGGTCTGGTTTGTGTTGTAGATCCTCATATATCCAAGGCTCCCTGTGGCTGTAACCAAGTAATTCATAACACCGCTTGCTTGGTGCCAGGCGATCTGGACATCCTCACTTTGACAGAGCGCTTGAGCAGACACAATCACAGGCTGGCAAGGCTCTGAGAGGAGCGAGAGGAAGAAAAAAAGGAGTAAAACACGATTACAAACAGAGGAAGGAGTATTCTTTCTGTAAAGGTAGAAACGAGCTGAAACAATTAGTTCAGTGACTTAATCCATTATTGTTTTAGTATAAGTTTAGACTGCTTGATTAGCAGATTGACAAAACATTAATCAGGACTAAAACTAAATTATCAATTTATTGTAAGTGATTAATCTTTTTTAACAAATATTCCAAATGTTTGATGGTTCCAGCTTCTCAGATGTGAGGATTTGCTACTTTTTTCTTGTTTTACATTATAGTACAGTGTTTGGATAGTAACACTTTTTTTGTGATTTATGGACCAAACAATTATCATTCAGTCAAGAAAATAATTGACAAATTTATCAATAAGAGAAATAATAATTGTTACTTTCAGCCTTAATATAATATATGTCAAATATTTTGCTACAAGTAAAATTAATTGAAAAAATTATTTGTGTAATATTAAAATTATAAGTTAAGTAGTAGTGTCTCAAAACTGTACTTGTGTAAGTGCACTTATACTACATAGACCAAAAAGTACCTGTTTGGATGGACACAGTAGTACTGGCCTGGCTGTAGCAGCCTTGGCTCTGAGCTGTGATAGTAAAGTTGTACGTCTCTCCACAGACCAGACTGGGGAACTGACAGGTAGAGCCTGTAGAGTTACACTTCTTCACCCCTCCTCCTGATGCCTTGATGGCAGTTGCTATATACAGTTCAACATCAGACCTCTCCTCCCAGGACAGAACTGCAGTGCGGGAACCACACTGCAGGTCAACAGCTACACGCTGAGGCGGACAGGGACCTGAGGAGAGGTGTGGAAGGATAAGGGTCAAATAAAACCCAAACGAACAACTGTTACTAATGAGGTCCAACTGTGAACAATCGACTCACGTGTGGTGAGGTTGGCGTGCGTCGGTGCTGTGAGGCTGCACTGTTGGTTGCTGGCGGTGAGGCTTAGGTTGTAGGTTTCCCCACAAGATAAACCTGTCACATTGCATCTATTCTGCTGAGTTGTACACAGAGTCTGAAGACTCCCACTGACAATAGCTGTCAGGGAAACGTTTGCTGTGCCATAAGCAGAATTCCAGGACACGACTGCGGCACCATCAGAGTTACAGTTGACTTCTACCTCTACCTCTCTGGGCAGGCACGGAGCTGAGGAAACAGCACGAGTATGTTTATGAATGCATGCAAAAAAAAAAAAATCCAAAATGGAGAGAAAATCATGTATGTACTCATTATGTCATCACCTGATGTAAGAGACACCACAGTGCTGTCAGAGCTGTTGTACTCCCATCCCAGGGCCTTGACCCAGACGCTGTACACTGCGCCACACATCAGTCCTGAGACACTACAGTGGGTGGTTGTGGCAACACAGGACATGTAGTGGCCATTTTGGTTGTCAAAGTAAGCGACATAGCCCACGGCGAGGTCACTCTGCTGCCAGGAAACAGTTGAAGAAAGCTGTTCACACGCCATATTGGCCTGAACGTTGGTGGGTGGACAGGGTTCTGAATCAGGGGATAAGACACATTTAAGCATGAAGGAAAGACATACAGAGCCATACATGTACATAGTGAAAGGATTCAGCCATTTCACATTTCTTCCCAACCACACACCTGTCATGAGGCGGTAGGGTTCAGAGGTCACAGTGTTGTTGCAGGCCACATTTCGTGCCATCACAGTGACGTTGTATATCTGACTACACTGCAGGCGACTCAGGCGGCAGCTGTTGTTGGTGGTGTTACAGGTGACCATCGAGCCCTGATCAGTCACAGCCTCAATGGAGTAGGAGCTGGCACCTCCTGCTGCATCCCACATCACCTGGGCAGTGCTCACATTGTAGTGGACAGAGAGATTTGTAGGAACACAGGGCTCTGGGGGGAGAAAGAGAGTTAACATAGAGGTAGCTAAATTCAGTGTGATGAAAATTAAATATGAACAACAATAAACCTGACATGAAAAACAGTTTACTCTTGGTATCCCACAAGCACCACAGCTGAAATGCAACAAACACACACAGGTGAACGTACTGTACCTGTGGTGAGGTATCCTGCCATTTGAGCAGTGCTGTTGCAGGTCTCTCCCACAGCCATCACAGTGACATTGTATTTCTGTCCGCACTGCAGAGAGCTCAGCTCACAGTTGGTGTGATTGGTGGCGCAGCTGTCGGTGTGGCCTGATGAAGCTGTGAGCTCAGCAACATAGGACGAGGCTCCAACGCTGGGCTGCCAGGATATGGTAGCAGAGCGGGCCTCACAGTCCATAATGGCTTCGATGCTGCTCGGCTGGCAAGGCCCTGTGTCAGATCAAGAAGAATATGACTATGAACATTTATAGCCAAATCATATCTAACATTTTATGGTGAAGATAATCTAAGCTCAAAGATCCGCCTACTACTACTTTACCACTGTAGCAGCCATTACACCTAAGAGTTTCCAGTTGTACAGTCGGTCAGACTTACACATCAGCAACTGTTAGGCAGATTTCCATAAACTCATGTTCCCCAGAGGATGAACAATAATGTCTTAATGATCCCTTGACTTTTCCTCCAGCACCACAGTGAGGTTGACTTTTAACATTTAAACATCAGCATGTTAGCATTGCCCCCGAGAGCATGCTAGCACTGCTGTCTGCTGCCTTATGCATCTTAAGGCTCGTTATGCAATTATAGCATCTTTCAAATGATTCTCTCATCATATGTTTGGTTTGTAGAAAGAATGGGGCATTTCCAGTGAAAATGGGTGCAGTCTGTCTATTGCTTTCAGCTCAGAAAGTGCACAGAAATGAGCATTGCTGCCTGCTACAGTGTCTTTTTTGATACTACAGTTGAGCATTGCCAAACTTTGTGGCTCTCTGAATTGTTACTTCAGAATCACAGGCATCAACTAGAGCCTCCTTAACAACACTATGGCATATATATTAGTCTGTCCCACAGAGGTTTATCGGACCTGCTTGCTTACTTGCTGCAGCTCCTTCAAAGATGCTGCTGTTTGCTTGGATCACTTGTATTCTTGTCTGTACATATTAGTGGATGCATGTTAAGTATGTCTTTACCTGATGTAAGCGACACCACTGTGCTGTCAGAGCTGTTGTACTGCCATCCCAGGGCCTTGACCCAGACGCTGTACACTGTGCCACACATCAGTCGTGAGACACTACATTGGGTGTCTGTGCCAGTGCAGGAAGTGTAGTGGCCACTGTGGTTGTCAAGGTAGGCGACATAACCCACAGCGAGGTCGCTCTGCTCCCAGGAAACTGTCGCAGTAAGATGTTCACATCCAATATTGGCCTGAACGTTGGAGGGTGGACAGGGTTCTGAATGAGTAGAAAACAAGCATGTAAACATGGAGAAGAGGCATTGCCATAGTTACACAGAGCCATACCTGTACACACACCCCTTCCCAATCAGGTAGCTAACCTGTCATGAGACGATGGATTTCAGACGTCAAACTGTCACAGGCCAGGTTGTGTGCAGTCACAGTCACGTTGTAGATCTGACTACACTGCAGGCCATTCAGGAAGCAGCTGTTGTTGGTGGTGTTACAGCTGACTGTGGAGCCCTGGTCAGTCACAGCTTCAACAGAGTAGGAGCTGGCACCTCCTGCTGCACCCCACATCGCCAGGGCAGTGCTCACATTGTAGTGGACAGAGAGATTTGTGGGAACACAGGGCTCTGGGGGGAGGAAATGATAATGTAGATGTTATTTTGTGTAAGTAAAATTACTATTTATAGTCCAAACTTTTGAGTTCTACTCACCTGTAGTGAGCATGGCTGGGGCACTGGCAGGTCCAGGACAGCCTGTGTGCATTGCCTCCACAACAACAGAGTACTCCTGTCCACAGACCAGGCTGTTAAGGTTACAGGCTGTCCCCATGTCACTGCATGAGGAGTTGTGTCCGTCAGCGGAGGTTGCCTGGACGCTGTAGGCTATGGCTGCAGCTGCGCTCGTCCAGATGACCAGAGTGTTAAGTGTGGTACAGTTCAGTTTAGCTGACACATTGGTGGGAGGACATGGAGCTAGAGAAACAGAGAGGTGCAGTTGAGAAAAGGGGACCAGTAACAAAAATACATACACTTACATAAAAATACACTGGAATTAAAGCAGTAGTTATAGAATAGGGAAAATATGCTTATTCACTTTCTTGCCACGAGTGATCAATGCTACTCTCACCTTCGTATGCTAAATATGAAGCCAGCAGCTGCTTAGGTTAGCTTATCATAAAGACTGAAAACAGAGGGAAACTGCTAGCCTGGTTTTGTCCAAAAGTCAAAAAATGCACCTACCAGCACCTGAGAACCTTGTGTTACTTTTGGACACAGCAAGTGTTAGCTTCATATTTACCATACACACATGACAGTGGTATCAATCTTCTCATTTTAGCAAATAAATGTATTTCCCAAAACATCAAACTATTCCATCAGGAGATGGTTATCAAAATAAAGTTGAGTGTACCAGTGATCTTCTCTATAGGGGTGCTTATTTCGCTCATGCACACATTAGTGTGTCCCATCACAGTGAAAGTGTAGCGTTGACCACAGCTCAGGTCCAGGAAAGAGCAGCTGCCCTCAGTGGACTCGCACGTCGAGTTAACACCTGAAGTGGAAGTGGCTTTAACAGTGTAGTTCTGTGTTGTGCTGCTCTGGTTCCACTTTACTGTCATGACATTGCTGCTACAGTTCTGGTCAACAGTGGTGTTCTCAGGTTTACAGGGAGCTGGAGGTGGTTGAAAGAAGAGAGAGGACGTTTTCTGTTAGAATCCTATTATTTATTCTTCTTTTTATATTGATTTTATATATAAGTTCTGAACATGAAAGAGATGCACTCACCAGACTGAACCTTGTAGTCAGAGCCTGTGATGATGCTGCAGTGGATGGAGGAAGAGGTGACGGCCACCTCATAGACTTTGCCACACTGCAGGTCATAGATGGAGCAGGAGTTGGAGGTTAAGTTACAGGAGGCTCTGTGTCCGTCAGTGCTGATGGCCCAGGCAGTGTAGTCGTCTGAGCCTGCAGTCTGTGTCCAACTCACATTCATCACATTTGTGTTACACTCTACTTCTGCTAGGACATCTTCTGGGAGACAGGGAGCTGCAGGGGGACAGTTTGATCACAGATAAGCACATGTGCTGCCAGTATAGGCATGCAGATGAATTTGAGGTGTCATAGATAAGTGTTTGAGATTTGGTGATAACATATTTATAGATTTTCCCAGGATATGGTTACTGCCTTCTTTTAACCTTGATCTATAAGGGCTCATTTTGGATACATCGTCATTGGCGATTACACGAATGTGAATATTAAAAGATATTTAGTGCGTAGTTGCCTATGTACATGTATGCCTGGAGGTGTAAGCTTGTGCTCATTTCTCACCAGAGTCAAAATGAATATCAGCATGTTTAGTGCTGTTGCAGCTCTCTGTGGAAGCCACCAGTGTGGCGGAGTATGAGCGGCCACAGTGAAGCTTTACAGCGCAGGAGGTGTCATTGGAGGAACAGGAGGCTACGTGGCCCTGCTCTCCTGTGACCTCGACAGTGTAGAAACCTGCTCCAGTGCTCTCAACCCAGGAGAAATTCCCTTTGTTTGTCCCACAGTCCACACGAGCAGTGAAGTTGGTGGGCTGACAAGGGGCTGAAGAGAGAGGAAAAATGACACTTAATGTATGTTGATTTTTTTTTTTTTTTTACTGCAGCTGTTGCCATAGAAACACATTCTACCTGTGCTTATTTCTATGGGTGGACTGTAGCTGCTGCGGCAGTTTCCATCCTGTGCTGCCATGCGGAAAGCATATCGCTGTCCACACATCAGGTTGGTCAAAATGTGTGAAGTGTTAGAGGTGGTGTGCACTGTAGGAGGGAGACTGCCGCCCGTCATCTCAGTTTGTAAAGTGTAGGTGGCCCCGGACACAGAGCTCTGGTCCCATGTGAGGGTCAGGATGTTGGTATCACAGTTGACCTGGCCCGTCAAGTTAGTAGCCGGACACAGAGCTGGGATGAGACATAAGGAAGTTGAAATTAATTTCTTGTGATTAAACCAACCTGAAGACAGAAACATCATATCAAAGAGCCTGCTGCAGTTTCCTCTCACCTGTTCTTAGCACCACGGCTGAGCTCGGCTCGCTCCAGCAGCCCCTGTCCACAGTTACTACCGCAACAGAGTAGGTTTCCCCACAGTGGAGGTCAGTGAAATTGCATGAGTTGGAATAGTTTGAGCTGCAAGTGTGAGTGTGTCCATCATCTGCAGTTGCTGTTGCTATGTACATCTCTGCCCCTGTGACTGGAGACCAAGAGACAATGCTGTCCTCACAAACTGGAGACACGGTGACGTTACTGGGAGCACAAAGACCTGTGGAAAAGGGTAGAAAAAAGGGTTTAATATTTCTTTCTGAACAGAGATGTAACAGTTAGATTTTGGATATCAAGTCTTTGTGCACCTGCTCTAAAGCTGTAAACGGCACTTGGGTTTCCTGTGCATGTCTTGGAGTAGGGTGTGACTGTGATGCCGTAGGTTTCACCACAGTGGATGTCAGGTGCTTTACAGCTGGTGGTGTTGGTGTGGCAGTGGTGTGTGTGTCCATCCTGGCCTGTCACTGTCACATTGTATCCTACAGCACTGGAGCTTCCTTCCCACATCACCAGGGCTGAGTGATTTGAACACATTAGAGTGGCGCTCACATTTTGCGGGGCACATGGGACTGGGGAAGGAAAAAGAAAGGATGGATGACCATTAAGTTACAAACATAAAATGTATCAACTGACATTTTTATGATTTATCCAGAATTATAGGAGTAGATGTAGTAGTAGTGCTTTATGGCCAAGAGTATGAGAAGATGGATACTACTCATGTTTTTGGGCTAAATATAAAGCTGGGGCCAGCAGCCAGATAGCTTAGCTTAGAATAAAGACTGGGGGAGAGGGGAAACTGCTCACCAGGTAACAAAATCTTTGGCGCTTCTCTGTTCTTTCTTTTGGTAGCTGGTTATGTGCACATTAGTGCATGTGAGTCCCTCCCTACAAGGGACCCACAGATCGCTCAGTGCTGTAAACAGCCTGCAGGTGTAAGACACCTTCCAGAATTACCTTCACTGAAGAAACCACGTTTTTGAATGAAAAGCCCGACAAAGAAAAAATAAGATAGGAGTGGCCATTAGGACTACAGGCTCAAATCCTGGTCGGCTGTCAGAACATCTATAAAGTTTTTACCGGCTTCTTCAGTTTCAGTCCAAGGCTGATTTTCTTTCCCAGTCCAACCATGGAGCCAATACTGGTCTGGCTTTACCGAGATGGAGAGCCTTGGAGCTGCCTAAGGACTTTAGCTTGACTCGGAACTGGCTTTTCTTCTTCTCATGTGTAAGTAACTTGATGGCAACATAATGTAACATGTCTGTTTTCATTAGTGACGGCTACAGAAGGAATGATAAAGTTAGCTAACTTGCTGTTAGCCATTTTATGACTGTGATCGTAGGTCTTGCTATGGATAGCTGGCTTACTGCCAGCATTACCACGGAGCATCCTGGCAATGCTAGCACGGGCTAATAGTTGTGGCTAGATAGTTTTGTTATTGGCTGTCATACAGGGCAACTTTATTCGTTTGTTTTGGTCTGAGATGATGGTGAGTGTAAAAAACCAAAAGTTGTGGTTTTCCAGCGTTTATGTGCTGGACTAAAAAAATCTATTAAACAAAAGGACATGTAACATGCTAATTGTCACGTTTCATAGGTGCAGCTAGGTGGTTTCAGGTGGTTTCGTCTCCAGTTTTTATATTAAACCCTGCTAACTGGCTGCAGGATTTGGATCAGCTGTTGGCCGTAGGTAAATTTTTACAAAACTATCATTCTTCTCATCTGACTCGTGGCATGAGATAAGCATATTTTCCAAAATATCAGACCCCTGCTTTAAAACCATATATTTTCTGTACCTCTGTGACAGTTCACATTTACAACAGCAATTACCTGTTTCAAGGGGTTGACTGACACTTGGGGTGCTGTTGCACTGCGCCCCCTGAGCCTGGACTGTTACATTGAAATCCAAGCCACAGGGAAGATTTTTGAACATACAGCTGGTATTTGTAGTCTGGCAGCTATCCTGATGCCCTTCTCCTGCTACCTGAGCCAGGTAGCTGAGGCTTCCCACAGGGTCAGTCCAGCTGAACACTGCCGTGTTGGTGCCACACATATACTGCTGAGATGTGACAGTTGGAGGACACGGGGCTGAAACAAAATCAGAAGATTCAGTGTAAAGACAAGTGTTTTACCTGGTGAAAGAAGCAAGAGGCGATACCTTTGCACACACTCACCTGTTGTGATGTTGGTGCTGGATCCAGGTGTGCTGTCACATTGGCTTCCTAGTGCAATGATCGTGGCTGTGTAGGTTTCACTACACAGGAGATCTGTCAGGGTACATGTAGCGGTGGCTGAACTGCACGAAACCTTGTGCCCGCTTGTGGCTGTTGCGTTAACTATGTAACCTGTAGCATCAGCCATTGACTTCCATGACAGAGAGGAAGAATTGGTACCACAGATCTGGGTGCTGTTCTGGATAGAGGGAGAGCAGGGAGCTGAGAGGGAAACAGAAAGGGACAGGAATATGTAGTTTTTTAGCTGTTTTTGAAGTAATACAAATCTATTTTCTCGTTGTACTCTTTGAACTTCTCTTTGTGAGTTAATCTTAAATCTGTCCAGCTTTCTTGTCTCCTACCCGTCATCAGGACTGTTCTGGTGCTTCCAGTGCTGTTACAGGTGGCATCCCGGGCCACTACAGTCAGGTTGTAAACTTTTCCGCACTGAAGTTGGTTCAGCTGACAGGCAGTTGTGTTGCTCCTACAGGAAATATAATTCTGAGAGCTGCCCTCTTGAGCGACTACAGTGTAAGCCATGGCCCCGGCAGCGGCAACCCACGACACCATGGCTGTGTCTGAGCCACAGTGGAGGTTGCTGGTCACATTGACAGGATCACACGGCCCTGGTGAGAGAGGTAGAGAAGAGTTATGTGTCACGTGATGTGTTCCAAGTCAAGAAAATCCTTTTGAGATAAATAAAGTGTTCAAAAATATGTAAACACAACCTGTAGTTATAACAGTTTGACTGGGGGCGCTGGTGCATTGGCCATCCTGGGATGTTACTGTGACGTTGTACTGACTGGCACACTGCAGGCCGGAGACAGAGCATGTGAGGTTTGATGAGGAGCAGGTGTCAGAGTAACTGTTGGGGCCTGTCACTGTTGCTATGTAGGTAGTAGCTCCAAGAGAGGCGTGCCAGGAGGCCAGAAGAGAGTTTGTGCCACAGTCTGTCACTGCTGTTAAGCTCTGAGGGGGGCAGGGTGCTGGAAGAAGGTATCATAGTGCATTCAATAATCACAATTACAACATACAGTTAATGGACATTATTATCCTTTTACCATCAACATCTTTATTACCTGTTTGAACAGTCTGTGGGGAGCTATATGGTCCGCTGCAGCTGCCAGAGGAAGCTTTGACAGAGACATTATAAGTCCCTCCGCACTGAAGACCAGTCAGACTACAGCTTGCACTGTTAGTGTAGCATGTCACTGAACTGATGTTTCCAGCCAGTGGCATGGCAGTCACACTGTAGTTGAAGGGCTCAGGAGAAGGGCTCCAGCTGACCATCAGGTCATTGGTGCCACATAGCAGATTTGTACTGACGTTCCGTGGAGCGCATGGAACTAACAGAGACATAAAACAAAAGTAATAAGTCAGAAAGTGGCAGGCAAGTGAAAATGAATATAAACAAAATCCATACACTCAATTCATTAAATCAGCAGGTGTTTCCCATTGAAAGCTGTAATTTCTCAAAGAAAAAATTTGACATCTTGGAAATTATTACACAGTCTTGCTTTCTTGCAGAAAGACTGTGTAATCCATACAAGAACCAGAATTGTAAAGATAAATTGTGATTTAATTGGGAGGTTGTATGAGGGACTATTTCTTGGTTAGGCACAGTGATTAGCTGGAAATATAATAACTTGTTTGTTTGTTGCTTTAGAGGTGTGTGTATTTTTACATAACCACAAGATTCATCACTCTGTTATGATATTAGCTCTTTCATCACCAGTATCTACTGTCTTTTGGCAAAGCATGAAGATCAGCCGTTTCAAATCAGGTCAAAGAAAAGTCTGGAGTGCAAGGAGTTAAGAATTATATGTGTCACTTGTGATCAGCTCATAAAAGTGATATTTTAAATCTATTCTATTCTATCTTTTAGTTTGTATTTGAACTTTACCACATCCGATCAAGAGCCAGTCACATAAGTTGAGTTGTAGGTCTAATCAGATGTGGTGCGACCTCGCTCTCAGTACCTTGGTCTTGTCTGAAGGGAGCACTGTAGTTGCTGACACAGGTGCCGTCAGTGGCTGCCACATGAATTTCATACGCCTGGCCACAGATCAGGTCACTCAGAGTGCAGTTGGGGTTGGAGCTGTTGCAGGTGAGGATCTGTCCATTAGTGGTGGCTTTCACATCATAGCTCGCTGCATTCGCACCCGGGGCCCAGGACACTTGAGCAATGCCAGCGCTACAGATTAGCTGGCTGGACACATTAGAGGGAGTACATGGCTCTGGAGAGGGAATCGAATAACACATCAATCACTGCCAATGAGGTCTTATTGAATGACTCTGTAATGACAGACACCATTAATGACATCAATGGTGGTGGTCAGTGTTGTGTTACCTGTGTGCAGAGAGACGTTGCTGCTCAGTTGACCTGTGCAGTTGTCATCAGCTCCTGAAACACCAATGGTGTACACCTCCCCACACTGGAGCCCAGGGAGGCTGCAGGAGGTGCTATTGGTCGAGCACTCTGATCTGTGACCTCCGCTGCCCATAGCGACAGCAGTGTAGTATTTGGCACTGTCACTGGCCACCCATGACACAGGGACAGGATCTGGAGCACATGTGCGCATGGCTGTGACGTTGGTGGGAGGACACGGCACTGAAGGGAAAAAAATATAAAGGAGAAGTTTGAGGATGTGTTCAAAAGAGTTCCACCGCTGTATCTGTGTCCTTAGGAATGATAAATCTGCAACTGCATCTCCTCACATGTTTGCACTGTGACCTCTGTACTCGGCAGACTGAAGCATTCCCCAGTGATGGAGAAGACGATCACCCCGTAGGAGCTTCCGCACAGCAACCCTCCCATGGAGCACTGTGTCTCTGTAGAGTTGCAGTACAGAGACTGACCCATTCCTCTGGAGATGATGGTGGTGTAGTTCTCTGCGGGAACGGAGATGCTCCAGGTTACTGTCAGCTTTCCGGTAGAGCAGGCCACGCTGGCCCTCACATCCTCAGGACCACATGGCACTGAAAAGGGGGATAAAAAAAAATGAGCACACATATGTCATTCAAATTTTTGGTCATCATTCTTCATGAGAAAAACAGTTCACCACTCTTTCTACCTGAGTCCATGCTGATATGTGTCGAGGTGGACGGACAGTTTCCGTCATCGTAGGTGACGGTGACGTTGTATCTCTTTCCGCAGGGCAGAGAGGTGATTTTACAGTTGTTGACTGTGTTGCTGGTGCAGTTGAGTTGAGCTCCGCTTTGATCCTCTATAGTCGCTGTGTAGAGGCCTGTTGGCTGATGGTTCTGCCACACTATCAGAGCATGGTTGGCCTCACAGTCTCTGAATGCTTCAATGTTGGTTGGAGGACATGGTGCTGGAGTGGAAGCAGAAGATTCAGATGGAAATCTCACTTTGCCAAATTGTTTTTTTTTAAGGAAGTGTATGTTTCTAAAGACAAGGGACATAAATAATCGGTTTTCAGTTGGTGCAAAGATGCTTTGTCTTTTTCCTCATGTCACACTCATGTAATCAACTGTGTGACCTACCTGTCATAAAGGTGACCTCCTCACTGGTGGTGCTGTTGCATTTGAGATTAGTGCCAATAACACTGGCGGTGTAATTCTGTCCACATCTGAGACCTTCGATCAAGCAGTCGGTGCCCATTGAATTGCAGCTGTGCATATTTCCATTGTTATCCTGAGCAATGGCAATGTATAATATGGAACCAGCTCTTGTGACCCAGTTAACTCTTGCAGACTCTTGGCTGCAGTCGACTGATGCTGAAACATTGATTGGGGTGCAGGGTACTGGAGAGAGGGGGAAAGTTTGTGTTTCATTAAACAAGTCAGTGCCAACGAACTTCAGTGATGTATTTTTCACATCACAGGAACTACGAACTAGGATGTGAAAATAGGATGTGAAACTACAGTTGTGTCGGGGAGCTCTCAGTACGTACCAGTCTGAGCCACCTCTCCCAGCACCCTGTTCGTGGTGCACTTGTCATTGGAGGCGACGATCCACACACTGAGGTGTTCACCGCACGGCACGCCGTTCACTGCGCAGCTGTTGGAGGATGAGGTGCAGTTGTAGGTTTCTCCAGTGTTTCCCTGTGCCTCAACAGTGTAGGAAAGAGCTCCAGCAGCAGAGTCCCAGGTTGTGATCAACATGTCAGGGTGACAATCAGCTGCTGTCTTTACATTTGTTGGTAGACAAGGAGCTGGAAGGAAAAAATATAGAAGAATAAGTATGGCCTGCTCCTTTCTCTTATTTTATCTTCCCTCTGTGTAATCAGAACAAATCAAGGCCTACTCACAGGTTCGGACAAACTCAGGCAGGCTGGCCTCACTGTTGCATTCAGAGCTGACAGCGTACACAGTGTACGTGTACAACTGACCGCAGCCCGTGTTAGTGAAGTAACAGGTGTTGTCCACCGTCCTGCACTCAGTCGTTTTGCCAGTGTTGTCCAGCGCCGTGGCCACATAGTAGAAAGTGTTGTTGGTGGGCTGCCAGCTGAAGACGATCACATTGCTGGAGCAATCATTAAGGGTCTGAGGATTAGCCGGCGCACAGGGGACTGGAGAAAACAGAGAGGAGACAGAGAATTAGACAGAAGTCGGCAATAAATGAGAAATTAGATGTTACGTGGTGGCGTGGAAATCGCCCAAAGTCTGGCTAAATGAGGAGAATAGAGGAGTGTAGAGAAGTGTTTATATGAATCAGTGAACTTTGTAAAATGCTATATTAGTTCAAGAGGTAGATACTTAGAGCAGATTCAATACAATAGAGTTCACTTTCTGTTGTTGGAAAGTCTGCAGATATCATCTAAAGAACCAGAGATCTGACTCCTTTTGTAATTTACGTCTTTGTTTGCATTCAGCATTTCATTGGCGTAAACAGGCAGGTGTGTTAGGTGTGTGTGTGTGTGTGTGCGAGACACTAGATCACTTCCCTGGGCGGACTGTGTATGTGTGTGTCTCCCTCATCTTTTCACTTTCCAGACTGATACTATAGCTGACCTTTGGGATAATTCCCTGATTTCAATAGACTGTAAAGAGCTTTAGATTGACTGGTGTTGGATGGCAGGACTCGGTGGCTAAAGAGAGGGTGTGTTTCGCCGTTGAGCACTAGAAAAGAGCATAGGACACCACGGGAGGAACCTAAAGAAGCTTCCCAGAGGACAGACTTATGGGGAGGGTAAGTGATGAAGAGCTTAGAGTATGCCCAGAAGTGTCAGTGTGTGTGACAGTGAGTGATGCAATGAGAAAGACGTGTGCGTGCACGTGGGAAACATATGCAGACAGGTGATGAGGCACAGACAATACAAGCATTGAAACGTCTGTAGTTTCCACACGAGCAGGTGCTCCGCTCACCTGTCTCGAACAAGGTGGAGGTGTTGGACGTGCTCTCGCAGTCGTCAGAGATAGCTGTGACATGGACCTGGTACTTCTCACCACATTTGAGCATGGTGATCTGACAGCTAGTGGAGGCTGACGTACAGTTAAGGGACGCGCCGGTGCCATCGACGGCTGTGGCCCTGTACAAGTTGGCCCCAAACACCAAATCCCAAGTCACCGTCACCATGCCGCTGGAGCAGCTGTAGTCCACAGACATTGTCGTCACCGGGTTTATGGCTGAAGAAAAAGTGTTTGAAAAATACAAACGGATGATCCAGATCTTTAGAATATTTGTTCATCTTAATCCTAATGTTTTGTTGTTGTTACATAAGTAGCATCACTGTGAAGGATCATGCACTGTATATCTCCTTGTCTGTGAATGACAAACAAAAGGAATATGTATTTGTTCATGCATAGGCCGTATATGTACTTCATGAAGTATTTGGTGTAATAACAATAGTTTCTGTATTATGTCACCTCCATCACTTCAGTACTTCTCTGCATATTGGTTGATTTTGCATTTATGAATACCATTTTCACACATACAACAGTGGGGCTCTGTGCGGCCCCAGACAATGAGGAATTAAGGCCAATAATACAACTGAACACCAGGGTTAAAGTGAGAGTGTATCAATCCCTTCTTTTGCTAAAATACTCACTAGAGGTAGTGTGTGAAACATTCGAGGCCTCTCCAGGGACCAAGAACATGTTGACTGATGATACTCCCACTGTGTAAGTGGAGCAGGGCTCCAGATTACTAATATCCATAGATGTGGTTGAAGTGTTTCTGATGACCGGGGCGTTGCTCGGGTTGTCGTTGTCACTCACGGTCACTTGATAAAGCAGGACTTTGCTTACAGAGTTCCAAGTGACTCGGGCTGTGCTCTTTCCCGTCTGGACAAGGGCCACACCAGTTGGTGGCTGCACCACTTCCAAGAGAAAATACAGGTTTCACTCTAGTGCATTTAATAATCACTACCTAAGTTTTTATAAGTTGCAGTTAAGCAATTTTCTGAGTATCAAGCTCCTGATTAAAGGTCAACTAAAGCAGCATCTTATGTGCACTTACGCGTCATGATTGTCCTTGTATTACTTTTGGCACCCCTTCCAGCACTGTTGGAGGAGTAAATGTAACAGTTGTAAGTTGTAGAGGGGGTCAAGCCGTCCACTTGTCCACTCAGGGCTGTGAAGGTCTGGTTGTATTTCCTTGCGGGAAAGCTGAACAACTCTTCCACAAACAAGATGTAACTGTCCGCCCCTATCACGCTGGACCACTCAAACTGTATAGACGTACTTGAAATAGCTTTGGAAAAGGTGATCTGAGATGTGGCAGGCACTGTGGGAATGTGAGAGAAAGCAGTCCAATATTACTCAACAAAGGGATTATTCTGTTTTTTTTAACTATTTTTTTAAATTATTTTTTGTCTTTACCTGTCATGGTTGTTTCAACGTCTGTGCACACAACAGTATAAAACTGAAAGACCTTCAGTGAAACTTGATAGACATGTCCAGGTCTTAACCCCTGAATCAGCCTCTGTGTGCTGGGTGCTGACTGCATCACCACCACTGGGGCGATACTGGTAGAGTTCACAACTCTCAACTCTAGTAAAACCGAAGTTCCACTGTAGCTGCTCCACACCACATTCAGTGTTGATGCCGAAGAAGATGTCACTGACACAATATCACATCCTGAAAAAAAAAATATATATTTTTATGCCATAAAGAGAAGAGCAACTGATGTTTGTAACACATTGTAAAATACCTATGCCGAAAGTGGTGAAGCAGAAAAACTGTATAGAATAATGCCCTGCAGTGTAATATGATCAATTTTATCTTACTATTAAATGATACAGTGAGGCTAAAGAATATTGTCCATTATTATCCATAAATGTTCAATATATGAATTTCCATGCTTAAATGTCATGCACAGAAATAATTACAAACTGCCAATCACTGTGCAGGAATAGACATTGGGCAAGTTAGATTTTAGATTACTTTTGTTTGTTGGTCATGTTCTTACCATGAAGAATAGTTAAAAACCACAATTAAACATTTGGTTTCTTCAACTTTCAGTTAACAACAAAAATCCCCCTCTAAACTTGAAAGAGATAACAATTGACTTTTATCGTGATAATTATCGATATCAGCTGATATTAGTTTTTTTTATTGTGGTAACATTTTTTACCCAAATGTTTATTACTTCAGAGGTGGTGGCCCTCTTGTGGTGGAGACCTGTGCAGCTGCTATTATCATTTTCAACTAGTCATATTGTTAATCTTAATGCACACAACTTCCCTGCAGTGTGTTTGTATGGTGAACACACTCAAGGTGAACCACTCATCACTCCTTTCCACATACTGGTTCATCAGTGATACTTGTCATCTGGGTAGTTTACTCTTCAATGGCATTCACTGAATAAATTGCCACAGTAATTAACCACAATCAGCGGCTTTTACTTTAAATTATTTATTTGCTCTTGTTTTTCTTTTAATCTATCACTTTGGATTAAAGAAATTTTATACTGTGGTACTTTTCCTTAGTGGATTTCAGTGAATTTTATTTTTTGATTCAATATTAAGGCCATTTTTGACCAAAGCCTAATTTCTGCATAGTTGGGGCCACAGTTGACAATAAGATGTTATACATTAACAAACATAAAGCTGTAAATAGATGGACTTCAAAGTAATGAAAAATCATTGTGCTAATATTTGATCAATAGATCTTTTGCATATAGACTGTAAAGCTGGACAAATTATCTGCCCCACTTGCCTTATTAGTGATGGACAAAAAACATGTGTCTGTCAAATTTAGTTTGCTACAAACCACTCAGTGTTCTTCTCACATAAACTGTATCAGTCAGAGCGCTCACCTGTAGCCAAAACATGATGCATCTAAAAAAGAAAAAAAAATTAATTAGGAACTATTACATAATAGTTACATGATAAAATTTTTAAAAAATCTAAACAAAACTGAATACAAATGTATAATTACCTGTATGACAGACAAAAGAATTACTGTTGGGTAAAACAGTCCCATCTTATCCATTGTTAACGTCAGGGTCTCAGTAAGTTACATCCATACGTGGCCTCTGCACTTAGGAGCTCATCTGAAATCTTTACCTGCTGAGCGCTGTAGATCAACTTTGTGGGAACCAATCAGGACATCCTAAATGAGGACAGGTGGATGCCTGTGGGCTCTCTGTCATCATGAGACGGAAACAAAGTATGTGGCTTGTTAGGTGGAGGTGGGGGCGCTTTCAGTTCCCCACCCCGTTACATTCAAACTGCTCTTCCATGTTCCTGGAATATTTAATTTCTGTTCCTTATAACTGAAGTCTGTGTCTGCACTTGACCAACTTAACTTTGAAGGTAGAAAAAAAACAAAAAAAACAAACGGTGACACTGATTTTCATCCAAATATCTATTTTTGATTAATAATTCTCCCTTCATTGTACAGAAACAGGATTGGCCTGCAGTAGGGTAACATGATCTCCATTGTATCACGTACTAAGAAGTGAATTGACTCAGGTCCCCCTTCAGCATCTTTCCTGGATTGATGTCATTTCTCTTGGAAATGCTCTGTCATTAGGAATCCTTGTATAATGGCTTCCCTTTAGGACTTATGTTGACTTTCAAAAACAGCCATGTAAAAAAATGTGAGTTGTTTTCATCAGATTGTTAATGCCTTGGACATTAGTTTTGTATTGATTTGAACTTAGCTGTAACTTACTAATATATTTCCAAGCAAGGCTTCAGCAATTTGGTACCAATTATAAGGGAAATTGAGAAATAATTCAGAAACAAATGCCAATATCCCTCAGTTTCCGAGGAAGACAAAACTAAGGAATTTTCATTGCAAATAATATGCAGCATAAACGTTCATTAAATGTACATTTCCCAGTCTTTACCAAGCATATGTACAGTATAATGTGTGACAGATTATGATGAATCCAAATTAAGGAAATCTCCTAATTAACAACTGAATGCCAGCTGATTTTTAGAAAATTGCGAGGAAAGTTTCCAGAAATTAGCTTTGGAAAATACGGACCTGTAGAATAAAGTTTAACTGATTTTTTTTTTTTTTTTTTTTTTTTTCACATTTCAAGTTGTTGAATCTGAGGACATCAATTACAGTTGTATAAAAGGCACATGGTCAACTATTTCTTCTCAATTTTATATACAACTAAACTTTAACTCAAATAATTTGCCATGGAAAGTGAAAATAGATGGTGGTTCTATAGCTTGTTCTTGTATAAAACATACATTTTGTCAGATTGCAAGATAAAAATCAAGTCGTGAAGAGTTAACTGAACATTAAAAGCAAGTTGAAATGGGAAACTAACAGATAAGTAAATAGGAGTCTCATCAGCACACTTTAAACATCACATCATATTTGTGTAGGCTGTTTAATAGATATAGAATAATATTGGTCCTGTGATCGATCCCTGGGGCACACCAGTAGAAACTGTGAGGGAGGTGGAAGTACCTTCAACTTGTTCACACTGTGCTCTATGTGATAAATAGCTTTTAAACATGTTTCATATCATGTCAAAATCTTTAGACAGGTCAACAAATGGAGCTCCAGTTTCACCCATTATCTAGAAAAATTCCTGAGAGACTGTCACATCTCAGCCCCATGTAATGTAAAACTTTGAAGCTATAAGGAAGAACATGTCTGACTCCAGGAGAAATGGACTTTGAAAATTGAGTTGAGTTTATCATCCATGTGTAATCAAGTAGTTTTAAATATATTTTATGCAGTACAACATTTTACTATTGTGTTTTTACTGCTTGTTTTTGTGGTGAATAGACACACCTTTGCTTATCTGGAGTACAGAGCCACATGAAGTGGTAAATGATAGTAAGTATAATGTATCTTTTTAAATATTATATTATCCCTATAATCCTCATAGTCAGTCTTTTGGGAAATATAATATTGGATTAAAAGCACATTGTCCTCAATGCCACACAGCTGCAGTTACAGTTTATCGTGTAGAATAGAACATTCATTTTGCAAATCTGAAATATAAACCACTCCCAGCTGTTCGTTTTTATAGAGTAAAATGTAGGTTGTTCAGCCTCATTTCGTGTTGTTGGTTTGTTGTTTTTATCTCACTAAAAAAAAAGAAAAGAAAAAAACTAGCAAGTATCTAACTATCAATCAAGTCTAAATTCATTTTGACTTTTCATTCAAATTTTATCAGTCTATAGAGTTTGATTTTCTTATAAAGAAAGAATCAAAGATACATTTTGTGACCCAGGATATTGAAACAACAAACAATAATGGACTTGCAACTTTTTTACCATCATAAATAGAGACTAGAGAGATTTCCTGTTCATAATATGTGCTGTATCACAGTTTTAAGCTCAGTGTATTCTGCTGGTGGTGTAACTTAAATAAATGTGATAGCTTGTTGTGTGTTGCAGTGTGTGACAAAGAGCTGTGGACAATAGGTCCACACCTGTACCTCTTCCCTTAGCTCTGCCTGGCTGCTTGTGTTTGTCTTTAGTATCATTTGTCCCATTGTGAGCATACATATCATCATCCTGAAATGTATCTGCCTGAGGGTCGGGGAGCTTGTGTTTGCCACATGCGGGAACCAAACATTTGTGAATACATGCACGTTTTGTGAATTCAACCTGGTTGTAAAAGTCCACCTTTGGGATTGGCCCATTGCTTGTCTGGGTCAGAATCAACGTGATCAGCCAAGTACTGTATATTGACACATACATACAGTATACATAGATTGCATGGAATCTGGTTTTCAATAACACTCAATTTGCAGTATACTGTGCAGCTTGTATAAAAATAATCTAAAATTGTATAGATTTTTGTTTTATATTATTTTTATATTAGATTTTATTGTGTTAAGACCTGGAAAAAAATCCTAAAAATATTTAACATATATATATATATATATATATATATATATAAACTGTTTAAAAATGTAAACAAACAAACTGTTTCAGTCCAGTCAGGTTTAGGAGCTGTAATCCAGGGTTCAGACAGACTAATCTTAATCTTAACCACACTTAATATAGCTAAAGTGTACAGCAAACTATTACAGTGGATCAATAGCGAAGAAAGACTCACGATACACACTTAAATATCAAGTCACAGTTTTATTGTACTATTCTTGTACTGAAGAGTATAGAGCACACACAAGGCATATATGGTACCTTTTTAATCCATGCTAGTTGCTCTTGGGACTGTAATGTTGGTCGGTCAGTGCACCACTTTGGTCCATCATAAAATAACAGATATCAGATAGATTGGCATAAAAATGTAAACAAACAAACATTCATGGTCCCCAGACAATATATCCTAATAACTTTGGTAATCCCCTGGCTATTTCTTTAGCAGCTTGAGATTTATTGTTTTCACTGAAATGTCTCAATAATTATTGGTTAGATAATTATACACACATTGAAGAATTGAAGAATTGTGGTGTACTGATTTTCCCAATGATGATCACATCACTTACCAATTTACATTTGCAGTTGTGCAAATATGAGAGTAAGCCTCACATAAAAGCACATTGCCTAAAGAAGGGTTGGGGATATTCAGTTCCTTTTTATATGCATTATATTGTGCAACTGATTTTCAAAGTCTAAGATTATGAATTAAGATGAATTAAGAAATTAAATCATTCAATGGTATTTTGCATGGTTCAATAATGAGCTGCCTGTCAAGCTTTTCTCATTAGTCAATCAACCAAATGAAGCACCGAGCTTGATCATCCACCCCTGAAATGTATAACACATGTGCAGCGTGCTCAGGCAGAGACAGTATAACTGACTTGGTATACCACAGTATACCACGGTTGTATAATTGACTTGGGTCAGTGAAAGTCTGCTCGGCAGGTATTCTATAACAGGTTCGGTGTAAGATCAGTGTTTGGAAATTTCTTTCACCGTTTTTGTCTGGATTATTTTGAAGCACTGAGTATAGCTCGTGTATCCAAACCCACACACCAGCACAAAACATCTCGACCTCATAAAAGAAGACCCACAGCACAGTGTTGTAATGCAAAAATGCTTTATTGTTGTCGTCTGTCAACTGAGAGAAAACAAATCCAGTGAAAGCAGACTTAACACTGAATCTCTCTTCAGCAATCTGATCAGACATATCATCCACAGGACTTGCCATGCGTAACTCCAGGCCAAAGAGATGGATACCTGCTGCCCCACTTTTAACTGTGACCTTCTTCTAGGTCACAAACCTGCTTTACAGCCTAGAAACATCACACAGCAGCCGTAAGGAGGTCTTCTACTTGGAGAAGTCCTAAAATGTTATTTTAAATTCATGTATTTTTCTTTGAATGAGTAGTGCTATGAAACTTTTATCAAGGGGTTCACTGTAAAGTTTCTGCTTCCTTTGCATTTATACTAGATGTCTTTACATGTTGAGGGTACATCAAGTCTCATTGTGAAAGGGCAACTGTAGTGATTAGATATGAGGAAATGCAGTGCAGAAAATGAAATAACATGTATCCTACAATAAAAAGTAGCAATATGGAAAATATTTTTCAAATACATTGGATAAATGGCCAAAGTTATTTTTTCCCCAAACATTCTCTGTCATATTTTTTCCTGTTTTTAATTTAATGTTTTAGCTTTCTGTTTTTTTTATTCAGCAGAAACAGTTTGTCACACAATTTCTCTTGCAAACAGCAGTGACAACAAAACAGATATTCCTAAAGAAGAGTGATATTTCATCTATATTGGATCTTCACAGTTGCACAGCTGGTGTAAACACAGTGCTCTGCCATTAGCGGTTGGTGGTGCTGGTGGGGGTGTTCACTATAAGGCAAGAGGAGAGAGAGACAGAGAGAAATAATCAACCTGGACCTGGTGGAAAAACCGGTTATAACCAATAACTCATGAAAGCTTCAGCACTGATTCATCACACTCGATAAATGGCTGTTTTGTCACACTGACTCGGGGGCTATTGAATATCTATCATTTCACAACCACTCATCACAGACACAGTAAGATATCACGTTCCCACAGCAGATCATCTTTTACCTGAGTCACGTTCCCCTCATTCTTGTTTCCATGTTTTATAGAGAGACACATATTCAAGATGTCCCAGAGCTAAAGACAGATAGAGATCAGCCTCACCTGTTCCTGCTCTTGCATTCACACCTATTGTTATACCAGTGCACTATAGGTAGAGTCAATTTATGGATGCTTGTTATGCTGTCACAAGATACCCTTCAAGCTGTGAAGTACAATGGAAGCGGCCTGTGAAGGAAGCCTTCATCAGTTTCTCTCACACACATTCACAGTCAACAGCGTAATGTAAAGGAAAGCACGTTGTTTGTCTCAGGCTGTTACATAACTCAGTTTTCATGTGGTCTGAAGACAGTATGTTCTTATCTGGAGGGAAGGAGTAACAAAAAAAACACACTTACTTCATTTAATTCAAGCTTCGTCTTCCACGAGAGATCACTTGGAGAAAAAAAAGAAGAAAGATTACAGTTTAGTGCAGCCACAGTTTTCAAACTGCTCATAACTTCATTAGACTTTAAAGGAACAATGCAGCATTTAGGGAAATATGATTATTCGCTTTGTTGTTGAGAGTTAGATGAGAAGATTGAACTCTGTTAATTGGTGACCTTTACACGGATTGTGTTACCTTGGAATCAAGCCAGGCTAGCTGTTTCCCCTGTTTATAGTCTTTGTGCTAAGCTATGCTAACCTACTCCCGGCCCGAGTTTAATATTCATCATGTAGACATAGAGAGCGGTATCAAAATTCTCATGTAATTTTTAGCTAGAAAGTGGATGAACCAAAATATCATACTATTCCTTTAACTACTGCAAAACATAATGTGAAGTTTACTGTTCAGAGGAAACTTACCCATACCAGCGTTACTTCCTGGGCAGGGAACTGAGAAAATGACAAAAATTGAACACAAATCATACACAAATTAAATTAAATTAAAAATTGTGACAATAATCATCCGCCGTATGACCCACCTGAATATGTCCTGGGCTGACAGAAGTTGACTTTGATCCCATTCTGTCCCACTGGTGCCGCCAATACTGTATAGACATCCCCACATGTTTCCTCCTGGATATCACAGTATGTGCTCCCGGCAGCTGCGATGCAGGTGTAGTTGGCTCCTGTCCCGTACAGCTCTACTGTGTGGTTGTGGATCTGACGGCCCAGAGAGCGCCAGTACACCCTGAGAGAGTTGTTGGCCCTGCGATAGAGCTTGACGCCTGTTGGACAGCAGGGACCTACAAGAGAGTGAGAGGCTTTTTTGAGTAGTCGCAAAATGTGTCGGAGCTCCTGTCATGTTTAGATGCAACCATGCGCCTCAACCGTAACCCTGAAATAGCCACTGTGCCTTAATACATCTTATTATTATCTTATTATCTTTGTAGTTTTTTTATTTCAGCTCATCATCATCATCCCGTGACTGATGGTTACTTCATTTGTCTTGGGCTATAGCTAAAGGCTTTTGGTAATCTTTTGATTGACCTGACTAGGACAAGTTTTCTTTGGATGTGTGCATATTTTGTCCCTGCGCTGGATATATATTCTAAATGTACATGCGAGTATTTGTCCTCACTGGAGGAGAATCCATGATATTTGCACTCTGACTTGTGTCCTGTGCTGCTGATAGCTTCCAGGTTGACGCTGTAGTTGGTGCTACAGGTGATGCATCCCATCAGGCAGTGGGTGTCCAGAGTGTGGCATTTAGCATATCCGCGGGAGGACGTCAGGGTGGTTATGTAGGAGCGAGCCCCACGACCAGGTGACCAGGTCACGTTGGTCATAGCTTGGGTGACCTGGGACACGTTCACAAACATGGGACAGCACGGACCTTGGGAAGAGGAATGCAGAGCCATAATCAAAACTAGAGTGCATGCGTGTAAAGGCCTGGCATAAAAGAAGTCCTTCTCAATGCTTTACCTGGTTAAATAAATAAAGGTAATGGTGCTGCAGCTGTCTTTCAATATGCTTTTTCTTCCATTCATTTGACTTGCAAGTGATAAACATGTCTAAAATAACCTATTTAAGTTCATATTCTTATCATGAGAAGCCTACATTACTTACCTACATTAATTTTGAATTATAGGTAGGATCAGTGTTAACCCAAGATACTTCTGTCATACCTGTTTCCAAAGGTTTACTGAACCCGGGTAGACTCCGTCCTACAGCTGTGGTGGCCACTGCTGTGACTTCATAGAGTGAACCGCAGGGCAGCTCTGTGATCTCGCAGGAGCTGTTTCTTGTCTGGCAAGCGTGTGTGTTATAGCGTCCAATGGCGGTGATGGTGTAATTTGTGTTGCGTGTGTTTGGGTTGGTGATGAGGACTCTGTATGTAGAGTTGTTTGTCTGTGTCATATTCAGGATCTCTGGAGAGCACGGAGCTGCAGAAACACAGACGGGGAACAGAAGCTAACCAACTGTTGGCAGTAGTATTTAGTTTACAGACATGAGAGTGGTATTGATCTATTCATCTAACTCTTGGCAAGATTTGGAATATATCCCAGACGTAATAGCGGTAGGCTTACCTGTTCAATATTTTAGATTGATCAGCCTATCTCAAAAGATGATTTGCATTTCATGTGCGTGCAAAATAAATTAGTCTTCATGATGTGAAATGTAACTCTACATCTCACCTCATGTTTTAAAACAAACCCGTTGATACCTGTCTCATGTGTGTGTGGTGTGCAGGTGCGGTTGCATCCTCTTAACTCGCTGCAGGGTGTGACTGTCACAGAATAAGCTGTGTTGCACCTCAGATCTGACAGGGCGCACACCGGTGCCGTGTCGTTACAGTGGATGACATCGTTGGTCTGTTTTGCTGTTGTCTCGTACAGCTCGGCCCCTTTGACCGGTGACCACATGATCTCCAGGGTGTCTGCAGAAACCAGCTTTATGGTAACACCCTGTGGACAGCAAGGAACTGGGTGGGGGGTGGGGTGAGGAGAAATGCAGAAGTTAGGTGAGAATAATAACTGACACTGGGCAAAAGATCACACAGGTGGCTTTATATATTTTCATCTACCTTCCACACAGCCATTGTTTTCACTTCATGTCAGTACAGTGTGATTTTACAGGAACTTGAAACATAAGTCCATCACAGTGCAGTTTTTTTCTCCTTTTTCTCTTTGAGGAACTGCCGCTTTTTATAGAAAACATTTTGACTTGTCATACCAGAAAAGGGCACAGGTGTAAATAACAACATGATGGCTCTGTTCCACGTGTCCTAAAAAGCCATGCCAGTGCTTTTAATACCAGGGACATGACATCCAACATTCTTAATTACACCTGGGCTTTTCCCATTGTAGCTCTTCAAAATATCTGCCAAAGAAAGATGATATTTTCACAACAATGCCATGGTGGAGCTTTCAGGAAAGCTCAGACATCTGAGATTTTGGAGCCAACTAGGTTTTCACATGGCAGTGAAATGAGGCCAGTCATAGCTTGTGTGGTGCTAGTAATGCTCATAATGCAATGTGAAGTTAAAAATACAAAACCAGTTGTATGGTCCTTCGACTTGAAAACAAGAACATGTGTTGGTGGTGCTACTACAAGTGGGTGCTTCTGTGTGGTGGTCCTACTGGTGGTGTAGTTGCGGACGTGTGAATAAGGGCTGGAGCCGCCCTGGTTGTAGGGGAAGACGGAGGTGAGGTAGGTGTAGCCACACATGCAGAAAAATGGGCAGGTGGTTTCAGTGGTGTTGCACGACATCTCAGTCCCGTCGTCCCTCTTTATGAAAGCCATGTAGTACTCCACCATTGGCACCTCATCCCACACCAGAGAGCAGTTCCCTGCAGTGGGCTCCTCCACCCAGCTGTTCTCTGGGGGACATGGATCTGGCAGAGAAAGAGAGATGGAGGTTAATGGAGGGAAAAGAGAATGGGCATCACTTGTTAAAGGAATAGTTCAACAATTTGGGAAGTACACTTATACACTCTGCTGCTGATGCTACTTTCATGTCTTTGCGGCAAATATAAAGCTACAACTGGGAGATGGTTTGCATCTGACATCATCAAGAAAGCAAATAAGCGTATTTCTCGAAATGCTGATCTATTCATGTCAACATAGGATTTTGTGATTGATTTTCCAAATGTATACAAGTATGCTGTATGTGGCTGAGGCTGTGTGTGATATACCCACATGTAATGTAGTCAGCTGGTTGTGAGGGGCTGCTGGGACCAGCTTTGTTATAGGCTGTGACAACGACAGAGTGATTCTGGCCACAGTCTACAGGTGTGATGTAGCAGTAGCTGTTAACTGTTGCGGTACAGTTTTGGGCATTAGAGGTCAATGCTAAGTAGTTCTCAGCTCCCTGCGCTGGCAGCCAGTACACAGTGATCCCAAGGGACCGACCCATCCCAGTCACCTGGACTGTCACATCTGTACTCGGAGGACCTGAAAATGAAAGACAAAAAGAAATAATGTTACCACCAACTTAGCTATTGGGGTTTGAAGTGAAGGTTTTCTGTCACATCAACTTAATCCTTATCGTTCTTACGAGTGATCTGGCAGACAGTGGTGTCGTCTCCAGTGCGACCCTCAGAGTCCCAGGCCATTCCCTTGATACAGTAGGTAATTCCTGCTTCAAGGTCATCAAAGGTCACCATGGTGTCAGTGGTGTTCAGTTTGAGGCGGGAGCTAGAGCCCTGTCGGATAATGCAGAGCGTGTAGAGGACAGCGTGCTCAACCGGGGGCCAAGTCACAAGGATGGTGTCGTTGCTAGGGGAGCTGGTGTTCATCATGGGAGCAATCACCACTGAAGTCAAGGACAAACAAAGAGAAATGATGGTGAATGAAAAAAAGAAATTGAACAGACCAACACACAGATTTCATACTTCACCAATTTCTTTTTCGTAAGAGGTGTGAAATGGAAACAATTTCCCTGTGATTATGTTACATTCATTCTTTCTTTGGGAAGGGAGACAACCTAGTTCTCATGGTTTCTCTTTTCAGATCATGAGAATAGTACAGTGCAGAGGGATGGATACAGTTTCCACCCTCTTGCGTTGGCTGCAAAGAGTGGAGACTGTGTGACAATGGACAATGAAATGACACGCCGTTATGGCCGGCGGAATGAGATAACAAGCTATTGTGCTACATGAACAACAGAGAGGCAGCGTTTCACTCTTCATACACCGATAAGCATCTTGAGTAAACTGCTTCAAATGTGTAGTGTCTGTACAAGTGAAAGTGGACAGAAATGGTCATTATTATCACATTTAATGGATTATTGCTAATAATATTACCAGTCGTCAAGGTGAACATGATAACTGTGCATTCAATAAGTGTTTTCAGACCTGCTGAACAAGATCATTGATCAGTTTTTCAATCTTCTACCACCATTTTTGATGCTTTGGCCACAGTGTAAAGTCAGCTATTTAGGACTCCAGTTTTAGGCTTTTTGTTCATACCTGTCTTGACTTTGACAGGGTAGGAGGGTTGGCTCCTCCCTCCTGAGTTGACAGACATGACGCTCAGGATGTAGTCTGTGGTGGGCTGGAGATTCACCACGGTGCCTGGGGAGCCGCTCACCGGGGTCTCCGAGAAGAAATCATCCGACTCTGCCCTCAGGATGTAGCTGGTTGCCCCGGAAACCTCTGTGAACTCTACAGTGATGCTGTCGCTGCGTTTGGAGTAGGCTTTTATAATGCTGGGGACCTCAGGAGCTGAAGAGGAAACGATGGAAGTGAAATCAGTTACACTGATAACAAAATAAAAGCCTTTTAAATATGACAGTCAGAGTTAAAGAAGGGTCAGAATACTTTTAGGACTGTTTCTTCATTTTTCTTACATATAATAATATATGATAAATGCAGTGGTAGAATGTAACTAAGCACAAAGTGTTTATACTTCTCTATATAGTAGAGTAGTACTGTATTTTCTTTTTATACTACTTAATACTTCTTCACTACATTTAAGAATGTAATATTGCAATTTTTACTCCTACATTTATATTAAATATGCAAATTATGAGATCTATGAAATTAGTATTATTATTATTATATAGTACTTCTAATCTGTCAACCATTTTCTTAATTTATTGATTAATCATTGATCTATTAAACTTCTAAAATATCCATAACAGAGCCATAGATCATGTCTTCTCATGTCTTGTTTTGTCCTTTTGTCCAAAACCTAATCATATTCAGTTTATTATGATAAAAAAAAACAAAGTAATGCAGCTGATCCTCACAGTGGAGATGTTTGAGCCACAGAATGGTTGCTTAATTGATTATTAAAACAGCTGATGTACAGCTCCTCCTGCATCAGCAATAATAATCCAGTATTATATGAAAATACAATGACGAAGGCCATTCTGACTCTATAAGAAGTACTTTTACTCTTATATTTTAAGTACATTTAGGTAATACCACTGTGGTTCCTCTGCTGTTTAAATGGAAGATACAAGAATTAATCACATCTCCGTCTCTAAGTGTAATCATGCGTCTGAATCCTTCACTGTCTTTGCTGTTGTTACTGACCTGTAGTCTCCTCAGTGAGTGCACTGCTGAGGACATTGAGAGCATTGTCCATGGCTTCTAGCTGCACGGTGTACAGCGTGTTTGGCGACAGGGAGTTGACTGAGCCCATCACAGAATTACCACTGAACTGAGCAAAGACGGGATATTTGGAGGAGTTCTTGGGTATTGCTGTGATCTTGTAGGAGCTGGCACCAGTGGGGCCCTTCCACTGCACCGTCATGCTCTTAGATGTGACCGTAAACACTGAGATTGTGATGTCTGAAGGGAATAGAGAAGAACACAATGTTGGGACACGTTCAAAAAATGGACATGTATACAGTATTTTCAGTAAAAGTTTTATTTTTGGGTCCTTTTCATGGTTGTTTGCATTTTAAGATTAAGCATTTTATAAATCTAAAAGAAGATGATTTACCATTTTGGGCGGCACAAATCTGAAAATGACAGAACGTGGAAAGTTAATGGATGAAAAGAGGAAATAACTTGATGAGAAATGGCAGGAAAAACACAATTTTAAAGACACAGACATAATTCCAGGAGCAGCAAGCTGTTGGTATTTCACATTATATCCTGAGGCAAATTATGGCCTGTATCATGTTCTTGGAGCATGAGAGGCAGCAGGCTGCACATTACCTTCACTCAACACAGATCTCAGGAGTGGTCGGTGCAGGTATTTCTTTCAGGTCGGAATGAATTTGTCTATTGAGCTATGGTCGGGCATGCCACACGCACTTGTTGAAAGCAGTGACACTCAAAAGAGCCACTGTTCTTATGTTTCAAAACTCCCACAGCTATACACTATTCTTTATCTGGATATATAAAAATGTGCACTGTATCAAAAATAGGAAAACATGACAACTACTTGCACACTGATGATGTTAAAATTGTTGGTATTTTTGTTACAGTACTTCATAGAAAATGAACATATAATGTTATAAATGATCATCTCTTACCTCTGTGAAGGTCAATAAAAGCAACACCTGTAGCATCTTTAACTGTGTTGTTCCCATACTGCCTGCAGGCAAGTTGTGTGATGCTGTGATGAAAATGACTTCAGGGAAGCAGCTCAAGCTTAAATTTGATTTTTTTTTTGTCTTTTTCTCTCTCCCTCCCTCCCTTTCTCTCTCTCTCTTTCTCTCTCAGATGAAACGACAGGTCCTTTATTGTTTCAGCAAATACCAAAGAGCTCAAAGGCTGTAACTCCTCCCCTCGGGGTGTTTGGGTGGCCTATCAGAGCGAGAGGAGGAAGCTCACCTGTGAGAGACGAGGATGCAGATAAAAACTACTTTTGTTAAAGACCTTGAACTTTTTGATTTTTCAATCATGATCCTAACACAAAGAGAGTGGTGAAAATTGTTTCCTGTTTTTAAGTCTTGAATGTTTTGTATCCACTAAAGAAACCACCCTAACATCCCAGTGAAGAAAACTTATCTTTTTATGTAAAGATCAAAATCAAACCAAGTTTATTTAGAGCCAGTATAAAACAACAGGAGTTGACCAAAGTGCTGCACACATTTTAGTTAAAAGCACAACAATAGCATAGCGAGTAAAATGACACACAAAACACACAAATAATTGAAAAAAGGAACAACGACAAGACACAAGCCAATATCAAAGTATGTGCAAAAATGTGAAACAGAATAGAGAATAAAACTATATAAAGAACAATAAAATACTTAGACCACTAAGAGCAACCAGAGACCAATGAAAACATTGAGTTTTGTCTTAAAAGTGTCAACAGGAGGGAACGTTTGTGAAGGATGAAAACTCTTTCTGAGCAGTTAATCATTTTCTCCTCAATTTCTCGTTGCCTGAAGAAACACATCACCTTTAAGGTGTGTGTAATGTAATTATAGATACTGTGTTTCGGTTGGGTCAACAATGTAAAGCATTTCATAGGGTTAGCTGCAACTGACGATGAATACGATACGCTCACTTATTTTCTCTGATATAGTTGCAGTTAATTCATCCGCTTCAGAGTCGGCTAAAGCCACAGTCCTCTTTCACTACGACGCTGAAAAACTAATCAAACAACAGAAACAAGCTGGCTTATGTAACCCCATAGAAAACCTGTTTGGTACATTTGGATAACTGTAAGTTTGTACAATATGATTTACCTAAGGGAACTGTACCGTACTGTATAGAATTACTGTATGTGCAGTAGTGTATGTATGTGCAAATATTTCCAGTTAAAGTTTCAAAGACGACTTTTTAGCCATCCCACTGAATGGTGAGGTTAGAATAAAAGCTTTTCTATTCCCCAGTGGCCGAGTGTCTGCGTCAAGTGTGTATTATGAAGATGGGCTGGGAGGATCCCTAAGGACCAGCCATGGACAAACTCTTTTGTGAACAAAGGCCAAAAGGAGAAAGCTGATCAAACTCAACTTTACACAAGTGAGATAATTTCACTTTCAGAGAGTTCAAAGAACAGAAAGTAACAGTGTCGGATTTCCCAAATTACCTGTCTAATTGTTTTGTATAGAGATAATGCTCCAGTGTTATTCAGTATGTGGTAAAGGATGCAAGAATGATCATTAACCCTAAATTAATATTTTATACAAGCTACATCGTCCTTTAAATGAAATCACCATCTCTGATATGACTGCAGATCACTGTTCAAAACTGTCAACTATTTGTTCTTACATCACTTAAACAACGTGGATGATGTTTTCTTTAAATTATGATGAGTTAATAGTTGATTTTCATCAAATATACTTGTATAGACCATATTCACAATATCAGTCTCAAAGGCTTCCACAGACCCATAAGTTCAAAAGAGGAAAACAAATGCAGTTTCTTGAGAGAATAACTTCAACATTGAAAGATATTTAGAAGAAAAGACATTGATCGATAGGCTGACTGCATAAAATGGTGACCTCCCTCTAAAGCACAAACTTTAGGGAGAACCAATCAATGAGCTTTCACGCTTTTCTAATAATATACCTCATACATGCTGTTGTAGTTCACATTTGGGGACATTACATAGTCTTGCATTCACTTCCTGGAGACTTAGCCTAACCCTTGCCACCACTAGCCTAACCTTAACCTTAACCACTGACCCAAAAATCTGCTAATCTCCGACTGTCCCCAATTGGAAAAGCTGTCCCAAATTAATAGGTCTTTAGTCTGAAATTTGTCCCCAAAAATAGCCTTTGACGTATATACACACATGCACATGCGCACACACACGCAGGATAACCAAATAACATCACATGTACACCCCTGAGGGACCACTGAGGCTTCTGTTTCACATTTGTCTAAGGAGCAAGTTTAATGTAACGTCACCGATTTCATAGTAAGTCATTTGAAAAATGATATGAGATGCAACTACCAACAGAACGTTTCTTTGGTGCACAAGAATGACCAATAACAGACATCATTTTCCCAGATACTGCCATCGATATCATGATTAGTCCTGCTCATAATTTAAAGTGATTTCCTGCTTAGAATCTCAGCTGTTCAACCACAGGTTATGAGCGAGATGGCCCGGTCTGTGGGGGAGACCCTGTATTTGTGTTAAAATGTGAGAGATAAACTGCACTGGTTGAGAAGTCACTGAGACTGATGTGACATGTTGACGCTCTACAGGTTAGTGAACACCGAGAACTTCAGCTGCTCTTTAAACAATTGGACGGGACAGTTCAGGAATGTTGTTTGGACACCTCTCCATTCCTGATACCTCCTTTAGAACAACAGAGAAACTCGATACCCCACAAACAAAAACCTGAACTCAGCCCGGCAGCAGCGGGCTGTGACGGTGACAGGAACAGGGCCACAAAGACACCCAACAGAAACTCAGTAAGAAGACACTGTGTCGCGAGCACCCACAGGCCAGCAGGGACGGGCATTACAGGCATCGAATGAGCACATTAGTTAAAAGCACAAAAGTTGATACTCATCTTAAGTAAAGGCAGAGAGGGATTTTCCTGAAATGTAATATTGCCAATATGACCTGGATTTATTTTGATTTAACTTTATCTCCTTACCCTGTGGCTGCCTGTGTGTATTGGATAGCTAATCGTTTGGAAATAGGTAAAGTAAAAAAGAAGAGTTAGGTGAGACAAGAGTACTGACATGGAGAACTGGGAAAAGATAGACTTCATGTTTATTACTTTATCTGCTGAGTGACATTGGACAATGTGGCCGATGCTGCCCCCTAACTAAAGATGGAGTGGTGTGATGGATGCATTACAGATAAAAAAGGTAAGTCTCGGAGCAATATATTGAACAGTATTGATCTGATATTGGATTCATATCAAAAACTGCTCACTAAAGTGGATATAAAGAAGTTACACATTTGGATGCTGAAGAAAGAAGGAATATAAAATCAAATGTAAAGACACTCAATATAAACAAAATGCTGTAGATCAACAAAAATATTAATTTGCTTTAAAATTCTGAAAACCTAAACAATGTTTAGGTAAGGCTATAATATCGACATTTTAATTTTACAGTGTTATCCAGGTGATTTCAGGCTTTTCTGCCCATTATAAATATATAATCATGTACAAAAGCAATAACTTAACACAAAAAGGTCTTTCAATAACTCAACATCAGAGATATTCCCTTATCACCCAACAGAAATATATTCTACATAGGCTCATTTATCATAGGGACTGGCAGACTGTTGATTACTGGGTAAACTGGTCTGCACCCTGGGTGTTATAATGCATGGTGTTTCCTGCCCCCTAGTGGCTGCATGTTGTGCAGTTTCCTGGAGAGTTGAGCTTTGTCCATGTCAGCTGACAGCCTCTTGGCCATCCGGTCGGTGGTCCTCTTCATGCTGCGGGCCACTTCAATAGCCTGGTCAAGAGTCCTGCCCATTTCTTCCTCCTAGAAAACAGCAGCAAAACTTTCCAAAGAGCTGAATATCATGCATATGTCACCACTAACTGTTTGCTACTGAGATGCACAACAGAGGTTCGTGCGTATTGAAACAATCTCTTGAATGTCACACTATTCAGCAGATGTGATATGAGACGTGTCACCTTGCTCCCTCTGCGTCTGCCTGTCCTGCTGACGGTCTTTGAGGGCAGTGAGACAGGGGACAGTGTCTGCTTGAAGTACACGTTGCTGGGCAGGAGTGCCGTGTCTGACTGTGTGGATCGTTTCCTGTGATGGGACACGGAGAGCGGCGGCGGCGGCTCCCTCACTTTATAGCTGGATTTGAAGACAGATAACGAGACAGAACGACTTCTGTTTTACAGAACTATATCATTGAATAACTTAATAAAGTGCTGATAAGTTTCTGTCTGCTTTCAGCGAGTGATGTGTTTGTGCGCCACGTGAGGCATGTGTTTACCTGGCTGGGAGGCTGCTGGAGGAGCCATAGCCGACCTGGAGGAGAGGCTTCTGGAGAGATGGAGAGGCGAGGAGAGACCACCCCTCCTTGGAGTAAAAACCCTCCATGACGGCTGCTGATGTGAGAAGTTCTACAGTATGTATATAACTAATACACGGTACTGCATATATTTACAACCCTGTTTACAATATTATGACAGGTCCCAACTGATAACAAGAACTATATTGTTGTAAACATCAGATGAGAAAGTTACTTACTCTGTGGTCTTTGTTCAGTATGGCTGTCAGAGGCGACCCCTCCTTTTAAAATGGAGCTGGTCAAACCAGACCTTTTCACTGAGCAGTTTCCTTCTGTCCCTAAAGGAGTAAAACATGTATTTTGTCCATTCTGACCCACTTTGGACAGAATATACCCATGTAACTAATAGGATAAGTATAAACAAAACTGCAGAATGTACTTTGCTGTGAAATATAATTGTGGCCCTGACCTCTGTTGGACTGCAGTGTCCCCTGAAGTTTAAATTGAAACTCAGGTCCAGAGTGTGCACCGCTTCCTCTTCTGCTCCCTACAGGTGAATTGTGGAAGTGAGACATGATCTCAGAGCCTGCATTATCACCACTGTCTGTACCTGGGGAGGAGATTATCAAACTCAAAATGGATGGAGAATTATCTGTCCACAAATATAGAATAAGTAGAGGCAGACAGGGAGTCTTGTTGCTGTAATTTTCTTATGAGTATATTATGATGGTGGTGGAGTACCTTTGCTCTTACTGGGGTCCATGTCTGAAGAGATCCAGTCCTCTATTCTTGCAGGACTAGAAATAAGATTACTAATATTTTGTCTGCTGTTTGATGATTTCCATACACTACAGGAAACAGTATAAGAAAAATGAATAGTTGAAAGATAAAAACATCTTTCACCTGGTTTTTATCCAGTTATGAATGAATAATAAAATGTAACACAAATACAACCTAACAATGTCCTTTCTATTCATCCACTGTCCAACAGGGTCAGGTTCACCTGTTACAAGCTGGTCTTAGGTGGGTCCTGGGTCTGGTTTTAGACCTGCGCTCCTGACGATCCTGTCTGTATTTGGAGGTGAGATAGTCCATCTTCTGTGCCAGGTGAGGCAACTGGACTAAGCTCTCCTCCAGGTCCTTCTTCAGCCTGGACACCTCTGACTGCAAGGCCAGGATAACCTCACTAAACACACATGAACACACAGATACAGATATTCAGATGTTCACTGTGTAAAAAGGCGAGAACAGAAGAGGGTGAATCTTTATTTACACTGGCGAAACAACTGCTTAAAGTCCAAGTCCTTAGTCAACCACCAACCCTGCTTGCCCCTTAGTATATGCTGACCTGTTACAAGAGCAGGAATACATTTGGCTGTTTCTCTCCTCTGTATCCATGGTAGTGCTGAGTCCCGGTTCAGAAATACGGTGATGGAGCTGTACAGGCAGGCTGGGATCAGATCCTGTTCAGGAAGTAGTGGGGAAGCACTTAGTATTTCAGTATTGACCAGCTATGATGAAACTAAAACACAACGGATTAAGGGAGATGAAGAATCACATTCTGATTGCAAGGCCTGCTCACCCTGTAGCCTGACCGAAGGCTCCTTAGTGATGCTCTCCACCCACAGCTCCACTGCAGCTGCTGCACCACAGGACTGTGTTTGGACAGACGGGTGGGGGCTGGCCCACCGCTGGCTGTTCAGTGAGGCTGAATGGATGGCTGTCTGCAGGTTGGAGCAGGAGCCCTCACTGTCAGAGCTACTTAGAGCATCATTATGGGACTGCACACTGGAATTGGACAGATCCAACAAGAGTTATTCTACGAGGACCCATGTGATGTCTAGACAGTGACTGCGGATCAGTCAGTGAATCAATTTGTACCTTTCTGTGAGCAGATTTGATTGAAATGGTCCATCAGTGGTGGATTGATTCAAGTAAGAGCTCCCAAATCCGCTGTCTGTCTCTGGGCTCACGATCCTCTGCACCCCAGAAAACACAACATCAGTTGAAAAAAAATGAAGGTAGCCTCTGCATCCTACCCACCACTGCAAGAAGACCTGTTGCATTAAATTACCATCTAAAGTCCGAAGCTTAGAAGAGACAACAATCAGTCAAACAAACCGAGTGTTGTCTGTGGCTGACCTGTGATGCACATGGGGTGCCGAGAGGAGGCTCTGAGTGGCCGTCGGGGTCCGACTGTCTGGGTGCATCGGAGGAAGAGGAGACCTCTACAGCCAGACTCACACAATCACCCAGATCACAGTCATCCTCTGGGATAAGGACACTCTCCGCTGTGCTATAACAGGGGCAGCAACACCAATAAAGATATTTAGAGCTAGTTAATGACAAATGTTATTGCTGAGGCATCTTTCTGGCTGTGGAGGTGAGATGAAAAGAGATGGGAAGGTGAGGACATTGTTTAAATAATAAGTAGTATTTTAAGAGATTCTTCCTATTTCTAGATTGACACCACGTATCCAAAAGTAGCTCACTTACAGAGTGACAGGATTGGTAGATGGATTACTTGTGTCAGCCATATATTATTTAAGAGAAACCCAGTATAAACAAACCGCAACAGAGAGTCAATCGAACCACAGTTATCTCTTTTATATGGTCAGGTAGACTTTAATATCACAACACTGACCTTTCAGGCGTCCACTCCCTCCGTCTTGAGGTTGAGCTGGTTCCACTCAGGTAATCTAAGATGTTACTATGATCTATCCCCTCTGACAGGACAGAGAGAGAGCTCCTCTCCTCTTCATCGCCCTCCTCGCCCTCAGCTGTCTGGATGTCCAGTCTCTCCAGAGAGTCCCGCGAGCCCCTGAAACGGGGCAGAGAAGAAAACCTGCTCACACAGACAGACGCAAACACTCTCTGTTCCCTCTGCACGGTGGAACCCGACACCAACACTGTACCTGAAACACGATCGGCCCACAGGAAGCCTGAGAACGTGCCTATTATTTGAGCACAAACACACACACAAGTGTCACTCAAATCGTCAATAGCTGGACACAATAGTGACAGTGGAAGATGCAGAACAGTGGTTCACTATATTTATGTATCCTAACCAGGATAACTACTTTCAGTTTTCTTTAGATTAGCCCTGGTGCACACAGTATTTAATTACAAGATTCACAGTCACAACAGTATTAACTTTGATGATGTATACCCAAAAAGACAATATTATTAGGACATTAATTATGAAGATTAATTACCAAACACTACATAATTCCAAATTAATAAAAACTCAATTAAAAAAAGAAATATTGTTTAGTTTTTTCCTGAAGTACCGTGAATGGCAGCTGTTATGCCCAGGGTCTTTCAGGACAGAGTCAGCAGCTATGGGCTCACTGCTTTGCTCCAATCCACCATCGCCAGGGACCTCACTGGCCTCCTCCACTTCCTCTTCCTTTTCTTCCTCTTTGTGTGTCTCCATCTTGAAACTCATAGTGGAAAAACCTGCACATGGACCCTGAAACATGAAGCCCAGTCGGATCATTTGTAGTTAGTGTAATCTTATCACACACACACGTTCAACATTTCCTCCAGGAGAGAATTTGTCACAAATGAAGGTGCAGGGTGTGGATACAAATAACACAGCAGACTGCATTCACAAAGAGGTTGAATATATAAAAGAGTTCGTCAGTGTCAGCAAAGGGATTTGGTCAGTGACCAAAGTACACTACAGAAACAGGCTCACATCTGGTACTAATTTGGCTGAGTACCAGATGCTTGCCTCTGAGCCAGAAATGGAGAGAAAGAAGAGAAAAGTCTTTAAAAAACAAAAAGCAGATAAAATCTAGGAGGTCAAGGTGGCAGAGGCACTTTGCAAAGAAGTAGAGGGTATGTAAATGGTCATTTTGGTTTCAAAGAGGTGCTCCAATAATGCCCTGCAGAAGCTCAACACAGTGGAGAAGAACATTGAGGGTGTGGCCAAGAGGTGCATGGTAGAGAAGAAGGAAAAGGACTGTGATCAACAGGAAATTGTGGACCTGCTCCAGAGGCAAAACGACCTGAGGGAACAGAACAAGACAAGACAAGACAGCCTGAAAGGCCTGAAAGGATCATGCAGCTGAAAGGCACAGTCTTGCACACCAGGATGGAAATTTAAGAAAAGAAGCAGAAAGGTTTTTGTCATGACATACTGTATGTAAATGTCTCATTCAAATGCTCGAGAAGGAGATGGAGCTGAGGGCCTGGGCAGAAACAGACAAACTTGAGGCCACTGAGGTCGTGGAGGCACTTTGCCATTAAAATAGAGGAATGTAAAATGTGCTCAAAGTCCCAGGAAGATAAAGCAAGGTCCACTGCCAAGACGGTGACACCCATAGAGAAATGAAGACCTGCTCAGTATTTACTAGCCACAACAGAATGATGATGGCCGATGTTACTATATAATAAAGTAAAACTAAGATAAGTATTTGATGAGTATTTTAAAATAATTATAGTGACTTTATAAATTACATACAAGAATCCAGGTACTTTATCAAGTCAATACCTGTATAATATCCCTTTTAACATTTCTATAGTATCCATGTTAACATATACCTTTTACTTTCTAATTGCTAACATCAATGCAATGAAGTTACATGTATCCAACAGTTGTTGAGACATTTCACACAAAGCCAAAAATGTTAATTTCAGGGAAGAATCAGGGACCATGAACTTCTGCACAAAATTTCATGAGTGAGATATTTGAGAGTGAAGCATGTGGCAAAAAACCTAAGGCAAGGGAGCGCAGGGGAGTTAGTGGGTGTGTCTGTGAGTTGGTTACCTCATGCAGGGATGGTGGTGTGGGACTGGGCTTCACATGTAGCATCTGTTTCATGGGCGTGGGGGTGGAGGACGAGTGGGGTGGGGAAATCTGCTCACACACGTTTTTGTCTATCAGCTCCTTTATGTCTTCAAGGAGCATCCCTATCCTGAATATCTGTCCCTCCACCAGCCTGAAGATGTGTCCACACACACACACACACACATGCACACACACATGAATAGATGCATTGATGTGATACTGACATATTTAATATGCAATAGTGAGGTCTCTTTAACCTGTTTGGGTCAAAGGTGCCAGTGTTCCTGGACAGACCCATGTAGTTCTGCATCTCCAGAGCTCTGTGCTCCTCCTTCTTACTGATGTATTTCCTCTCCAGCTGGTCCTGAGCCTCCATCATGCTCCTCAGCATCTGACAAAAGACAAATTTCACATTTAGGCGCATCCAGAAGTAAAAAAGGAACCACATAGTTATTAAAAATGATAGTTCACCTGAAATAAATCAAATATAATATATATATAAAATGAATATCAAAAGTCATATAGGCTACCACGTATAGGATGTAAACATTTCTTACCATTTGCTGTTCTGCTGTGCTCACTGACATGATGCTTACACTCACTTTGAATTCCTCCACCTGTGTAGAAGAATCCATTTAGATGTGTCGTTTTGTATGTTTTATTTAATGGTAGCGTGGTAATATCTTCAAACTTACCTTCCGCATGAACGGGCTGATGATGTCTCTCAGCTCAGCAGTCATTCTTTCCCCATCACTGAGATCCTCTTCAGGCGGGCTGGAGGAAGCTGCGTTCACCTCCGCAATGTTGCTCTCGGGGGCTCTTCCTCCTTTTTCACCAAAGTTTTCTGAAAACAAGGGATTATTTTTTCTTACCTTTATTTACATCTAATATTTTTTACTTTAAGTGTGGACTTTGTATGAAGAATTAAAAATTGCACATGATGCATATAGTTACTGATGACCTTTGAAAATATAATACAGAAACTAAAAAATATTTTAGTGTGGTCAGGTTCTCCAGTTTACACTCATTGTTTAGAGTGGCCCAAGAGCAAAGTTAAGATGTTTGTGTAACTAGAATAGAGTCATCTGACCCCATTTGTCTCTATGGAAACCAGTTGCACTTCGCTGCATAATTTGCAGGTAGTGAAGCAAAGCGATGACCCGTCATAATATCAGATGTCAGATACAGAGACGAACCTGATGGGGGACGGTTAGGAGCCAAGGATCCAAGATGGCTTCCCTCAACTACGTTTCTCTGATGATCATCTTCACACTCTGAATACAGCATTAGTTCTGAGGAGGGCTGAGTCTGCAAAAACAAGTTCAATAAATTTGTAACTTGCATTGAAAATTTGACTTTTTACTTATTTTGATTTCTCAAACACTTGCGTGGTTTCGGTTTTACTTACATTGGTTCCTATTCTCATTTTATCAATAAGGTTTTCTGCCTCAGCATATTTGGTTAGTAATTTATCATATTCAGCCTAAAGAAAAAAGGAACAAGTTAATTATCCGTCCTGTCATAGCATTTACATATCTGTTACATGAGGAAACTAAAGCAAAAGAAACCAAAAGGCGTAGGAACATGTGCGCTGTGAAGAGTAAATTCTTGCGGTTTTCTACCTGCAGGTGATGCACCAGCGCTGGATGAGTCTGTTTCTCCTCATCTTTGAAGACATAAGGCATCTCTGAGGGCTGGACTGAATCCTCCAGGACTCTGCTGATCACCTCCAACATACCCGGAGAGGACTGGGCTCTGTGCATGGAGCTGGTCTCCTGAGGAACAGGTTTGGCAGGTCCACTTGGAGCTTTGGGGATCTTTACCTTGGGGGCAACCTTAGAGAAGTCAGGGAGCGGATAATGGACTTGTCCTTGGCCATACTTCATCTCGCTGAAGGACCTGGTGTGCACAAGTGGGACTTTCTCTATTTGATTGTCCTCTTCAAACTTTTCCAGCTTCACTACATCTACAGCACTCTTGTCCCCACTGCTCTGCTTTGAGTCTATACTTGCACAGCTGGATGCAACGCTGTCAGCAGCAGAGGTGGAATTATCAATTTTCCTTTCGACCTCTTCCTCTAGACTTGAATGTTTTGATGCAGCATGACTATTTTCATCAGTCCTGCCAGAGAAGACACTTTGATTTATCTCAGAATTACAAGCAGAGTTCCCTGAGTGGTTACTATGAATAGCTGTGTTGTGTGTTGGAGCCCAGCTCAAAACATTGTCGTCCATGCTCTCCAGTAGGGACACCTCCGGCAGGGTCTCTGCCTCGATCAGCCTACCTGGTCTCAGCAACTCTTCCTGGGAGAAGTGTCGCAGTAGCAACTGGTTAATGTCTGCAGGACAAGGGCATGATGGGGAAACCTCACTTGGCTTGGAAGCATCAAAAAAGACAACATCCTCTTGCGACAAAACTTTTGGTCTCTCAACAGAAACCAAACGTTCACTGGTGTCATCTCCATTTGTTGTAGTCAACTCAAGCAGACCAGGGCCATCAGGACTTGCACGAACAGTTTCTCTACTGTCAGAGCTCGTGTTGCCCTCAGAGCCAGCTGTCTGGTTGAAGTACAGACTTCCAAGGTCAACATCATAAGGTAGGTCCTCCTGATCCTCGTCACTAGTATTCTCACCTGGGTCCTCGTACTCACGCTTTAAGGGTGGCTCATCTTGCATGGTGTTTGGTCTCTGGGCAGACACATGCAGTATGCTGCTCTTGGTCTTGTTCTCTACCACCCTCTCACTTTGACTGCTCACAATACTGGACTCCGAGGAGGTGTCATCCAAGGCTGACAGCTCTGCGCTCCCTGAAAATTGAAGAACATAAATACCAACTTTGCTACATGTGTTACAACACAGACAGTGTTATGTCCAGTTCAGTACAGTCAGTAGAGGTTGTAACACTCAACAGACAAATGCACACTGCAGTGACTCCAGGACTTACCACTGAGATGGATGCTGGCCTCAGAGGCAGCAGACTCTGCCTGGGAGAGATGTAAAGCTAAAGAATTCTCCAAATCACTTAAGTGGAGACTTTCATCCTCGCTTAGGTCGACAAAGATGCTCTGCTGGATGCACTTCTCCCACAGCACAGTGGGTCCCTGATGATCCTCATCTGATTCCTCTGGATCTCCCTCCATGGACACTTTCTCTGTAAAAGAAAATGTAAGCGGACGCTCTTTTCAACCTCTCTTGATAAGACGAAGGGGGTAAGAAAAGTGGATGGAGCACCTGTTCATCACTTAGCAACACAACTTGTGAGCTGACAACATTGGATTAAAATGTTCTAAGCTGTCAGTTATTCACCAATCAATACATTGTGTGGACAGAGGTTTGCGTGACATACACTAAGTGCATGAGGTGTTTTGTGTGAATGATGTTTATATGTGAAAGAATTTGTGCGTGAGAGAAACTGGTGGAGGAAATATGCAGGTCCTTTACTTCAATAAGAGTAGCAACTCCTCACATTACAAGTAAATGTCTTGCATTTTATATTTTATTGAAGTAAGTGTTGATATCTTTTCAAGGTAAAATAACTCATTTTGCAGCATATTGGCACCTTTCAGTGTTATATCATTATGAAATGTTATTATTGAAGAATTATAGTATGCATTAATTAACATAATGGCAGCATTTTAATGGTGTAGATGGTCAATGGAGTTGTCCATATTATGTTTGTTTTAATCAGTAAAAAATGCATCATATTCTATAAGATTATATGTTTTGCATGTAAAATTATCATTTGTGTATAGTAATAATCTGTAAATATAGTAACTGTATCCTTCAAATAAATGTAAAAAGTACAATGCTTCTGAATTGTAGTGGGATATAAGTAAGAGGTAGCAGAATATGCTGAAATAAAGTACAAGTTCCTAAGATTGTACTAGTAGTAGTAGTAGTAGTAGTAGTAGTAGTAGTAGTAGTAGTATTAGTAGTAGTAACTAGCACTATTTGAGTAAATGTTTTAGTTTTGTTATAATAAAGATATAAACTATTACATTGCAAACCCGAACTTATGCAATATCAACTCCTCATCTCAAATCAACAGTTCCTGTACTTCAAGTCTGTACTATATTTTCACTTTCATGTCAGTAGTGTTTGTAACTTACTCTGTTTATGGCTCCTTCAGCATTGCGACATCATGGTTTGAAGTTGATCCGATCCACAGCCGTGCTCCTGCCTGACATAATCTTGAAACTAGGTAGCTGACAGTATTTCTATGTCTTTCTCTCTCGACATATGGTTTCTCGGACAGGTTTAGTTTCTGTGGCATCATTAATAATGTAGCCTACAGGGCAGCGCTGGACGTCTGGAGCTGAACTGGCATCGTCCAGGCGGAGTCTGGTTGCTAGACAACCCCCCCCCCCCCCCCCCCCACATTCTGAACATAAAGAAATTCATAATAACAATAAATAAAACTATAGAAATTTTGAAAATAAATTGAAATACATTGAACTGTAAATAATAGAAAATAAAAAAAGTTAGTCGGCTAAATTCTGGGTCTATTCAGATTTCAGGTATGAAACTGAAACATACAGAAATATAGAAAGCATTAAAAGTGGTTGGGGTTTACATTTTTCATTTGACATTACATCTGCATGTTATCTGAGTTCAAAACAGATACATTATTTTACTTAAAAAACATTCTTGCATTTGTGTTCAGTATAGTTGGGAGTGACAACAACAAAAGAATTTGTAGATCTGTAGATCCAGTACCTGCATTAAAAACAGTAGACAATACTTTCAAAATCTAATCTTAATGCAAAGGATTCGGATATATGATGAATTTAAAGTGAATTGCTTTAACTTTGGATAAAATATGATCATGGGAGAGTACAGTTCTTAATCTTATTATTATAGCACGATTTTCAAAATCAAGTATTCTGTTGATTTGGTTTGGATTTATAGTAATCATTGATCGACGTCTGTCTGTTACATTTTTTATTATTTTTTATTTTATTTTATTTATTTATTTATTTATATTTTTTAAGTTCTTCGTTCTTCTTAGTTCTTCAATAGAAAGATTTAGTAATGTTGATGTTGAAACATGGTAAGCGTGGTTTTGCAATAATATTCCTGAAGTTAAAACCTATGGATAAAACGTGTAAGAGGAGTGTCTCCAAGGGCAGCTACAGTATTAGGGTATACGTCATCTCTTTCAAATCTATTGGTCCAATGACTGTTAGGGGCGTGGCTATCTTTGAATGTCGTCTGTCCTCTGATTGGTTGTTTGACGAAAACACATACGCTAGTATAGCCACAAGGTTTTTCTTTCTCATCAAGTTAAATCCAAGTTTTGAAAAAGTTAAATGATAATGTAGTGTTAGGCTGGATATAGTACAGTTTGTCTCTAAATTACAGACACCAATTCACTTTTAAAACGAACCCATGTTTTTTATTCTTGTGAGAGATTAAAGCAAAAACGAAGAGAAGTCACCATTGTTCGAACTGGATCGTCTAACGTAAGTTTAGCAGCTAACATGCTAACTAGCTAATCTGTTGCTGGATCTGATACTGTAACCAGATAAATGTTGTTTTCACTGTTCACGGCTGTGGCTTTGACCTGGTGTTAACATATTTGGCACGCCAAACCTCTGACAGTAGTATCCATTATGAAGGTCAGGTGTTTACATTGCTCTGCCAAGTCTAGCGTTCTCACAGAAGAGTAATATCCGTATGAATGGAGTTGATAGTGTCAGCGTTGTCTTCAGAATCAGTGGTACTGTTTGTGTACACCCACATAAAATGTATTTAACAATCATGTGTGTTGTACACAGTGTATTTTCTGTTTACCACTCTATTAAATAATTTGTACAACACATATGATTTAATTTCAGTATGCCCATAAGAGTAGTTTCTGCAGTTTCTAGTTAATATAGTCAATTAGATTAATGTATAACTGCATTTTGTCTTTTGACCAGTTTCATAAATATATAATTCCGCATTATATATGCACTCATGTTATGTAGTTTATGCATCAGACATTACACCCTCAACACTTAAACCGTTACAATGTGGCATATACACTCAGTTGCCAGTTTATTAGGTACACTTGGCTAAAAGTAATAATAAGTTGTTGATTCAAACTCATGGTCATACTGGCAGGTGTTTTCTAATATTTAGTCTACCCTCACTCAGTGTGGTTTATTAGGTACACTTTGTTTCTTATATACATTGGGTTTTAGGAAGCTGTACCTAATAAACTGGCAATTCAGCATGTATGTAATCTGGAGTGGAGTACTAAATCACCAAGCATTTAGTATTAGATTAATGTTTTATCAATGATGCAAGGCAATTATACAAATTTCCATACAAATACTGCAGCACCAGTTAATTTTAGATGTAAACTTATTCATGGTCACATTACTTTATCTTGCAGGCTTCCCAGATTTCCTGTTCCTGTGTGGAAGAATTACCGGTCAGTATCCCAGTACATATTTAGTTGTTTCTTTCTTTTGTTTTGATTCAAGATTTTGCTGCCTCATGGTGTACTTCTGAGTGATGTTTCCATAATTAGATTGTGCAGTCAGAGGCAGTAGTTATTTTAGTGCATCAGTGGGTTGTAAGCGCAAAGAAAATAGATCACATGTATTGTGTGTTCAAGATAGAATCATGTCCTATTTGTGACTCAAAAAAAGAGTCAGTGATGACCTCTTGTCATGTTGTCATTATATTTCACCATGTTACACACTTCTTCATGCAAACTGCAGCTCTGTGAGTAGGGCAGGTCTCATGAAAACACACCCAGTTGGCATACAGTGGTGGAAAAGGCTGCACCTAAACTGGCACGCATCAATTGGTGATTATAATAATGTGACCAAACATGTACTGCACAGACTTTTAAAGCCTTGGGCTTTAGTTTGTGCCATAACTGTTCACATTCAACTAGCAACAGGAATAACAGGCTGGGAAAAAAGATAATTTGATTCCTATGGCATTTCTTTTCTATTAGGACAAGGTGTTCAAACACAACTACATAGCATATAAGGTACAAATTTCTATTTAGTTAATTTGTAGATTATGTTAAAAGATAAGTCTCTAGAAATGTGCTGAATCAACAGCAAAGTCCCTCTTATATTCACTCATTCATGTGCACAAACACACACTTTTAAGGCTTTATCTGTATTTTTATTGGTGCTAAAGTCTAAAATGTCCCCTGAATTCTAAGTTTAGTGTCAAATATCCACTGCTTTGTGCCTCAATGAGAGAAATATGTCAGTTTACATGAATGAAGCATGACTGAGATGTTGCATGTTGTCAGAACAGTTTTTTGTTGCTATTATGGTTGTCATTTGTTTTTAAGATTTGTGCTCTTTGACTTTTAAGTAATATTGAAATAGCTAATCAAGTAATAATCTTCATAATTATCATACAGAGTCATTTTACAATTCATAAAACTTACGAACTCCAGGTTCTCAGTTAATCATTTTGGGTTTTAAACCCGCTCGTCATTGATGTAAATAGTCAAATGCCCAACCACTACAACCAAATAATTTCTCATATGTTCACATAGTTATTTTGTTGATAATAGGAATATGCTAAGGTAAGGTAAGATAATATGAATAGGCCACCAATGAGTGGCATGTATGTAGGTCTGAACATTTTGATGGAAAAAGAATTTAGTTATGGTCATTTCAATGCTAATCTAAAAAATAAATGAATGACACCTTTTGTCTCTGAAAGGTTTTTAAATAGACACACTGACCGTTTGCCATTTTTAGATGTTCTTTAGTATAAAGAAATAACCCAGTTTGCTAATAACTGGTCTGCCACTATTTCCTATTTTGCGTGTGTGCAGAGGGGAGGGGATTATGGGTTAAAGTTGGGGGACAAATGGGTGTGGCTGCATGGAAAAATTAGGTAATGGCTGGTTCTGGTCTTAAGTTTGTGCAGTGTATTTTCAAACCATGAAGCTTGCTTATCACTGTCCTTTCCTGTGGTGGAAGTCACATACACACAGTAGGTTGATATGCTTATCTTTTTTTTCCTTTTGCAAGAGGTGACTGGTGTGTGTCAGTGCTTCTCTTTTAATTTAGTGACATTATTCTGGACAAATCATGGCAACTCTCTGCTTGCATACATCCTCCCTGTTACATCCTGATGCGCACATAGCTCTCTCACCTTGTTGCAATTTTAGCGTTTCCATTTCCAAGCCTGGATGAATTGAGTCACCATCTTAGATTGACAGCTTGCCTGAGTTGACCCCCTTCCATTGATTCCCGCCCTGCTCTCTCGCTTGCTGCCTGCCCCACTTGTGCACGCTGCTGTTTGGTTGGTGTTGCCATGGCACCGTGTGGCCAGAATGAGGCTTCACATACAGCATCTTGTGTTCTCTTCACAGTGAGCTGCTGACAAGAGATTGAGGGGCAGTGACGCAAAACTCACTGTATACGAAAGCAGCCGTGTGGAGTGACTCTCAGGACTCGGCTCTGTCTAACACTCGTGGGGTTACTCTTCCTTGTCAACATTCAGCAGAGGGACATTTGCATACTTCATCACATTGAGTGACTTTTTGTTTGGATCTTTCTCGACTCTCCCTTGACCAGAGATTCATTTTTCTTTCTTGTTAGCTTTTGTTTTTAAACGCAACCATTTTTTCGGGAACAAAACTGGGATTTTCCCTCATATTATGCACTTCAATGGATACCAGTGGCTCATTGGTTAGCACGCAAGCTAAGGACCAGTCCCTTCATGTCCGCTACAGGTAGGACTCTCCTCTCTCAACTAAGATATAGTTGTAGAATAGAAAGTGTGGCTCTGTTTTTTAGCCTTTCATCTTTTGCCCCTCATTAGTTTTAAGTGGGACTATTAATGAAATGAATTGTTGAAAGTTAAGAAGAACAAAATCTCTTTATATTTGCAATTATTTTAATGCCTGTTTTGTTAGATGTGTCAGTGTCAGGTAACTGATGAGGTATTTATTTATTTTGTGGTGCCTTGTTGAAGAAGTGACGGTATCATGTGTAATGTGGAGAAGAGGTGGACTTGAGGTTTAAGTCAAATTATGGAGTGGGAGTCTCTTTTCACTGTGTTTTCAGTGAGTTTGTTGACTAAAGGCAGGTGAGTTTCCTTTAAAAAAAAAAAAAAAAAAGCCATCAGTCAGCTGTTCCTACATATGCTGATAAAGAGCTCTGGCAGCAGGTGCGACCTGCCAAACATAGAAAGACCTGCTCCAGCTTCAATATTTAACAAGCCCTGAAAAATTCATCACTGCCGGCTTTGTTTTTCGACACACGTGTGTCCATCTTATTTGGATACTGTAGGCATCTGCTAGGTGGGAGGATGTCTTTTCTTTTTTTCCAATAGCTACTGCTGTCAGGAGGGTTACCTTCAATGAATTGATTCCATTATACCACACCAGTCTGTTTGTGTCTGACACGTCTAACAAAGCTACTTAGCACTCAGCGGCTCTTTAATCTGTCAGGTACACACTCTACAGCCATAATCTAAGGTGACCAGGTCAGAAGAGAGAGCTTGAAAGAAAGACAATCAGATTAACTAAGAAAATGCTGATTGAGCAGTTTCCTTGATGCCATGCATTGGAAGTTAATACGGTGACAACATCACACGTCTCCTTGATAGTTTTCCAATGCGTGATGCTAAATTATCTCTGTGACGTCAGATGGCCAGTGGTTTTGATATCTCAAAGGAAGGCTATTTTTTAGACTTCATTGAACAACAAACAAGATCTTCATCACTTTTTAGTATAGGCTACTAAGTTACATTGAGTTAATCTCTCCATGCTTCAGAGAAAGAGAAGGAGCAGCAGCCTTTTTTCCAGTGGAAACCTCAGTAGATGCCTCTCAGATGTTCCATGTGCTGTTGTTGTTGTTGTTGTAGTAAGACACGAAAAGCCAGCAGGTAGGTTAGTGTTTGCCACAGCTTTAGTGTTAAATGATATGTTGTTGGTAGTAAACAAAGGTTCTTCTAATTTAAGGCCTAAGATTGCTGATTACATGAAGTTTATCGACTATTCAGGAGACCATGTTTGTCTTTGTTTGCAAATTATAGACTTGCTGGGTGACGAAAGAAGCTACTGTGTGTGGGTTTTTTGTGTCATTTTAATTGCACGACATAGACTATGTGATCTTTTACCTCACTTGAAGAGTCCAGTCTAGGTTGTGTCTTTGCATTAGTGTTTCTGAGTTAGTGTCTTTCAGACAAAACCTTGGGTCAGGTACATAAGGAAAGCTTGAGATAAACAAACTGAAAAGACATTGTGTGAAGCCGATCCCTCCCCAACGATACAGCTTCCTGAAAAAAAAGTTTTTGCTTTGTGCAAATATGCTGCTTAAAAGATAATCCATCTGCAGATAAGCCAGCAGCCATTGTCTGACACTCCTTTCATCTGGCCTGAGCCTAACTCATTTGTACCTTCACAAGACTTAGTTATTCAGTTGTGTTAGACGACCCACTACAAACTGCACGCTAAAAACCAAATCCTAGGTCTTATTTTTCTATGCTACAAGAAGCCAGTGACCAACAAACTGAATTTTCAGTTACTTATTGCTAAGAATAACAATAACACAAGCTATATTGTCAAAGATTTAAGATAATGTGAATTTGATTATTTCTTACATAAAAAAGATTGACTTTTAAGAACCAACTCACAAATCTCAATTGTCAGAGCATCTGTGAGCATGTATCTGCGGTATGATGACTGAAAATGCTTGGAAGTAATGTCCTGTAATGATGAACATTGTCTATGCCATGTCTGTTTGCTCTTTGCTTCATTTGACTGTAAAAGGAATCCGCCTCACTTTCTGAGGCAATGTCAAAAGGATGTGAGATCTACCATAACAAATGAGGCCCAGTTTGAGCCATTGTTCTCTGTGGGTGGAAGGAAGTAGCTAAACAACATTCCCTGCTGAAAGCCTTTGCTTAGAAAGAGGTCCAGTCAGTTGGCTGTAGGTCACAGCCAGGGAAGATCTGTTTCTCCACAACTTCTTCAATTTGGTTTCCATTACTGTATTTGGATTCTAGACACTTTTGAGCTGCTCATTAATTGTTTTTCTTGAGGCTCAGCCAGTTCAAACAAGACACTTGCTGGACTGACGCTGCTTCTGTCTGCTGTAGGATGGAGGTGTCCTGCCTGGAACTGGCGTTGGAGGGTGAGCGGCTCTGTAAGGTGGGCGACTACAGAGCAGGCGTCTCCTTCTTTGAGGCTGCCATCCAGGTAGGCACAGAGGACCTGCAGGTGCTCAGTGCCATATACAGCCAGTTGGGCAATGCTTACTTCCACCTGCATGACTACGCGAAGGCCCTGGAGTTCCACCGGCATGACCTCACCTTGACCAGGTAAGACCTACAACAGCCCTCTTGAATCCACTAATACATCATTATTTTATTATTGCTCACATAATGCGTCTTGTATAGAACAATTGGTGACCTTCTTGGAGAAGCCAAAGCCAGTGGAAACCTTGGCAACACATTAAAGGTGTTGGGGCGGTTTGATGAGGCTGTGGTTTGCTGTCAGAGGCACTTGGACATAGCGAGGGACATGATTGACAAGGTGAGGCTGCAAATAAGTGATAATGTATACAGTGAAATATTCTCTAGTGTATGAGGGGGATTTCAGAAGAAGCCGACTGTGATCACTGACATGTTTTTGTCGATTTGCGTCAGGTGGGTCAGGCACGAGCTCTGTATAACTTTGGGAACGTGTACCATGCCAAAGGGAAAAGTATCTGCTGGAGTGGAGCTGAGCCTGGAGACTTCCCAGAGGAGGTCATGATAGCACTGAGGAAGGCAGCAGAGTACTATGAGTAAGTTACTGAGTGTGTGTGGGTTTTAGTAATCTTTTTTATTATTCAATACATATTAATGATACGGTGCCTTGCTGCTATTATATCAAATATCTGACTTGATTGTGTATTTTCAGGGCAAATTTAGCGATAGTGAAGGAGCTTGAAGACCGGGCTGCCCAGGGTCGAACTTATGGGAACCTCGGCAACACACACTATTTGTTGGGAAACTTTCGCAAAGCTGTGGCCTCTCACGAACAGGTAGGGGGAATCTTCTTTTTCTTTTTCAAACCCAAATCCATTACAAACATGTTTCAATTAAAAGCTAAGTTTCAAACTAAAGTGACTTTAATAAGAGAAATAATGAAGCACTATTTTATTTCAGCGCTTGCTCATAGCAAAGGAGTTTGGTGACCGTTCGGCAGAGAGACGGGCTTACTGCAACCTGGGGAACGCATATATCTTTTTGGGGGAATTTGAAGTGGCAGCTGAGCATTACAAGTAAGCCACAGCCCATACATTAATCTTTCTAAATAATTTTCCGTATAAAAAAGCACGACATGGCATACAGTGTGTACACGTCACACAATACACTGGTATTAAGTGATCACTTATCTAAACAGATATAAAGTTCTGCAGTTTTTAAAAAAAAATGTATGTCTGTGATTGAAAGTACATCATTGTTACCAGAACCAGCAGGATGGAAGGTGGTTTACTGTGCAAACACTGACATATCACAATTGTGTCATAAATTACGCTTTAGTTTGTTTCTTTTTTTCTTCCATGAGAAGCTTAAATATTGACAACTGTAAAGAATAATCTCAATATCTTAAAAAAAAAGAAAAAGAAAAAAAGGGAACTGTCCCTTGTGTATGACATTACTTGTTGTCCCCGGACTGTGCTTCTCTCTGCTGCGTGTTGACCCAGCTTGTCTGTGTGTTTGTCAGGAGGACACTGCAGCTGGCGAGGCAGTTGAAGGATCGAGCTGTGGAGGCCCAGGCCTGCTACAGTCTGGGCAACACCTACACTCTTCTCCAGGACTACGAGAGAGCCATAGACTACCACCTCAAACACCTCATCATAGCCCAGGACCTCAATGACAGGTATACACACATATATTCACTATTGGAATAAGAATTCATGCTGATGTTAACTATATTTTAAATATGCCCCTGTACGTGGATTAAACTGTGTTCTGCTGCAGGATTGGGGAGGGCCGTGCATGCTGGAGTCTGGGAAATGCTCACACTGCACTGGGGAACCATGATCAAGCCATGCACTTTGCTGAAAAACACCTGGAAATCTGCAAAGAGGTACATAAATAAAATACATAAAACATTTACAGCAGCTCAAGGTACTGTACAGTTGGAAAGCTAACCTTCCTGTGTGTATACTTTGTTTTTGTTTGTATTTTTATTTATTCATTTGTTTCCAGACTGGAGACAGGAGCGGAGAGCTGACAGCTCGTATGAACGTGTCTGATCTCCAGATGGTTCTGGGTCTGAGCTACAGCACAAATAACTCCACCTTCTCTGAGAATAAAGATATAGACTACAACCTGCATGGTAAAAAAAAAAAAAAAGCTGTATAATCAAACACCCTGAACCTTGTGTTAACAGCATCTTTTGTATAACAAGTGTTAACAGTGTTCCTGTGTTTTAGGAGCAAGGCCCAGGATGGGCAGAAGACACAGCATGGAGAACCTGGAGCTGATGAAACTCACTCCGGACAAGATGAATGTAAGAAATGCTTTTCTAACTTTACTTAGCACAAACTGTATGTTCCAACATTGCTCAACTCATGCTACGCTGCTAAAACCAGATTTTATTGCTACAGATGAATGGATAGTTTATCTTCTCCCTGTTTTTGTTTTGTCCTTATCGTCTTTTTCCTCGTTTCCTTCTTCATTGTGGTAACAATTCCATTTCTGTGTATTTAAGGGTCAGAAGTGGAACAGCGACATCCTGACCAAACAGTCCAAACCCTCCCTGGCTAAGAGCTCCTCCAAGCTGTTCTTTGTCAGCCGTCTGCGTGGGAAGAAGTACAAGACCGGTGGTTCCAGTAAGGTCCTCCAGGACACCAGCAACACCCTGGACACCAGTCAGACCCCTGCGCAGGGACCACAGAAGGTACACACAGTACAGGGAGAGCTGATAAACACTAACATGCCCCATTCAGTCTCTGCAGCTATCATCAAACAAGGTCTGTTCTGTTGCTGTTTTTCATATGTGTGTGTGTTTTGTTGTCTATTAGCGACTCAGTCCTGATATGCTCGGAGACGAGGGCTTCTTTGATCTGCTGAGCCGTTTCCAGAGCAACCGTATGGATGACCAACGCTGTTCAATACAGGCTAAGGGCAGCAGGTTATCCATAAACAGTGTCCCGGAGTCGCCTCCTAGAGCCATCAGGAAATGTGAGTCCAGAAATCAAATCACCTAAAAGTCCCTCCATTCCTACAGTAAAACTTTTCTTGCCTTGTCATAATGAAATAAAACATCTCTCCTGTCTCTCTTCTGCCACTCCTTGGATCCTCTCTAACTCTGCAGCTGTGTCAGAGTCCGCTAACATCTCAGGTGCTCAAGGCAGACGGTTAGAGGAGTCGTCAGCAACAGGGGGAAGCCTGCCCGGCCTCAGGCTCCATCAAAACAGCAACCAGGCCGTGCTCAACCACCTGATGGCCAATGCTGACAACCCTGAGCCTGACGACGACTTCTTTGACATGCTTGTCAAGTGCCAGGTACCTGATGGGACTAAAAATTCCTGAACATTGATAAGCATACAGTGCATTTAATACACAAGAAATTATCATGTGCTTTTCCAAATATGAAACGTTAAAAACCCATTACCAGATCTCAAACTCATATTCTCTCTTTCCAGGGGTCCCGTTTGGATGACCAGCGGTGTGCCCCTCCCCCTCCTCCTGTCCGAGGGCCCACTGTACCAGATGAGGACTTCTTCAGCCTCATCATGCGCTCTCAGGCCAAACGAATGGACGAGCAACGTGTCACCCTGCCTTCATCAGCTAACACTACAGCCAGGCCCAGCTCCAGCTCCAGCTCCAGCTCCAGTTCCAAATGAACTAAGCACTAAAGGGACAGACAGGTGTCTTTTTTTTTTTTTTAGACTCATGAAGGAGTGGACAGCATTGGTATTGACCAGTTGGGCGGTCACTCAGAAGAAACCCCTTCTGTCTCTTAACATTCGTCCTTTTGGACAAAACAAAGCACTGTCAGCATTGTATGTAGTGTACAGTATGGAAATATCTCAAATTAATGAGGACTCATTTCGCAAAACTTGCACAACACAGAACAACTCTCAGTAGCATCAGGGACAAAAGTGTTGTTTTTTTTATTCACTGTTTTTAATGATTCCCTGTTCCTGCAAATTTCATTACACCCTGTGTGTATTTTTCAATAGACAACTAGTTATTTTTGTATTTATTGTACTTTTTATGATTGTTATGATTCTGCCGTCCCACCACCTTGAAGTAATGTGGTTATATTCAGAGGTACAGCACTCTTTCCATGTGTTTTGTCTATATGTGAGGTCTTTGTTTGGTTTAAGAGTTACCGAGGTCAGACAGAGGAAACTTAACAAAAACTATTGTAAGCAAACTGTTTGATAAAAGAATGAATTTAACCCTTGTACAGCCCTTAGTCTTTTGTACTAAATCTTTTGAGTGAGGTCAGATAAATAAACCCTCATTCATGTAGGCATCTTGTTTTGACTTCTTTTAAATGTAAACTCATCTCAACAACACAAACAGCTTGTGTAAAAGACACTTTATTTAACGTACCAGCAGTCTGACTTGAGTTAGCTTGAATTAATTTAAGTCACCTTTAAAAACAAGACTTAGAAAGGCTTAATACAAGAGCCACTAGCATTTCCAAAACATACTAACTGTACATACATAAACACAACTGAAATAAATACATCTATGTACGTATTAGTTTGGCCTCATTTGTTATACTATACATTAACATAAAAACTTAAATATGCATATTTGTAAGTAAATAATTGTTAAAAGACAAAAGTGCGCATGTAAAATACAAGAAAAGAATACAATGCATATGCCCCAAATACTGTTTCTAAATAAATATCAAAACACCCGTGCTTCCATTCAGATTTCGTTGTGCATATGGTTAGACCCTTTTTATGGGAAAAGACTGCCACCTACTGTTGTTATATTATTACAGCAGTAGACAAACCAAAGCTTTTAAACACTTAAAAATCCTAAATTGAATGCTAGGGTGCTCAACCAAAAATTACACTTTGTATTTCCCTTTGATGTCGACATAATAACGATCTTCCATTGCAAGCAAGCCATTGCAAGACACTGTAACTACTACAGCGCAAAAACACTGATTTCAAATTTAAAACAAATGCACAAGCTAATTTACACATTTTGAATTGGAGTAATGCAGTGGACACAGTAACATTAGACATCAGTACATCCCACAGGGAAGCAACAGCTGACTGATTGGCAGTTTGATGTCCACAGATTCAGCCTTCGGATAGGAAAAGCTCACTACTGACACACTGAAAAATTACATTTTACACCATAAATTCGACTCTTGTTTTCCCAAACAATATAGCAGCATTACACTAGCTGTAAGAAAATGATATGCAAAAGAAGGAATGTAGGATTCTTCAAAATAACTGACAAAATTTGATCCTGAAAAATGACCATATTATCTTTTTTTGTTTGTTTTTTTTACATTTTTGTTATGGAAACTGAGAACTGAAGGAAGGCACCATCATGAACAAAGCACTCTGTCCTGTCTAACCTCAACAACTGTAAGGAGTGAAGATGTACAATGACACCATGTGGATGAAGTGAGGAAAATGAATGATGCTGCTGTTTTACCCTCCTCAAGATGACAACAATCAGTGGGATAACTGCAATGTGAGAGATGTGAAGACAAAGGAGAACATGCAACATGTGTGCTTTTGATGCATCACAGGTTTGTATCCATTTGGTTTCCTACAGACAGAAGGGAAAGGCTCATTCACCTGTGTGTGCGTACGTGTGTGTGTGTGAGAGAGAGAGAGAGTGTGTGTGTTTTCAGGCTCTAAGTGTCAGGTGTGTTGAAAGGGTGTGACCGAGTTGATAGTGCTGGAGGAGCAGTGTTGTTTTAGGGGTGTAGGGGGGTGTATGTGCGTGCTTGTGTGTGTGTGTTATGGGTTGTGTGTCCAGAGTGTGACAGTGCGGTCAGCAGAGGATGAGAGGAAGGACAGGTCTTGTGTGTGCCATCGACACTGAATCACCTTGTCGCCGTGCTCTCCCACCACGGTCAGAGGCAACTGTTTGGTCAGGTCACCTAAAACACACAGGAAACACAGCTCAGACAGGCACATACAACATCATGACGGACAACTGCTAAAGCCAAAACCACATCTCACAAGTTTTGGTCCAGACTCTTTAGGTCAGGTGGTTACTAGGTGTTTGGTGTTTAAATTTTCTGGTTTAGCCATTCACAGATATACAAACCTCCTAATAATTACAGTAACACATTGAAGGAAACTAGTGGTGGATAATGGTTCACATTAAATGCAACATACCTTGGAGGTTGGTGACCATGACCTTTGTGTCATAGGAACCGGTGAGCAGGTAGTGTGCTCCAGGGGAAAACCTAACAGATCGGACATCGCTGCTGTGCGGCCGGTACACCTGAACGATGCGTCCTCCTCTAATGTCATACAGCATGCATGCACTGTCTTCCTGTCCTGTTGCTAAGAGACGGCCACTCGGATCGACTGCTACCGAGGCAACGGGACTGCCTGTAGAGTGGAAAAAAAAGGGGTGTAGCTGTAAAAATCAGCATATGATTCCAGTGGAAATCTTTCTGTGCTGACTTAGAGCACCGGCAGCCATTATGGAAGCAGAGCTACTTCTGGTCTCATACATTGCTCACAACTTCCAATTTCCATGCATGCAGGTGAAAAGAATGCCATACCTGAGCCGTGGAAAGCAGTTCCCACTACTCGGACACAGCTGGGCACCCTGAGGTCCCAGAAACGCACCGTCTTGTCTTGGGAGCCGGAGGCAATCATCCAGCCTCCCCATGTGTACAGAGACAGAATGTGACCTGGACAGCAACAGAAAAATCACACATTTCTCAGTGGCAGTTGTTCCATCTTTGACCCTGCACTTCATGTTTTGAGTTCAGAAGGACAGGGTAGAGGGATGAAGTGGTCCGTGTACCTGTGTGTCCACTGAGGGCGTGCAGACCCTGTCCCCTCTGACAGTCAGTGGTGTAGATGTTACAGTCTCCTGCTCCGGCGCTGATCAAGATGGCTCCTCCGCTCTCTGGACCCTCCATGAAGGCCAGGTCTCTGATGGTGCCATCATGCATGCTGAACTCCAGGTCTGGGCCTGGGACACAAAGACACACACAGACATAAAAAAAAAAATGAGGCTGCTGACACCAACAAACATGACTGTCATTGTGTATTCACGCAAAGCACGCTCACCTGTGGCGTTGCACGTCTCTGCACTAAAAGGTAAAACTTTGACATATTTGTCATTGGAGCCTGTGGCCAGCAGCTGCCCGCAGTGGCTCCAGGCCACACAGTAGATGGAGCCTTTGTGGTGTTTGTTTCTCTTAAAGCGGACAACTGGCTGCTTCGTTGGAGTGCTGCTTAGGAGAAGAGATTAAAAGACAGATAAGTAGTAGGAGAGAAGGTGAGAAAATGGTAGATATTTAAAAGGTAGTTGGTATTCTCTATGGTGTATGTTGACCTTGAAAGCAGAAAGTATTGGACTGCCAAATTAAGGTCATGGCTCTACAGGTACGGGACTTTGTACACTATCAATCAATTTTTGAAAGGAAGGGGGTTACCTTGTGTCCAGTGTTTCTGGATAAGCGCACACACGTAGTGTTTTGGAGTTGGATCCCACAGCGTACAGCGACCCAGACGGGTGGAAGGCAACAGCACGAATAGCCTGAGTATCTTCCAGACTGTGCACGGGCACAAACAGACCTTTCGGCTTGTCACTCTGGAAACACACCCACATATGAAAACACATTAACACACAGATTACATGTTATAAGCAGTATAATGTACTGTGATCTTCTCTGCCCTCTGACATCCGTCCTCTCGTGATGCCAATGTGACATCACTGCCATTCACATGAAACTGTTGTAATCTGCTTAGTCAAATTAGCATTACACTGTATCGTCCTAGGCTATGAGGAAAAAAGGAGGGAATGTGATGAACTTTAAAATCAGATCAGAGAAGCTCAGAGGAAGATGAGTAACAACTGTTCCTGCAGAATGCCAGAACCAAACAGTTAATGTGAGAGACAATAAATGACAAACTGAGTGTGAATAATAAAGACCGTGAACGAACAGAAGTCATTTCAGGTTCAGCAGGATGATTACACGCTTGTTGAGGTATGAATTATTTACAGCAGGTCTGACAGAACTGTGGGAACATTATTTTCAGTGCTGACTTCACTGTTGCTGTGTTAACATGCTTTATTTTTTTCCATCCCTACCTGTTTACTTCGGGATAAGGAGCCTGGAGAGTCACCTTCTTGACCTCCTGCCTGTTTCTGCCCACTGCCAGGAAACAGAAAACACAGTCATCATCTAATTCTTGATATGAAATAATGTCCATGCACAAAAAGAAAACACACCTACCTCTGAGAGACAACAGGGGACTCATTTGGTGGCGAGACTTCGCACCCCCCCACCGTGCGCTGTGGGGTACTGCTGAGCACTCCTCCCCCTTGGGTCCGGCTCTGCTCCGGGGTCACAGATGGGGGATTGTTATTGTCTTCAGAGGCGGGCGTGTTCCCATTGCCATTGCACTGCTGGGCCAAAGATTTCACCTCCTCCCCTAAATTCTCCATTCCCACGTTTAGCTCCTCCAGCTTCTGGATGGACCTGAGTAATTCAAACAAATACATGCGCATGTACATTCATGATCTCTGTCTCCATAAACACTCAGCCTTTGCCTCTCTTGTTCCAGAGGGCTTTCTTGTATTTAGTTTAGGAGGGAACCTTCATTACTTTGTATTTCACTTCTGGGTACAGGCTGTTAGAGCACTGAGTGAGTTGACAGCCTAGTTAAATCTAGTTAAAACTACAAAGAGCACAGAACAAAAGAAAACTGAAGTAATGATGTAATTATGCACAGCTATCCTTGTGAATAATGCAGAGGTTACAGAGACAAGGAGAGGTAGGGGAGAGGGAGGACTGGGAGGAACTCTCGGGGGACAAATCAAAGGGCCTTTGTCCTGCTGACACATGCAAAAAAAATAATTCTACGTCATTTTTCTCATGTTGTTGAAGCTGAATGCACTCTTGTGATTTGAAAGCATTTTAAAGTTACCAAGGTAGATGTTTCAGATTTTTTTGGCTACATCACATCCCATGTGATATGATGTAGCACATCCCATGTGATGTGATGTAGCCCATCACAGCAGATGGTGCAGCCTGTGTGGAGTGGAGGCAGGTTTTGGGGGAGGTGTGTGTCATGCCAGGGAAAGCCACATGGGACCCATCATTATCAAGGCCTTAACATGTCTACTTGTTCTTGTCTAGACAGCTGCTCCTTCTCAATATTAAAAGCCATTCAGTGATTAGCAAACTCGCTCACCAGAACTACTGTGACAATAAGTTTGCCATATGACTGTGTTATATACAGGACATGCACTTCCTGTCTGTCAGGCAGCATTTAAGACCTTTTCCCATCGTGTCTGTACCTGTTGAGGAACTTCTCTGTGAGGCTGTGCTGCATGTCGCTGGGCGGGGGTTCCTGCTGGACCCCTCCCTCCAGAAGCATCTGCTGGTACATCTGCCTCTGCTGCTGCTTTTGCTCCAGGTGCTGCTGCACACGAAGACGCTGGCGATAATACTCCTCATACTTCTCTGTGGAGTCACGAAGCTGAGGATTGAGCACAAAACCGCTGATCCGTGAAAAGAATACATGGACTCATTTTATTCCTAATTTTCTTTCTCTGCTGCACATAGGTCATTCATGAATAATAAATTAATCAACTGTTGCATTAATAGTAAATAAGACAGGTGAATCAACTTGTATAAGCGAATTAGATAAAACGCTTAAATGCAAAATTTTATCACCTGTACCACTCTAGTACAGTAGTGAGTATTCACTATTCAAAGTCAGCATTGTGAGCATTTGAACCCTGCTCCACCCCAGTCTTCTGTCAGTTCAGGTATTAGAGGAAGGGGGGTTAGACAGGGAGCTGAGGACAGGTCACTTCCCCTCTCTGTCCTCTGCTTCCTGTCCTGACAATCTGATGGGAGCGGATCTATTTCAGGGGAGGGGAGGGAGACTGGCAGTGTGCCAGTGCTGGAAAAAGGGACGAAGGGCAGAGAGGGAAAACAAGACAGAGAGGATAAGAGCGTGACAGTGAGATCATAGAGGCCCCAAAGTCTGCTTCTGTTTCTGGCCTTTTCATGTGTCTCCAGGGCAACAGGCACAGCAGAGCAAAGCACTAACTTCACACCGAGCTGCACAAGGAGCCCAGAATAGAAAGCGTGAGACAGACAGACACAGATACTGTATTAACAGCGTGTTTACAGGCAACAGGGGGGCAGTAATGACTCATTTTTGTGGTTAAGCTCCCAGTGTCTCAAGCCACGTGTCACCACTGACCTGTGCTCAAATCCACCTGGGTCTCGAGCAAAGGCGTAGGTTTGGTGTCAACACTGGTAGGGACGCAGCAACCCCACAACCCCTCCAAAACAAAGAGATTGGCTTTTAACCAAGTGGTTTATACATTCAGGAATACCCATACGGAAATGTAATATATGTACATGTGTTGAATTTCCATATATGAATATATGTACATTTGAAGTAAAATCATGAATGTATTTAAAATATAGCCTATGGTGAAAAAATAGCATGTGAAACCTGTTAGAAATCAGAACAATATCATATATTGTTGTGTTGTATTGTATTGACATATATGAATAGCTAATAGAAACATGTATTTTTGTATGTCTGTTTATATTGGACATGTGTTAGATAGATATCGTCCATCCCAAGGCCTGCTATATATGTAAATATAAAAGATGACATATAGACGTAGATGTAGATGTAGATGTATGTTTAAATTTCATACAAAATGTTGTTTAAATGTTGTTTAATAAAGTTGCATTTTAATATGAGTATTTCATGTATGTTATAAACTTATATCTTCATATATACAGAGGATATATATATGTCATAATAATATATCCCCTTATAGGTGACACGTGGTAACACAACTCTAGATATAGGGACATATATGTCACATATGTGTCGGAAGTTATAGTAAGTATACTAAGGCATAAAAAAGTCATGGTATAGTGAGGCATAAAATGTAATAAAAATGTCATTGTATAGTAAGGCACAAAAATGTAAAAAAAAAAAGGCATAGTATAGTAAGGCATAAAAAGTCATAAAAATGTCATAGTATAGTAAGGCATAAAATGTCAAAAAACGTCATAGTACAGTGAGGCATAAAAAGTCATAAAAATGTAAGGCATAAAAATGTCAAAAAAAGTCATAGTACAGTGAGGCATAAAAAGTCATAAAAACGTCATAGTATAGTAAGGCATAAAATGTCATAAAAACGTATACTATAGTAAGGCATAAAAATGTCAAAAAACGTCATAGTACAGTGAGGCATAAAAAGTCATAAAAACGTCATAGTATAGTAAGGCATAAAAATGTCAAAAAAAGTCATAATACGGTGAGGCATAAAAAGTCATAAAAACGTCATAGTATAGTAAGGCATAAAAATGTCAAAAAAAGTCATAGTATAATTAGGCACAAAAACGTCAAAAAACGTCATAGTATAGTAAGGCATAAAATGTCATAAAAACGTATACTATAATAAGGCACAAAAACATCAAAAAACGTCATAGTATAGTAAGGCATAAAAAGTCATAAAAACGTCATAGTATAGTAAGGCATAAAAATGTAAAAAAAAAAAGTCATAGTAGAGTAAGGCATAAAAAGTCATAAAAATGTCATAGTATAGTAAGGCATAATATGTCATAAAAATGTCATAGTATAGTAAGGCATAAAAATGTCAAAAAAAAGTCATAGTACAGTGAGGCATAAAAAGTCATAAAAATGTAAGGCATAAAAATGTCAAAAAAAGTCATAGTACAGTGAGGCATAAAAAGTCATAAAAACGTCATAGTATAGTAAGGCATAAAATGTCATAAAAACGTATACTATAGTAAGGCATAAAAACGTGAAAAAAAGTCATAGTATAGTAAGGCATAAAATGTCATAAAAACGTCATAGTATAGTAAGGCATAAAAAGACATAAAAACGTCATAGTATAGTAAGGCATAAAAATGTCAAAAAAAGTCATAGTATAGAAAGGCATAAAATGTCATAAAAACGTCATAGTATAGTAAGGCATAAAAAGTCATAAAAATGTCATAGTATAGTGAGGCATAAAATGTAAAAAAACGTCATAGTACAGTGAGGCATAAAAAGTCATAAAAACGTCATAGTATAGTAAGGCATAAAAACGTCAAAAAAAGTCATAGTATAGTAAGGCATAAAATGTCATAAAAACGTCATAGTATAGTAAGGCATAAAATGTCATAGTATAGTAAGGCATAAAAACGTGAAAAAAAGTCATAGTATAGTAAGGCATAAAAACGTGAAAAAAAGTCATAGTATAGTAAGGCATAAAAACGTGAAAAAAAGTCATAGTACAGTGAGGCATAAAAAGTCATAAAAACGTCATAGTATAGTAAGGCATAAAATGTCATAAAAACGTCATAGTATATTAAGGCATAAAATGTCATAGTATAGTAAAGCATAAAAACGTGAAAAAAAGTCATAGTATAGTAAGGCATAAAATGTCATAAAAATGTCATAGTATAGTAAGGCATAAAAATGTCAAAAAAAGTCATAGTACAGTGAGGCATAAAAAGTCATAAAAATGTCATAGTATAGTAAGGCATAAAATGTCATAAAAACGTATACTATAGTAAGGCATAAAAACGTGAAAAAAAGTCATAGTATAGTAAGGCATAAAATGTCATAAAAACGTCATAGTATAGTAAGGCATAAAAAGTCATAAAAACGTCATAGTATAGTAAGGCATAAAATGTCATAAAAAGTCATAGTATAGTAAGGCATAAAATGTCATAAAAATGTCATAGTATAGTAAGGCATAAAATGTCATAAAAATGTCATAGTATAGTGAGGCATAAAATGTCAAAAAACGTCATAGTACAGTGAGGCATAAAAAGTCATAAAAACGTCATAGTATAGTAAGGCATAAAAATGTCAAAAAAAGTCATAGTATAATTAGGCACAAAAACGTCAAAAAACGTCATAGTATAGTAAGGCATAAAATGTCATAAAAACGTATACTATAATAAGGCACAAAAACATCAAAAAACGTCATAGTATAGTAAGGCATAAAAAGTCATAAAAACGTCATAGTATAGTAAGGCATAAAAATGTAAAAAAAAAAAGTCATAGTAGAGTAAGGCATAAAAAGTCATAAAAATGTCATAGTATAGTAAGGCATAATATGTCATAAAAATGTCATAGTATAGTAAGGCATAAAAATGTCAAAAAAAAGTCATAGTACAGTGAGGCATAAAAAGTCATAAAAATGTAAGGCATAAAAATGTCAAAAAAAGTCATAGTACAGTGAGGCATAAAAAGTCATAAAAACGTCATAGTATAGTAAGGCATAAAATGTCATAAAAACGTATACTATAGTAAGGCATAAAAACGTGAAAAAAGTCATAGTATAGTAAGGCATAAAAATGTCAAAAAAAGTCATAGTATAGTAAGGCATAAAATGTCATAAAAACGTCATAGTATAGTAAGGCATAAAATGTCATAGTATAGTAAGGCATAAAAACGTGAAAAAAAGTCATAGTATAGTAAGGCATAAAAACGTGAAAAAAAGTCATAGTATAGTAAGGCATAAAAATGTGAAAAAAAGTCATAGTACAGTGAGGCATAAAAAGTCATAAAAACGTCATAGTATAGTAAGGCATAAAATGTCATAAAAACGTCATAGTATAGTAAGGCATAAAATGTCATAGTATAGTAAAGCATAAAAACGTGAAAAAAAGTCATAGTATAGTAAGGCATAAAATGTCATAAAAATGTCATAGTATAGTAAGGCATAAAAATGTCAAAAAAAGTCATAGTACAGTGAGGCATAAAAAGTCATAAAAATGTCATAGTATAGTAAGGCATAAAATGTCATAAAAACGTATACTATAATAAGGCATAAAAACGTGAAAAAAAGTCATAGTATAGTAAGGCATAAAAAGTCATAAAAACGTCATAGTATAGTAAGGCATAAAATGTCATAAAAATGTCATAGTATAGTAAGGCATAAAATGTCATAAAAATGTCATAGTATAGTAAGGCATAAAATGTCATAGTATAGTAAAGCATAAAAACGTGAAAAAAAGTCATAGTATAGTAAGGCATAAAATGTCATAAAAATGTCATAAAAACGTATACTATAGTAAGGCATAAAATGTCAAAAAAAGTCATAGTACAGTGAGGCATAAAAAGTCATAAAAATGTCATAGTATAGTAAGGCATAAAATGTCATAAAAACGTATACTATAATAAGGCATAAAAACGTGAAAAAAAGTCATAGTATAGTAAGGCATAAAAAGTCATAAAAACGTCATAGTATAGTAAGGCATAAAATGTCATAAAAAAGTCATAAAAACGTCATAGTATAGTAAGGCATAAAATGTCATAAAAATGTCATAGTATAGTGAGGCATAAAATGTCAAAAAACGTCATAGTACAGTGAGGCATAAAAAGTCATAAAAATGTCATAGTATAGTAAGGCATAAAATGTCATAAAAACGTATACTATAATAAGGCATAAAAACGTGAAAAAAAGTCATAGTATAGTAAGGCATAAAAAGTCATAAAAACGTCATAGTATAGTAAGGCATAAAAACGTCAAAAAGAGTCATAGTATAGTAAGGCATAAAATGTCATAAAAACGTCATAGTATAGTAAGGCATAAAATGTCATAGTATAGTAAGGCATAAAAACGTGAAAAAAAGTCATAGTATAGTAAGGCATAAAAACGTGAAAAAAAGTCATAGTACAGTGAGGCATAAAAAGTCATAAAAACGTCATAGTATAGTAAGGCATAAAATGTCATAAAAACGTCATAGTATATTAAGGCATAAAATGTCATAGTATAGTAAAGCATAAAAACGTGAAAAAAAGTCATAGTATAGTAAGGCATAAAATGTCATAAAAATGTCATATTATAGTAAGGCATAAAAATGTCAAAAAAAGTCATAGTACAGTGAGGCATAAAAAGTCATAAAAATGTCATAGTATAGTAAGGCATAAAATGTCATAAAAACGTATACTATAATAAGGCATAAAAACGTGAAAAAAAGTCATAGTATAGTAAGGCATAAAAAGTCATAAAAACGTCATAGTATAGTAAGGCATAAAATGTCATAAAAATGTCATAGTATAGTAAGGCATAAAATGTCATAAAAATGTCATAGTATAGTGAGGCATAAAATGTCAAAAAACGTCATAGTACAGTGAGGCATAAAAAGTCATAAAAACGTCATAGTATAGTAAGGCATAAAAACGTCAAAAAGAGTCATAGTATAGTAAGGCATAAAATGTCATAAAAACGTCATAGTATAGTAAGGCATAAAATGTCATAGTATAGTAAGGCATAAAAACGTGAAAAAAAGTCATAGTATAGTAAGGCATAAAAACGTGAAAAAAAGTCATAGTATAGTAAGGCATAAAAACGTGAAAAAAAGTCATAGTACAGTGAGGCATAAAAAGTCATAAAAACGTCATAGTATAGTAAGGCATAAAATGTCATAAAAACGTCATAGTATATTAAGGCATAAAATGTCATAGTATAGTAAAGCATAAAAACGTGAAAAAAAGTCATAGTATGGTATGGCATAAAATGTAATAAAAATGTCATAGTATAGTAAGGCATAAAAATGTCAAAAAAAGTCATAGTACAGTGAGGCATAAAAAGTCATAAAAATGTCAAAGTATAGTAAGGCATAAAATGTCATAAAAACGTATACTATAATAAGGCATAAAAACGTGAAAAAAACTTCATAGTATAGTAAGGCATAAAAAGTCATAAAAACGTCATAGTATAGTAAGGCATAAAATGTCATAAAAATGTCATAGTATAGTAAGGCATAAAATGTCAAAAAACGTCATAGTACAGTGAGGCATAAAAAGTCATAAAAATGTCATAGTATAGTAAGGCATAAAAATGTGAAAAAAAGTCATAGAATAGTAAGACAAAAAAAGTCATAAAAAAATGTCAAAAAACGTCAGTACAGTGAGGCATAAAAAGTCATAAAATGTCATAGTATAGTACGGCATAAAAATGTGAAAAAAAGTCATAGAATAGTAAGACAAAAAAAGTCATTAAAAAAAAATGTCAAAAAACGTCAGTACAGTGAGGCATAAAAAGTCATAAAATGTCATAGTATAGTAAGGCATGAAAATGTCAAAAAAAGTCATAGTATAGTAAGGCATAAAAATGTCAAAAAAAGTCATAGTATAATTAGGCACAAAAACGTCAAAAAACGTCATAGTATAGTAAGGCATAAAATGTCATAAAAACGTATACTATAATAAGGCACAAAAACATCAAAAAACGTCATAGTATAGTAAGGCATAAAAAGTCATAAAAACGTCATAGTATAGTAAGGCATAAAAATGTAAAAAAAAAAAGTCATAGTAGAGTAAGGCATAAAAAGTCATAAAAATGTCATAGTATAGTAAGGCATAATATGTCATAAAAATGTCATAGTATAGTAAGGCATAAAAATGTCAAAAAAAAGTCATAGTACAGTGAGGCATAAAAAGTCATAAAAATGTAAGGCATAAAAATGTCAAAAAAAGTCATAGTACAGTGAGGCATAAAAAGTCATAAAAACGTCATAGTATAGTAAGGCATAAAATGTCATAAAAACGTATACTATAGTAAGGCATAAAATGTCATAAAAACGTCATAGTATGATTAGACACAAAAACGTCAAAAAACGTCACAGTATAGTAAGGCATAAAATGTCATAAAAACGTATACTATAATAAGGCATAAAAACGTGAAAAAAAGTCATAGTATAGTAAGGCATAAAAAGTCATAAAAACGTCATAGTATAGTAAGGCATAAAATGTCATAAAAACGTCATAGTATAGTAAGGCATAAAATGTCATAAAAATGTCATAGTATAGTAAGTCATAAAAACGTGAAAAAAAGTCATAGTATAGTAAGGCATAAAAACGTGAAAAAAAGTCATAGTATAGTAAGGCATAAAATGTCATAAAAACGTATACTATAATAAGGCACAAAAACGTCAAAAAACGTCATAGTATAGTAAGGCATAAAAACGTGAAAAAAAGTCATAGTATAGTAAGGCATAAAAAGTCATAAAAACGTCATAGTATAGTAAGGCACAAAAATGTCAAAAAACGTCATAGTATAGTAAGGCATAAAATGTCATAAAAACGTCATAGTATAATTAGGCACAAAAACGTCAAAAAACCTCATAGTATAGTAAGGCATAAAATGTCATAAAAACGTATACTATAATAAGGCACAAAAACGTCATAGTATAGTAAGGCATAAAAACGTGAAAAAAAGTCATAGTATAGTAATGCATAAAAAGTCATAAAAATGTCATAGTATAGTAAGGCATAAAATGTTAAAAAAAACGTTATAGTATAGTAAGGCATGAAATGTCAAAAAAAGTCATAGTATAGTAAGGCATAAAAAGTCATAAAAACGTCATAGTATAGTAAGGCATAAAATGTCATAAAAACGTCATAGTATAGTAAGGCATAAAATGTCATAAAAACGTCATAAAAACGTCATAGTATAGTAAGGCATAAAATGTCATAAAAACGTCATAGTATAGTAAGGCATAAAAATGTCAAAAAAAGTCATAGTACAGTGAGGCATAAAAAGTCATAAAAACATCATAGTATAATTAGGCACAAAAATGTCAAAAAACGTCATAGTACAGTGAGGCATAAAAAGTCATAAAAACATCATAGTATAGTAAGGCATAAAAATGTCAAAAAATGTCATAGTATAGTAAGGCATAAAATGTCATAAAAACGTCATAGTATAGTAAGGCATAAAATTTCATAAAAATGTCATAGTATAGTAAGTCATAAAAACGTGAAAAAAAGTCATAGTATAGTAAGGCATAAAAAGTCATAAAAACGTCATAGTATAGTAAGGCATAAAAATGTCAAAAAATGTCATAGTATAGTAAGGCATAAAAGTGTCAAAAAAAGTCATAGTATAGTAAGGCATAAAATGTCATAAAAACGTCATAGTATAATTAGGCACAAAAACGTCAAAAAACCTCATAGTATAGTAAGGCATAAAATGTCATAAAAACGTATACTATAATAAGGCACAAAAATGTCAAAAAACGTCATAGTATAGTAAGGCATAAAAACGTGAAAAAAAGTCATAGTATAGTAAGGCATAAAAAGTCATAAAAACGTCATAGTATAGTAAGGCATAAAAACGTGAAAAAAAGTCATAGTATAGTAAGGCATAAAAAGTCATAAAAACGTCGTAGTATAGTAAGGCATAAAAATGTCAAAAAAAGTCATAGTATAGTAAGGCATAAAATGTTTTAAAAAACGTCATAGTATAGTAAGACATAAAATGTCAAAAAAATGTCATAGCATAGTAAGGCATAAAATGTCATAAAAACGTCATAGCATAGTAAAGCAAAATAGCGTCATAGTATAGTAAGGCAAAAAAAGACATAAAAAGTCATAATATAGTGAGGCATAAAAACATCATAGTATAGTATTGCATAAAAAGCCAAAAACGTCATGACAAAAAAAAGTCATAAAATCATAGTAATATATGGCATAAAATGTCATAAAAAAGTCATAATATAGTTAGGCATAACATTTTTTTTTTTGTTTTATGGGATTTTTCGACAGAAATTCAACTCATACTTTGACATATCTACCATTTTATGTTTACTCCTGCCAGCAACCTGACTGCTAGCAGCTAGAAGCTAGCAGACAGAAGCCAGAATTAGCTTGCTAGTTAATGCTAGCTAACATGGTTAATAAAATCAGTTGACATTTTTCTGTTGACCTTGGGTACTACTGCAATGATCTCACATGACGTGAGTGTTGAAATAGCCCCAGCCCCTTTCAGTCAATCAAATGCTAGCATACCTAAATCGGTTGTGAGGTCGTAGCCTCTTGGAGGGCGCGTTGTAATGTTCTAATATGACTTTACTCCAAACATAGTGCGAATAAGTAGTGATCCTATATGTATCCTGTCTATGTGTTACATATACAAAAGCCCATTTCTCACATGCATTTAAGGTACTCATGAAGTGGTTGGAAAAGATTAAGTCATACTAACACTACAACACGTCAAGACTTCCCACAGAAAGTAAAAATCTCCCATCCAAAGATAATCATAGAGCTATGATGGACTGAGACAGCCAATACATTACTCTGAGTAGCCATGTCAGCCTTGACAGTGATGAGGCTGCAACTGTAGGAGGAGGATGACTCAGACACATAGTACTAAAAAGTTAGTCAGATATGCCCTATGTTTAGACTTTCACTGTCGGCAACACCCATCAAGAAAAAAAAAAACATAATTAAACACAGGACTTGTTCAGTAGTGTGTGACATGCAACAGGTCTAACAAGTTAAAAAGCAAAGGTCAATGATGTTTACCTCATTCCTGTCACCAGAGCCAGCTGATGGTGCGTCCTCGCCCGGAGCGGAAGCAGGACGCAGATTCTGAGCTCCAGCTGAACTCATCATCTTATCCACAGGTGTTTCTGTCCTCGACCTTCACAGAGAAAACACACCCAACAGCAACAGATTATTTAAGACATGTTACAAGGTGTTGAATAAAGTCTGTGTGTCAGAACATTGACAGGGCTTGTTCCAATTGTAACTCTACACAAAGAGTTTGACAGAAACGGGTTTAACTGTAGATCTGATCCCTTACGTTTCAGGGGATTCCTCAAAGATGCTGTGGCAGTCGGAGCTCTCCATCATGAGACTCCTGCTGAGGCTCTGGCCTCCTGCTCCGGGATAGTGGAAGTTGGCAAACGAGTGGGACATGGGAGAGACCCCTTTACCCGGCACTATTTCCCCGCCGCTTGCTCTCTTATCCTGGCCAGACAGCCCATAGGACAAGCCGTCCAATGCTGGGTTCAAGGAACGCGACATATAGGTGTCGGCAGACTGGGGGCGGCGGAGGGGGGAGGAAGGGTAGGGAGACAGTTTGCTGATGAGCGGGGTGAGGAGGTCAGCATAGCCAGTTTTAGCAGGTTTCACCAAGCGGTCCACGTGGATGTTGAGTTGCTTCTGTTCGAAGGCGCAGGAGAAGACGCTGTGGGAGAGGTTCTGCATCCAGGAGAGCATTGACAGGTCCAGGTCGTCACAGCCATTACCGCACAGCATGTCAACACCCAGGAGGACCTCACTCTCTGTGATCTCTTCACCCGTCGCCTTGCTCTGCATCGAACAACAGCAACTTAACCACCAACACACTGCTTCAGAGGTACAAAGAACTTTTAAAAATCTGTATTTATGTTTAGTTTTAGTTGTTCAAACCTGGCAGAACTCCACACAGCACTCATAGAGGACTCCCTTGAGAAGCAGCTGGAAGAGGCGATCCCTGCTGGCTTTGAACCCAGCCTCACTCAGCTTCCTGTCTGCTGGGATGAACTCCGCCACCATGGTGCACGCCTCCTCAAAACACTGCACCCTGGCTGTGCTCGGGTTCCAATCCTGAGGGACCCCAAGCACAGACATCAAGATACACTCCAAACACAGGGAGGCAACATCATCAACAAAAAATGTTACTGTTAGAGGAGTGAAGTCGTTAAGAAAGGTGCACAGGGGGAGTCACAGCACATCTACTACAGCTAAATTCTTGCCTTGAACTCAGCATGGTTTGTGAGGCGTGGCAGAGTGAGGAGCAAACACAGTTTGCTGTAGTCATCTTTAGAGGGACAGAACTCCTCCAGGGCATGGAGACACTTGACTGCTTCCTGCATGGTGAACTCCAACTGAAAAACATGAAATACATCTCAGATGAAAAATTCCCCTCTGAACAGTAGAGTTAGAAAAACAATATACTTTTTGAAAGAGCTTTATCTCTGGCAGCACATTGGAGGCACAGATGACTTTTAAATGTTTCATGTGAGGCTGAAAAAACAAAAAAACAGATTCACAGCGAACATACACAAGAGATCAGAAAATCTTCACTTCAACTATTTGTCCTAAAATCTCATCCTGAACCATCCTGACAAGTCATTGCCAACACACAATCAAGGCCATATCACAACAACCAATACACAGCCCTAAGCACACTATTGCCAGTCAGCACATGCGCTGATACAATGCCCACAGATGCCCAAAGAAGTCTGATCCAATCCTGTTAATAGGACACGATAGCTCTGGCACAATGTCACAAACGGCATCCACAGCTACGCCATGTGACACCAAGCCCACAGCTAGCCTAATTTAAGAATATGAGTGGAGAAGACAGAATGAGTGTCTCAGCATGTGTGATTATATGAAATCGTGTGTGCCATATCTATTTATTTGGCAGGCTAATTATTACCAATTAGGATTTAAAAAGTATTAGATTTGATTACGAGCTGTCTCTGTTTTCTGTTTTAAGAGTTTATGATTGGCAGAATCGAGGTGTTCTCCAAGACATCACATGTGAACAGATCTATTCTCCAAAATGGCTTATTCTCAGAAACATAAACAGCTTAATCCAGATAAGTCCTTGACCACAGTGTGGCCACTGTAGAGCATACACACACACACAAAGCCTGCCTTTTCTTCTCTTTGTTAACAAGTCATCAGGTTTGTTAAGATTACTTGTTCAAACGACACGTATTAAAAAATGTTGTTTGCTTCTCTTCTTGTCTCTGAGATTCAGCCTTTTTGTTTTTTTTACTGAAATAACAATCAGTGACAGTCAGTGGGAAGACAAAGCAGCGATGTTACAAAATCTATTCAACAGGATGGAGATTCAAGGCTTAGGAGGTTTCGGGGCTGAGATAATATAAAACATACTGACAATCTATGAATTCACCAAATTTAGCGTTTTGACTTACGTGCTGTGGCTCATCTTCTGCAGACATGGCGTTATTCACACACAGAGCCTCCAGAAACTTCTGCTTCAGGATGATGTAACGAAACCTGAGTACAACATACAGCGGCTTAAAACACAAGCAGTTTGAGTTGTGTTCATGTTGTTTGTTTGTAACTTGGAAATTATGATGCACATGGGGTCGAGTGACTTTGAGCCAAACAACTAATTAATGTAATAAATAAAAGTACGAGGGAACTAGAACACACCGGCAGTGATTCAGCCAGTGAACTCACCTTTTTCTGTCAAACTTGTCCATGCACTCCAAAGGCTGAATGAACTGCAAGACCTCATCCCACTGCCCATCAAGCACCAGTTGCCTGAAACAGAAACGGTGCCTTTTAATCCACACCTGGAACTGAGTCCTCGTATTTAAATGTCCAACAAATGAACAAATTTAAATGATGTTTTAATTGAAACACACTGGAAGGTCTCTGAATCCCTAATTGCTGTGATATATTCTTGACAAAGGCGAGACAGCCTGTTAGCAGACACTTCACACTAGAAGGTGAAATAATGTATTTAATACTCAGGCTGAGTAGAACTGCAGATGACACACTGCTGGCTGACTTACAAGGGAGCACTCACATCTAATGCACGGGTGCAGTGTTACACTATCTACAATGCAGAGGACACTATCAGAGACACTAAACTTGAGACTGGAATAGCTACCCGTTATTCCTGTGCCAGAGCACGCAGCTTTTTGGAGCTGCAACCTGACACGACCATAGCATGACTTTATGATGTGATTGTTGCTGTTGAGTTCAACTACCTGAGAAAGAGCATGTCGTCCGAGTAGAGCCCATTGATGACTCCACTCTCCTTTTCCAGAGCCAGCATGCTAATGTGTAGTTTCCTGGAGTTTAGAAAGTCCAGGATCACCTTGATGATCTCTACCTCCTTCACATTTATCGTTTCTTCCGCTGTCATGGTGACGACGGACTGACACCGAAGAGAGTTTTTCAGCAACACACAAAAGGAAAAAAACAGCAATCAGAACAGTAGTTTTTTTTTCTGAAACTCGGGTCCAGAATGAGAAAAGAGGGGTGGAAAGTAGGGCAATTATTCAATATTACTGTTACTGACTTTAGCAGAATCATATGATATTTTCTTATCATGTTATCCTTCAGCAATTATTTGTTGTCTGAATTCATTAATCTGACAAAAAAAAAAAAAAAAAAACTGAATATGAAGGTCTTATGTGTAACACACACACAGTGAGGCGCAGTTCATTGCTTTGAATATCAGATCGATTCTCTTCACATGCAAAATCATACATGTCATTATCAGACAATGTCATTATTGTTACTGGGATAATGAAACCATATCACCCTGCCCTTAAGACAATTTGCTCTTGAGGACATGCAGATGCTTGAGTGGAGCTGGTCAGCAGCAGTGACTGGAGGACTGTGGTTTGACTGGACACCTCCAATGCATGTGATGAACTGCATATATCTGAAATAAGTAGTGCCTCATTTTGTTTGCAGGGTACACAACAACAAGAGGCCTCATACAGATTTTAATTTTAGTCCACAGGCTGATCAACCTTCAGCCAACATGCAGATGATACTCATGCCAACATCTCCTCCAACATTGCTTCACCTGCTCTGTAAAATTCAAGCAGTGCAGATTGATGATTTGCATATTCATACTATCTTTAGGATCCATCAATTCAAATACATTTGTGGTGTTATGCAAATGTGAGAGCCAAAGATTCTGCTCTCTTTAATGCTCTCCAGTATTTCAGTGAAACATTATCCAACAACATACAGCTGCTTATTTCTATTATGCTAGGAGTCCAGTTTTACCTGGTCAGATGATCAGGCTATAGTGAGGGCACAGTCTGCAGTATGTTAGTTTTTAATCATCACATTCAACCTAAGTTTCTAATGTTGTGATTACGCCAAAATGTTATGACACCACAGACCAAACAGATATGATTTTACAGAGGCTAAGTCAACAGAGTCAGCAAAAGTAGCAACTACAGTATCTAACTTAGCTTGAAAGGATGCACACTCCTCTCCACATGTTGTGTTCACAGAGGAGAGAATAGTCTTTTATATTACTGTCATGACTGTAAGTAGCCTCCAATGTATTTGCGGTTATCTATCTGAATAGCGAGCTTCAACAATTGCACATCATCAGACACAAAACTAACAATAAAGCGATTTTACCGAGCTCACAAATAACCCAAGGCAAGCACACAAGCACTGCAGTCCCGCTAAGCTAGCATGAGAGATGGTTAGCTAATAACACTGGCACTGAGCCACAAGTCAAATAGTATAAGAAGCTTAGTCTACTTGTTAGCTTTACATAGCTAGTGAATTTAGCGACCGGATTACAGCAAAACCAACAAACAGCTAGTTACCGTTGGAGCTCATACAAAGCTGACTAATTTAACGGGCGGTTGGAAGGGGAAGCTGACAGCTAGCCAGGCCGAGGGGAGAGAGGCATCATCCGCTAGTTAGCCGGACGGGCGGGGTGCGTGCTGACAGCCTCCCCACCAACAACACAAATCTGCCTCTGTGCTGCGATTAATACTCACCTGTTTCTAAAAATACATGGGATGAAAAACGCTGTCCCCCTGGGTGGTTCCGTGCTGTTGACAGACGCTGTCACGACGGTATTGTCAGTGTTGTTTGTCTTGCCTGACTGTCCCTCCTCCTCCTCCTTGTCTGACTGTGTCCCCTCCTTGCTGGATCTTACTGCGCCGCTACGCTGCGGTGCTGCTGCCCTGCCCTGCCTGCTGCCTTCCTGCCGCCTGCAGGAGCACCGCCTCCATCCATCTTCCACACACATGAGACTCCACATCGTCACATATTGTGGCAGAGATAATAGGATGTTATTGATTATGGCAAATACCAGAGTATTAAGATATATTAAATGCAAGCCAAAAGACAGAGTCGTGCAAATGTGCTGAAATGGGGGTCCCTTTTATCTTAGTTGCAAAAGTGTCCTTTTCAATTCGCAACTTTTAATGTCCTCACTCACTGCCTGTCATGGATGGATTACTCAAAGGGCCAACCAGCACAGCTCCAGGAGCCCAAGGAGTCAGGGAGCCCGTGTCTTCACCTGCAAAATATTCCAGAAAAAGACACAAAAGGACCGATATAGATGCAACATGACCCTAAGAAACGGAGAAGCACAAAGAGAAGCAAAACAGCACAAAACAACCAGAGATAGACACAAAATGTGTTGTTTGTGGTCATTTTGTGTCTCTTTCACTCTCAGTGTCTTGCGCCTTTGTTGGACTGACAACAATTGAATTTTTTTTCTTGTTTAGTCTTGGAACAAATGCACAGTGACAACAAATGTGTGTATGGTCCTGCAGAGTATACAGACCCATTGTAATCTTTTTCTTCTGATAGTCTGTGCTTGTGCAACCTACAAAGCACAATAATAATGATCAAGACTGATAATCATGATCACTCAGGCAAAGTTGGCAATGATCCTAGGCCCAAGACCCTCAGGGGCCCCACAAAGCTCCAGGTTAACTGCATGTTGGCTAATTTGATTAACTGCAAATGTCACAAGTAATTTGCAACACTAAAATACAAAGTCAAGAAAGGCCGGTCCTGCGTTACAGTGTCATCCTAATTTTCTGTGTTGTAATCTTGCTATTCTGGTTTATTCTCCACTTCATCTGCTTCATGTCTGTCCATCCTTGAGAAAGGATTCATGCGCTTCGTGGACATTTATTCCTTTTTTCCACATTAAATGGTTTGAATTGAGGGTCTAAGGATAGAGAGCGTCATATGCTGTATAGATTGTAAAGTCCCTTGAGGGAAATTTGTGATTTGTTATAGTATAAATAAAAGTGACTTAAGACTTAAGACTTGACATTATTATGGCACCAGCAGGTAAAGCATCAGTGCATGATATTTACTTATGTATTTGAAAAGATAAGGACAAGAGAGTGATATCATGTCAGTCAACATTAATATCAGTTTCAAACAAAAAGGAATCACAGTACACTTGAATCAATCAAGACAGGAATATGAAATGAGACACCATGAGTACTGTTGATAGCTGGCATTTTAATAAAGCTCAAAGGAATAGAAAAACAAAAAACAAAAATCCATGAACAATTGGGCATATTTAGTTAACTGAAAAGAAAATGAATTCAGAGTTGGAAAAAATAGTATGATTTTCTCAGTATACTCACTGGATTTCATACAATACCACAACAAAGCCTCAGTGAGACTTCATATACCTTGCCTCCTCGGCTACACTTTGCTCTCAACACACTTCCTTCTGCATCTTCATCAGTACGCACCTCCAACAGGTAAATGTCGTTACAAAAAATACTTCTATATGCCAAAATATATCTGTACAGTGTCAACACATACTGAAGGAACGCGTGATAACAAATGTAACAGTAATGTCAATGTAGAGTAACAAGCAGGACAGTCCTGAAGTGGGAACATCTTTGATTAGACTTAATGACGGTGGACAGGGTCTTGAAGTGCTATCATAGGTGAATTCATTTATTTACAGTTGTGGACTACTTCAAGGGTAATCAAGATCTAATAGTTCAGACAATATCCACATTAAAGTGACATTTTGGAGTATCTAGTATTTAGTTCCGGCTGCAACATGGTCAATGGTGATTATTTAAATTACTCTGATCATTGCACAGACTGATGACACAGTGTGGGATTTCCGTCTATTCTAATACTGATGATAGTCTTATCAGTGATACTGTTGAGTGATCACTTTTTGCATCTGTAGCACAATAAAAGGCCCCAAACAACAACATACTGATACACGTACATGATAAATTATAAAAGCTACTCAAAAGCTACTACAAGCTGACTTGTTCGTTGTGAATGGAACTGCCATTATATACAAACTAATTTAACTTATATACCTACAGTATATTATGTTTCTCTGAATAAAATCTAAGACGCCTTTTTAAAATATCTTCAATAATAAATTAAGAGTCCATTGCAGGTGCTTTCCAGAATTGTTTGATGGTACTCCGTTTGCTCAATAATCTCATCACTTTACACTTTTGGAAAGTAATTGCAATCACCAACTGAGGTATTTTCCTCACTCTTCTTGGCACTTCACTATACACACATACACAAATTCGAACTGCTCATAGGTTTTTCAGTCACATGTAAAAAAAAAAAAGAAAAAAGAAAAAAAAGAAAAGAAAAAAAAAACGTGCCTGTATAGCAGCAAAACCCTCACCAAAAATGCTGCCTCTACCTGATCACAGATCAGACAGGCCACCTTTTTAACAACCATGGAGGGGGCGTCCCAGATCTGTGTGTGCACGCAACTTCTCCTGTACCACAACAGACCTTTTCAACAGGCGCTGACAAAATGACACCAACACTCACAGCGCATCCATATGACACAAAACAAGCATAAGGCCACACATGATCAACTTATAGAAACCAAACTGCCTCTTCCAGAGGCGTGACATTCAGTGCTTCAGTGGTTCAACTAGGTAAGGCAATGGTCCGCCTATTATTTTCTTCTCTTTTTTTGGCACACGAAAACATTGATACACATGCTGACAAGTACATACTTGTGCCCCTTTTAAGTAGTCCAGAGTGTAACAGTCAGCTCTGTATTGTAACAACAACGTCTGAGAGGCCCATTTGTGTTCTACATTCCAGTTGTGATTTATAACAGTGGGACCACATGTCCCTTTAATGAAAAAGTCAAATCCACAAATTCTTCTGTGTTCTTTCCAGAGAAGCATGTTCAAATGTTGCCCAACCATCTGGCACTACTTAGGATGCAGTTTTTTGGGCGTCCCCTGCTTCTTGGTCTGCCACAGATGGCTGGCGATGGTGATGGCGTCCACACTGGCGGACATGGTTTTGGCTGGGATCTGGCTGAACTGTTTCCTGTCTGAGTTGTACTTGTAGAGGCCCTCGATCATCTTGGTCGTGATGTTCCTGGGCCCGATGCCGGCTAGTTTGGTGATTTCTTCGGTCTCGGGGCAGTAGGTGTACACTGACCTGAACTGGCATCCAGCGTCACGGAACAACACCAAGAAGTTATTGGCTTCGGATTTCTCCATTTCCTGCAGAAGATCACGGTAAGAAGTCATTGCTATGCATTCTTTCAATTCAAGAATATATAAACAGGCCAAACACTAAATGCTGAACATACATCCAGTATCTTGTTTTTCTGCCCTTCGTTGACCTTGCCAGCGAGGCAGCAGTGAGCCAGGGCATTCTGGATGATGTGCTTGTTGGACTTTGCACTGGGCTCCTTGTATAGTTTGGGTCCTGGAGGAAAGGAAGAAAGCACAGGCGTGAGCGTGCAGCAACAAAATGTCATGTTATGTACAGTAGCTATGTAAATGTACATTATCTAAGTAAACAGGGTGACTTCTACCTGTGTACTCAGCGTTAGAGGGAGTGGAGGAGGTGGTAGAATCATTCTCCCAGTCCTTCTCTCCGTTGCGACTTCCAGCCGAAGGACAAGAAGAAAAACCTTCCGCAGAGTCCGGCCTAGAGACGATCACATACAACAAATGACACACACACACAAACATAACAACAACCACAAAACCACATTGACACACATAAGCATGTACAAGATATGAAAGCAAACACCAACATGATTTCACGGACAGACATGCACATACACACACAGATATGAAACACAGAGAGATGTGGCAAAACAAGGTCAGACACTGTGACATAATTCTCCAAGCCCTGCCTGTTGTCTTGCATTACATCTTATTGTACACACTCTGACAAAGCTGTGCGGTGAGGAACAGAAAGGCATGTTCAGCCAAGCAAAGCAAAGTCTCTGTGCTGTCTTTATGGCTAACTGCGAGAGATGAGCTCGAGTACTTGTGGAGGAAACAGCAAACACAGCGGTAAAGCGCAGAGCAGCCAGCATGGAGAAGAGAGCAATACTGCAAAAGACAGAGAGGATAAAGAGCAGGAGAACTGAGGCGGAAACAGTTCAGCCACGCACGTCCAATGTACTTTAATACAGAAGCAAGAACTACAATGAACTACAATCTGTGTTGAAAGACTGCCTAATGAAATGTAGGCTAAACCAAAGTTACATGGAACTATATCTACACGGAGCCACACCTACAGTAGTTTCATACACTTCATCTGTGGAGGCACTTCTTTCCAGAGCATTACTGACCTTCCCTTTCTTTCTTTAGGAGAGTTTAGAAAGAATGGGATATGTGCAGAAGCTATTTTATTGCCTCTGAGGGAATCCATGCAAAGTTGAAGAAAAAGAAGAGAGGGATAAAAGAGAATCAAAAAGCAGAGTGTAAGCCTCATAGGAAACAACATCCTCAACAACAAAACACCCCATTGATTCAAAGTCCCAGCTGAGCAAAGTCATAATGGTGACATAAATAAATGAACTCAAGTTCAAAAGGTGAAACATAAAGAAAAGTTAAATTACGGGTCACAAATAGCACAAAGAGCAAAGTACGTTAAGGACACAAAATTCAAACTCTCATCAAATTAATATTGGCTTTAACTTAAAGGAGTTTTTTGCTATTTCTACATAGCCAACGTTAGCATTAACAGCTGTTTACTTGCCAGTCTAGAAGGAACATTGTTTAGCATCGAACTTAAATCCTTCACTATCACTTCTCTTCTTCTACTGAAGTTAGCATGACAACCAGCTAGCTCTGGCCCACTAGTCCGTATTATCACTTTCGGATACCGAGTCACTGTAGCATTCAGTCTGCCCTCAAGAAGTAGTGCTGCTTAGAGAATGTATTATAACCTCTAGTATTGTAAACACAACAATGGCGATGGCAATGAAGCTCTTTGCAAAATTGGCAAGTAAACAGTGGTTAATGCTAACATTAGCTCTGTTACAACAGCAAATCTTACAAATGGCTCCCTTAACGGGATCATTCAGACTCCTTTGAAATTGGTAAGCATGTTAAACAACTTGCTGCAACTGTGTACACATCATGATAGAATCAATCTGCAAAACAAGCACACTTGAAAAAGTCAAGAGAGTCATTTATCTGTGGAATCTTCATTCATTGTTTTTTTTGTTTTTTATTAAGTACACGCTAAGCTAGCAGGATGGGGATTGAGTGAGAGTGGGTCTTACCTGTTGTTCTTCCTGTTATCTGGCTGGTCTCTGTCGTTGTCAGCTAGATTGAGAGACGCCAAAGAAACACTAGATACTGAGAAGCCTCGAGGACGCACCCCTGCAACATGAAAACAGCATAGAGGTTAAGCACTGATTAGCGGCTGTGACAGTGTGTGTTTGTGCAGGTGGTTTGTGTGTTGCTCACCTGTTGCTCTCACAGGGGGAGTAGATGACTCCATGACGTCTCTGTGGATTGATTTGGGACGTGGCTTCTTCTTGAGACTTCCAGATCGAGGTTTGATGACTTCGTCCATGTCCTGCATCAGTTTGAGCTGCTTCATCCTCAAATACTCATTCTTGATGTAATCCCTCCTGGCTTTCTCGTCATCCTTCTTCTGCTGCTCCTCCTCTGCTTTCAGCCTGGAGGAGGACACAAAAATTAGATAATAAACCTTTCAACCAAACGTTTGAGGGTAAATAAAGCATAATGGAACCTGCTACATCAGCACATGCACATTGAATTAGGTATAGGTATAGGTGACATAGGTGTTGATGTTATAAGCCAGGGGACAGTGTTGTTTTAGGGTTGGTAAATACACAGAAAATGAGGAAGACAGACAGACCGTGCAGCTTCCCTCTTCTGCTCCTGGTCCAGCTCCTGCTGTTGCTTCCTCTCCTGGGCTTCCTTCTCCCTCCTCAGCCTCTTCTCCAGCAGTGCTGCTTTCTTTGCTGCCATATCCTCCTCCCCTTTTACATCATCCTGGTGTTTGACAAGTTCACAACACATGAATAAATAGGCCTAGTCTATAAAGGTAATATAAAACCATAATGTGTATATGTTTCTCATCCCTCCTTTTAGAAATCAGATGTCAGACTGAGAGGATGATGTGTCTTGATAGTTCACGGAGCATCGTTTACAGGAAATATTTCTATATTTCTATTTGTCATCATGAAATGGATGCACAAATGATAAGCCTTCACTTAATTATGGAGGAAACTGGTATTCAAAGTGGCATTATTTACTCTCAGTGAACAAAGCTCGGTCATCACTCTATAATCAAAACTCTAATGGTCTACCATGAGTCTGTGCTCTGGCTCGTTTTTTTGGCCTAGATCCACTAATGTATCGTCTCTGATCAGCTCATGGCTCAGCAGGCACAATACTGCACATGTTGTACCATGCTCAGTATCAGATTCCTCCTGTTGTTGCTACGTGCATACAGCACCATAAGGCTGTATAGACTGTATTATTGATGAGGAGTTGATGAACTATGCATATCAGCTGTGATTATAGTTTGCAGTGGTTCCCATACTATAGGGTGGGGCCCACCAGGGGGAAAAATATGGAGTTAAACTGGTGAATAGGTGAATAGACTCTTCTCAAAACAGACATTTTGACCTGACAAATAAAGGTGCAACTAATAACATTACTGCTGCATGGTATTATAAAGATTGATTTGGAAATATAGAAATAAGATGTGTTTGGTTGGTAGCAAGCAATACGTACAGACTTGATGGGGAGAGTTTAAAGCAATAGTTCAACATTTTGGAAAATAAGCTACCAACAGGAGCCAGTTAGCTTAGCTTAGCACAAAGACTGCAAACAGGGGGAAACAGCTAGCTTGGGCCTGTCCAGAAGTAAACAACATGGAGGTCTCAGTCTCTATTTCCACAAAAAGGTCACTAGTGTGTGGAGAGAATTAAATTTTGCAACAGAGAGCAGCTCAAATTCATAATGTTTAGTTAATGGCTACATCTCAGTCCAATTCAGCCTCCACCTACAGGTGAGTATTTAATTCAATTTATGTGGCAGATAATATTTAGGGAAACCACTAACTTTACATGGGTTACCTTTGACGATAAAAAAATAGAAAATGTCTAAATGTGATGTAGGTATATATGACATATATGATATTATAATTATGTATAATTCTGTTGCTCACCTTGAAGAAGAATCCACAGCACATCTTTTGATCGTCTCCAACAGTATCTCCTCCAGTTTCTCCCTCTCTTGTCATCTCCTGACTGTGGCCTTCTGGAGGCTTCAGCCCAGACAGAGGCACCTCTACCAGGTCCCTCTTGTCCTGAGGGTCGTCTTTGACCTGGCTGCCTGCGGCCCCTTGGATCTCAGATACCGGCTGACGCAACACCTCTGACATCCTTGATTGTTTGACTTCACCCTTCAAAGGAGGCTGTTCTGCCTTTCTCCTCTCCTGTTGCTCATCTTCCTTCTCTTTGGCTGTTTCTTTAGTAGCAGGCTGAGGAGTGCCAGCACTCTTCTTAGCCACTGTCTCTTCTTTGTCTTTAGCGTTTTCTTTGTTGTTCTTGGCCTCTTGGTTCTTGTTTTCCCCAGACCTCTCATCATTGCCCAAGTAGGAGAAAGAACAGAGCTGGGGTTGGCTGGGGGTGAAGCGCCTCAGTCTGGGTAGGCTGTCCACCGAAGTGGGGGTGTTGAGCATTCGGCTGAAGGGGGTGACCTTCAGATCATTTGGTCGTGGAGTCCGAGGCGTCCTGGCATGGAAAGAGGCTGGCCGCCGCTTGATGCCAGCTGGGGAACGATTAGGAGCACGTGGAGAGCCAGAAGAAGACAGGATAGGAGACAAAGACCCAACCGAGCCTCGGCCTGATCCCCGGCCTGTTACGCTGCTGCTACGCAGCTCACGCAGCTGCCTGTGTGGGAAAAATACCCACAAACACATGCAAATGAGTTCACACGAGGATGGTAAAATTATTTTTTTGATGACATTATTAACATCTAACATTAAATGGTACCTGTGCGGAGATGGAGCAGGAGGAGGAATGACCCAGGCTTGTTGTTGTTGCTCTCTCATGGCCATGATCCTCTCCTGCTGCTGGGCCAAACGCTGCATTTCTGTCTGCAGGAAGCCCAGTGACGTGTTCAGTCTCTCAATGGAGCGTGTGTATTCTGCAAGGTCGATTTCTCCTGGTGCAACACCTGTATCACCGCATTAAATACACATGTCAATCAGTTAGTTACCAACTTAAACAGAATCCTAACGCCTAAAAGCATCGCGGACAACACAACTCAGAAATACACATTGTCCATCCTGCTATTCCAGCAATTCCAAGACCTCGCCTTGTTCTCTGCAAAATTCTGATTGGCATTTTCACTATTTCCTCACATAATCATGAACTGATAGATAACTCGGTAACTCCCGTTTTCAGGGTTACCCACCTCCGCCATCTTCACAGGGCGATTTTGGAGCTGCTCCATCTGGCTTGCACCTCTCCGCCCGCTCCATGCTGCTCTGGCTGCTTCCCTTTGAGGACATGAGCGGCTCTGGGGAAGGTGTTTCTGCTCCCCCTGAGCTAAGGCTGATGGGGGGTGTGACTCCTTTCCTTCTCACAACATTCAGAAAGGCCGTTCTGCCCATCCTTTGGCGATGGCGAGTAAAAGCTGCTTCCACCTGGAAAATGTGACAAGAGCAACATGATGTGTGCTTTTATATTCGAAGATTTGTTACTGTCTCTCTCTCCGTCTCTCTTTTTCTTTCTCTCTTGCTGTACATCTCTTTACCTTCTTCTTCTGGGCTTCAATGGCTCTGCGTTTCTCTTCCAGCTTCATCCTCAGTTGGATCATCTCTGACGCTATGACATGGGAGGGGTCTCTGGGGGAAGGTGTTACTGGGGAGGGAGATGTGATTGGCAAAGGAGGTGTAGAGATCTAGAAGAAGGTGCAAAGATAATTTCCGTTAATTCTACGCAAACCCACATAACTTCATATTACATTTCTGCCTCTGCAACAAATGTTTGAAAGAATCAAAGATGCAGAATAAGCCACAAACCTGAGAAGAAATGTTTTTTGTCGAGTGTGTGTACGGTACGTTGAGATCTGAACTCTCTGGTGTGGTTCCTCCACTACTCCTCCCCTCCAACTTCCTGAATTTCTGCTCTGCAAAGCTCGTCATCCGCACCAGGCCTCCACCAGAGCCACCAGACGACGAGGCTGGGCTGACAGTGTGAGATCTGGGGATTGTGGGTGCTGAGCTGGGACAGGGGCTGCTCCTGTCAACTCCATTTCCCCTCTCACCCTCAGGATTAGTGTCACCAACCTCTTTGCGCCCTCCTTCCTTGCTTGTCTCCATCTCCAGCTGGTCAGGCAGAGGGCACGACCTGGTCACGGCCTCACAGTCTGGGTCTATATCTGAATAGTCTCGCAGTGAGGAGGAGTCCTCATCCAAGCTCTGGATGTCCTCTGTCCTCACATGGATGCCCGTGTCAACTTCATCAGTGGACACCGAGTTGGGGTCGTGCTCATTCAGCCGAGCCTTAGCTGAACCCAGGTCGTCTCCTTGACCTTGGGCCCCTGCAGGGTCTGAGGGCTCCGCACCGTGGAGAAAGAAGCCATTGTCTCCGTCCCCCACGCCCAGGCTGGCGTGGGGCCTTTCTGTGTCGTGGATAATCTTCAGGGCCTCCTCAATGCTCGGAGGGGTTGATGGGCTGATGTGGCCGCTATGGTTACCATGGTGATTGCTGGAGCTGTGGATGCTGTCAGGGAGGACCCCATTGGAGTGCCTTGGAACAGATGCAGGTAAATTAACTTAAAGTCCGATAAACTTTGCTTAGCTTGATTTATTAAAGAGGGGAAATACTGACATACGATGAGACAAGATAGATGGCTGGTTTAACTTATTTCACAATTAACAAAAAACATTTGATGAAATCACAAATGTAATCCACATCCAAAAGAACACGCTTGTCTTAGAAAAAGTAATTGCAACTATACAGTAATTTTGGGGATTTTGTTTAGGCCTGTGAAACATTGTTAGTACAAGGTGAATAAGTACAAAGTATGAAAACATTAGGACTGGAGATGAGCAAAGCTAAAATCATACCATGTCTCAAAGGGCTCTCACACCATTTAATTAACATATAGAAAAGTTTACATGTATGTTGAACTGCTGAAAATTGAGCAGCACAGAAAAAGCAACTGATAGTGAACAGGCAGTATACTTTATCTTGGCGCTGCAGACACTAGCAAGGATATAACAATAAATTTAGGCTATTTAATACACTAAACTACCACCTACCTAGGCAAAATAAATGTCTTTATTTTCCCATAGGGGTAATAAAAACAATCATTATATCACTGAACATGAATACATAAAAAGACATACATTTTTCTAATGGCATATAATTGTTGTACAGCTACTTAAATTGATTGAGTGCCAATGGCCTACTCTATTCCAGAGAAACTGTGCACGGTAAGGTATCCCCTGGGGCCACAGGGTACTTTGCACAGTGCATTCAAACATACCTCACTTATAAAAAAGCCATCTATTAATCTCACGTAGGAAAAAAAACAGAAAAAAAAAAAACAAACCTGTTTCTTTAAATTGACAATATGCAAATTTAGAGGACAGAGGTTTTTATTATTTAAAAATCATGACCTAAAACATCCCACTCTCCTGTACCTGCTTTGGTTCTTGACTGAGAATGTGTTGTTCCGCCCCAGGGGTTTGTGGGAGATGAAGTCCTCATCCTCCTCCGGTATGTGTCTGCTCTGGCCGTTTACATTGACGGGCACGAGGGAGAGGTGGCGCTTCATGCCTCCTCGGGATGCATAGTGAACTTTGAACCCTAGACCGTCACTGCTGGCCGACCGGGTCATACCTCTGAGGGAGGGAGCTTCACAGGGCAGCATAGTCGGGTCTCCGTCCAGAGGAATCTCAAAGGAGATTCCTCGAGAGGAGGAGCTGATGGTGGAGGAAAATTTACTGTTAGTTCTACACAGAAACAACAAACCACTTCAGATATGTACTGAAGGAATGCTTTTGTATATGTTTCATGTACTAACCGTTTTTCTTTGGGCCATGTCCCAACACAGCCATCTACATAGGACATGGAGGTAGATCTCTTCATTATTCCTATTGTAGAGACAGAGCAGTTTACTTGATTTTATTACTGTAATGTTTGTATCACATCCCTCTTTATCTCACCAGTCAATAACAAATGCCACAGTGAGAGTATCAAGTGTCCACACCTCAACTTCTGGCTACTAATGGTTAAAAATTATAATGTATAATTAATAATAGCTATTAAGTAAGTATAGGGCTCAAATGAAATAGGAGAGCATAAAAGCTAATGCGTGGCTGTAAATCAGCCACTAGAGGGCCGCTGGTTTCAAAACAAAACACATCCACACATGCTTCCACTGTTCTGTATTCACGCCCCAGGTAACTGCTAATCGTAGCGATTATGTCATTTTTTTCAAAAGTGCCATCAAAGCATGTACGGGCAAATTCAAGAAAGTAGAGGACAAACTTGTTCTGTGAATACTGTGTTGAGAAGAATATCGATATCAAGGCTTCTGCTGTATTTTACAAGCGGGGAACATGAACCAGCCCACACTAACACTGTGACATCTCTGCCCGCATGTTGCCTAAAGATATGCACTGCTTTAAGTGACCCAAGTTGTTTTTACACACATGACAGTTTTGCCCTGGCAAACAAATACAATATGTAAACTATTTTAACTTGGAATACGACTGAATAGACAGCAATTAGAAAACACACCCTAAATGATAAAAGGTGGATTATTTACCCTCGACAGGGATGTTTTCCGGGCTGTCAGGTCTGTCTGCATAGCTCTGTTTGACTGGACTGGATACAGGAGCCATATTTCTAGAGGGTACAGGCTCACACGCTGCAGAAGAAAACAGAAAATGTGTCATGCAATCAATCTGTAGCTGCAACTTTGCATTTACTATTAGAGTTAACGAACTGCGTGTTGATGCCATTCCTGTGACGTTGTACTGTACCATTCGGGTCGAAGACTCTGGGCTGCACAAACGAGGGTTTAACCACTTCAAACCACCAGAAAAGCTCAGCCATAAACACCAGATAGTTACTCTGCAAGACCACACACACACACACAGAGACACACACCTTTGTGGTTAATGTTGCAGTCACAAACGTAGTTATCTATTAATATCATTAGAACCATGTTTGTCTTTGCAGTCAGCTGTACTAAACTCCTGCAGCAACTCCCTCTTCCCTTGTGTCTCTGTAAAGATGCAAGATGAGCTACAACGGCAACTTGACAGATCAGTTAGGTCACGGCCTGCCAACTGTTGCTAGGTAACAGGCTAAGGTGTGCGTATGTGTATGTATTGTATGTTGCTGAATGCCTGTACATGTTTCATTGTCTGAGTTGTTTAATGTCAAACGCATACGCCTCTTGATATCCTGCCAAAACACCATCTGGAGTTTAGTTTAAATTTGTCACATATGTGCAAATGGTTGCGCAAAGCAGCGAGTGAGTAACCTCCATCAATGATAAATGCATGCGTGTTATAAACAGAAAGACTCTGGAGGCCGACACAGAGGATTTCATCTGTAGGAAACATGCACTGACCAGTTCCTCTCTTTGTAGCAGGGATAAATAAAAAGACAAAACCAACAAAAGCTGGGATTTTTGTTCCTTTAAACTGCTGCTGCACTTTGCCTTTGTATCTTTATTTTGGAGGCAGCACAGTGAACTGCTCAATGGGATATACAACATTCCCACTTCAATGTAATATATTAAATGAATAGATACATGCACACACACAGACACACTAATTAAGATTCAGTAAGCAGTGAGTTTGTGGTGAATGGGCAGTGAGCCAGAGCCTTTAGCCGCTCTCTGTGACCATTTCTCTCCCTTTTCTCCCCTTCTTTGCCTACTCATACTATTGTGGCACTATACAGTCAATACACACACATTATAAACAATGTGAATGAGAAATGAAGAGAGAGAAACTGAACAAAGAGTGCACAAGTGTGAAGACGGTCCGCTGTGTTGTTTTGAAGAATGGTAAGTCCCGGTCAGCTCGGACCGTGACTTGAATCCAAATGTTTCTACCCACGCTCTCCGCATACTATTTACCCACACTGGCTCTGCTGCTTCTGAAGCCAGGAGGGCCCAGAGATGCTCTTAAAATTGTACAGTAAGACTTTTATTAATCAGAAACAAATGTGTGCGTGAAATGGGGAAAACTCTGCCTGAGGACTGAGTGAATCAGCAAGTTCACAGATTATGTTGCTTGATAAAAAAAACAAAACAAAAAAAAAACGCGGTGATGCGGAGGGGAGAGGAACAACAGAGGCAAGCAGAGACGGGTCAGGACTGTGAATCTCCTCTAAGCAGAGTTTGTCCTCTGTCTGGGGGGGGGGGGGGCATTTGGCCTGCAGCGTCTGTACTAGAGAAGCAGCAACTGCACACACACAGACAGTCATATTCATTTAATCTGGCAGTGAAGCAATACTCACTGTAGCAAAATGATCTTTATGTCCCTACTAATACATCCACATACACACACACACACACACACACACACACACACACAATTACAACCCCTGTGAGAACCAAGCCTGCTACACACACATTCATTTTTAAATCTTTCCTTGCATGACTCATTTTTTCCCATTTGTAATTTCCCACCCCAGCTCTCCTTATTCCCAAAAAACTCCTTTCCTTGACTCTTTCTTCTGAATCCACATTATAAAAACAGCTCCACATACATGTATATTAATATTTGAATACTCCATTACCTTTACGGATGCATGCGCGTAGAGCATGTCCTCCAGGCTGAAGTGGCAGCAGTGGTTCAGGTTGTTCTTGCAGAACTCCTGCACCAGCTGGAGGTTGTACAGACTGTCAGCCAGTGACATGGTCTCCTTGAGGCAGATATCTACTCAGCCAGGGGAGGGGTCACACACACACAAACACATACAAGAGGGAGGGTTGATGGAAAAGGCCAGACAGGAAGACAAGGAAAAGATAAGGCAGAGTTTATGTTTAAAAAAAGAATAGATGAGAGGGAAATTACCCGACTACCCTCCCACTGGTATTTGTGCTGTGTGCAGTTGCTCATTTGAATCAGGCAAAATCCTTGAAACATTTCATGACACAACTTTTCAAACCGCCTTAAACTCCCCTCTGGATGAGTCATCAGGATTTTTATCCCCTGACGTTACTGTAAGGACGGCCCATGCATGTGTAGGATGTCCGACAAGAGAGAACAGACCGAGCACAGGAAGCCAAACATTACAGCACTTTTCATTACTGTACTTGTTCATTATTTCTTAGATTAAAATCAAGCTGCCAGCAAGCGATCTAAATGAAGTTTAACCCATTTCCACATCTGGTCCACATGTGTATGAGCTGCCCGTGAACCACGGTCAATCCCAAGAGTCTCAGAGCACCGACATGAGAATTGTTTATCCTTGAAATAGCAGCCAGCTATTCCTCTAACGGTCCTCCGTCACACACCCCTCGTGACCAATCGCAACCCAACCCAGGGCATTTTTAGAAATAAGGGCGCAGGCGAGCTGAGAGGAAACAAGTCTTTGTTTCTCTTTGTCTCGCTCGCCTTCTCCATGTCTGTCCTGAATCCTCTCTGCCTCTGCCTGTCTTTCTTTATTCATCATCCTCGACAGCTTCTCTGTTTGACAGTAAATACAGACAGTCAAAACAGGGTCCATCAACTATTGACCATGTTGTAGTTTAGGATTAGGATGAGAAGTTTGCCCACTGATGCCTATAAAACACTATTAACTACACATAATGCTGCCAGACAAGGGCAAATGGATAATAAATACACTCTTTGTTTCAAGTACCCTGTTCAAATGTATGTTAGTTACAGCAGCAGTGAGAGCAGAAGACAGGGTCCTTTGTGCTGTCCAGTTGTGACTGAAAACCATTCTGGTTAGCTCAATGTATACCATTCAGAACTGACTTTGGTCTTGTGTGTTTGCTTTTTGGAATAATTAAAATAAAAGAGGGTGTGGGTGGTAAGTAAGAGTGGGTGTGGTTACAGATTGACCCTACCTTCCAGTCTGACGGCCTGTGGGCAGTAGAAGTGCAGCAGGGCAGTCAGGGCGCAGCCGTCTGTGTTGTCCTTCAGCAGGTTCTCCACCAGGGGGAGCGAAGGAGCGCTCCTCTGCTGGGCATGCTCCCTCCTGTAGCGAGCCTGAAACCATGGCAACGGCACAGAGACATCACCCATATGTGTGTGTGGGGGTAGATTAGTAAAGTTGGCTCTGTGATTGTTGGTGCAAACATCTGCAGACACACTTTTATCTGTATGCACCAGTGGACGTACACACACACACACACACACACACACACACACACACACACACACACACACACACACACACACACACACAAACACACACTCTCTCTCTCTCTCTCTCTCTCACACAGATAAGTAAGTGTTGATTTGATGATTTTCAAACACAGTATGGGATTCGGGCTCATCTCAAATTATGCAGATTAAATTGATCATGCAAATAATTAGACACAACATCTAGAATGACATAGGCATCTTGAATTTAAATGTATAAAAAAAGATGCAACCATTGCACTTCACTATTTTTGTTTTCGAGGAGTGGTTCCATTTCTAGATGGAGAACAAGGAACAAAATGCATGCTAGCAAATTAAAGGTTCTACTATCATACATCTAGAGTACAGTTCACTGGCACCGAGTCAGTCCAAACCCCCATTGTGGTGCTGTAGAAGACAATGCCTATGATTTACAGTTCAATAATAATATGTGTTGGCGCATCCTTCCTGTCTGCGGATTTTCTGTACGTCTCTCTAGGCCTGTAAAAACCACGGAGACAACATTACTATAGATGTCTTCAGGGCATCAGTACTCCCAGTAGCCCATAAACACACGAGAGCGATGTCTCGAGTGCATTTTACAACAGATGTGATGAAAGCTTCAATCATTGCAACTCTCGCTGTCTGACAGCCTCTCAGTTTGTGCACTGAGGAACATTTTGTCCTTCATTCCATTTGTTTTGCATAGACACACAATACGTCTTTTACTGTTTGTTTGTTTTTTCACAGCAGCCAGTTTAAACTCATGCAACAGGGGGAAAGAAACTGTTTTCAGTGCAGAATGCAGACAACAAAAATGCCAAATCAAACCAGAAAGTGGGCAGGTAGGGATACTGAGGCTGCGTCATTAGATTCAAATATGTTTTTCAGTGGAAAATCTGGTGTTGATATGATCATGCTACTGGACTTCCAAAATGGTCACTATGAGTTAATCAGACTTGCTCAGACTTTGGGGACCAAGGTTGGCACAGGATAGGGTGGGAGGGGTGTCTGACAAATGCAGGATGGGGCTCAGGGTCACATGCAATGACAAACGTAAAAACTCTGGTGCGTGGCGGGGTGGGGGTGGGTTGAGGGGTGAGGGGTGTATCCTTGCAGGTTTGAGATTAATCAGAGAGGAGGTAGACTGTGATGTCTTATGAAGAGGAGTTCTGCAGGATGAATGGACTTACAGGTACTAGTCTCCAGTACCATTTGTTAGGAGACTTGATGGTGGATGACCATTGGACAACAACAAGGAGAGAGTGGGAGAGGCATTAGGCCAACAGCAGGCGGAAAAAAGTTTCACTATTACAACTGAGACTGGGGGACAACCCCTCTATTAACGCTAGAAAGAACTATTAATCATCCATCCAAAAGACGTATCAGAGATGAGGTTGTTTAACTAAAAAAGTATGGCCCTAAATTCATCATGTAAGGAGCAATTAAAATGTCACACTCACCTAAATCGAATACAGCCTTTCCTCTTCAGGGAAATCATTAATCTGCCTGGTTCTATAGCTAATGGTAAAGTACCTGAACACTAACTATACACACAGAGGTGTTTCATAATTAAGGTTTGTTCCAAACACGAACAGACTAATCACCAAAGTCAGCAGGATTTCTCCTCTGGGGAGCATGAATGTCTGTACAAAATTTAACTGCAATAGTGGTTGAGATATTTCAGCCTGGACCCAAGTGGTGGACTGACATCCATACAGCCATTTTGCTATTAAGGCAAAAAAAAAAGAGATGTTTCACTTTAAGACTAAATCTTTTGTCTGAGTCGCTGTTCAAACACTTTTCCTTTAAGTTTTTAAAACTTAATTGTGTGCAGTAGTTAATGAGAAAAAAGCACAGTTAAAGAAACCTATCTTGTACTGTTAGGAAATCCTTTAAAAATGTGGCATCGCTCATGTCTTCGACTCTGTCTGATCATTCCACCAAAACTCAGCCTCATTGATGGAAGCAATCAAGGCTACAAACATACTGTGAAGTTTCCACTCAGTCATATGTGTAAGAACCTATGTTAATCACAAACATTCACACAGTATCCACACACACAAAAATGCTGAGCACTTAGTCATAAGACCACAGTTGAAGATCTTTCACGCCATCCCAGAATAGACGAAATTTTACTGAGAAGTGTCTTGTGCTCAACCATTAGTGTGTGTGTATGTGTTTGCGCAGGCATAAGTGTGTGTGTGTGTGTGTGTGTGTGTGTGTGTGTGAAATCATCTCCCCTGAGTATGTTGTCCTCAGTGAATAGACTTCTGTTAAAGTTGATAATGCAGAGAGGGAGCTGTGTGATGGAGCATGGAGCAGGAAAGCAGCTGACTGACACTGGTCGTGCATTCTTTAAAAGACTCTCCTCTTTCCTTGTTGTAACTTGTTGCCTTTGACAAAAGCCGGAGTGTGTATATGTGAGTCAATGTGGGATAGGTCACAAACCCATGTGTATTATCAGCTCACACAATGGCCACTGATAGGCAGTGATCTCTCTCACTATACTGACAAAAAATCCGACAATAAGTGGGAGAAAATTCACCAAAGAAAATCTCCCATCAGATAAAAGCTCCTTCTAAACTGATTTGGCCGCTCATGACGTCCTGCAGCTCTTTGAAAAGCAAGTTTATTATGTTCCGTATGAGAGAACAGTGACACACACACAGCCAGTTTACAACCTGTTGAATGTAAACAGTTTAAATTAATAATCTGATAATGTCTGTTTTCAGCCAATCTTGTGGTGCGGCTCTATGGATAACGATGCCGGTCCATCTGTGATACCACCGATTGGTCCAGACAGAATATCTCAACAACTATTGGATCGATTGCCATGAAAATTTCAAGATATTCACAGGATAAAGCCAAATGACTTCACTGATCAACCAACTGAGCCTGAGGTTTACATTCATGGTTGTGAGTGATTGAATTGTCATGAAATTTGATGTACACATTCATGTCTATCTCTATGGGATGGATTGCTTTGAAATTTTATAAAGACATTCAAGTTCCCCAGAAGATGAATACTACTGTCCCCTAATTTATCCTTTAGTGCCGAACACTTGCAAAACTAATTTAAACTTTGTGTTTAGCCCTTAATAGCAAATGTCAAAGCACAACTGTGTCAATGCTCAGCACAAGATACAGTATCTTTAAAACCACGCAGGTTTACTCTATGACCGTTATGACTCTCGGCTATTTACACATGCAGCTAAATCAGAGTTTGAATCATTGTTTACCTTTTTCAGTTGGTACTAAATTGCAGGAAGTTTTTCCTACCCATTTCCATTTGTTGCAGGTGAATTTTATATGTGCCTGTGTAAACACGCTCACTGTGAGATAATTCTTTTTCCATTTTTTAACCTTTGCCCTTCTTTCACTGGTGTGGAGCACTGACCCGAAGCAGGGGTTGTGACCTGATAAGGCAGTGTGCTGTGGCTTCATGGTTAAGTGAGTGGCGGAGGGCGGTAGCTGACTGTGTGTTTGTCCCAGCAGACTGACTCGTTGTGTCACACGGACCTTACATAACTACGAAGCCTGCAGGATGACAACACTGTCTCTGTTTGTCACTGACTTTGTTTTGCTACAGCTGACAAAGTTCCCGAGTGTCTGTCTCCACGTCTTCCACCCTGGTGTCATTTCTCCCTCATCCCTCTCTCTGATTATCCCTCCTCACTTTTCTTCTCTCTTTCTCCCTCTCTGTCTGTCACCCTTTCTCTCCTCCTCTGCCCTGCACATTTTTTTGTGTCCTCTAACAGCAGTGTCGCGACTCTTGCCAACATTTCTCTGCAGCTGGTCAGAGACTGAGCTCATCTGTTCCTCTGATTTACAGAGCGCTGTGCACTGTGCTCTATGTGTGTGTAGACACACATGTGGCTCGTATGGGAGTAGACATGCTCACGTCTTTGAGTAAAAGCAAGGAATATTTTAAAAAATCCATTATTATTAACAGATAGGAGGTGAAATAAAAACAAGAAGCAGAAAATGAGACTAAAAATAAAAGAAAATCAGAAAGACATTAAAGAAAGAAGTCCTGTTTTGGTTCTGTTTTCATTGTGAGTCAGCCTTCAAGGAATAGTTCAACATTTTGGGAAATGCACTCTTGCTGAGGGTTACGTAAGAGGATCAATACTACTGTCAAGTCGGTCCATCTCGTTCAGAGATGGAGCCAGGTGGCGATTAGCTTAGCCTAGCACAAACACTGGAAGCAGGAAGAAACAGTTACCCTGACCTACTGGCACCTCAGAGAAGGCTAACATGTTGTATCTCCTTTGTTTAATTTTTACACAAAATAAAATGTAAAAATGACCATTTGTGTTATTAGAGGAAGTTTGTACTGTAACTATTTGTTGGCGAACAACAGCCATTTGCAGTGACTTCCCTGAATCTTGTCAGAGTGAGTTTGCCAGCTTAGAAAACAAAATGTTAATTAAAAAAAATAGTTGATAGATAACACTACAGCAGATAGCTACAGTTTTTATATTTAGGTTTGTGTACTCATTAGCAGAGAGATAGTTGTTAATTTAGACAGCATTAAAGGTGTTGACAGATGGATTCTTGAACTTTGGTCGTAGCTGTTTCAGTTTTTTATGCTAAGCTAGGCCAGTCTCATGTTGGCTCTAGATCCATATATATTTATTTATTGCAGAGAGCTCTATAAGAAGATCAATTCCACTCTCATATCTGTCATATATGAAGCTATATATAGGTTTGCTGTTACCCCTGTTTCTAGTCTTTATGCTAAGCTAAACTTCCTGGCTGTGACTTCATATTTAGTGTACAGACATCTCCTCTAGCTCGCCACAGGAAAGCGGAAAGCGTATTTTCAAAAATGTTAAACTGTTCCATCAAACAATCTTTTTTTTTGAATGACTGACGACTGAGAGGTTGTTGTTATTGTCTGTGTTCTTACTTTGTGTGTTGCTGTGTTTGACTCCTGAAAGGCAGCCTCTCTCAGCTTCTGCTCCTCCACAAGGATATCCCTTAGGTGTTCATTCACCTGGGGAGAGAGAGAGAGAGAGAGAGAGAGAGAGAAAGAGAGAGAAAGAGAGAGAGAGAGAGAGAGAGAGAGAGAGAGAGGTCACATTTCACACAAGTATTTGTTGGACTCAGGCTGAATGGTGAGTTTGTGTTGGAGAGAGGAGAAACTTGAACATGAGTACATTAGGCTCCACACATCAAAGAAAAAACCTTTCACCACCACATGTGCCCATTAACTACTGATGCTAAATATTACTGTAACTCAATATACACTCAGCTGACTTCCGACTCAAGCACTATGTAAAAAGAACTTCAAAGATCACTATGTTTTCTTTTGTTTTTTACGATTACTGCTCTTCTGCCTTCAAAGGGCAAACTGTGTAAACAACAGTGATGCAACATTTTAGCCTCAGGTTGTCTGGTCCAGTCCCAGCCATGTCATGCTATGTCTTAGAACTACACACAATCCTCCATGTGTCTGTAAATAACTCCTACATGTGTAATTTACTGCCTTTGGATTGTAAAATGGAGCAGGAGACACTTGAGCTCAGTGAGGAATGTTAATAATGACTGAATGTTTAAATGATTCATTTATGCCACGTAGAGGCTTGCTTCATTATTTTAAACAAAGCAAAATGGGTTCAGCGTGACATTTTAAAACAACTGTGTCAAAATTCCCTTAAAATCTTCTGCAAGATCAGTGAAAGCTACTAAATAATCTGTAAGATGATGAAATAAACTACAGATGCAATCACAGAGACTTAGCTCATGCCCTCTTAAAGCTTACAGCCCACTTGAGGTTTGACTTTACCCCGTCCAATCCTGATTTAGCACAACAGAAGAGGCTGGACTGTAGGTTGAGTCGGTCATCTCTTTGTAATCTCTCTGACAGGACTGCATGTGGTTGGTGCCAGTTCTTCATCTAGTTCTCTTGCAAACATATTAAAAACGATATTTGAACGAGCAGTGGACAAACTGAGCTCTGACACACTTTAGGGCTCCTCCTGTGTTTTTCATATCCAGAGTAAAACAAAGAACTGTGTGTCATATAATAAGTCGCCATTGCACTAGGCTCAAGGATGTGTACACTTGTTATCCTCTGCAAGGAGAAAGCACGTCTTTCTGGTTTTGTGTACACACGAATGACCTTCTGTGTGTTTATGTGTACCTTGTTAATCCAGGTGGTGATTGCATCCTCTGTGTCATAAGGCAGCTCCTGGATGTGTCCGTCACTGTGTGAGGGTTCAGCGGAGGAGTACCTGTTGATGCAGGACATCACCCTCTCCACGCTCACCATCTCCACTGTGTACGCCATCATCAGGGTGTCTATGAGCGCCAGATGGGAACTCTGTAGAAATACACAGCAGCAACAGACAGTTAAAAAAGATTAAAATACAGATCTAGAATTTCCTTTTACGTCCCCACTTTTTTTCCAAAAGCATCAAACTGAAAATTAAAGGCCTAACTTTATATTTCCACCTTCATGCTTCTCTGTGCTTCTGCACATGACACTGGCTGCTCAGCTGGCCTACAATTTCTTGCTATTTTTTTTGAAGTGCAGAGTTGCCCAAATTTGTAGAAACAGATGTTTTCATTCAACAAAGATTGAACACTGAAATGATCAGAAGTTTTGCTCTCTCGAAAAGAGAAAAGATGTGGCAAGTATTAACGCAGCTCCAAAAGGCATTTGAATCAGTTCACTTCACTTCTAAAAGAGAAGTCTGTCTGATATTACATTATCTACTCCAATTTAAGGATTCTTGGATACACAGAATTTGCTAGTGACACACACTGTATGCACAGCGAACCACCGGTCACAATCATTCTCCATCAGTTTTGTCATACAATCAAAGCAGGCCCCGCCCCCCCACCGGCTAGTCGTCGACCACAACCTGAAACTGAACGATGAACAGGAGAAAAACACAGAAAAGGAAGAGTTGGTTGCAAAAAGAAAAGCAACATCAGTTGTATGACATCTGTCATCTGATGAAAATTCATGTATTTTTTCATATCAGATTGTGTATATATATATATATATATATATATATATATATATATATATATTTTATTTATTTATTTATTTTAATAAAATAAAGGTACTGTGCAAGTTTTTGCTATGTAAGCAAAGACCTTGCATGTGGTGCGTTAATACTAGTTAGGCCTGGTCCTACTATCTACAATAAATCGATCATAAACCTTCAAACTTTGTCTTGTGATGTCAGCTGAGGAGGTTTTTGTGGACAGCAGGGAGTATCAAGTTTATCTTAGAGAAGCAAGGCTTCTGATCGCAGTCTCTCCCATCTCTCCTGGCTCACAACATTTAAAACCACTTATAACAATTACCTAAATTTGAGTGATTCGCTTCATGTGAATGGTTTTTCTAGATGTCAACACAAACATAAAGCTTGACATTCTCCTGGCCTTTCTAATCCCTTTCCAGGCCCGTCAGACCAACAGACCTCCCCTTCCCTTTCCTGTCACACCACACTTCTACTCAAAAACATTTACACTCTCTGTGTGTTTGTTTGTGTGTGTGTGTGTGTGTGTGTGTGTGTATATGTGTGTGTGTGTGCGCGCCCGCTCGTGCTTACATCTGCTTACTTAAGCATCTATGTACGTGTCCAAGCTAACTGAGCAAACATCTAAAGTCAGGTGTTCCATGATTCAGGTGACCCAAACCAGCAGACACAAACAAGCAATGAGACCTTGTCCCACCAGAGCCTGTTCTTACAAGCACAGGCCTCTATTCATAACCACAGAGCCTCATGTAACAGCCAGTGTGACCAAGTGTTTCCCCAAGAAACGAACAACTGATCCAGTGCTGCAACTCTGGCCTGCTTCTGGTGCTCAGCGTCAGCACCACCACATGCTCCTCTGCCAGACTAAACAGACAACGTGTACAGAAGAACTGTGGTTGTTAGAAACAGTCAAGTGTCACATGATGTCATTAACTGCTCCTTTATGCTTACATGTCATTAGATTCAATAAAAAACAAAGATAAAAACACAAACAAAGTGGCGATTGATTTGACATAAATATAATATATATATATATATTAATCATGTAGTCCATGGTGGTGTCTTCATATATGTATATTGTTCTGTCTGACCAACACCAAACAAAAGTCATTCAATTTATTGTGACAAAAACACAAAAGCAACCAAAGAATGTTTGATATTTCTGCTTGATTAATCAACTGTCAAAACTGCAGCTGATTTATTTTCTGTTGAGCAAATATGATCAATCAATCAGCTAAAAAGAACTATACACGAGAACTATACTGACCCATGTAATGAGATATGCCGGTTAACACAGTCTGTGATATTGAATCTGTAGTAAACAGGATTGGTTGGTTAGGTGCTTGAACACATGAGCCTGATATTGAACTTTGTATGAAACAATCTGCAGACACTGTTTTGAATTCCAGTATCTTCAGGATATTGTCAGATATTTCACATTGCATGCATTCTCTTCCAGTAGCCGGTCTGGCCGACAGCTGGAATGACTGACAGAGAGAGAGAGAGGGAGACAGAGAGAGAGGGAGAAGCCAAGTAGCTTAGCCTGGAGCTGGAGATCCAGAAAACATGATTTTCATGAAAACCCACTGAGCCTTTTCTGTGATTGAAGCTTTTCTGAACTCATTTGCATAAATCTCCTCAATCTTTAATGTTCTTTAGAAGCTTGTGGAGGTGTGCGCATACACATGCGTGCGTTCAGAGCTCTGGGTGGTCAAGTATGACAAATCACTGTGTTCATTTATTTTTCATTAGCAGTTTTTGTAAATGAAAATCTGTTATTTGAACGTGGGAAAAACACATTTTAGAAACACCTGTCGTGATTTGTTTTGTCTATAGTATATAGTAAAAATGCATGCCTTGTAGATTTACTAAGGGACTGTGCAAAAATTTAAAATCTTTATGCTGAAGGCAGGGTAGTCAAAAAGCAGGAGACTATAATAGTAATAGTATAGTAGGGAAGTTACAGTAACTCCTCCATAAAACTACAACTTTTATTTTAGATTTCAGTTTGTGAACAGATTTAGAGGTGCAGGTAGTTAGATTGTTCAATTTAAGATAGATCCAGGCCAGCTGTTTCCACCTCCATTCTTTATGCTAAGCTAAGCTAGCCCCATACTTAATAACACAAACATTAGAATGGTATCAGTCTTGTTATCTATGGCCACGTTCAGAAAACCTCTGGCTCTGTGTGAAAAAAAAGAAGCAATCCTGTCATTCATTTGAACGGGGGCAATTTGGTGACCACAGTATGGGTGCCATCACGGAAAGCTCTGGAAAAAAAATGTAGGGTAATCCGACAAAAACCAAGAACCAGGCTCATCTTTTGCTGCAAAGCAACGCAACGTCATCTGGGAGGGCTCTGAGGTGGCCAATCACATACATACATACATGGAAGGGCTCATTCCTGGAAGATTATGTTGTGACATGAAGGGCAAATTGCTACTGTTTATCCCACAATCACTGCGTTGAAGATTAAATAGTTGTAGATGTGATAACTTTCCAGAGTTGTAAAATCCTGTCTTGGAGTATTATAAACCTCTTTTCAGTGTTTTGATGTCTGATAAGACTTCAAATCCATGGATCCGGTGCTAAAACTCGGCTAGATTGTATTTCATTATCTCACTAGTACCTGAAGCAACAGACCCGCACCAACGCAGCCTCTTGAGTTTTTCTAACGCAGGGCTGCTTTCAGTCTGAATGTGCAAAAAAAATGTCAAACTGTTCCTTTGATAACACTTGCATTTTTAAAACATAAGATTCAACTCCTCTCCCAACCCCAATCAGGGTTAGCGGTTAGGGTTAACCCTAACCCTAACCCTTACAATCCCCAAGTGAAAAGAAAATGTTTACATCATTGTAGTCTGTGTCACTGTTTCCTTATTGCACTGTTTCTAATGGGACATTTTATTGAGCCCTAACATATGTGAATCTGCCTATGTGCATGTATGGGGAGCATATGCACATGTCGGCGTGCGCTCAAGAGAGAGAGAAGACAACATTCAGACAGTAAATGGAGCCACTGCTTACATATCTACAGACTGCTCTTATATCCATTGGAAAAAAAACACTACTGTTGACACTACAGCATGGATTTAAAAGCCATGTGCTGCCTATTATCCCTTCACAAAGACCTCTGGGGTGTGTGAGCGTGTGAGTGAGTGTGTGTGTGTGTGTGTGTGTGTGTGTCTGTGTGTGCGCACAAAGAAGCAACTCTAAACCACTCATGGTGACAGACACGCCTTATAAGGCTGTGGAAATGGCAGACACCATAATAAAGAGCTGTAAAGAGCTGCAGTACACTCATGCACGCCACCTAACAGGAGCATCAGTATTCATTCTCAGCAGTCTCCTACGGCTGCATTTGTGTGTGTGTGTGTGTGTGTGTGTGTGTGTGTGCGTGTGCGCGCCCTTGATCAAAGGCATCTATAGGAAAGAACAACACAGCTGAACAAACAGATAATCAAAGTAGCGTCTTTCACCACAAACATCACAAGTGTCTTTCCAGCGCAGGTACACACTTAGAAATGACCCACATCTGGGCGACACGAGGGTTTTTATTGCACGACTTTACACATCTGGCTCTTCGAAGATGTTAGTGTGTACTGACAGTTATGGTGCAATTGTCCCCCCGCCAAAAAAAAAAAAAAAAAAAGATAAATAAAGCAAAGACTTCCCTCGCTGTTTCTCTCACACACACATCCATGCAATTCTCAAAATCTTTCAGCGTTATTCGGCAGAAGGCGTTTAGATGAAGATTCACGCCCCTCTGCAGGCAAATTCAATTACCACTCCGGCTCTCTCTCTCTCTCTCTCACTCTCTCTCCTCCGTCACTTTCTCGTCCTAGTGTTTTTACACATGGAGGGCAGTGCAGAGCCTGAGCATGTGCGAGACAGACAAAAAAAAAAAAAAAAGAGTACGAGAAAAAAGAGGAAAGTAAAGCTAGAGAGGGACACACACAGGTCTTGTGCACACCACTGCTGGAGGTCTGATAGCTCTTTGGAGGTGTGTGTGCATGTGTGTGTTTGAAGAGGGAGTAACGGGGGGGTGGGGTGGGGGTGCACCAGACGTGCTTTGACTCATTGTGAGACCCCACCCTCCACAGTGCTGCAGTAGTGCACATCACGTCTTACTCCTCTCCTCTCCTCTCCATGCTCTCCGCTCTTCTCCTCCCCCATCGTCTCCCTTGTTCCCCCTTCTCCTCCCCTTTTTTCCAGATGGCCATGTTAACAGTGGGCCTTTTCCACTCGTTCTCTGGCACACACATGTCCTCACGCCCGCCAAAAAGGCAATACCTTATCCTCCCTCTCCTCTATATCTTTCGCTCCCACTCTTTGACAGCTCTTCCCCATCTCCCCCTTTCCATTCGTCCTCTTGTAGATTTCCACGCTCACACTTGCCTCCCTTCTTTTGCTCTACTTTCCTGCTTCCTCCTGGATCACAGCCAGATATCAGCCCCTAAACTCCATCTTCCCTGCTTTTCCCTTCTTCTTCTCTCCCTCTATATCCATTTGCTCTCTGACAAACTGCCACGCTCCTCCTCCTCCTCCTCCTCCCTGACATGAGTTATTCTTCTGTTGCACAGTATTTGGAAAACCATGAGGTCATCATTTTCTCTGCAGATATACCATAACCCAAAATGAAAAGCCGGGGACTTAAGCATGACTGAAATGATCCTGCTGAGTCCACAAACACACACACACACACACACACACACACACACAGTTCCTCTACTTTGCAGAACCAATCTAATGACTTAAGAGAGACACAAGTAACAATAATAATTGACAGAGTTACAAATAGTCCGGCTGTGTGCTACACAAATGAAGGTCAGGAGCCTTAGGGAGCCAGTGAGCTATAGGCTCAATTTGTCTACTTAACACCATCACTAAAACTGTCCAGTAAATAACTTGGTATACACATTCACTTTCACAGGTGTGAAAGGACACGGGCTCATTAGGCGCAGCACTAAATAACCACCCATCACTCCCGCCTTCATGACATCCTCGATCAATGAAAGACGTAGTGAAGACAATCAACCGCAAACATAAAAATGCCCTTGACTAGTGACTTTCAATTATCCCCAGAAGCTGCAAAAGGAAAGAGCACAAGCACATAAAGATGTGTGGGCACTGGCAGGTTTGATGAAATATGCTTAAGCTTCAATTAAATATTCAGGAGATAACAATGTTCTGGTCTCATTTAATCCACAGAGATAGATTTGCATGAGACAGAGGCGGGCGCAGGAGAGGCTAAAAAAGAAAGGCCGTGACAGGAAGAGAAAGAAGCAAGGTGGAAAAGATATATACATATATATATATATATATATATATATATATATATGTGTAGAGAGAGAGAGTGACAAGAGAGTAGAGGAAAGAAAAGAGAGTGAGAGCAGGGGGGGGTGAGGGGTTGGTGCACTGCATTGCAGACACCTTTTGGCGTCAGCAGAAGTGCCCCGTCTCCAGCCATGCGTGCGCTCACCAGCATGTCTGCCACAGGCTCCCCCCTCTTTCATAACTAAAAAGCTCTTCTCACGTCCAGTAAAATGTGACAGTATTATGATATAGTGCCGCAACAATGAGCCAATTAATCAATTAGCCAATCAACAAGATATAATCGACAGTTGTGAAAATGGTCAGAGTCAATAAAACAAACAAACAAAATCCACCAAAAAGCCTCTCAAATGTGAGGATGTGCTGCTTGTCTCTGTTTAATATGATTGTAAAATGAATATCTTTGGGTTTTAGACAGCTGGTCAGACAAATGTCAAGACTTATTACGGGAATCTTTCACTATTTTCTGACATCTTATGGACTAAATAACTAATCGTGTAATGAACAGAACAATCTATAATGACACAGCCTTATTATGCTCTTCCATACAGTCCTGGATCCAGTGTTGACAACATATTACAGGAATATTTCTTGGTGGTGTGAGCTAAGACATGTTGCCCTGCGCCGTCTAATGACACAGAGGCCGAACAGTGAGTAATGGGTTGCTATAGGAAACCCGTCATTAGCGGTTGTTTTTCTCTCAACAGGACATATCTTGGCGAACAGTCTAACAGTAGGACACATGGAGCGGTACACACATACTGACACAAACACACTATCATATAACACACTTTTCCCCCATGAGAGGAAGATGCAGCAAAGCACAAAGCACAGAGGAAAATCCACTGCTGAAATTATTCATTTAATTGTTTGTTTGCCAACAATTTGAATTTGATTCGAGGTCATTTATTAAGCAAAAAAGCCAAACATTTCCCTGGTTCCAGCTTCTACGGTCTGTGCATTTGCCGCTTTTCTCTACAAATTTGACATATCTGGGTTTTGGACTGTTAGATGGTTAAATCAAGCATCTGAATTTGGAATCTGGGAAATTGTGAATCTTTTAGACAGTTAATGAAAATATTCCTCAGTCGTGTCGCCCTGGTTTATATGCTTGTGTGCTTACACATGTTACTAATGAACAGACTGAGATCTAACTGATCTCATCCCATTTCACACATCGTGTCTCTATGGTTACTTCTATATGTGTTTGTAAGTGTGAACGAGTACATTTAAGGGCAGTACAAAAATCTGTATACTGAAAAAGCATATAGTAAATAAATGCTAAAGTTCACACATACAAAACATAAATTAGGATGAACTCTAAAATGAAAAAGCGGCAGAAAATTACAATATCTAAAGCTCACCATGTGTATAGGTGTGCTGGTCAGGTCTCTCTCCGTGACCAGTCGGTCCTGGTCCGTGACATACAGGCCTTTCTGGGCCAGGGCCTGGATGACGGCGTTGTGTCCCAGTAATGGTTTGACGGCATCGCTGCGGAGGATCAGGCTCCCCGCCCGGCAGTAGAGCTCTGCAGACTGGAGCAGGCAGGCCACCGGAGGCTTCAGGTGCTCCTGGTTGTACTGGTCCCTGTAGAAAGGCTCAACCAGCTCCTCTGGTATCGCATCTGAGAAGGGAGAAAGACACAGAACAGCAGAGAGGAAATAGGTTAGGTCTAGTTTCGTCCTCCAGCACCATCACTGCTGAGACAAAAAAAAAAATAGCTTAAAGGCCTTTTTTGTTGTTGCTGTGGCTTCCCTACATTGTAGCTTTCACGGCCACAGCAAGCTCAAAGCTTGTTGTCCATGTCACACACACACACCAAGACAAAGTGGTACACGCAACAAAACATCCAGAACAACTTCACTGAAAGGAACATTTTCAGTGAGACAGAGAGGGACATTAGCTGCTACCAGCCATAAGTTTAGTTTGTGTTGAGAGGAAGTGTTCACTGATACAAAAATAAGCACATCAATGTCACGTGTGTTTGTTGATGCTTATGTTCCTCTGGATCCAAACAGGACAGGCACAATGCCACAGTGTGTCTGTGTGTGTGTGTGTGTGTGTGTGTGTGTGTGTGTGTGTGTGTGTGAAGTTCAATGTAGCCTGTATGTGTGTTGGTGGAAGTGTATGTTACAGAGCATGGAGCACCTTCTAATCCTGTTACCTCATCCAGTAAATCTGATTTGAAGGAAATAGCTGGACAGAAAAACCCACACAGCTACACCTCCAGGTCTCATTCATCTTTCTTTCTTCCTCTTTTCATCGTACTATGTTGTTGTTAACCACATGTTGTGACTCAGTGTTACACTATACTAGTCATCAGTCTGTCACTGAATGATATACATACTGTATCTATGCACCTCTAGTCAGACGAGGGCCTTGTATAGGAATGTGCATGTGTGTGTAAGGTGACACACTTTTAAAAGGCTGTGTGCTGCAGTATGAGTGTGTATTCCTGGTGCGTGGGGTCGTTTCCTCTCTGAATCACACTGAGGGAAACAAAGGACACTAAAGGAACCTTTCTTAAAGGTACAGGCTTTTTGTTCTCTAACCCCCTGAATAGAAGCAAAACAGCTCCACATAACAGAATGAAATCAAATATTTAAAGCTCAGTCAGATCAGAAAGAACATCCATTAAAGTTGTGATCAAACCTCAGCAGTTTTCCAGTGGCTATGGTTACAGCAGCCAATGACAATACAAATTTGACGACTAAAGCGCAGTGTGAGAGGTAACTGTGGTATTTTTGTTAGAAATTTTGTTAAAGTCCACATACTCTTTCAAAAGTCATCACTCAGAAACTATTCTCAAGGATACAAGCGTTCTTTTCAGATAAAGGCAGTATTGCATTTTCATTTGAACGTTTTTAAGTGTTTCATCAGATGACCTTAGAAGTTAATGAAATCATGTAAATGACATTTAAAACAAAAAAAAAAGCACGGACAGCAGGTTTTTGGAGAGTTCATGAAAATCTGCTTCGTCAAGTGAAAAACCCTCTCCTTTGTGTTGGCCATCAAAGAGGAAACAGACAGGAAGTAGCTGCCACAGGAAGTCCAGGCACAGAGAAGACTGCTCCCCTGGAGACCCCCGGGATCACAGCTCAGCATACACAACCTCACGGTCAGCAGTGTTTATCTTTGCTGGTTTACAGCTCTTTGTTAAAAAAAAAACAAAAAAAGACATTCAGTTAGTGAGTTGCCAGCTGGTAAGTTCTTACAGAAATTAGATTTTTATTTGATCAGCTGTGACTTATATGCGGTACGGACATGGTGTTGGTTCAGTCTTCAATGGAAATAGTGCTGATCTCATACTTGATATACATGATTATCATGTGGAGTCAATCATTTTTATATCATTTCTGTGGTTCAGTGTCTTGCTCAAGGATGCTAAGTTAGACGTGTTCTCAGGGGAAGCGGGGAATTGAACCACCAAACAATTATTTTCTAGCTCTCTATCACTTTAACAAAATTCGCTCGTCACACTCCCAAACGATCTTTCTTAGAATCTGCAACATGATGGCTCGTGGCAAATTCATCCATGCTCCGTGTATCCAGCGTTTATCTATTCTGCCACTCTACAGGCCGTGTACTGTATGTTAGTGTGTATGCTAGTGGACAGCTTGAGCTAGCAGAACGTACCATAACATATACAACACTGAGCAAACCGCCATGAAAATCACCGCACAGCCATCAGCTGATCAAAGCACGGAAAGTGCCTGTACTTCAGGGAAGGAGACTGATGACCAAAATATTCCCACACTGCTTGAATGCGTCTGGGGGGTGGGGTGGGGTAGGGTGGGGTTGCAATCTCAAGGTTATTATCAATCTTCAGCTAATGGAACTAGCCTAACTTTTACCGCAGGCATGATTACTTGATCATGATTGGACCAAAATAGTCATGTGGTTCCGTGTTCTGTCATCGCGATACAAGACTGTGGATGTTTGTATCGCGGTTCTGGTCTCGGTTTTTCAGAATTGTTAGACCTCTAGTTGGTAAGATCTGAATGATACAACCGCATCCATCCAGAATCATTGTGGTGTCTGTGCGGTACTCGACAACATGATACGACTCTTTTTGTAAACTCACAAGCCAAGGACTAAAAGGACAAATAGTTTAATGTCTATGATGGAAAGTATCTCATATCACCTTATGTCGAGATCTTTGAGCAGTCATTTTAAATTCAAACTCACCCACATGCAATTTGTCAAAGATCCTTTTAAGTGTCAGATTTTGTCATAATTTTCACGTGTTAGATTTGATTACATATTAATTTTATAACCACAAATTGCTGCTGAGTGCCGACGCTGAGGTAAACTGCCGACCAGTGACAAGTAACTACCAGTTACATTAGTCCCTGCAGAGAAATCAATGCTGTTCGTGCGTTGATTTTTAACAATACTTAAATTCATTCGGCTATAAGCAGTTAGCAATTTCAAGCTTTTGTAAAAATCTGTTGGTCCTTTGCTGCCACTTTGAGTTCATACAATGGAGCCCCATCAGGTCAAAAGTGAGGAGACAGTAAAGCTGTGCTCTGACATTCATTACACACCCACTCACAAAACATACAGATGCACTCTCACACTCTTTTTAGCTCATGTATTATCAGTCCACCTTCAAAAGCATGTAGTTGTATACCTAATGTTGTTTCTTTTCTTTTTTTTCTTTTTTTTATAACCCTGATGTTTTAGCACAAATGTGCATATGCAAACCCATCTCTCTAAAGTTTCAGGGCAAACTTCCAGCTGATGAGAAAGTTTTTACATCTGAGCAACACCAGATTCAAACCATCGCTCATCCGTCCAAACTAGGCCAAACAAGGCTCTGAGGACTGGTTATGAATTGGGCCACAGTTCTCGGCGGCGCTGAGAGCTGAAACTGTGTCACCGAAGGGATGGGGGGGGGGGGGGGGGCAAGGCGGCAGCAGTATGCTAACAGCCATAAGTCTTGTTGAACCAAGCCTGGCTCTCTCACATGTTACTGTACTGCATCTTGCATGTCTCTCCACCATTTCATCCTCCCTCAGTCTGAGAAAAAGAGTCATGTGCAGCTTCATTTGACTCACACTGTTGGATCAATAGCTGTGATTCAGGGGGTCGCTCTTTTTGATCTCTCTCTCTTTTTAGGTTTGTCTGTCTTTGAGACGGCCACTCAATGACTCCGGGTGTACTGTACATGGAGGAGCAGCTGGTCCATGCATTCATTAGGAGCTGGAGTAAACCTCTGGGCTCAGAGCAGGCTGGATGTACTCAGTCTTTCTGAGGCCAGGCTGCCATGCTGCTTCCAGACCACAGTGAGGATACATACATGAATTCACGTATATAGAAAAATTAATGACACACAAATCATTGCTAAAACTGTCAAGCAAAGAAAAATGTAACAGTCGATGACTTCTATACTTCACAAGAGAGGAATAACTTTAGTAGAGCTGAAACGATCAGTCGATTCATCAATTCGTCAGTAGACAGAAAATTTATCAGCATGTATTTGATAAGCAATTCATTGTCATTTCTCAAGGCAGGATGCCACACATTCACTGGTCTCAACTGGGAAGAGTGTCTTCGAGGCTACAGACTGGCCACTGTTTGTGGCCCTCATCCACTCTTTTCTTACATTATTACATTTAGTATTTTTAAGATTGTTTTGACGGGTGCCAATGAATGTTTGCATTTGTAATTTAATTTACAGACTAATGTTTTAACTGTAGTTCCACCATCCCAAGATATACCACACAGAAGTTTAAGTCCTTGTCTGCTGATTAGCCATCAAACAGTAAAAGCTGACAGTGAAGATCTGAGGTTACATAATAGCTTTGGCCTGACTTCTGCAGTGGGGGAATAATTAGCATTAGGCAAGCAACAGGTTAAACCAATAATCCTGTGACATGAGCAGTGTTGTTAGGGATTATAGCCCATGACATACAGGTAGGGACTGTCATATGAAAAACAAAAATACAATCAATCAGACAAAAGTGCCATGTAGTTTACATTATTTTTGATATTACTGACCATATGGAGATTTAATTTTTTTGGTGACCAATTTTTATTCAGCTGCTGCTGCTTAACAGAATAGAGAGATACTAATCATTTCTATTTATAATGACAAGGGAGGAACACTTAAGTGAGTAAGGGGTTTAATTGGAGTCTGATTGCATGCTGTTGTTTACAAAATAGCCCCACTTGTAAAAGCCTCTGGTCCAACACAACATCGTATTATTACACAGTGTTAAATGACTATCTTAACAACGTTTTCCACTAATCTAATCCAGAAATGAAAACGATCAGGAGGCGCCACCTACCCGAGCCGAAAGCCTTGGCCACCAGCCACGTCAGGCTGCATGATATCTTGGCCCTGGTAAAGTCATAGTGATCGAAGCTCTTGATGGCAGGGACGATGAAGGTCCGTCTCATCCCTCTGTCATCTGCCGCATCTCCCATCTTTTACTGAGTCGGGATCCCGCTACACTGCAGCTGGAGGAGCAGTCAGCCAGAGGAATTCCTCCTGACTGCGGATGACATCCCGTCCAGAGGAATTCAATGCAGCAAAATTTCCCCTTCTCCTGAAAAAAAAAGAAAAAAAAGGAAAAAAAAAAAAAAAAAAACTTTGAGCGTGGCCTGATGTTGGAGATCACGACGAGTTCCAAAGGGCGCTCCTCGGCTACATGAGCACCATCCTCTGTTTTAATGTCCTTATGTTTCAGTTATATCCTTAAACCCAGCCAGCACGGCGCGGTTTAGAAGCAGGATTTCTGAAGATTTCCTCCATTCCCTGACATTATTATCCCCAGGCTGGCCGACATAACGGAGCAGCTGTGTGTCAGAGGAGGGAGGCTACAGTCCAACACCGGAGGACAGTTTCACACACACCCTAAAGAGCCCGTTTGTGTCCATGTTGTTCTTCGTTTTCTTTTCTAACTGTTTCCCCCTGTCCCCCTCTCTCGCTCTCTCTCTCTCCGCCGCGTCTCCTCTGCGTTTTTCCTGCCGCACTGATCGGAGGATAGGGCGCACTGCGCATGCGCGAAACACCCACCCAGTCTATTCAATCCTGATAGGAGTTACCACAGTGGATAATAATATAATACAAACCAAGGTGGAGTTAACTGGCTGGGCGAATTTCGACCAAATCCCAAATGGTGTTTCCACGGAGAAGTAGAGAAAGAAATACTTGTATGTACGTCTCTGTGGCAGACTGATTGCAGCCTGCATGCTGCACATATTGTAAGAAAGAAGAAGAGTTAATAACCTACTTCTGTAGCTACCTTGCTTTGGAAAGGTTTAGATAAATATGTATATAGATGACAACATGACAAGTTATAAAGACATCATCCCTCTCACACCAAACGATATGATTCATTTGATTGTACTGTTAAATTCCACACACACAAGCAGTGACTGGTTAAAAAAACTACTGGTTCTATTTTGTATATTTTCTATTTTGTAAGACTTTAAAAGGAGATATATCTGATGATACTTTTATATCTACATACTTTAACTTCTTGTATCCGTCTGTAGCTCAATTATTGAAGATCAATATAATATGTTGTCGTTTTCTGGTAGAATTCTTGTATTTGCAACCTGAACTATGAAAACCAGCCTGGTTGTTTCTTGGCAACAGTACATTTTTAAAACTCTAGTGACAGGTTGGAGAACTTTATCAACCTACTGACAGACTCTGACCTGCAGCAGCTGAAATGAAATAGAGGTACATTACAAAAACGTTGAAAAAAATACATTAGCAACCTTTATGATCCTACCTTCAGATGTAAGGCCAGGGCGCCTTTATTATAAACACAGCATTATATTTTTCTCAGTTTGACATCAATAAAAATGAAGCATGAAATTGTACAATTATGCTAAAATAATCAGCCACAGGCTATCTTGTATATCCTGCAGGTACTGTAAAAGGTTTTCACCTCACAGTGACATGACACGTTTCTATTGTTTAGACTCACAGGCCTATTCAGATCATAAAAATACTATGTGCATGTTAATGCTTTAATGGTATAATACCTTTAATATCAAAGAATTTTAACACTGAGACGATTTTTCTTTAAACAAGTTTGATGGCACAATATTTATTTATAATTGAATATTTTCCAATGTGAATATTGCTGCAGTAGGGGATTATTAAATATTTCTTTCACCATCGATTGAAACATTAACAGAATCTGAAAAGACTGAATAGAAACACATATGTGGGTTTTACTGTTCATCACAGAGATACACCAGATCAGCAGCCAGCTAAAAACTTTAGACATCACTCATAGTGTCATTCTCCAACATATGGATGGGGCAACATTAAAATGTATTCATAAAGTATTTTTCAAAGTCAGATAACAGAAAGTACAAAAATGAGCAGATGCTAACAATAAAAACAAGAGATACAGGAACAAAAAAGTAAAAAGACACTGAAGACGTAGCCTGATCTAGGAGGTCTTTTTCATTGCTTGTCCTCATTTGCAGTCTGAACCATCAAAAGCAACTTGGGAAACTCTTATGGGTGGGTCCTAGTTGAACACGAATCTGAGCTGATCAAGTAAAATCCATCAATTCATTTTATCATTTCCTTGCAACCAGTGGTATCCATGTACTGCAGATTTTGTGAACAACCTGCTGCTTGCTGCTGTCGTCCTCTGTAACTACAGACATGAAAGAGTGTTGTCAGTGAAAAGGATGAAAATGAGTCCAAATGAGATGATATAGAAGTCGAGGTCAGAGACAAAGGTCAAAGATATACATTATAGTATTTTGAAGATGGTTTAACCTCTTTCAAGTTTCACAGTTACTGATATACCATCACACAGCGACTCAAATGTGCACACACCCTTCTGAACGCCTTAAAGGAAAATGGCATATCTTAAAATTCAGATTCTGTTTAATCTCTTTTAGCTCTCTGACACCAGAACAGGAATGCTATTGGATGACTCTTCAGAAGATCCTGTGTAAGACAAAGAGGAGCAATGAGGATATGAGGATCGTGTAACAGCATTGCACCCTAGTGCCTGTGCTGGGTTCATACAGCTGAAGAGGTCAGAAAGTATTTATCACACATCGGTCAGTAGATGGCAGTGCTCAACTAAATACTCGTCTAAAAACGTCCTTGTTCTGCTCAGTATATCTCATAATTACAGTGTCTTATCAAATTATTCCGCTGACAAACAGGTTGAAAAGGTTGGTCCATTGTGCTTGTTACAGCTGTGACATTTTATTGCTTAGAAATCATTATTTCCTTTATTTTTTTTTTATTTATTTATTTTTTTTAAATTTTCATCTAGAAGTTTATTGCTCCTCCTCTGAGGAACATGAATTATCTTTGTCTGTGTGTCCCCTGTGATCCACATTCATTTTAGAGTCATTACCAACCATGACGTAATTAGCATTTGTAATATGAATGTGTCCCGGTTGTTGTTGCCACCTGGCCATGCCGCCGCCACCACCTTGCTCTGGACCGAGAAGAAGATTCTGTTGCAGTGAAAGATTCAGGTTCTCTCTCTCCTCTAACTCTGCTTTTTTACACTCTTTGATCAACTGCCTTTGACACTCGTTTAACTGCTTCAGGTTGTCTTGTCTCTCTATCTGACGATTTACTTCTTGTCCCTTAGTCCAGATTTTCTTTTGCCTTTCAATGTGTGCTGGAATCAAGAACTTTTTAATTTTTTTCTCAAAGTTCCTTTTCTCATCTAGTGGATTGAGTCGCTGTACAACCAAAGGAATGCCCTCTCTCGGCATGCAGTTCTCCCGTGGCAGCAGAGGGACAACAGTGTTGTGCTTGTATTTCTTGTTTATGGAGTTGACAAGGGCGGTGTCTGTCTTCATCTCCACCAACTGAGTGTTGAAGTTGCGGGTAAACAGCAGGAGAGTAAAGGCTGAGTTGTTGATGGCGTCCTCCACACACCTCAGAGTGCTCTTTCCAGGAACGGCAAAGTCCTCAGAGAAAGTTGCACCTGTACAACCAGCGACCGCTTCAATTTTGTCTTTGATGCTCTCGGCCATATCTACATCCTCTGGTGCGTGCAAGATAACAAATGCATAAAATACTACCTCTTCCTCCACTTCTGCGTCTTTACATTCATGCTTTTCATTTGGAACGGGTACCTTGGGTACAAAAGTGTTTGTTGCAGTAGGTAATGCAAATTTTGGCTCAGTGCTTGGCTTGGTGGTTGTGTTTGGAGTCTCATTCTGAATGATGTGATGGTCACACTTCCTGGACTCCATCTTTGAGTCTTTATTTGCTTCAAGTTGAGCAAGTTCATTAGATTTAGGCTGAGGCTCCTCAGAAGACTGAGGTTGCCCAGGTGCAAACAGGATACAAGAGTCGGATTTATCTGATGTTTCTGGGGTTATTTTGTCGCCTTGAAAGGAGATTGTTGGGGGTATACTCATCTCTAGATGAGTAGGGTATGAGAGCATTGAGGAGCTTGCTTGCAGAGGGCTGGGGAGACTATAAGCTCTCTCTGACTGATCGGTAATTTTTAAAGTTGTGTTTACTTCATCCAGGCTTCTGTGAGGATCATGGTAAGACCCTGACTTGAGGTCTCTTGGGGAGCATATCCACTCTTCAAACTCAGGCCCACAGACAACTTTAGCTTCTTCTCTGAGTGGATCATATTCCAGATCCTCAAGATGGCTTGTTCTTTGGCTGTCAGTGGAAAGGGCTCTCTGATAGGCCAGATTTCTCAGATTTGGATCACACAGCTTCCGCTCATGCAAAACTTTAAAAATTCGAGCCAACGCTGCCAAAGATTCTCCTGTAAACTCTTCAAAATGACCACAATGAACTCTGAAATCCTCTAATTTACCTCCACTCATTCGCCACTTTTCAGCCAGATGCTCAGCAAGGTAGTTGTTCTTCAGCATCTGAAGCTTTTCCAGGGCCTGTGCCTCCTTATGGAGAATGATCAGACACAAGGCGTGTATGATATTATCTTCCGGAGTTTCACCCAACTGGATTTTCAGGCTTAGCAGTCGCTCCATAGGCTCCTTAACTAATATGTCAAAGACGTCTCTCAGTCCCGTCCCCTGATTTCCTTGTCCCCCGTGACTCATTTTTGGTTGCACTTCACCTCCAGGGTTTAACAGAGATCACATGTGATTTTCCAACATTTTCTTCCTCATTGCTTCAAAAACTTGGGCGAGGCGCACAATTTCCTGGACATTCTTGCTGTAACTGCATGTTGAAAAAGTTTTAAGTTAGTTAGTATAAGTAGCTCACATGAAATTTAATAACTCAAATTATGTATGATTGTTCCACTACGAAAAGACCGACCTTATATAACAATTTCTCACCAGTATGGAGTTCCAGGTGCCATGACAATGACTTTAGTCTGTGTATTTCCAGCTTAAATAAGGAAGTCACTCAGTGTGTCTTTTCCAGCTCAGTTTAACCGGTAGAAAACTCTCTTCTCTTAACAGAAAGCTCTTAGTGCCCATTTGAAATCCAGTGAGTGTGGTGAGTCCCGTCAAACTTTTACAGTCAAGATAATCAGTAACCGTACCTGTGGCAGCTCTAGGCCCCTGCCAGCTTTCAATACTTTTGCACATAATGATGACATCACGGGCTGTGAAGTATGGGAGCACACGAGGGACAAAAGACAAGAGCAGGAAGAGGCATTCATGTCTGCTAAAAACACAGTTATCCCCATGACCAAATAGATCATCCTCGAGAGATACGGTTCATTATGCAAACATTTACCTCCATAACTTCTATTTTGCCGCATTATATCCACTTTTGTACGTTTAAACCTCCCACAACACTGCAAATCCACTGAAAAAAAAAAAATCACTTGTGATAAGTGTGGAAGTCTTTAACTCCCCGTGCACAATAGGCGCAGGAGAGAGAGGAATTCTGGCTTTTCTCCCTCTCTGCTGAGAGGCAAGTGTATTTTTATCCTCGGAGGAAACCTCTAACCCTGTATTTACCAGGGGTGGGGTCACACCAGGCAGAGTGCAAGCCAAGATCAGATCCCTCACTACAGTGCAGACAGAGAGCCTCTCTGTTCTTAATGCTGAGTGCAGTGTGATATGTTTACTGTGCCACCACTTCTGAGGGATTACAGTAACTCTATATGAAGTGTGGTTTCTATGCCCTCCTGAAATATGACAATTGTAAGAATGGCATGTATGTTTCCTTATAGAATAGAGTATCAACATTCAGCTGAGTTATATAGCACATACCACCAAGACCACAGCTCTGTTGTTTTAAGCACAACCCCATCTATAGTCAACAGCACACCAAGCCAAGTAAGGGACTGTATGAAAATTATTAGGGGGTGGTCAGAAAAAGGGGGAAAGCATTATAGGTTTTCTATTTGGGACAGTATTTTGACTTTATTTCTGGGGGTTGTACTTTTGTTTCACCAGATTCCTAAATTATTTTGGCCTTCACTTCATTTAGTCAATATGTAAACAGCTACATTGGGGTTATACTACAAAGGGATATGGTTCAATAGTATTTTATCGAATCTGAATTCAACTCTGAATCCGCTTGCTAAATCTGAATCCACTTTTGAATCTCTGTTGATTGTTTTTATTTCACTCATTATCATTCCTTAACCACAAGATTCAACTGTGCTGAAAGGGTGTAGGGATTTCACCATTTTGTCACTGCTCTGTGACATTCACCAGGTGCGTTTCCATTAACCTGCTTAATTAATTTAAAAACAATTAATGGAAACACGTGAATTTCCCAAAAATTCCTAAATGTCGCAAAAAAAAATTGGTTTTCAGGCTATTCGACAAACCAATACTTCGGAAAAAAACTGAAATGGAAACACTTTTTTTGGCATTCAAGTTGTGGAGCTTGGCGAATCATGTTCCACAGTGCCAGTCCCAACTGAGAGGCAGACTGCACGATGTGGAGCTTTCTTCACATAACGTCACTCAGTGGAATCAAAGACCATTCGCGAGTGTGTTTTGTCAACTTTTTGAAAAAAAATTGCTACTATGTTGCGCAAAAAAAAAATTCTGTGGAAACCAGGCTATTGACACTTTGGACATTTTTCCTTTTGCAGCGAGGGGACAGTGCTTAGTCCTCACTAGGGGCCTGTGCCTGTAAAAACAATACGGTAGAAATAAAGTGAATCTGACTTATCTGACCTATCTTTCAGCAAATATCAACAAAATAAATCACCAATTTGGCTTCAAGCGCAAAGCACATAATGTTGCTTGAAGGTGAAATGGTTGTTGCACTGATACAGGTCACAATGTATCTGCAGGCCTAGGCTGACCCCAAACACTCCGTCTAAAGCTTGCCCCAAGTTCTTTACACGATCGACGTTAGATAAATATTTAAGCAAGGCATTTTTTTCTCGTTTCACTTCTTAAGTATACATTGGCTATATTGATGTTCCTTAAAGATACTGAAAGATAGTTTTTAGATACGCAATTAAACAAAAGGTACCACTTCCATAGTGTTCAATATTATTAATGAGATGTTGGATAAGGGTGTTGCATTTTTTCGGAGTCAAGAAAGGGACCTAAGAAAATATTATTAAATGAGGTTTTTGTTAAAACTCAACAAAAATAAGATTCTTATGTCTCTTCCCAGCACAGTCATTTTCATGCAGTCCCTAACAAGCGATGATATGCAAATACATTTTCTTATAAACACTCTCCCACCGTGAATGCCCTCGTACACATACACACGCACACATTCGAACAGAAGTGCACATTTTCTACCCCAAACAGAAGTGCACAAAAAACAACACACACATCCACACAGCCTCAGGATCATCCTGAGTCAGTTACATAACGTACTGCCAAACGTCCATCTTTATTGAGGTCAGTTCTTTTAACGAGAGACACGCTCTCCCAGCAGCTGGGTTAGTCAGCCTGGCGGTAAATTTGCCTTCACCTTCGGGCAGAACATATAGTAAGAGGGTCTGTCAGTTCTGCGAATCGTGGCATTGCACAGCTTCTGTGTTGGTGTTTGGAGCAAATGCATTCTGACCTCTGCTTGTTTTTCAGGGTGAAATATTACATTGCTTCAACACAAACACATGCAACTCTGCTCTTACATGGTTTATTGCTATAAACTAAAATGCACAGTTGTGTGTGTGTCTGTGTGTTCGTGTCTGTGGTTTCTGGCCGTGGGAGAGAGCCCTGAGGGAGACACAGAGGGGTCACATATAAGAGGCTTTAGGGCAGACAAGTGAAAAGGAGGCCCTTTCTTGGACAGAGACTACGGATTAGGATGAAAGACATACGAGTGGGGGATGCTCTCTCTTTTTTTATCTGTCTCACCCGCTTGCTGCATCTCTCTCCCTCATTCTGCATCATGTCTATTCAAAATGAGCAAGAAATAAAGGGGAAGATACAAAGAAACACACACACACACAGTGGACATACAGAGAGAGGGAGATACAAAGCCAGATAGATAAGATAGTGAGATAGGGGCAGAGCAAAAGATGAATTGAAACCTTGACAGATCGATAGCCTCTTTAGAATTCAGTTCGTGAGAGGCCAAGAGAGGCCATGCAACGCGCTGCTCTTTTCCCAGCCACTTGATTCGTCACACATGCTAAGAGAATTTAACACACTCGCTTCTGGCAGTCAAATATATGCTCCACACACATGTACATGTGAAGGCATACAGAGATACAAGGCCCTGCACTCATTCAGTCGAGTGTCCACGCCCACGGTTTGGCCCCTATTGAAACACTGAATGAAACACCTGCACTGCAGCCACTACTGCACTTTCGCGGAGAAGTTTTCCTGCATTCTCTTGCAGAGAAACAAGAAGAAGCCTATAGCCTTAAAAATCTTGCGTAACAGTGCATTTTGTTCAGATAAGACAGAGGTTATGTATGGATGGTTGCAGCTTTGAGTAGCCCACATACATTCACACAAACTCTGTCCATGCGTGTGCTGTGTATCAAAGTAAAAATAACCCTGGCTATCACACACTGAGGCTAGTTTATGTTGTTGACAAAGCGGGCAAACAGATCTAAGTTAATGTGACAGTTAACTAGCATTAATTCAGGAGCAAAGGTAAATGAAGCGGGCCTACGGACACGACAGGGGAGTTCAGTGGGGATGGGAAGACGTGTGTACTGTACCACACTGGCCCATGCTTGGGTGAGCATGTAGGCCATGCCAACAACAATGCATAATACAGCCTCTGGTGATGGGGGATGGATACACACACACACACATACACACAACACCCCCACCTCACCTCACATACATACACAAACACATAGACACGCACTCGCACAAACACACACACAAACTCGCACGCATGCACAGACATTGACGGTGATGGGGCATGGAGCAGTTTATGCTCATATCAAGAGAAAGTCTTTGATCAGTGTGACAGGAAGGGCACTCGCCCCAAAGGAATTAGCTAACTCTTGCCTTGCAAAAGCGCATCCACAATGAATCAGGAACGTTTGCATTTGCAACACAGTGGAGAGAATGTCTGATATTTAGCTTCATTAATATGCTAAATGTATGAATATGATTTGTTCCAGTTCAATGTCCAGAAAAGCATGTCCAGAGTGGCATGATAACCATAAAGAGTAGAATGTGCAGAAATTCAGGTTGCATGTATAATCCTCTCAATTTAATAGGCTGTTAATCTGCACAAGTAATTTACATATGGCTTTTGAATTAGCACAACCATCAGTTTTATTTCTCCTTTAAAAATATATAAATTACACAGTGTTTCTGACATATTGAGGACTATGTAATAGATTTAAGACGGTCTTTATTTCTGAAGTTAAAACACTATATGTCACAGAGTCATTTGGAATAAGTTGCTGAAACTCCTCAAGTTATTACTTTTAAAATGTCCTTAATATTGTATATTTGTGCCTTAATTCCTCAGGGGAATATTATATACATTTTAGAAAAATTTGCTTATTTGCTTTCTGGCCTTGAGTTAAATGAGAAGATTGATTTCACTCATCTGTCTGTTAAATATAAGGCTACAAGCAGTGCATTGTTAGCATTGGGCAGAGACAGGCTAGTTCTTTCCCCCTGTCTCTAGTCTTTGTGCTAAGCCAAGTAAGCCAGCTGCTGTTATCTTATCTTAGTGGTATTGATCTTCTTATAACCCCTGGCAAGAAAGTGAAAATGTATATTTCATAAAACATCAAACTCTTCTTTGTCATTGTATCTCTCTATATTGAAATTCTTCTACTGCTGCTTATCCCTACTTCATATAGGCTATACAACATCTACTGAATTCCATGTCTGCCAGTTGAGGAGGAGGGTCCCTCCTCTGAGATTTCTCCCTTTTTTCCCCCCATTAAACATCTTTTTTATGGGTTTTTCCTTATCTGAATCAGTGGTCTAAGGATAGAGTTGTTCACATCGTAAAACCCTGAAAAAACAAATCAGTGATTCTTGTTTCATAATTAAAATTGACTTTATCTGACTTGACAAACAGAGGCTGGATCTAATTTGGGTGAGTGACAAAGATGGCTAAAGGTTTTTAAACACAGTCGTAAAAAGCATATGTAAAGAGAAAGGGAGTGAGAGGATAAGATCATGGAGAGGAGGAGGAGAGGAGAGGAGAGGAGAGGAGAGGAATTAAAACCGGCAACAAAACTAAAAGAATAAATGGACCCAATCTGGCTGCACTTGGTGGTAGAATGGATGCCCATCCAAAAGCACATGCCCAATCCCCCATGTCACTTTTGTCCGTCTCCAAACCCTGCGGATGCTCCGCTTGTATAGCAGATGCACATAACCAAAGGATGTGAGGCATGAAAGCAATGGGAAATTCATTACATATTCCTACCCCCCTCCGTTCACCATAATCACCACAATTAGCAGACATCTGCAGTGACTCCAAAGCTGGGAGTGTATTCAGGCAATCAGAGCAGCTTCACCGACAACACTGACTGCAGCCCCCTCTGTGATGGGCCTCATCCTGAAGGGAAGCATTCCATTAGAAACTCAGTGATTAATTGAGATGGAGAATTCGCTCCTGGCATCGAGCAAGAATGAAACCCAACAGGAGGCATCCATGATGGCAGAGTTGTATGCAGGGTTGGTGGAGGTGGTCCGGAGTTGGCGGGGCCGTGCCATACTGTTGATGGTGTGAGATAAGGTGCTCACACTGTGGTTCGCAATTAGCTGTATGAGAAGAGTTAACAAGACAACAGCTATATGAAGCTTTTCTGACCCATCAAGTAAACAAAACCTGTGTGTGTCTAATGATGATTAAGATTTTATAGCTACTTGCGTTTAAAAAAAAAAAAAAAAAAAAAGCATTTTGATCGCTATTTCTTGCTAGTTCACTTTCGGAAACAGTTGATATCTGAATTCCCAAATCCCTCTAACGCTGTATGTTGGGCATGTGTCCATTACTTCAGCTTAAAGTTAGAATGATCTTGTAGGCTATGTAAGACTCAAAGACTGAAACCAGGGAAATATGTTTATTTGCTTACTCGCTCAGAGTGAGATGAAAAGATCGGTGCCACTGATGTGTGTAAGGTAAATGTGAAGCAAGGCCATTAGCTTAGCTTAGCATAAAAGCTGGAAATGGAAACTGGAAATGGAAACTGTTCTTTCAAATCGTTTCTGACTGGATGATTCTCAAATTGTTGAGTGGCCTGTATGTACTCCATCTGTAGAGGATGACAGCATGTTAGACAGCTCATTACTGAAGCAGTTGGAGATGTCACTCTTACCAGGCACAGTATGGTACAGCCAGGATTTTAAGCCTCAACTTAATACGTTGTCATGGAAATCAACTGTAGCACATCGGACACTTTCCATTTGTGTTGAGTCCAGGGCTGGCCTGTTTCTGGATCACACACACATATGGTTATAAGAGTAAATATGCACATCAGTCTAGCTTACACAGGCTCGGCTGCACATGGGTTTTATCCACAAGATGTCATCTTTTTATGAACTAAGCAGACAGACGTGTTTTCAGACTGATGAAAATACATTTTGGGTTTATCAGATTGATTCTGAGAAGATTTCTTTAGTCAAAGCACTTAGTTCTTAGTATCATTTTCTAATAAGCCACTCTAAGGCATTTAAAAGTTGAAACTAACAGCTTATTATTGGTTGAGAAATAATTTACTAATTCTTCACAAAACCACTTAAGCCATTAATTAGAACAACTTTTGTTTGTCAGTTTGTAGAATTTCTCTTTGTTGGTGGAAGAAATATTCTGATTATTCACTTTACTCAAGTAATACTACAGTATAGAAATACAATTAAGATAAAGAAAAAATTAGGAAATTAAAAAAAGAAAATTGTTGAGAGTTCTTGTAAATAAATAAACGTGGTTACATCAACTTTTTCTCACAAAAACACATTATGTATATCCTCGAGTCTAACAAACATGCTGAATGTATTTCCCTCATGAAACATTCGCAAGGTTGATTTCTGTAGTGCTTCTTCTGGTCAAATACTTCACAGGGTACCTTTAAGTAAAAGTACAGAAGTATTAGCGACAAAATGTACTTAAAATAAAACAAATATTAAATTTAAGTACTCATTATACAAAACTGATTTAGTACATTACTTAAGTAAATGTACTTATTTATTAATCACCACTGGAAATTATACTTGGAAATGATGCAGCTATATTATGATAGTGAGTCATTATTATCAAGTAATGTATAGAGGTAAAAAGTGCTTAATAAATAGGCTTTAGTCCAGATCCTCTGTGCTGTTGCATGTGGTCCATTGAAAGATAGACACCAGCCACAAGGATTTTTCACAACCTGGCAAAAGCATTCTTATCAATAGCTTGTAACTGATCCATAAAACATTCAAAATGATTTATTAACCATTAGAAAGTTATAGACTCCTTATAAAGAGTACCTTATCAGAAAGCAGTGCCATTTTTTTTCAAACCCATGGAGGACCATATGACCCTTCAGTTAAAATGAAAACATGAATCGTAGCAAATATGGAATTATAAGGTTTTCACATGATAGCAGTCACACGCATAAACACCCACACGGTAGATTTGTGAAAGAGCTGTGATTGAAGCCGCAGCTAAATTAAGAGGAAAGAGAGATTAGAAGCTTAAAGGAAATCAAGCCAAGGCTGGTGCTCTCATTTGGATGTTTGAAATTAGACTGAATACTGAATAAATCTAGGTGCTATACTTCTGAGAGCATCATTCCCACCAGTTATGCAAATTAGCCATCAAATTCACACAATAATCAGATGATGTGCCGCTTTGTTAAGATTTGAGCATGCTATTTTATCGGTTTAACGGAGACAAGAGCAGAGCGCCTTCCAAAAAAAGAGCTAATTTGTGGTCGACGGCCTCCTGGCTGTCGTAAAATTGTAGAGTCACAATGAAATGGGTGTGATCCTCCACTTGGTGCTTCCTTCCTTCCAGTCCTAAGGTCTGGGCCTAATAAAGGCCCGTGTGGTGCAGCACAGACAGACCGCCTCTCTGCTGTGTGGAGAAATGTGTTCAATCACCATGGCTACTGGTCAGAGAAGAGCCCCCGCTGTGGTTATTAGGATTTCTCTGCCTGCTCACACACCGGCTCAGTATGCAGGTTAACAACTCCCAGCCTGTATTATGGATGTGAATGTGTATGTCTGCAGGGAGGCCTGTAGGTCAAGGGTGATTCAGTAGTGTAATCACCCCTATAGAGAAGGAGGGGTGGAGATTTAATTTGAAAGCATCATCTCCAGAAAACACCTAAAATGGATCTCCGCTGCCTCCCAACAGTAGCGCTGATGTGAGAAGGGGAACATGAGAAAGCTTTGAGCAGTATTGATTCAGCCGAGTACTCTCGCAGCTAGTACCAGAGGATCTGAAGAGAGAATTATCCATGCACCATTTCCTCCCCTGCTCCTATGTGGAAAATTCTGCAGTTCCAGCTTTCTCGTAGCCTACATACAGCAGAAACACACACACTCAGGATCCCATACACACTCGTGCGTGGACGGATGCACGCACACAGAAAGTCACATGCGCACACACAAAGACTTTCTGGAGGTTTGATGATGAAAACTAATGCTTGTTTGATTTATTTATAGTTGTTCCCTTCCATCTGGTTAGTCTAGCACATTTTTATTTTTGTCGTATTAATCTTAAAATAGGACAAACATAGACAAAAAGAGAAATATACTGTTTTAATGGTGTAAAGGTTAGAGGTTTTCTCTGTGCTCCATCATTTTTTCCTACAGGAAATTGCATTATGGGGATATTACAGTGATCCCAGAGCCTATATTAAGTACTCTGAGGTCATTATAATCACTAATAGCTGCCACAGACAGACTTAACATAAGTGCTCCAATTTGACTGTTAGTCCATATGAAGAGATTATTGGAAGCCATAACTGTAGAGGATAAGTCCACCAATGAAATCTGAATTTCTGAGACACAGGGCATTGTCTGCATATGCCGCTTTGCCCCATCCCTCCTCCACTCCCCACCCGGTTTCTCCTGAATAATACACGACAGGCCACCTCCCCCGTTGCCCGGGTGTCCAATGGCAGACCCGCATTTTTATCAAGCTATCTCCTCTGAGCCAATCCCAGTCCTCCCGGTGATCCCTGTAAACCGGATACCCTCCCTTCTGGCTCTCAAACAGACGTAATCTGTGGATCGGAGAGGCAGGCGTGCAGTCGCTGTGGAGTTGGTGTCGGATGGAGATGATGAGAGCGAAAATAGCCGCTGTGGCAGACTTGAAGAAAACGCATCAGTCCACCTCGCCAGGACAGTGAATCCCGCGGTTTCACAAACAGGGGGGTGAAGGAAAAATGTTGTAAGTATGCCATCGTGTAAAATGCATAAACTAGAACCTAAAAATAGAGAGGCAGGATGTTTATTTAATCTGTGCAAACTGACGCTTTAGTTAAACGCCTCTTTAATATAATGAATGTATTTGAAGAAAGTATGGTTACTCTGAATGTGCTCATGGAAGGACCGCGAAAACTCTTGTGAAGATATATGATGGGGGTCTGGTTTGGCGCTCAGCACCGCGGTCAGGCGGCTTCGCGTCTGTAAAACCAGCGCATGTGAATTTGTTCAACATGCCAGCGGATGAAAAAAGCCCGTCTTTCATCGGTCATTTCATAAGGACATCCGCCAGCCTCGAGGGAAAACGTGATTTCCGTTTGGTCTGTGCAAGACGAGCCCGTTAAAGCACACTTCAACTTTTATAATGCAGCGAGACGCACCGATGGTACACAGTGTACAGAAAAAATGCTGTTTCCGTCGCTTGGAAAGTTTCAACCATATGTTTAAACAGCCAGTGCAGCCCAGTGGGATCCCGGTAGGATCCTCCCAAACTATATAACTTTGATTCATTTCACTCATCAGACAGTCTCCTGTTCCTGTCGGGCCTGAAAGTCGGTGAACACTGATAAATGGTGGCTATTATTTTTCAGCTGAACAATGCGCACCGGCTTTGTGTGGACCATCTGTCATTGTATCGACATTACAGCAGCCCCCCCTGCCCCAAAGGGTCCGAGTGAGACACCTGAAGAGCAGAAAACAGACAGCGTTCTTTCAGAGCCGCCACCCCGTCTCTCACCAAGCCGTGACTCATGATGTGATCCGTCAGTGTGGATGGGTGCGTAACGTAGCCAGAAATAAATAGGCTGTAAGCTCCGGATCCGACTGGTGCGATAGAAATATTTTATATTTCGTGCATAGGTGCTGTGCAACATAATCTTTGCATGGTTATAATGTTTTTTTTGTTTGTTTTTGTTTGTTTGTTTGGTTTTTTTTAAAAATGCAGACAGAAATTGGAATAGTGCAAGCAGACCACAAGCATGGCTTTGCGCATCCCGAATTCACGGAAACAGTCTTTGCGCATCCGACTTCCTGCCGGAATGTGGGCTTGTAGCACATGGCAAAAAAAAAAAAAAGAAACCAGACTGCCATTTTCAGGGTGGGCACTGTGAGTGGATACACACTGACCAAATAAACACACTTTCATCATGAGCGTGACACACTCAGTTTATTTTATTTTTTTTATTTTTTTTTTTTGGACACAGTGGCCTAAAGTGCCACTCTGTTCAGTTCTGACCCTGCATGTAGTTTAAAGCAGCTGAGACAGGCTTTTTTTTTTTTTTTTTTTTTTTTTTTGTGGAGACTTTAGAAACTGCGTGCTTAGACTCTCAGCTTGCAGTGCCAAACACTAATATGCCTTAAGGTTAATGAGGCAGTCTCCATAAATTCTTCTGCCATCTGGATATAGTAGGTCTAGACGCTTAGTGCAGCACTACATTTTACTGGCAATGGATTGTACTCAGTGTGCTTGAATGAAAAAAAAAGAAGTGCATAGATTTTAATAGAAAAGCAAACATTTACATAAAGTTTGCGGTCATACAACTGCTTGCACTTACATTTCTTTTACATAATTTAATGGGAAAAAATCTGTGTCAAGCAGGATCTTAATATAGAGCTGTGTAGTGAGTGAACGGTACTGATAGGTGCTGATGTGATCAGCTGTGATAGCCCCACTTCCGTCCCTCTCAGGGCTGAGTTACATATAATTCACTTTAGCTTTGTCCCTCATGAAGAGAAAAAGCAGTGACCTCCTTCTCACAGCAAAGAGCAGCGACTGTCCGAGTGCGTGTATCGGTTTAATTCAGTTTGGAGTTGCTCTCAGGGAGTTATCGGGGAGGGATGAGTGAATGGAGCAAAGCCACTGTCTTCCTGCTAAGTGTAATGTGGGCCGAGGGGTGGTTGGATGTTGGCTTATCTTATCTCCTGCTGAAGCTATGATCATCATGCCTGTGTAGCTCATTATCGCATGTGATGAGTTTCATCAGCTGCACTCGGCAATTATGTCGAGAAGCAACCTGCTATCACAATGGAGAGGCTCTCAACCACATGATCACAGTTGTTCCTCCATAGTTACACAGCACCAGTCAGTGAAAATGTAACAGTGGTTAGCATCAGGGAGTCCCATCTCACTTCTCCCACAGTCACATGACTCCCAGCAGTTCTTTCCCTGCCGCCATCAAACGCTGAACGCACAAATGAGGAGGAAGAAAAGTTCCTCCGAACTCACTTCTCCTTCATTCTTTTCAATCATTAAAATACAATATGCAAACTTCTTTAATTCATTTTTTTTCCCGAGCCATCTGGAATACAAAGAGAGTGTAGATTCCCAGGGCATAATTAACTACATTTACAGAAGAAGCTCTAATGCTTGTGTAACTTTATTGTTGAGCTATGGATCCAAAACAGCAAATCTTATAGCAGCTGTTAAGCAGATAGACTTGGTTTGTGTTCATGCATTACAGGTAAATTAAGTTAAGGGTTGAATGAGTTCATAGCAGCAGGAGCCTGTGTCCATATGTGTCTGTTTGTGCTTCTCAGTGTGTGCCGTTGCGGTGTTGGGTTAAATGGAAAGCTTAGGTAATGGAGACCCCTGCTCCCTGCCTCAGGCATCGCAACATACTGCCTATCTAGATGAGTAGATGACCTCTGATCTCTCGTCTAGCCAAGGGCTCAGGTCAAGCCAGGTGGCTTTCAAGAGCCCATTGGCCTGGTCGGGAGCACATGGCATTTGAACTCTCTCCACTTCAGGACCAAAGGCGTTCTTTTGGTTAATTAAGAAGCTCTTACGGCTTGTGTGTGACTGTGTGTGCTGTCTGTGTTGCAGATAAAGTTATGGATTAGAAAACAGCAATTTAAGAGGTTAGGGAAACTTACTCTGTTAAACTCAGAACATCTGCTCGCTGGAATAATTTGATTTTAGCCGTCCTCTGTGCTTAATAAGCCAGACATTTCTCTGATGATTCAAAAGCTCCTTTTATCTTAAGGTTCACACTAAAATTTAGCAACCTCCACGCACCCTAGATATGAGAAATAACAGATATTCCCGTGACTTGTCAAAGCCAGATTTCGGGTCTGCCATTAGACTTCACCCTCAGCTCATTTATGAGATGGTGCAGCTGTTGTGTGGCCCGCTTTCATCGTGAAGTATGGTAGCTGTAAGACAAAAACATTGCATTAGTGCCAATCTTGTCACAGCTGAGAGAAACAGCCTGTCTCAATTCTGTCACAACATGCTCGCTATTGTATCGCCGTGCAAGACACTCCCCATGGAAATTTTGGAATCTTTCCCATTGTTCCTAAAGGAAAGGGGGCTTTCATATGGAAGTGGGGAACGCCAGGAAATGACAGGCATTCTTTGTGGACTATTTGAAAATAAACTTGTGGGTCCTCGCTTCCCTCTCGACAGCTAAGCAAAAACTAGAAATAAGAAGAGAGGATTATGGTCTTAACAGTCCCTCAATGGCATTTTCACTTTCTTACGTTTCCTCCTGCAATTTGTCCCGAAAGTATATTTTTTTTCTTCTGCGTTCTGGAGACATGCCATCAGAGTTTCAGCTAAAGAGCTTTTGTTGAGGGCTTTTCACTCTTTTCTCTACAGTTTCTTGAATGGGTGCATTCATATTTTCCTCCTTATTTGTCCTTATTTTGCCTTATCTTCCTCCCTGGCTTTAAACACAACCCTGCTGCTTGAGCTCTGCTTTATGAGGTGTGACAGTGAAGTCTGGTTGCCGAGGCAGGCCGTGTGGACTGGAACGTAAAGCTTTACATTCAGCCTGCTGCGGTCGGATTTGGGGAGGACTTAAACTTCACTTCACTTCACCTCTATACAGTATCACGTATACAGGAACTTCCTTCATTCTGCTGAACAGGCATGAAAGTTCAGAATTGAAAGGAGGGGGGAAAAAAAAAAAAAAGGGAGCTGGCTTCCTAACCTCAGAGTTCCTAATTACACACATACAGTCGCTACCTTTAATAAGGAAGAAAGAGGAGCACTGACGCTGAAAACTGGAGGAAAAGCAAAAGCAGCTGGTTACGATTTAACTTTGTAAAATCATATGTAACATTTTTTTCTTCAATGTCAAGAAATATAAAAAAAAAAATTTTTGGACTGTAGTTTGGCACCAGGTGTTCAGCTTCCTGCTCTTTCCTTTAGAGATTTAATAACAGGTTTTATTTAACAGGCTCTTCTCTTCTGAACTGGTCAGTCTCGCCGTACCTCAGATTAACACTCACACTTTATCCCCCAACTCCTCTCTTTCTGTCTCTCTTCCTCCTCCTCCTCCTCCTCTTGTTGTTTTTCCCACCAGGCCAGTGGTAGTTCCCAGGTATTTGACCAGTGTAGCGTAGCCGGGAGGCTGGTTGTTCTGTCCCCTGTGAGACAAAGGCAGCGTGCCTCAAGGAGAGGGATGAAAGGAAACGGGGCTGTGCAGCCACTCCTTTTTACAATGGGAAACCTCTTTAGTGAGGTTGTAGAGCAAATAACCACCTTCTCTCTTCCTTTTTTTAACAAGCACTGAGACTGTGAGCGTCTGTCTTTATCTTTTTGTAGTAGCGGGAGCAGCTCTTGTCTGTGTACGTATAGATGGGAGTTTGGTGTGCACGCAAAGAGGAAAGGGTGTCCTTTATGTCTACAGAGAACGTTTTTAGGCTTCCTCTTCCTCACACCGTCTTCCAGCTGACAGATGGTGCCTCTCTTGCTAAAGATGTTTCCTGTATTAAGGTTTGTTGTTGTTGTGGTTTAAACTGTAAAGGGAGCGTTAACTGATGGTGCGGAGCAAAAAAAGGAAAAGCTTTTAATGATGTAAATGATGCTGGAACAGTCCAGTTTCATTAACTGGGCCTAAAGTATTTATTTATTTTCTTTAGACATCATGTTTCAGGTTTTTTTCAGTATTGGCGATTAAGTTATTGATTATTACAGTATTAACATCCTACACTTATGTAATATTGAGCATTAAAAATCTCACATGAAGGCAAATAAACATTAGCCATATAATGTACTTATTTATTAAATAACTCGTTCTAAAGAACAGTCCCTCGTAGTGTTAAAAGTTAAGACGTGTTACTTGTGGGTATATTTTAAATCCAGTATTTGATTCATTGACACTGTGTCTGACTGCTTAATGCTCTTACTGTGGGGTTTTCTAGGTTTATAGGTTGTACACATAAAATCCCCAAATTTTGTTTCAAAGAAATCTGAAAAACTCAAATATTTTATGCTGAAATTTTATAGAGTGGATGTATAAATAAGTATAAATTACCACAAGATGGAAATTTAAATTCTTAGCTCCTCATAAATTGATCTGTGAACAGTACTTGAGTAAAAGTGTTTTGTTACTTTCCACCTCAAAGATTTTTATATTCATATGGTAGTCATTACCACATTATTGCATGCTTACACATGAGTTTAATTATATATATACGCTGATGTTTTGTTGCTGCATATCTGTCCGCTCTAAGCCACTGGCGCTCAGTCTATAGCGTTATCATCTCGGGTGGTAACCAGGGGGAGGGAGCGGAAGCCGCAGGAGTCTTTTATGGCTCCAGCTCCAGAGACAACCTGTTCTCAGGCACTTCTCTTCTGGCACTTTTTTATGACATCATAAATTCCTCCATTTCCTCTGACCAGCCCTAGGTGGGTATAAAGGACATACCTGGCCAGTAATTGTCTGTCTGGCCCTCTCATCTGTCAGTCTCCTTCTACTGCTGGTGACTTCCTCCAGAGCCAGACTCTCAGACTGCCTGAAGATACACAGAACTCCTAGATCTGGACGGTGGAGCGATTTTAAAAACAGTGGTTTATTTGGTGAGTGATAGGGTGAAGGAAGGTTTTTCTGGAGTGTGGTTTTTCTTTGGTGCCTTTTACTGCATCTTTGTTGGTCATTTAGGTCAGCGAGGAGAGTCAGCCTGGCACCCACGTTAGAGGCCTTTTCCTCGTGCATGTGCACTTCAGACCAAAAACACGAGCCCACTCTGAGACCTGTTGATACCTTTTGTTTGTTGAAGTCTGAGGATGAAGAGCAGAAAAGATAGGATTAAGGGAAGAAAGAGGAGTTCTTTTTTTTTTGGGGTGGGGGGGAGGGTGGTCCTCAGGAACATTCAGTGTTCACATTCATCTGATGCTCGGCTGGGGCTCCTTAGGGAGGCTGGAACAATACACGCACCAGCACGACAACATTCCTTGGGGTTAAAAAGGTCAGGGGTCACCCAACAACCCCACCCAGCCAATCAGTCCCAAGGCACTAACTTGGTGCATTTGTTTTTGGTTTATGTCTTCGCACTTGTTGAACAGACTCTGCACCTTGTGTTACAAGTTGCCCTTTGCTCTCTTGATAGACCAGACTGGCACAGAGCGCTTTTACTCTTTCGTAATGTTCAGGTATCGATAGTTTAAATGTACACTGAGGGTGCTTGTGTCATGGTTGAAGCTTGTGCATTCAGAGAGAGAGACGCAACATAAAATGAGGGAAGGAAACACAATAAATTAGCTAAAAGCCGCAACTTAAGTTAGACTCTATATTTATGTCTGTAGACTATGGCACATAAAGTATCACAGCCAGATGTTTGGCTAGCCTACATCTATGTATGCTAGAAAAAGAACCACCACAAAGCAGCCGAACTGTAATTACTGTCATACACGTATTTTGAATTGATTTAATGCCCACTTTACATAATCAACCCACAAGGGTCAAATATTAGACCAGTGAGGGCTCTGAAGGTCCTCAAAGTCATATTTTTCCTCCTTGATGAAGAATCTGGGGTGTTTTTCTTGTGTGTGTGTGTGTGTGTGTGTATATGTATGTGTGTGTGTGTACCACAGCACACTTCAAATGAAGTCTGAAGGCTGCCATTAAAGTGGTGCATATGCATGTGTAGGCATGGGGTGGCGTGTGGGGCCCCTACAGGCAGACTGCAGGTCTGGTAGTCATTACGAGTGAATGTACAGTATACACTGGAGTGGACATGCAGCTACATTAAAGCCTCGCCCACGGCCACATCAGACCACCCCAGAGACACACCACCGGCACTTCCTCCGCCCGCTCCCATCGCTCAGCCTCAGGGGAAACGTGATTTGGGATTTCCGGAGGATGCACTGGACATTAATCGTCCGATGATTAGGAAACCTTGCATTGAAAATCAGATTCATTGTGATGCTCAGACTCTCAGGGAAAAGAAAGTGCTGCTCTTTGTATTGTTTCTCTAAAAATGGCATCCAGTTTCTGTCTTTTGCCTCTAACTGTTTTGTGTTTATATCTGTCTTTGTTTTCTATCTGTAGGAGTTCACATTGGGCTTCCTGATGCTGACTCCATGAAGATCATCTCCATCAGGTATATTGCACACCACCATTAAAACATATTTTCATGAAGCAGTTTCTCTATTACTGAATATTCCCCAATGTGTCACATTCTTTTGTCCTCTTTCTTGGAGGAGTAGTATCACAGAAAGATGACTATAAACCTCCTCAATTTTATCCTGCACACTAAATCGGCTTACAGTAGAGGAAGGAGACATCGCTCTCTATTAGTCTGCAGTTAGGAATGAAAGCCTATCTGGCTGCAGCTGTGGAGGAGCTCCAAGGATGGGGACGTTTATTGTCAGGAACAAATAGAGGCCTTTTTATTTTGTCTAGCAGCTGACGCCTTTCCCCACCCACTCCTCCAAAACCGCTTTTGTCAGTAATGTAGAGTGGCCTGCTCAGGCTGGAGCGAGAGACCATGAGAGTTTCACAGCAGAACGAAAAGAAGAAAAAAAAAATAAAGTGCAGGGTTAGTCAGTGATAGGCTCGGGGAGGAAAGGCCCGGCTGTTTGCCATATGGTGTAATTATCTGCTATTTCAAAAGATTATCTCCCTCCATCAATATAGTGTTTAAATGTGTATATGTATGTGTGTGTGTGTGTGTGTGTGTGTGTGTGTGTGTGTGTGTGTGTGTGTGTGTGTATGCTGTGTGCCTGTGTGTCAGTGTCTGTGTGCGATTTGATCTCTGTACCCCCGGTGTAATGTTGAGACTCTGTGGCCTGCAGCTTGGCCCCCCATTTAAACTGGGTTAGCTATGACCCCCCCACCCCACCCCCCACCATCAGACCCCAGTCCTTCCCCCCTCCTCTGTGATCCCTCCCTCGCACACACAAATACACGCATAGTCTCTCAACACAAAAGAAATATTCAGCTGTAGAGAGGGGGTCCCTCAGAGGGCGCGACATTGAACTGAGGGGGTGTGTGGGTGGGTGGGTGGGTGGGTGGGGGGATTAAGAAGAAATGGCTGGCTGACACTGGGGTTGCCATGGCAAAGCCCCCTTTTCTGCTCTCCCTCGACCCTCCTCCTATTTTTCATTTTAGGTCTCATTGTGGGGTGGTGTGTGTGTGTGTGTGTGTGTGTGTGTGTGTGTCTCTCTGTGATGGAGCAGGGAAGATGTAATATGGCTTATGAATTTAGCCTCTTATCTGAAGCTGCTCTGCTTCAGCCTGAGAGAAAAGAGACTTCTGGTTCACATGCTGCAGTTCACACACCAGAAAAAAAACCCCCAAAAAACACTTTATAGTGTTTTGTGTTATTTAGTAGGTGGCTGTAAATTTTATACTACATTATTGGACATTATTTCTCTGCCTAAGGTCTAACATATTTCTTTCTCTACGATCATACAAATTAATTTGAACATTTTTGCATATTCATAAAGAAAAGTCTGCCGTGAGAGAGTACGGAGGCAATGATTCAAAGACCCAACCCACTCGCGAGACAATAACCAAATTGTCTATTTTATGTCTTTCTGAATTATAGCTGCAATAACGTGATGCATTACTCATCCATTGTAGCCAGTGTGTTATCATGCTAGCCTGACGTTGGCCTGCCAGCCCCAGCAGACTAATGGATGCAGGTCTAGCTTGCCCGATGACATCAGCACCCTAAACCGATGAATGACCATAGATCAGCGTTTACCATCCTGACGTCAGCCCCCCCCTCGGCCCCCAGTCTGTGCTGCAGCACAGTGACACTGTCGGTAGCTGTTCCCCAGCAATGGCCTGCCTCTGACAATAGGAGCTCTCAGCCTGTGGCCGCGCGATGGCTGGGGTATAAAAAGCTTGGCTGCACAGTGGGACATCGTAGCATTGTTCTCTGGACTAGATATCCATAAAAATGAGCAATGGCAGCTTCAAAGATGGTTCTGTGATATTGTTTTGAGCAATGTTAATCTGCAGAGAGAGGGTTTTAGACTTTTAATGGAGCAGTATGTTTGCCTTGGTTTTATTTTCTCAGGTTTTGAGATATTTGTCGCTAAGATTTTTGCTAACACCACAAAACAATAGAGGTGAATGGAATTTCATCCGTGCTGCTCACTGCATTGATCAGGGTTATTTAAAAAATAAAAAAATCAATAGTTTCAGAAACACTGTTACTAAAAATCCTCAGTTTTTACTGGAGCTACTTTCTCCTGAAGAAATAGCCGCTATGAAAACAGTTGAGATGTGATTTCTGTGGATTATTTACAGCAGCCGGGACCTTTGTTGCTGGAAAGACACGCTGCTGCTGAATGTTTTAAATTTTATTTCTCAATTCAGTGACCACAACAAGTTTCATTTACCTCCATTGTAGTGGGGTAGCAACAGAAATCTCAGAGAAAGATATTGTGAAAATCCTGCACAAAGAAAACCAAAATTAGCTGCATGACTCGATACTACAAAAGGAAAATGTGTTTTTTTTTTTTTTTTTTGGCGACCCTTTAAAGACAAAAATACAGCGCAGTATCCGTGCTAACAGTTTCCTCTTCATTTGTGTTTCAGATGCTGTCACGGCCAGTTTAGACCTGAAGATAAAAGACTTCAGATTGCTCTGATTAATCACGTGGTGGTAATGCAGTAAAGCAGATCCAGTTTATCTTCCAGCTTATAATACACTGCATGATTTCTTCTGTGTGTAACATAACGAGAAGTGTCTTTGCCCTGTGGACAGTGGACTCATTCTGCCACTGTCCTGTGGCATTATGTCCCTGCGCTGTGCGACCTGACCTCCGTGGTTTGAGTGACGTCCCTGTCCCTCTCCCCTGCATGTCTGACTGTCTGTCCTCCCTCCTCCTCGCACTGCCTCATCTGTCAGCTCGGCTCACGGTCACGGCCGCTGTCCTGCCTGCCTCGGTGAACATTCAACGCTGTCGGTGAGTTTGGTATGGATCACATAAAAACCATCGACCGTTGACTGTGCCCCGTGGCTCGCTCTGACGACGTCGGGAATGAGGGGGGAAAAAAAATGAACAAAAGGGCAAGTGGGCGCATGCAAATCCAAAGAAGACACACACACACACACACTCACTCACTCACTCACTCACTCACTCACTCACACGCACATGCACAGAAGCGACACTCTGTTTCCACTGTACCCAAAGACCAAAGGTCACAATCAACATTCATTGCTGTCGCTGGGTTGGACTGTGTAGAAAAGCTCACTGAACAATGAGTGCAACTGTGGCCCAGATCTGCCTGACTCGCGTCCCAGCCAATCAGCCGACCGGATGTGAAACACTCTGATTTCTTTATTTATATACTTCTTGTTTTTCACTTCTATTTTCTCCCACCCCGGCGCTGGGAGTCTTCAGGGGAAGAGAGAAAAAGAGAGAGAGAGAGAGATAGAGACACAAATAGACTTCAGGCTGCTTGCTTGTCCTCATCCTCCTCTCCTCTAATTGGTGGTTATGTGTGCAGCAAGGGGGAAGGAAGCGGAGTGAATGTGTAATCATTTGGAGTCTCTTCTCCTTTGGATGTTTCATCCCTCTCTTTTTTGTTTGTCTAATTATATACCGAGCTCACTTAACTCTGTGTTAACTGCACGTCTGTGCTGGCAAGAACCAGCAAGAATCAGCAACTGACAAAGAGAAAGAGGCCAAGGGGGAAAAAAAAAAAAAAAAAGGTAGAAAGATTATAGCACCAGCAAAATTATTATCTACTTTTTAGTATATTTTATATAATATTCTTCCTGGTGCTGCTGCAAATGTGCCAGGATATAAGCAATTTGCAAATGCAGAAAGAAAATTGTTTTCACCTTTCTGATGGTGGATGTTTCATTATCTGTGTTTGAGTTTCATGAGAGACTGTCTGGTTTCCTGCGTGCCTCTGTGTGTGGGTGTGTGTGTGTGTGCGTGTGTGCGTATGCTATGATCGAGGACCTGCCTGCTGATCTCAGAGTGCAATATGTTATTTTCCTTCTGTACTAAAGTTGCTCCCTCACAGGAAAACACAGTCTATAACCTTGTCTTCCTTCAGACAGTCTGGGACCAGCCATTCTCCTGCCGTTGTTCATTGTACCCCTCTGTAACAACTCTCTGACACTGTGCCCTGTATCAGTAATCCATGTAGTGTAAACACACAGCTCACACGCTTGTTATCTATATGTAGGAATGTGTTTTATGTTCTCATGAAGTGCTGACATTTGCTGTAAGTTTTTTTTTTTTTTTTTTTTTTTTTTTTTTTATGGCTGCTTTTATTAAAGTAATTGAATAAAGTTAAATCAGGACCCAGGCATTAGCGTCTGATGTGGTTATTCACTGTGAATTACACACATAACTCATATTTAGTGATGCTTTACTCTGGAATAACCATCCAACTCCTTATTTCTGTAGACTCTATCACACTTTATCTAACAGTATGTGCTCCCTCTGTCATTTAGTAACCATGCCCCATGTCCGTGTCCCTCTCTCCCCAGTCTCTCTGTATTATTCATAGAAAAGCACTCTGTGCAGTGGTGCAGAACAGTGGAGGTGATGTAATAGTGGCTGCGAGCGTGGCTCCGGACTGTCATTTGGGATGGACTCATGCGACAGGAGAAAACGCTCAGTTTGTTCAGCTTTGTTGGTGTTGCCAACAGCTACAGCTGATGGCCAGGGACCGGACATGAAGCACATCTATGATAAAAGTGTCATTTTTAGCAGCTTAAGCTCCTAAAATGATATTTCAAAGACCTGAAATCCACTTAGGGGCTCCGCTTTGCAAACTTTAAAGAGTTGAATTGAAGGAAATAGTATGGAGATGCAGTTAAAAGTCCACATCATTGCGTGATGTCAAGCGCTGAACATTAGCACGCTGTGTGAGAAAACATTTTCACTCACCCATAAAACTCTTCAAAGAAAGTGTTGCTGAAATGTTATTTCACAGCACCTCATCTTTGAAGTGATACTACCTCCATCTAGTGTTCAAAGGGCTTTTTACATCATGCATAGAGCAGATGGTTCACTCTGATTTATTGTGGAAATAACAATGAAAGCAAAAACCACAGCAGACATTTTATTTAAACATTTTTTTCTCCTCCTTTTTATATATAATTAGCTTCTACAAAATGTTTTGCTTGTCTTTGATTTAAAAATATGTTCAAATTCTTTTTATCATCTCTTTTGTAACTGTCGAGATTTGTAACACTAGTTTTATATCTTTTAACTGCTACATATAAATAAAGTTTTAGAGACTTATTTACATAAAAACTACGTATTTATCACATTGCTATTAGGATAAGTATGTTTGAAGGACATACATGGAATTTGATCATTAATAGACGAAAGATAACCCCTAAACATTGTATTATTGTTTTATTTCTTAGGCTACTAGTCCTCAGTTTGACCTTCCAGTGTTAATTAAAGCAGGGTCTCAAATCACTGGCTCAGGAACCAGATATGGGCCGCAAGACAATTTCATAATGAGGTGATGCTGCGTCCTGCCTGCAAATTAATTAAAAAAACACATACAACACACACACACACACACACACACACACACACACACACACACACACAATTTCCCCATTTTGATTTGCCCCCAGTCTGTTTGAGTAATTATTTTATTTTCGAGCAGGAATGCAAGAGCACTTCAAGATTTGCACTGAACAAACTGCACTGAACTGCACAACTATAGTCAATATAAACACTTAAGCTATAATCAACAGCACTCTGACAAAACAAAGAAAGACAATTGATTAATCTTTGGTAGGGATGAATGCAGCTGCTTCCTGTCTCATTTGAAAGTAGAAAAGCTGTTGTTTTCATTCAGCCTCAAGCTGCACTGCTCTCTGCCCCACAGACGGAGAGGACTCGACTTTAAAGTGAATATAGTTGAGATCTATTTAAACTTAAGTCTAACTTTTAACTTTTTAAATAGCACATTCTAACTCTTACGGATGAAAAGTTGAATTCATAAGCAGCAATTTAATGCACTGAACACACATACTGAAGATAGACATTACTGTGTAACTGACACCAGAGTGAGTTTGCTATTTTTAATGACTCTTCTCTGGTTGTGCTTCAGTTACCATGTGGCTCCAGTTATTGTCTGCTGAACTGAGAAAGTAAGAGAACACTGAGCTTTTTCATTGCTGGAGATGTGATTGACCCATGTCCATATAATGATCGAGTGTGTTTCCAAGGATTTGGCCTACATTATCCAATGTCGTGCTGGGATAAGAGAAAATGTGTTTGAAAAATCTAAATGAAACAAGACATCTTCAATTTTTCCATTTGATGTAATGACCAAAAAAATGAGGAACCTCATTCAGAATGCAGAATAGATTTAGGCTTATACATGAAATTGTAATAGAATGTGTTTTTAACCTATTCTTAACCTATTTAAGGGGAAATTTAGGGGAAAATCTTGGCTCAGAAGGTCAGAATTTGCCCTTTTAAGGTAATAAAATTATTATTATTTTTTAAATATTTCCTTCAGAGTTGATAGTTCCTTAATTACACACTACTACAGCAATGGTGGTCCCTGCAAAATCATTACACCATGGCCTATTAATTAAACAAAGCCTTATACTCGATCACAGCTGATGCTAGCATGTATGGTGACCGGTGTGTCAGCATGGAAATTATCAGTTCCGCTGTTTGTGTTGAATAAACAGCTCCCATGACTTCCTCCTGCTGATGTCACAGGACTTTCACCACCTTGTGTTAACCATTTGCAAGATTTTTGTGACAGGACACAAAACTTCCAGCGCTGGAATTTTTCACCGTGAGAAAGATAAACAGATTGGAGAAGATAACAGGTGTTATGCTGTCTGGGAACTGTGCACTTGTCGTTATAATTTCTGTGTACAGGTTCAACAATACACACACAGAGAAGTGTTTTCATTAAGAGACTTTGGACTTTTTAATAAACCTTTAATGATTGTATTTTACAACATGCACAAATACAAAATATTTCATACACAAATGCTAGAAAAATATAATATAATATAAAATGCTCTTATAACTGAGCTGATGGCTGTATTCCATTGTTTTTATTATCAGCTTAAGCAAGAGTCCACTGAATTATAAAACCATTAACATAACACCACTGGTTACTGGATAACAGGCAAAGCTGCGATGGAAAACAGTTTCAGTCTCGCCTTTGAAAAGCAGAAAAATTTTGTCATCTTTGAAGTCTATTTCTGCAGTTTTGAGGTCTTGTTGTGAACCATTTGTGCTTTATTCCTGTAATGAAGATAAAGAATGATGAGTTATTAATAGTTTTCTTTCTGTTGTGAAAAGACATTTCACACACTGCAGAATTATATTTGGCAGTTATGCTGCAACAGTTTCTGTGAGAAATCTTACCTAAGACGCTCCACATAGTCCATCACCCATTTCAAAGCAGGATTGGTGCACGCTTTTCCCTTCCATGTGTGGAAACTATAGAATTAAAAAGAAGGAAATAAGATGAATATTTGTTGGCTTACCATAAACACTAAAGTTATGTCTCATTGTTATTCTTTTCCTTGCTCAGGAGTAGGTGACGAACATCATTTTATTGATACTTACATAATGGCATTGATAGGACACAGCTCTGTGATTGTCTGGACTGAGTACCCCTTGATTAAAGCAAATGGTATTTTGGTTTTCATGTACCTTCGACAGCATTCATTGTGCACTATGAAACAAGAGAAAAGACAAGCTGATCAGACACTGAAAAGGAAAAAGTAAAGAGATAAAAAAAAGCATGCATCTGCAACTCTGTGGATTTGTATAACACTCAGGAAAAAAAAAATAAAACCAACTGAATAAAAATAAAAAAGAGATGGAGACAGACACAAGAGAGGAAACCTGATGCATACCTGCCGATGTGTCTGCCGCCAGCAGACAAATAGTGAGTGTGACCACCATCGCTGTCGCTTTGATTGACACCATGTCTTCCTCTGTGTTGGCAGCAGTGACTCTGAGCTGAGCAGTTGTCTCGCCTGTCCACAGGTGGAGTGAGAGAGTGACAAAGTGTTGATGAAAGCGGCCTTATATATTCTTCAGAGACACAGGAAACTTCCAATCGGAAAAAAAGATAAGATCTGCCCTCATCAGAAGTGTTACACCACCACAGAAACCCCCCTCATTTTCCCCAGTGAAAGAAAAGGGGAAGATGGGGGGAACAGACATATCATATCAATATATGAAACTCCAAGGACATACAAATTTTGTAATGCAAAAAAATTTAGAAAGTCTTTAAAGATCAAGTTGGAGAGGAGGGATTAAAAACAACCAGTATGATCATTCAGCACCTGTCAATTTAAATGAAATTATGTTACAGAATTACGGTTTTACATAAAGGATATGAATAAAACAGAATAGAAAAGAATAGAACAGAAACTTACAATCACCTGGTATCTTGACCAAATCTGAAAATATAAAATATCTGTAATTATAGGTGTTGGTTCACATGTTAGGTCTTCTCATACCACACCTTCAATAAAACAAAAAGTCCTGTAGAACCAGTGCAGCATGGAAAGTCACAAAGGTGTGTCAGTGACTCTCACCATGTACATAATACTGTTAAAGAAGAGTTAGAGAAAACAATACAATTAACTAAACAGAACTGTTTGACATTTTGAAGACTTCAGAGAGGATGAAGGAAGAAGGTTCACTAAAGGCCGCATTATGCACCGGCTTGATGTGGGCTGCTACAAGTGGGTTGCTTCAAGGGTGCAGGTTCTTTTCTAGGTCAGAGGAACTCTTACTATATGCTCAAGACCCATGCATCTGATGAGAAAACGTGCATTTGGACCACTGAAATAGGTCACGATACAGATGAAGTCAGTAGATTTTTCATCGCGAACTTTCCACCAAAACCGCACCAAGCTTGAGTTACACGTTGTTTATTTCCTGCAACATGCTTTTTTTTATATTGTATTGCTGTGAGAACATTATAACTTAATCATTGTCTCTGCTCAACTGTGAGACGAAAATGCTCTCCTGAGTAGAGGATACTGACTTTTCTTTAATCACCGACCGGCTCTTAAGTCAAGGCCACATCTGACCACAGGGATACTCATTTCTTACAGTCTTGAACTCGTCCTATAAATATCTGGGCCTTTGTAGTCCCTCGTTCTTGCCTTAGTTCAGACTATAGTTTCTGATGACACATCCTGACACAGTGACCTAAAGGTTGAGATTCTTTCAAGTCTCTCTTAATACAACACTCGCACGCCACAAGTACACAAAATATAAACCTATCCATCAGTGAAAGGAGTATTTTAAGAAACCAGGTTTCTGTGACAATAAGACATCGAGTGACACATAAGCAGAGAAAGCAGAGGAGCGTTTTCACTCTTCACCTCTGAGCAGATGTTTCAGTAGGTCTTTATTCAAAGCTCAATCCAAACCAATGAGAAGAGCTGCCACACAGAACCTTACAAATCATCTGAGATAACCAAAACTGTTCAAATTCTATTAGAAAACCCAAACCCCCTTTTCTTATAGTAAGGAGTTTGAGATAGCAGGTTTCCAGGACCTGCAAGCTGTGGCTCAGAGGATAATTTCCCTTGATTGCTACAGAAAAGTCAGACCTGGGCTAGATCTTTTTCATCATTTTGCCATTTTGACCGATCATTGTGAGAAAAGGACAGGTGTTACTAAAAGCATTTATAATGATTCTATATACCTATCTTAGTATATTGAACTGTTAGAAGGCGATCATTGTTTTCACTGGCATCTTTGAGTTCAACAGACTTAAATACGTCAATTTTTATCCCAAACAACACCCTCTTATCAGGACTGCAGCACTATTCCAGCCTCTGATTTGTTGATTCCCTCAACCTCTCTGATCTGAACTTGTTTGATGGGGATGGAAATGACCGACATGTTCTTTTTCAGTGTTTTAATTCTAGTTTTAAGGATGGAAATGTTACATCAAGTTTTTTTTAATGTATTTCAAAATTAATGTGGATTTTATTGTTGTTATGTTATTTTCAATAACATTTTGATAAATGTGCTGCATTGTATGTTTATTAGTAAACTTGACACATTTAGAGTTGTCTCGACTTGAATATTTGACTTAAATGAGTAATAAAGAACACTACATAAAACTCACTTGCTTCTGCAGCTGTAATTTTATTATTCATGCCGATGAATTTACGTGTCCTACTGTGACATTTCAAAATGGACTTTCCCATAAACTGTATGACATGATGTTCTTAATACATTTGTTGCATTTCTTTTGAAAAAATTAGTTTTTTAAATGAAAAAGATTAAGATTAAAAGAGTGAAGATTAATTTTATATGTTTAAATGATTTGTTCTACAAAACATGATTAAGCTGACTTGAATTTTCTTTTCTCTTGTTTTACACTGTGGTTGAATGTACTTCACCCAAGCTGCGTATTTGCATTTCACTCTTGTACACACACACACACTGTGAAGATTGATTGACGAATTATATTATAATTGTGAATGCTAACTGGATGGAGGGACAATATTTAAAAACAAATATCATACTTAGAGACAAAACGTCTTGTCTACATTGCCCCATAATGTTGTTTGTTTGCAGCAACAAGGTTAGCAGGATGTTATGTTGTGAGGTTTGGGGTTGCTGTCAAACTATTGTACGGTATTGTACATCATACGTGTCTTGTTCTCAAGTCTCTCTTGAAAACAGATATTGACCTCAATGAGACAACCTTACTAACAGTGACAGTTCGCAAAACATCTACATAAATATGTACTATTTAAAAGTGAAAGTACTGCATTCAAAATATTGAGTGAAACCGTAAATTTTAGCAGCATCATATAAAATGTCAAGGATAAAAGTACTCATTATGTTACCTTTGTATTATTATATTATGTTATATTTCATTACATTATATTATATTATATTAGATTAGATTAGATTAGATTAGATTAGATTAGATTAGAAGAGATTAGATTAGATTAGATTAGATTAGATTAGATTAGATTAGATTAGATTAGACTAGACTAGACTAGACTAGATTACATTAGATTAAATTAGTAAAGGAGCATTTTAATGTTGATGGAACAAATTTTAACCACTTTATATACAGCAATGTAGTTTAATTTATGAGAATACATCATATTTTACAAATTTATCACATGTTTTTTGAGTGAAGTCTGAAATATAGTGAAGAACGCATATACAGTGAGAAGCATAAAATGGCATGAATCAAGTAGTCAAGTCATTGTATCTAATAGTATTTACATTCAAGGAATAACCAGCATTTACCATCATGCCAGGATCTTTTTTTTGATATGTAACACATATATGTATATACTGCATCTCTTTGTACTATCCCGCAGAATAGGGGGTTTTGTGCCATCAGTATGGGTAAAAGTACTTGTGTCATACTTCCTGCTTGACCTGGATTACAGTGGTTTTTCCTGTTAAGTTCTTCTTTGTGGCGGTGCTTTTCCGCTTCTCGCAGTATTTATATTAACTTCATTGCCAGAGACAAACTTTATCAGTTCATCCCAACTGAGAATTCAGATCAGACAACGAAATCACTGCTGAAGAGAAGCTGAGTAAGGATGGCAAAGCTCGCTGTGTTTGTCTCTGTACTGTTGCTGCTGGTGTTGGCGCTGGTGGAGCAGAGTGAAAGCAGTAAGTATGACTTCATTGATTCACTCATGATTATTCATTTCACTAATTCTATTGATTTAGTAGAACACAGGATATGTTTTTGTCTAGATTCTGAGCTCATTATATATGTTATTTGGCCTCTTTCTTTGCTGAAATGTTTGTGGTTTTTCTTTTGTATAGGTCAAGTGAAGGTTTGCTGCACACAGTACAATGAAAACCCAATCCCATTCAAAAAGTTGAGATACTACGTAGTCCAGGACAGCAATTTCTGCAACATCAAGGCAATAATGTAAGAAAAACAATCACGGCATTTGAAACAAAACTACTATCATGTACTAAGTATATGTTAACTGTAAGCCCTGCTATTGTTGTGGTGTCTGAACATCTTCCATTGTCTTAATACAGCTTTGTAACAGTGAAAAACAAACTTGTATGTGTGAACCCTGACTCGATGTGGGTGAAACGTGCCATGGAGTTTGTGCCAGAGTAAGTTCATCTCTCCATTCAACCTACAGTGTCTCTGTGCTAGGACACTACAACATTACACCAAGACTCAACAATCTGTGTTATGTGAATCTATCTCATGTTTTCCTTTTTGTCTTTCTAGAAAAAAAATGCCGGGCAGCCTCTACACTAATGGACCATAAAGACACAAAGTCGCACAAGATGAATTTAATGTATCATTTTAACGTCAAAGAATTTAATATTTTTGTATTTCTTTAAATATACCATTTTAAAGCCAATAAATTGAATATTTTTTAAAATAATCTTCTGACTCTGTGTTAATATTTGACCATTGGACTCAATGTTTTATATAGTTTACAACATAACAATTTCTGTCTAGTCACGTTACAAAATCATTTTTGAACAAAGTGAACAAACATTAGTTGTAAAGTAAAAGTACTCACCGTAGGGACGAAGGAAACACGTTTTAGTGACAGGTGAACACGTTGTATCTTTACATGCTTTCTGATGTTGAAGAAGGAAAGGAAAGAGAAGAAGGAATAATAGAAGAAGATGAAGGGAAGAAGGGCAAAACATAAGGATGGAAGGAAGGATGGAAGGAAAGAAGTCAAGAAATTAAAATTGAAAGAATAATATAAAGTTGGGAGGAAAGGTGGGAAGCAAAGCAGACTTACCAGTACTTCAAAATAGTAGATTACTTAAGGACAGTCCTTGAGCAAATACACACTCAGCTGCCCGTTTATTAGGTTCACCAAGCTTATACTAATGTAGTCTAAGAGATGAAGGTTATGAAAATACTGATGATATTTGTTGTAGTTATTATTATTGTTGTTAATATTGTTGTTATTGGTGTCATCATCACCATATTGTTCAGCTTTCATTGAGATTTTATTCAGTTACTAGTTTAAAGTATTTCCAATAATTAGTCTAAACTCATATTAAAAGCCTCTGAAATGATCTTAAAGTTGAGTCAACACATGTCTGGTTTAAGCCTTAGTGAAGGTGGTATTTATTGCAGGGTTGTTGTATTAGACTGCATTGGTTTTAGGCAGGTTTACCTAATAGAGTGTGTAGTTCCCTGTATCAACAGTAGGTGGCAGGAGTGTTCAGCAGCACAGGAAGGATTCACTTTATGAATGAAGAGCTGGATGTCCAGGCGGAAGTGTTTTCATATTCAACGGGATGATATGTTTGATCTGGTTTGGATATAACTCTTGCTCATGACGAAATCTTTGGCGTTGTGGGATAAAAACCGGTTGTGTTTATACTTCTGAAACCATGAGAAGATGAAGCGATATGGAGATGCTACAGCTGTGCATTACAAGCTAACAGATGCTAACGTCAACCGCTAGCTGCAACTGTTATAAGGAAAACAATGACAGTCACGGGGGGAAAAATGCTTAATAGAGGAGAAAGGTAATAAAACAGAGAGCCACATAATTATTTGCTCTGTAATTAACATTGTATTTTAGTTTTGGGGACAGGTCAAACGTATTGTCTTTATATTTAACTGTAATTCGGTTGTGTGAAGTGGATAAGCATTAAAATGTTTCCCCCCTAAAACACTGTTTTACTTACATATCATCAATGGTGTAACACTATATATCCATTGTTATAGCATTTATCATATCATAAATAACATGCATATAATACAATTGTCCAAATAATCACAAAATAAAAAAGAAAAAAATACCACAGGTAAACAGGTTAAACCTCCACTTTCTGTTGTTGTCTATGATCTTTGCACAGTACCACAAATCTCATGAATATGTAATGTATTTTTTTGTTTGTTTGTTTTGTTTTTAGGTGTAATACAAGTGTAAAATGTACATGGGGTCAGTGAGGATGGTCACTGCTGGCTGAGGTTCACCCACTGACCCAGCAGGTAGCATCCAGGTTGAAAAGACGCAGCAGCCATGAAAGGAGAGGGCAGGGCAGAGTGCGGAGGTGAGGCTCTGTTTGAGGACCTGGACTTCCCCTCTGACGACACGTCCCTATTCTCTGACAGCTCCACGCCCATCGCCAGGCTGCAGGGAAACATTACTTGGCGGCGCCCGCAGGTTAGATCCATTGTCAAGGGGAAATGGGAAATGCCGCAGTGAATGCCTTGTTTGTTTGTCTTTGTTATGGGTTAAACGTTTACATGCTGTTGTTACTATCATGTGAAGCTTTCATCCCTTTTTGGCTTGTGACAGGTAAACTTGTATCACCTGTCAAAGGTTTATTTGTTCAACCACAGAAGGATATCTCTCTTATTATTACCTTATTAGTGCCTACAGGCTCAGAGTTATTGTTCAGTATTTCACAAATCAGATCTATTAAAAAAGAAACAGACAATATTTTTGCCATGTTTTTATTTTTATTTGTCTGTCATGTTGCAACCAACAAAATGATAACATTAAAAAACAATATTGAGAGAGGCCCTGACCTCCATGTTCACAAAAACAAATTGATTGAAATCAACATTCTTTACCCACTTTCAGTTCTGCACCTACTTTTTTTTTCACCCTCCCTCACAACCAAACTCCCAGGGCTATTGCAAGTCTTCTTTAAGTCTTCTTTAAACCTGCATGTCTCAGTCCTCCTTCATTTAAATTCCACACCTCCAGGAGATCTGCCAGTCACCAGTTCTCTTCCCTGACAACATCACCTTGGGTCATGCTAAACAAGGCTTATTAGGAGACTGCTGGTTTCTCTGTGCCTGCACCGTCCTGCTCAAGAACAAACATCTACTGAACAAGGTAGAGCAACAACTGCATTTTAATGGTTTTTTTTCAATGTCTTGTAACTCTTTGTTCAGAATATGGAGAACTGAAAACATAGGCCCAGTTGTTAGAATAACGAATAAGGATGTTTCTATATTCTGTACTGCTGTAGTGACTTAGTCCATGATTCTCTGTAGGTATTGCCCCCAGACCAGCCCCAGTGGGGTGACAGCAGGTACAGGGGCTTCTTCCAGTTTCGTTTCTGGCAGCAGGGACACTGGACAGAGGTGACCATCGATGACTGCCTGCCCTGTATCAATTCCTCTCTCTGCTTCTCATGCTGCCACTCCCCCACTGCCTTTTGGGTAGCTCTATTGGAGAAGGCCTACGCCAAGTAAGTAGCCTGCGGAATTCCCCTGTCTTATCTCTCAGCTTAACCTACCATGAACTTTGACCTAGGGCAAATATTTTCTGTGTTATTTTGGAAAGTTTTACTGACCTTGTCATGCACTCCGTGTTTAGAGAAGTGTGGAAATCCTGTTTATTGTCCCTTCCATCCTCTCTAGGTTTCATGGCTCATATGAGCGACTGTGGGCGGGGCAGGTGTCTGAGGCCCTGGTGGATTTGACCGGTGGCCTAGCAGAACACTGGAGCTTAGGGGACTTGGGGTCAGAGGAGGAGCAGAGACCAGAGCAGGACAGCGACCAGGTCAGGAGGAGAAGGCTGGACCTGAACCTTCTGTACCCTGTGAAGCAGGAGTGTGCGTTGAGCTGCTCCACTCACAGCAGCCCTGGAGGTCAGGAAAATGTTTTCCTTGCAGATAAAAGTGATCTTGGGATCACTTGTCACATAACCTGTTGATCTCTTTGTTCTAGGTGCCAGTGAGCTGGGTCAATACCATGCTCTGACTGTCATGGAGTGGTTGGATGTGAAGACGCTGTCAGGGAGCGAAGTACGGCTGCTCAGGATCAGAAACCCCTGGGGAAGATGCTGCTGGGGAGGGGCCTGGATAGAGAGGTAGGGAGGCATGTCACAGTGAAGATTTGTCTGTTTTACATGTGTGCAACCTCAAAAAGAGTTTTGCTGAATCCATATGTCCACCCTCTGGACTTGAGTACTGAAGTGCTTACCATAATCACATCAGGTCTGCTGTCGTGCTATGCCACATTGTGCCATGTGATGGGACTTCAGACCTCAATCACTGCCATAAATATTACCGATCAGTGTGCAAGTGCGGGGAAGTTCAGACATTGGGATTCAGCCCCGGTCTTCATTCAGTCTTTCTACCCCTCTCTGCAGTGGTGCAGGTTGGAGCTCTGTCGAACCTGTTTGTGCTTCAGATCTACAAGCCAGGGCTGCCGAGGGCGAGTTCTGGTTGGATGAGGCCGAATTCATGTCGCAGTTTGATGATGTCACAGTGGGATACCCCATCAGTGAGGAGGGACACCTAAAGAGCATCTATACTGGTAATTTCCGTATTTTGTTGAAGAGGGTTTTTTTACTTTCAGTCTCTAATTCTGGCCTCCTTGGCAACATCTTTTTCAACCTGAAAACTCTCATCTCTGGCAGGAAGTCTGCTCAAACACAGCCATCAGCTGGCTGGCCGGTGGATAAAAGGGCACTCAGCTGGTGGTAGTCGGAACAGCAGCAGCTACGGTACCAACCCCAAATTTTGGCTGAAAGTGAGTGAGAGAGGAGAGGTTCTGGTGTCCCTGCTGCAGCATAGGAAGTGGAGAAACACAGAGAAATACGCACAAACGCCGCTCGAGGACAACAAGAACACAAAGCACCAGCACTACCAGGCTACTGCTCTACACATGTGGAAGGTTTGTAGTGTCATTCGCATTGGAAACGAGCGATGCAGTGTTTGTTCGTGGCTTTGCCTCAGTTGAGAGCAATTTTCTGTCACCAGGTGGAGAAGAAGCGTTTTAATCTGAGCCGGATGTTGAACAAACCTCCATGTGCTTCTACCCACTGCCACGCCTACGAGAGAGAGGTGGTCCTCCACGGGCAGCTGGAGCCCGGATACTACCTGCTGATCCCCAGCACCTACCAGCCAGACGCTGAGGTCCGCTTTCTCATCAGGGTCTTTTCCTCCTCTTCCATATCCCTTAGGTAACGACCAGTTAATGGGAAAAGAAAGTAAATTCCATCCATGCTGTGTTTCTTTTTTATTTCAAATGTTGAACTTTATAGTTTCAAAATGTTCAGGTACATTCATGTGCTTTAATTTTACTTCCTGCATAGCCCACCGTGTCTATTGAGAAAAAAAACCCAACTAACTAATTATGATCTCAGATTAATAAACTGTAGGCCTAGACATAAAGTATCAGAACAGAGTGTACAGATAGTAGATATATAGTGACACCTGCTGGTCAAATTGAAAAAAGAATCATATAGTAAATTAAACTTTTTTTTTTAATCCTTTTAAACAGCAGGAAGGAGACTTTAAGCCATTAACTTAAACATTTTACAGAATATGTTTTTTCTTAGTGTCGCATTTCATCATTTAAAGTGCTTATTTGTAATGATTGAATTATTCATGACCTAATAATGTCTGTGTTCTTCTCAGTGCCCTGAAAAGCCCAGCACCTTTACTGCCATTAACAACAGATGGGGAGTGGGAGACCAGTTACTTCCGGGGCTCGTGGGTGGAGGGAAGGACGGCCGGAGGAAGCAGGAACTTCCTGTCTCACTGGCAGAACCCCCGCTTCCCTTTTACAGTGTGTGACCACCCAGCGGTGACATCAGGAGTTAATGTCAGGATAACCCTGCAGCAGAACCGCCCTGACACTGATCTGCACCCTGTTGGCTTTCACATTTACAAGGTTAGTCACATATTAAGGGAGAATACCAGTGTCATTTAGAGGCGTTAGATGGACATCTACTTCTGTGTACGTTACCCCAGTCATTCTGCTGTGAATTCTGTTCACATCTTTGAAATGTTAGTCTTTTGGACAGTAACACCTACTTTAAGGAGTCTGTGTTTGCGTGAATGTCGATATTGGAAAGGATGTCACATCTAACTTAGATGCTTCATATAAAAAAACATAAATCGAACAATTGTGTTCCCTAGGAAAGATTTTTTGATAAGTTATTTACAGTTATTTGCTGTGGTCCAAAGCACTGGTATATAATAACTTGTATGTAACAAAATAAACACAAGAAAACTTCTTCTTTTGGTAGAAAGAATTCAAGTAGTTTTCATGTCTCTGAAGGTGTCACTGAAGGAGGAAACCAGTTATCCACCAATTATCAATGACATTTTGAAAACACCAGTGTAAATTCACTGGTGTTACCTCAGTCAATTTTCTCCAATAGTCCTAAACACAACTTAATAGACAAAACAGATTGAACACAATAAGAATGCCAGAGTGTATGTATATATATATATTTACTTTGACTTTGATGAGCTTAAGTAAATGACAATACAACTGTCACCAACTTATAAAATATTTATAAATCCTTATTACACTGTATGAAATGATAATTTAGTTAATGATGAATGTAAAGTTCTTTTATAAGTCTATCCAAGTATCTGAGTTTGACGATGTACTGTATCCAGGTCCCAGAAGGAGCATCTGCGCAGACGATCCCCAGGGACGAGGATCCTGTGGCCAGTTGCGTCCCCCACTGTTACATGCAGGATGTCAGTCTGGCCTGTAGTCTTCCTCCTGGAGCTTACACCATATTACCGTCCACTTACGAACCTGACTGCTCAGCAAACTTCACCCTCAGCCTGGCTCGCAGAATACACAGGTTAGCCCTATTCCTGTCTTAACGTTCTGGTCACAATGTTATTACACAGGTAATAGCAGCAGCTTCAGGTTACATCACTGTCAGAAGTAATAGTTGAATGTTTGTCTCTTTCAGGAAGGTGGTGAAAAGTCAGGAGAGGCTGGGGAGAGCCATTCAGGAGGTTTGTATGTTATTTGTAACTGATTTATTGCTTAAATCATATGTGAAGCATATAAAAAACATTTGCTGTTTCCAGCTCCTCAGTTATCAAGATTTTAGATTGCTGACAAAACAAACAGTTTGAGGGCGTGACCTTGGGCTCTGGGGAGTCATGATTGAGTTTTTCTTTTTCTATTTTCTGAGTAAATAAAAGAAACATCTAAATGGAAAATATTTGTTATTTGCAGCCGTTGTATTGTTACATTGAGAAACTCTACTGTCACCTCTGCTCACACTGTGTTTTAACTCCAGTAAAGCTCAACAAATGCAAATCTTGCACCAGGGGCAATTCAGTGCAACAAATTGGGTGTATGCATAGCTTACATACATATTTTAAAGTCTGTGATTGTGGTCAGAAGATGGCAGCACTGAATAATCGCTCTGTCTTGCTTTGTCTTTCTCTGGGCGGCAGGTCTCTCACATCTCTGTGATGCAAAGCTAGTTCTCTGGGACTGTTGCTGCTCCACTGACGTCGACTCACCTCCCTGTGCCTCTTGGCCCACGATGAAAGAACCAGCTCTCCCATACACCCTCACCGTACAGGCTGTGTATGTGTGTGTGTGTGTGTGTGTGTGTGTGCATGTATGTGTACCATGAGTGGCTGAGAAGGCAGGCAGATAGAGAGATTTAGTGGGAATGTGTGTGTCGGGAATCCTAGAAAGCCCTTTATCCTGAACCACTGAGGCTCAGGGCTGATGGGCAGCAACACACTCATGGGCGATTAGGACATCAGAGGTTGTCGGTGGGCTGGGCTGCTAATGAAGTATGACGGGACTGGCTGGTGTAAACAAACAGCAGCCATTGAAGAGGGCCGCCACTGCTCTTGCTCATTCACTCACTGGTGCGCCTGCCGGCCCGGAACAAAGGGCCCTCTCATGAAGGTCCTCACAGAGGCATAGGGGGCAAGGGGTGAGGGGATGGTCTCCACCAGCAGAGCCAACCAAACCACACCACACCATACCATGCCATACCATACCAGAGCTTTTCTCCCATCCCTCACCCCCAGACAATCTGCTCCTTAGCTAGCTTGAATTGTTCGTCTCTGGACACAGACACAGGGTTTTCTCAATCCTTCATCCCCTAAACCCGCTCACCATCCTGACTAACCCTAAAGTCAGGCTGAACCTAAAGAGGTCCTCAAAGTTCCTGACTCTATCCTCAACCCCATCACCCCCCACCTCCCTTTTTGTCCCCCTAGACTCGGTCCAGAGCCCTGCTTGGACCTGAACACAACCACCGTTTGAAGGACCGCAAGAACAGATGACAAGCGGACGGATGGAGGGGATGAAACGAGGGGATGCGGCACATCAGAGGAAGCCGGTTCATGTGAAGAAGCCGCCAGCCCTTTTTGTGTTGAGGCTGCTGTATGTGTGGTGCTGTGGCTGCCTGCTCATACCCATGTCTGTGTGTGCAGAAGTCAAAGGGTTTCTGATTATTCACTGGAGCCACAGTTAACAGACTTTTAAAAAAGATTACTGATTAGAGTGGTACTGGTTTGGGAATCAGCTGTATGAGATGTGTTGAATAAAATGTTAAAACATTACTTGGTGCTATTGTGTGTCATATTTTTTTTTATGTGATTTTGGCTTTACACATGTGTGACTTTCTATCATGCAAAGAGAAAGCTGAGACACCCTGAACTCTCCACGCTCATCACCACGACAAGCAGCACATGGCGTGCGCGTACACTTCGCGTCCACAGTGCGCGCCACCGTTCCTGCGGAATTCAGGAGGCTGTGGTCGGACCCCGAGAGACTCTCACCTAGAAAATAATGAACAACAAATTTGACGCGTGAGTAGTGAAAAGTTTCTGTGGAGTATCTACCAGAGAGTGGGCTCCCTGTCGCGACTGCACAGCCACTGGGGAGCTTTAACGTTAATGAGAAGCTGTCGCGTTGCGTGTAAAAAGAGAGGTGTGTCAGATTCATTGCATGGTCCTGCATGCTCTGTAGTGCTTATAAACCCAAACGAGAGCGAGGTCCGCATAGACGTGTGCATTTAAAACAAATGGGAGCAACAACAGGGAGTAAATTGTGTTCTGTAATAGGAAATGTGCCGTGTTGCTAGGTGTAGCTTAGCTTGCCGGAAGGCGCCCAGGCCCTGAATCCTCGGTGTGGTGGTTGTTTAGAGGCGGGGGAAGGTGCGTGAGAGCTCGGCTCAAGCTAGACTCCCGTGGCCCTGAAGCACGGGAAAGACACGTACAGCGTGTTGAGGCGATTCATGGTCAGTGTAGTTTAGGGGAGGTGTGTACATGTGCAATATAAACTGTCTACATCTTTGCAGTTCACAAGGAGAAAGTACACTCACCAATTTGTTGCATGTAGCTGAAACTGTTGCAGTAAAATGCAGCAGCCCTGCAATAAATCATGTCTTTAAGAAGGCAGTGACGCTCAGTTTTAGCTGTAAGTGTTTCTATTATTTTGTGTACCCCATTTCACGTCACTGTACACCAAATATTAGAAATACACGTCACTATGACACAGTACAGTTCAACAGCACAAACTGCAGTCTCTAAGATTATCATAAAATTGTCTAATCACATGTAATCCATTGCAGGACTTTTATATTAGACTGTAATACTTTAAGCAAAGTGGTCCTAATAAATTGGCAACACCCCTTCATGTAAACTAGTCAATGCATGTCACAGACGTTTTTATTTTGCTGCTTTTGTTTCCATCATATCCAGTCTGAAAGATGATGACAGTGGAGACCACGACCAGGACCAAGGCTCACCGAAAGACAGTGAGAAGGAGAAAACTGAAGACGAGGACAAGGAACAGAACACTTCCAAGAAAAAGGTGAGTCTGTTAAAGAATGACTCATATGCGTTTGATGCCTCTGAAGTTAATTGTTTGGCTTAGTCATGTTTTCCTTGTCTGCAGATGGTTGTGCCAGGGGCAGGAGAGCACCCTCTTCAATACAACTACACCTTCTGGTACTCCAGACGCACCCCGGGGAGACCAGCCAGCACACAGAGCTATGAACAGAACATCAAACAGATTGGCAGCTTCGCCTCGGTATGTGCCTCCTCATGACAACTTTAGAGAGAGCGTACAGACAGTAGATAGTGAGGGGACCCTCTTTTGCTTTTGTTTATCACCATAGCCAGACGCAGCCCTAACCATTAAATGCAAGCTTATGCTGACTCATTCTCCCACCATTATTGACATAACCATTTCTTCTCCTTTCTTAGGTGGAGCAGTTCTGGCGTTTCTATAGTCACATGATCCGGCCAGGCGATCTTACAGGCCATAGTGACTTTCACCTCTTCAAAGAGGGTATTAAACCCATGTGGGAGGTGAGTACACATTTGCTGATATCTTGGACTTGTTTAGTTATTGTGCACTAAAGAATGTTTTATAAAGGTTCATACTCAACCCCTGCATGTCTTGTGTTTAGGATGATGCCAATAAGATGGGTGGGAAGTGGATCATCCGTCTGAGGAAAGGCCTAGCATCTCGGTGTTGGGAGAACCTGATCCTGGCCATGCTGGGGGAGCAGTTCATGGTGGGAGAGGAGATCTGTGGGGCTGTGGTGTCAGTACGCTTCCAGGTAAACCCACCAACAGACACCTGTTGCATGTAATCCTGCACTGCCTACTGTAATGTACTCAGACATGCCTTCTGATGCTTTTTTTCCCCCAGGAGGACATAATTTCCATCTGGAACAAGACAGCTAGTGACCAGGCGACCACTGCTCGCATCAGAGACACCCTGCGCAGAGTCCTCAACCTGCCTCCCAACACCATCATGGAGTACAAGACACACACAGACAGCATTAAGTATGTATGTCTCCACCCTTTTTATTATTTTTCTTCTCTCCAACCCTCTCTCTCACACATAAATGTTTGCATGCTCACAAACTTAACATTTCCTCTCTTTAACTGTAGTGCGTCAGTGTTGTTTCAGAGCTGAATTCTATAAAACATTTTGATGTGATTTTGAATGAACGATTAATCAATATAGTTTTTTTATCAAGCAAAACTGCTACTTCTCTCTGTTTTATATCATTTTAAACTGAATATCTTTGGGCTTTAGGAAATCATGATGAGCATTTTTCTCTTTCTTGTGACATTTACATTAAAAAGTATTACAGTATTAGACATTACTCTCTTTGGGAATGATAATGTATTAAATGCTTTATCTCAACATTCACAGCTATTTTTCATTGTCAGTTGTTGGTCTAATGTAAAAAGTAAATTAGAACCATGTATGCAACTCCCTGTTCCATGTGCTTTTGCAGTAAATTGATGCACCTGTTACTCCACCATTGAAAAGGCACAAATATATAAACACTTTGTTTGCTGTATTACGAATGATGATGTACTGCATTTACATTTCGCAGAGCCTGGGAAGACTTCCATGGTCTGGTGAATGCTAGTGGCGGACGTTAGCCCCTCACACAGAAAACCTCTGCAAGGGTAAGACCTGTTGCTACATTAATTTAGAGCAAAAGAAATAGTTTTTCTCTGACGTACTTTGTTTCATTATGATATGATGATGTTTGTCTCTGTTTGCCGTGTGTAGGTGTGTGTATTTGTGATGTGTTGAGGGATGACGAGTCCAGGGAAGGATACCTCTGCGTGAGTTGGCACTGTGTGATCTGAAGACAGAGTAAAAGTCAGGGACAGAGGCAAGAAGACCATTCCTTCTGTGTGTCAAATTGGAAATGAACAGAAAAGCCTTTCAACGGGACACTGAACCAAGTTGAAGAGAGAAATGTGCGTTATTTTTAATCAACCAGAGGAGAGCAAAGCCTCCCTTTTTATGTTTTGTAATGCAAGTTGTAACATCTGTTAACTTGCCACGAGAGAGGGGGGGGCATGTGACTGGTGTTTGGTCATTAGCTGTTAACAAAGTGTACTTGACAAAATTCAAGAAAACCAACAACAAAGCCAATCTGTTATAATGCGAGATCTGATTTTATTGCTTAACATAACATCACACTTCCTGCTGTCAAAATAAATCTGTGTTAATCTGTTTTATTGGGACTCAAACAGGGTTGCTGGTAGATGTTATTTTATTACAGTGCTGTATTTTATCTACAATTCCTCTGGTCATTTCGAACTAGAATGATTACTATTATTGTGTACGATATATTTGTAAATACAGTCCACTTCAAAGATCACTTAATTGAATCAGCGATGGTTCTCCGTCTTTGACCTGGAAGTTGAATCCCAAAGGATGAGGACCATCCTGTGTTGAGCAGAAGGTTGTATAGCCGGCATCTTAAAAATGGACTGCCAAGCTGCCTAGATCACTGTGCCTGGCCTCGAGCCCGACCCAGGTTTCCCTTATGTCTTTTTTTGTCTTTACCCCGCCTTTAAATAATCCAAGGGTCGGGCTCTGCTTTAATGTCCTCAGCAAAGGTGTATAGGGGTCCTGGAACACTGGCCTTCACTCCTTTTCCATTTTGTAGTAAAAGAAATGAAACTAGGCCCAGGTCCAGGGTCTGTGACAGTTTTTATTAATTCCTCGGGAGCATTTTTTGGAACCATGTTAAGAAAGCGCCTATAGTTTGTTGAAAAACTGTAATGCTGGCAATGTTTGGTAGTGTGATGATGGGTGCAGGTGTCTGCGTGTGTGTCAAAAGTGAAGAAACACTGTTGGATGTACACCTGATGGATTATATAGCAATAAATGTCAAATATGCATCTGCTGCTAAAGCCGGTTCAGTGTCACTTTCTTTCATAAATGGATGTTGAAACTGAGTAGAGGTTCGTTTAGAAAGGTTCGGCTACACCTTTCAATGCCACAGGAGCCTTGGTGCACATGCTGTAGTGTCTTTGTACCATGAAAATCTGTGACCTGGCTGGTGTGCCTCACTAGCCCTTGTCCACTTATTGTGAGTCTGTTACGAATGATTGGTCGTGTTTCACTGATCAGCTCATCTCAAAGAACATGTGATTCTGTGGAGAAATAATTAAAACAGGTGAGCTCACCAGTGAGGGGATTTAATTATGACTGAAATCTAACTAAGTACATTTAATGAAGCACTATACTAAAGTACACATTTAAGTATTTCAATTTAATGCCACTTAATACTTCTAATCAAATTTTATACATAATATCTTAATATGGTGCAATGAATACAATTATAATGCATTACAGATTAAACTATACCCAACTGTATATAAATAGGTCAGTTCCACTAAGATCAACTACAACAGTAAAAGGGCAATAGAATGACAAAAGTATTTCATATGCTTACCAACAAGAAGGTGGCTGCCAACAGCAGCATCTTAATGTGTGATTCCACACTCAGTGGCACTGGAAGAGTGAAACAGATTTAGGAATGGCATCATTATGAATTTGAAATGCGACTGGGGTATAAAAGGCTGTTAGTACCTCAAAAGGCCACATTGATAAAATGAAAAACATGTTACGACACCGTTAACCAAACAGTGCTTTTTTCAGCAAGCAAAACAAAATGTGAAGTGCAAGATAGTTTTTACAATCTGAAGAAGGCTGTCATGCTCTAGAGTTTACTTTTTGTGTTGCTAAGAAACTAGAGAGAGAGATTTGTGAAAAGAAACATATAAGTCGAGTTCTTGATGATGCTATTTCAGTAAAACTTGTTTTGCTTTGGCTTCCAAAGGTGCACATGACAGAAAGAAATTGGCAACCACTCCATAAGAAATTAGGAATAAAATCTCTGGAACTCACCCTCCAACCCAAAATACTCATGATCCATGTTATGCTCGTCACTGAAGCCAGGCCATTTCTTCCATATTGTGCCAATTTTCTCACCAATGTTTGAGACAATCTGGTTTATGATTAAAAGCCAAAAATAGTGAATGTGATACACTTGTAGAAACATATTTTATTTTTGGTTGCTTAAATGTTACTACCTGAAATTGCTGGTTGGAGAAACAGCGGCACGGACAGCAGGAGCCCTGGATTCTGATGGCGTTTGCTCCTTCTGAATCACATACTTCCAGAAGAGGGGTGAACATGCTCCACCTTGCAACACAGTCAGCACAACAACTTAACGCACTTACGCTTACATGATCGTGCAATAAGCAACCTGGCAGATGCACTGGCCAGTACTTCACTCAGTGGCGCAGCCCAGCCTTGATGCTTGGTTGATCACATTTTCAGCTGTCATGATTCTGCAGCACCAAAACCATTGTTCGCTTGGTGTCGGAAGGGTTCAAATTGGGGCATGCTTTATTCTAGCACAACTGAGGGAATATTTATACCAAGTAGACCTCTGGTCACTGAAACCTCTGCCAGGTCAGTAATTAGACAAAACCTCATCGAGTGTTGCTTCTGGAAAACTCTAAATTCGACACACAAAGGCACCCCAGCTAACCCTGGAGTCAAACTCAGGCCAGATGAAGAAGGAAGCATTTTGGTTTGGCTACAGCAGACAGGGTGCTGCCATTGCTCCCATTAGCCAACATTCCCATTAAGGAGGATGCTGCATTCCTTCCTTTCCCAGTCCAGTGCAGTTCTGTTGGTGTGTCTCCGTGCAGACAGCTGTTTTGTGCATTAACTCCCCCAGGTTTAGACTACACCCCGGCTGTGTGGAACAGTAAAAGCTCTCAATGCTATTTACGGACAGGCCTGGGCATCTACGGTGGCTCAGGGTGGCCAGAGGCTAGGAGCGACATGGAAAAAGGCTCACATGACAAACTGTTCAGTATGAGAATGTACAGTATTACGGTGTCTGGTACAATAGTCTGGTAGCGGGAGGTCAAAGGGTTAAAGGGTTCATTCATCGAAATGACAAAAAATCAGCAGCAACATGTCTGTCCATGAGTCCTTTAGAGCATGCTGACTGTAACTAGCAAAGTGAATTTCTTTCAATGCTGTGAGCACCTCAAACAAAATCCATTTACCACTGCTGTATTAATACTGCATTACCTCAGTAAAAGTACAGAAGCATTAGCAGGAAAATGCACTTCAAGTTTCAAAAATGAAAGTACTCATTATGTAGGATGATGATGCTATTTTTTTTTTATATTACTGAAATATTATTTGTGATTCATTAATGTGTTAGAAGCTTTAATGTTAGGTGAGTTTAATATTTCATTTTTTGACAATGCGCCATATTTTAGAAGCTGATCATGGATGTAATATGTAAACTGTAACAGCAAAAAATACAATATTTCCCTCTGAAATGTAGTGGAGCAGAAGTATGAAGTAGCAGAAAATAGAAATACTCAATTAAGTGCAGACCCTTCCAAACTGTTCTAATGCACTTTCCACCAAGAACAATATGAGCAGATTCAGATTCTCCTACCTCTGGCATACAGTGCCAATGAGATGTTTTTGAGGTGTGTAGACTCTCATCTCCATCAGGCAGCAGCTGAGGCAGCAGGCATCCACCCTAAGGGGCCTTTCAAAATAAAAGACCTGGTGGCCCTGACAGTCGAAGCCCTTGAAAGAACAGGCCCGAGCTGGACCACAACACTGGAGACACACACACGAGCTCTCTGACAGGAGGAAGACATAAAGGAGAGACAGAGAATACACAGAAAACCATCATTATTCCCTCTCCCTTGATACAAAATGCAGACGAGATGAATGTTCTCAGTTAAAACACATGTACTGTAGCTGAACATGCACCAGTACCTTCCACAGCCACAAATAACTGCGACCTGCTGCCTCCTGTGGTGATGCTGTAGATCTTCCTGGGAACACACTGTGGACCTGCAATGATGAAGCATTGTTCTCTTCAGGTAGAGAAATCTCTGCACAGTAATCCTCTTCTACACACAGACACAGAGAACTGGACATATTTGTTCTTACCTTGCAACTCTGGCCGAGCATCAATATGAATCTCACTGACTGTTTCCAGTGTGGACATAAAGTCTGATCTCGCTGCACCTCCGAAGTTCTGCCCCTCCGTCCCTGGCCTGCTCACTTTCTCTGGTGGCTGCATGAAGCCGTTCTCCATCTTCTCCTGACTTGAAAGCTGCTTATCAGATCCCCAGCCAGGAGGCGTTCGCTGAGGTTTGGGTCCAGGTGAGTGAGTCTGGCACTCACATGAAGGCTCACAGCGGTTCTGGAAAGCTCTTAAGATCATCTGGATGTGCTTTTCTCGTTCCAGACGACCAAATGGAAGAGGCTGGTTGGTCACTGCTGACATGGTGTAAAACTGAAAATATAGGCGGATGAAGCAATTTCATAAGAACCTTCAATTACAGAATTTTCAACATCTAATCTTGTTTTTTGGGAACTGTTGGACTAAATCAGTTGGTTCCCAAATTTTTTTTTTGTGTGTGACCCTTAAACACAAAGCATTACGAGTTGCGATCAGTTCAGTCGAAGGGGGATTTTCTTCTCTGAGACTGTTTCATTTGAATAATTTTTAGGTGCCTGAAGATGTAAAACTACACCGCTGGACTTAAAGGTTCATTGTTTACCTTGGAAATTGTAGATTGACCAAAAAATACGGATCAAAACGTCGACTGAAAGTATATCAACAGAGAAAAAAGTCAGGAAGATCTGCATAACTTTATTTTGGAAATCCCAACCACTGGTTTAAACGTACAAACAGCTTAGAAGTCCTTAGAATACAAACTTTCTTTTTAATATGAAATGAAGTCAACGAGTTAATTCTCAAAGTTATGTGCAAAAGTTTAAGGAAAACAGCTTTTCTCCTACCACTCTGTCTCAGGCAGTTCCCTGGCGGCAATATAAACATCCTCCTGTCGAAAACAAAGTGATTTCTCCATAGCAGCCAGCCTGAGCTTCTTATTTATTCACATCACACACTCACAGTCCTGCCGGACGGTTTGGTCTCATTCTGCAGCTGCAGAACAACAACACTGTATATTCCTCCATAACACCAAGATGAAGCCTTCTGTCAAGCGCACATACAGTGACTGCTAAAAGAAAACCACAAATTGCTAACGTTTCCTTATAGCATTCTTTCCTAGTTATATATGAGCTAATAGATACACAAAGATAGAAAATAGCACACAAGAATTAAAAGTCTTTTGCTTACCAGAGACCAGGCAAATGCTCATGAGTCCTCAGGATCAGGAGGGGTTAAGCGCCAACCTCCTTAGCACCTCTGTGTGTTTGTGTCAATATTCATGTAGTAATGTTTGTGAGTGTGTGTGTGTCTGGAGCTCTAACTTCCACTCTCGTCCCCCACTGTCTGTCTTATCCCCCGACTCTGTTTCCATCCCAACTAGCCGGATCTGCCTTTTGTTGGGCTAGAAAGGCACCACTCAGCCATGTAATTGAAATCCTGCTTCCAGAGGTGGGGGGCTGCACAGTGGGTCTGTGTTTCTGGGATAGCCTGGGGAGGGGGGGCCGGGTGTCAGTGCTCTCAAAATGTGCCTTGAAAAAAGGCGTCAAACACAGGATTAGCAAATTTCTGCAATAGTCAATTGTGTGTAATAAACACGATTACAGTGGTATCTTTATTGATAAAAGCATTCATTTGGAACATGTGGCTGTAAATCACCTCAGTTGTTTACTGGTTACATGTGTGATCAACACCGTGTCTCATGTATAGTCTCACAGGGCAAAGAGTAAACTGGCAGTAAACACTGTGCTGACAAGAAGAGCTACGAAAGTTTCTCTTTTTTGTTACACAGCACTGACTTTGACATTTTTCAACTGTAACTAAAACTTACAACTGACACCAGTTTGCATCATTATGGATCAAACGTGGCATCCACACACGCGCAGTGGATCATTTATCACCATGATAGGGCATATCCGACTTAACCTCTGTGCACACATCCACATTAGCATCTGACACCACTGCAGGAAATACATACAGTTATATCTTCTCCACTCCCAGTGTGTCCCAGTTGTTAGTGAAAGATCACTGACAAGATGCCGTCAGATTTCCACTTTGGTTAAAGTGATGAAATGTAATGATCTCCCATTGGTTCAGCCGAGGAAGTCTGCTCCTATCCCGTTCTCAGTTGCGTCAGTGAGATTGTTTAACGAAGGGAGATATTTCTTTGGATCGCCAAGGAAAGGTGAGGAGGGAGGTTGGTTGAAGTGGCCCATGAGGAAGATCCCAATAGTGCCAATAAAAAACACCAGCGTCATGACAATAAAGCAAACCCTGTCGATCACCCTGGCCACCAGGAACCACTCTTCATTCTCCTGCGTTTAGGAAAAAAGTGAGAGATTGTAAGTGATATTGATTTACACTTGAGGAGATGAGTGAATGTATAAATGTAGAGCTCACATTCTGGAAGTTGTTGTGCTGCCGTGCAGTCTCAGCTATGTGTTTGCAGGATGCCACACACTGCTTCAGCTGTGGAGAGGCCTTTGCCAGACAGGCACCCAGCTGCTCAGCTGTGCCGCCCTCCAGCCCATCATCTGGGGCCAAAACAGACCAGATATTCATGCGGTTAAAAGGGAAAACCCACTTTCATGGGCACTTAAACAAATTCAAACTCATTCAAATACTTACGTAGCTTCTCTAATACTGATTTCATTAATCCATTTCTTTCTTTGAGTCTGGCAAACATGAGTTCTGACCGAGCTGTTTTCATCACATATTCCTCCGCTTTAGAGATTAGGGTCATGGAGCTGCGACGTCGGCAGGGAACCAAGAACACATTGTTCCTGTCTGTAGTCAGGGTTTCACCATTTCCAGTTTCGGAGGTGTTGTCATGGTTTGGTGTCCAGGGTCGCATCTGCATCCTGAGCAGTCGAGGCAGGACGTTAAGGAGGATCTGAAAGTGACAGCAGGTCAAAGGGTCATCCAGTGGCAAACAGACTGATGTGGACTTCACAATATGTTCACCCAGTAGCTGCTTAATTAATGGAAATTCCCACTTTCGGACTCACCTTTCGGACTTTGTCTGTCATTATGTGAGTGTTTGGGGTTCTCAGGGAAACGTTGAGGACTATCACACAGTTCATCACGACCATGGTGGTCACTGACATCACAAACATTAGATACCTGCAGCCAAAGGTTTATAAATCACACAGTTTTCAGCACCGTCTTCAGTCAGCAGTAGACTCCGAACTGAAATCTATGAACTTACTTTCCAATAAGAGGCACTGCCTTTGAAGTCTCTGGAACCTTCTTAGCGATAAGGAGGAGGAACACAGTCTGGCCGAGAAGAGTTGCAATAGACATTGTGCACTTCTGACCGCCGGCTGCAAAAACCAAACCACAAACCAGTATTCAGTCAGATTAATTACAAAGACATACAGCAATGACTGACCTGGTAAAAGGTTCATTTGGTATATTGTAATTTTGTAGCTGGACTTCTGTCTTGTCAAGTTCACAGGTCAAGATCTGAAGAAAATCCTATAATGATGAGACCTTGGAAATCCTGAGGCAATTTGATGTTGACGAGACAGAGGTCTGGCTACCCAAGATTACGCTTTTAGATACACAAAGTGAGGGAAAAGACCTTTGCCAGGTAAGTAGTAGACAAGCAGGCCGAGGGAGGAGAAGAGCACACAGGGAGCGATGATGTTGATGATGTAGAAAAGGGGCTTTCGCTGGATGATGAGGAAGAAGACCACCTCCTGGTACTCCAGCTCATCCTGAGTGTACTGAGTGTTGATCACTTTCTTAGCCGGCCTGTGTCTGATGACCCACTCGCCATTCTCTACCAACGAAGTTTTCATTGGAGAAAAAAATTTGGCTGCACTTTAGATAATTGTAGTTATATGCACTTCTTTAAAATCCGTCATTTAAATATTTCATATCGGTTATCAATTCATTTGTACCTGTGAAAGCCTCTGGATCAATATCCACCCACTCCAGTGTGTGATTGTCCTCCTGTTTGAGAACCAGTTCAATCTCATTGGCACTGTAGGTCTGTGAGCTGCACACAGGGAGAGAACATGCGGTCTGTCTCCACAACAAACACAGCCATCTATTCACTTTTACAAGACAGCACGGTGAAAAGCGACAATGAATGAAGGAAGCATTGTCCCTGCTTTGGTCGCTGTGGATTATGTTAATACAAGAAACCTGACAAGTAAACAAACAGGGCTGTCTCTAGGATTTTACAAACACTGACGTTAGAAGTAAAACTTTTAATTTAATGTTTGTTTGTTTCCTTTTAATTTGTTAATTTAACTGTTAATTTTATGAAAAGTTCTCCCTACATTATATTCTGTTTTAAAGCTCTTTTAAAGTGCTTTTCTGCACTGCAAGTATTATTACAATTTATATTGCATTATATTGCTCTTCTCATTATATACCAATGCCATATTACTACTGTGTTGTTATCACTGTGCTTTTACATTATTATATTATAATGCTATAATGTGATTCTATCGGATTTCTATTATATATACAGTATTTCTCAGCATTGCATTATTACTGCAGTGTGTGTGTATTACAGGTAGTGCACATATAGATAACTTTATTATAACGAGTTGCACCACTTGAGTTATTTTGCACAAATACTTCTTTAGTCATAGGTTTTGTAATGTATATACAGTATTTAGCTTTTTAATTGAATCTCTTGTTTGTTATTTTTTATTATTTTATTATTTCGTTTCCTTCTTCTCATCTTTTTGATGTGCTGCTGTAACATGACTTTATCCTCAGCGATCAGTAAAGTTTTATCTTATATCTGCAGAAATTACTGCAAATTTTGACAAACACTGGAACTTAAGTTCTATGTTGAGATGGCTGTTGAGAGATGCATGAGACACAAAGGAGGCAGTAACTGTGTCATGTGTGATGTATGTAACGGAACTGTTTGTGCACTGCTAACTGGTCAGTCATTGAGACCCAGCGGATCATGTCGCTACTCACCGAAAGACCATGGTGCAGTTCTGCCAGTCAAAGGGAAAGTAGTTGACAGTGATGCTGCAAGCGCTGCGGTAGATGGCAGGAGGCAGCCAGTACACACAGCCGTTAGGAGACACCAGTGCATTGCAGTAGAGTGCAACCTCGAACTGACCGTCCACACTGTGGACCACAAGACAGACGAGAAAGAAATTGAAGTTTTCTACATGATTTAATCAAAGAAAGAGAAACTTCTTCATTGGCTTTCTTGACTGAAAAAATATTGGGACCTACATGTTCCTACGTGAAAGTTGATACACTCACTTGTTCTCCAGTATGATGTCTGGCAGCCATATGCTCTTGGAAGGGACACGTAGCTCAGAGGTGATGTTTCCATACAGAGCTGACCTGGACGGCTGGTCCCATCTGAGCCTGTAGTCACACCATTGCTACAAAAAGAAATACTGTGAGCTAGACTTTTGATCATACTTTGAAAATGTATTATGATAAAAATCATAGTACATTATTGCAAAGTGGCAAAAAAAAAAACCCAGCAGGTGAGGTGTGTATGTGGTTACCATTTCTATCCAGACGCTGGTCGTCAGGGCCTCCTCCTTTTCATTCTGAGGAGGGATAGTTAGGGAGACAATGTTAACTCAAAGGCCTAAGTAGATACTGGCACTAATAAAAAGCACCAGAACGAACTTCACCAACCAGAGAGATGAGGTTGGTGAGCGTCAACTTGATGTCGACCCGAGTGATGTCCCCACTCTTCTCCATGGGTCGAACGTTCTTGTTGTAGCCCTTCATCAAGTCCTTGAAAAGTTCCCCTTCCAGGTTGACTGCCGATGCTGCTGACAAACCACACAGACAAAAACAAGTGATAGCACAAGGACTAAATGTAAAGGGCCACTGCATCAATTTTACATAGTAAATTCAGATTCGCTCTATCACCTGTGTGTCCTACGGTTCTGGAGGAGCTTTCTAAATTTACTTCATTATTGTACTTTACAGTACAATAATGAATTACTAAGTACTGTACAGTACAATAAATTAGTCTGATTTGCCTGCTACTGTATGTATACGTGCCTTGCTACACAATACGGTACAATTCAGAGACAATATCTATTTGAGACAAAAGTAGTTTTACCATCATTCATACTGAACCTGTCATAGTTTGATGAACAGTGCTGTTTGGTTTACTACCAACTTTGTAATGATAACCATTTGGGAGAAGAGAGTTACATTTGGTTCGAATGTATGAACAGGGGCATACTACTATAGTATGAGTAAAAGTTTTATTCTAACCATTTGTCTGTTTAACTTCATTTTGTTATTACAGTTACGAGCCAAAGTTATATGTAACTTAGGTGCATTCTTGAAGAATGTTGTACCTTTAAGTAATTTATGTTTCACTTCGTCGGACAGCAGCTGTCTGGAATGAAGTGCAACATAAATTACTTTCCCATTTCTGTATTGTAATATTGTGTTTGTACTCCATACCATGTAACCATGGTCTTGAGTCAGTAATGATCTATAAAATCGGACTTCACAGATTCACACCACACCATGCAGACTCCTAGGAAATAACAAGACACTCTATCATTTCTACAAAATGTAGCAGCAGGTTGATTTAGCCAGCGTTCTTACCTGTGGCAGAAATCATAAACACCCTTATGAAGAGTGACAGAGAGAGTGGAGGTCCAGAATCCATCAGTGTGTGTGATTATGCTGCGCTGTCCGAGACAAAGCTGTGATCACTAATCTGATTCACACAGACACTACTTGATAGAGCTGCTGGCACTCAGCCTTTCTGTGTGTGTGTGTGTGTGTGTGTGTGTATGAGTGTGTGTGTGTGTGCTTCCCAGCAGAGGTTAGGGCTGATGGGAGGGTTGAGGTTTGGAAGAATGGTTGGAGCTTTGTGGGGGAGTTGATGATGGTTAGGGTTAAATCCAAGAGTGTATTTCCAGTATGGCATAGCCAGCTGTCACAACATGCGCGCGCACACACACACACACACACACACACACACCACGCACGAACACACACACAACCACACGCGCACGCACACACACACTCTCTCTGGGAACATGACATGCACATAGTTTGGCCATCGTACTCAGTACATGGCTGCCCTCCAGTGTTAAGGTACCCCATCAAAACACACACTATTGTAATTCTGTTACGTGCACCTGGCTACTGTCATTCAGGCGTCCACACAAAGAAAAGAAAATAACTCATGGACTCTTTGAATTCAAATTTAGTTGTAATAATCTATAAGAAACTAGTTAACAGCTTTTTCCATTAGAAGCTGCTGTTAAATGTGTTCTCTACAATAAAAGGATTACAGGCAGAGAGATTAGATGATAAAGAGGAGACAGCAGAAACATTGTGAGTGTCTGCGAGTCAGAAAGTAAAAAAAGCCTTACAGTGGACGAGAGAACAGGTGATAAGTCTCATCCATTTACAGCACACCGTCTGTGATGACTGACCAGGCTCTGTGGAGGTTGCTGACACATTTGTGGGCTGTCGTCATGTGTGTGTGTGTGTGTTCCTCCCATGATATGGCACACTTCCCACACACACATAAACACACAAGTCAAAGGCAGGGGTTGATGTGTCGCAACAGAAGTACGTGTATGTGTGTTTTCTCAGCTGTTGCACTCATACTTTTGTATATTGTATATCCCTCTTTTAGGTCTTGAGCTGGGCAAAAATTAGTGCCAGAGATTAATTGTTAAAGTTACTTTGGTTTATTCGGGGGCTCTTTCAGCCAATCATCCCCACCATCAAAGAGACCCTGAGACTTGGTGACCACAATGAGGTGGACAACGCACAGCGAGAATGGGGCTTGTTTACAATTCAAAGGTATCACTTCCTCAAACAGCAGTTGGCTGAAGTTACAATGTTCTCACTCATGAGTCAACAAGAGACTCTAAAGGTCAGCCTAGTTCTGGGTCCAGTTACAATTCCTCATCCTGGAAATAAGGAGAGAAAACAGGGAGTTACTGGTCACCACAGAGCAGCAGCTGCCGTGTTGATGGGAAAGCTTTTAGCCTTAAAGGGTGTGAGGACTGAGGTCAATCTGAGGTCATAAGAGGAACCAATCGGCAGCGAAACCCGTCTCAAGAGAGCACGTTTGGGTCTCAACAGAACTGCAGCAGCAAAATACTGCAGGATTAGCAGCATTACTGTTGGCTTATTAGATTATCTCACATCAGAAGTTTAATGTGGAATTATATAACCACAATATTCAACACAACATGCCATAGCATTAATAACAATTTTATTTATATATAGATTTTTTTTTTTTACAAAAATACAAAGGCTTTTCTCTATACAAATAAATATGGTAGGAATAAAGATAACATGAATAATATATACAGTCTGAGTGCATCACAAGAGGCTCAACCTTTGCAAAAGACAATGACAATATGAATAACTTATCATTTTGTGATATCATTTTGATTCATAAGTTAGACAAGGCTGCGTCTCCGACCACATAAAAAAAACAACCTGTGGCGTGATGGGCGGTCGATAGTTGGGTCGATACATTCATGGTTGTGTTTTCATTAAGAGTAAATGTCAGGCTCTCAGACAGGGAAACAAAATAATGCTTGTCACAGGAGACAACAGAGGAAGTAAAGTTTGTGTGTGCGTTTTTTTGTGCGTCTCTCCGTCCCATAACAAGGGTCTTCTGGTGCTTTTCAAACGGGTCTCTGAGAGTCATTGTGCCATCATCTCTCATTTCAGTCTTTTCTTTTTCATGTTATCTCACTTGCTTTTATGTTGAAGTTAAGTCTTGAGTGCCTCCAGTGCCAAAGCGATGATCCTTGGTACACTGCGGTAGAATGACTCATTCTCCAGGCCCACAAGACTGTAGAAGGTCAAAGGTCGTCCTCCCACTACTGCTCTGACCCGCGCCTGGTAGAGTCCTCTGTCATTCTTGGAACTGAGATCAACTAACACCTGAGCAAAAGAAAGAACCAATAAGGGTTAGGGTTACTCAAAAGTTATAGAATGATGCAGTTGTTTCCTTCCACCAGTTTACTTCTCTTAACTTCTCCATCTTAAATGACAGTTTACCTCTTGAAAAGTCATGCGCAGGTTCTTGTTTGGGATGCTAAGGACCCAGCTGTAGGAGTCTCTGACTTGGCTGACTTGCTGTGAGGTTTCTCTCACTCCAGGACAAACTACATGAATAAATAAAATTATTTAATTTGAGAAATAACATTGAACATGTCATATTTATAAACAATGTAAAGGTAGTTAATGAAAGTTTTTGTCACAAATGGGTGAGGTACATACTTTTCCCATTGGCTCCAGGTATCTGCCTCTTGCGAAGAAGGCTCCTGTATTTTCTTTGAAGACTTAACGTCTTAATAGGACGCGCAGTTTGTCTGGGGTCAGCGGTCATCTCTGTGTGGTCACCCTCAGTGACTGTCTGCACAACAGTTGTTGACTGAACGGGAAGTGGTAACGCTAAAGATTTTAATTCTGTTCTGTCTCCAGTCTCAACAAAAGTAAAATCCTCTGATGTGGCGCTCCATGTTACGTCAGGAGAAGCGTCTCTGTTGGATGAGGTTTCACTTTGTGATGCATCTTTTGTCACGATCCCATCTTGTGTCCTTAATTTTTGAATTTCATTCATCAAGGCTGTTAGGAGTGACCAAGGCTCCTGGGTTTCCTCAGAGGAGATGGCACCGGTGTGGACCGGTTTTCCGGAGGGAGAAGCAGGAAAGGGTGGAGCGTTGGGAGACTCTTTCTGCAGGTAGCTTGTGTCCAGGTGCAGGATGGGCGGAGCGGCTCTGGAGTCCACCTTGGAGCGCAGAGCTGAGATAACAGATCGATATTCTCCCTCTAGCTGATGTACTGAGGAGTCCTCTGTCTGGAGATGACATGTTCAAATACAGTTTGATATTAAGTTTCAAATAAAACCACATCGAGAGATTATAATCAGTCATGCTTCCTTTTTAAACACAAAAGGTACCAGTGTTGATGTCTGATGAACTCCTCCCTTTAAAATGCTCATGTGAAATAAGTCTAGAAAGAAGCCTGCTCTTTGCTCTTTGATATTGGACGGCTGATATTAAGTTATCATTTAATCTACTCATTTATCCATTATTGCGTTATTTCTTAAAAGAGATCAAAACTGTGCTGTGAATATCTCCACATGATTGGATGAAATGTAATGTGATGCAACATCGCCTTTATTTTGACATTTTTGAATCAATCTACCTGTAAGAAAATGTTGTGCTCCTGTCTCGTTGGTGCGGAGGAGACGTCTGTTGATGTGTCAGTGTGTTGTTTGTCCAGGTCTTCAGCCATGTTTTTCAAGTATTTCTCCCAGTCATCCACCAAAGGGCCCACCTCTTTGAACAAGGCAGGAGGAACTGGAGAAGGACTCTGCACTTCAGGCACCACAGCTCCACCTAGCTGTTCTGCAAGTAATAAAAAAAACCTGTTACAATAGTGATCCTTTACAAAATTTCTTAATATAGCAATGCACCTGAGAAGGAAAGTTGTACTGTAGGAAGTCACTGAGTGTTACATTTGATAAGTTTTCTCTACATTTGGATAACAACAAACTGTCACTTCTGTACCTTCAATCTGTGTGAGACACTGACTCAGTCCCAGGTCCCTCCGCTCTCTGGTGTGAGCGAAAGCTGTGCTGTAGATGTGCTCCACCAGCTGAGGCAGAGTCTGGGTGAAGAAGGTCAAGTCCACCTTGTCCCTGATGTAGTCCTCGGCCCTCTGGAGTAAATCCAACAGGGTCTGCAGGAACGAACGCATCTCTAGAGAGAGTGAACAGAAGATCAGAAACCTCCAAAAGAAAGATTGTACAGTATATTTGTGTATTTAAAGTAGTTCTTGTTCCATATTCATCAATCAGAGCATTTTTTGAAAATTTTTACTTACGACATTTCTTGAAGCGGGTGAGGCATTTGTCCTCAGCCATTCGGCTGCAAACGCTGGAAGACTGACCAGGGGGGCAGGTCAGGGTGTAGAAGCGACAGAGAGAGCTGAATTCTGACCTTTGTTCCTCCTCTGTCATTTCTGTTGTCTTTAGAAGCTCCGGACACGTTGGCTCCCGGCTCCCAAATGACTCTACAAAGATAAGCATTGATTGTGGAATTGTTATTATTTTAATACTTAGACATAGGGTGTAAGTCAAAATATTATTTTGTGGTTGGTTGGTTGAAACTCACTTTGTATCTCAGCCTGAATCCAGTCAGAGAAAGCAGAAACCCGCGTGTAGACTCCAGGCTTGCCCTTCTCTCCACAGCCATCTCCCCAGGAAGTGATGCCATGGAGTTGGAACCGACCTGAAATTCGATCTTGGTAGATCAGAGGACCTCCAGAATCTCCCTACAGATGACAGAAAATACACAGAAAATTAAAAAAAGGTGGTTTGTTCGCAAAAAATTGCAAATTTTCAAAGACGTTTTGATGTTGCTGAAAAGTTTCATCAACAAAACAAAAAGCCTTTTACAGTAAATTAAGAGCATGTCGCTTTGGTAACTGAAGACAATTCCCAAATAAGACCTGACAGATCTGAAAACACTAACTCTCAGAAATTGATGTTTTTCTGCCCACCTGACAGGAGTCGATGCCTCCGGAGAGATAGCCAGCACACAGCATGGTGTTAGTGACCAGCTCTTTGCCAAGGGCACTCTTACAGGTGCTCTGAGGCAGCAGGGGAACCTTGGCCTCCATCACCACGTCAGCAGATGGGCCGTCTGTCAACGAAAAAAATGCAAAGCATTTAGACAAATTTGGTAAGTCTTCATCAAAAGCAAGCTAGCAGACAAATGATTTATAAATAGCTCTACAGTGAAAATCCATGTCATTTATCCTCCACCCACCCTCATAGAGGGAGCCCCAGCCTGCCACCAGACATGGGCTGCCAGTAGGGGGCTCCATGCCAGAGGGGAGACACACTGGGGTGACGTGCTCAGACAAGACCACTGGTGATGTCAGCTCCACCAGGGCTATATCGTTGTTAAATGTCTTTGGGTTGAACTGCAGAAGGAGGAGAGAGTTTGATTTACTGGTTGATTGATTGAATGACTTCATGACTGACTGTTCTGGATATTTGAGTGGTTGACCGGTGGTTACCTTAGGATGAGGGATGATGCGATTCACTTTGAGAACTTGTTCATCGGGGTCAGTCTTGGTGATGTCAAACTCCCCCACCACGGCCGTCCAGTAGCTCTCACTACGGCTGCTGCGGAGGTCAGAGAGAGGAGTGAGAGGGGTAGGGGAAAAAAAGTACAATAATTTCAAAGCTAATGACAAATCACAAATCTTACTACAGTTGCAGGAGACAGTGACGCATGCACACTTACCCAGCAAAACAATGTGCAGCAGTGACCACCCAGGAGCTGTCCACCAGGACCCCTCCGCACATCAGGCCGCCATCTAGCTGCAGGTTGACCAGCCAGGGCCAGCTGCCTGGAGGAGCAGGGGAGCCGCCCACAATCCTGGAGCGAGGCTGTGTGATGTTTTGCACTGCGGACGACCTCTGACCACACACTGCTGCTGGGACAGAGAGGCACTTACAGTTAAGAAATGCAGAAAAATTTTTTTTTTTTTGTGGACAAACATTGAATATCACAACCCTGTAAATGAGTGGAGTGAAATGTTAACCTTGTGCCTCAGAGAGAAAAATAAGAATAATCTGTATGAATGCACGTATACTTGTTTGTGATCACATGTATCTTCTCACCCTGTGCATGCGTCTGCGTAGCAGGTTCCAGGTTCTGCATTGTGTTAAGCAGGCTGCACTGGAGGACGCGGGCGCTGCAGCTCTCACCCATGATCCTGATGCAGCTCTCCTTGTCCAGTTCACCAGTTGGGCAGCGATGCTGGTAGTATGCACAAGCCTGGCTCAGAGCCCAACTCCGCTCTGCTTCATCTTGAAGCTTCTGGGCCTTACTGATGATGTCACAGCTGGGCTCTGATAAGGCACTGGCAGGAGACGCTGTTGAATGAAAAGGGGAGAACTGGGAGTTAGAAACGCACCAAGATATCACTGAGTGGTGACACTGGACAATTTGGCACAAAGATGCTCAAGAATGAAAATTAAGAGTAATGTTGTACTTACAGCAAGAACCAGACAGTTGTCCACAGTCCTGAAACAGGCAGGGAACACAGCCCCGGCAGCCAGCCTCAGCCCGACTTCTCTCAGATGATGCCCGCTCGAGAGCAGACAGGGCACTAGTCATAGCGGCCTCGAGGACCACAGTACCACGATCGGACAGTGCTGCAGGAGAGGACAGGAAAAAGGAGAAAAGAAAGAATGGAAAATTAAAAATATTTAAAAATGTGAGACAAGCTAGGGAAGAAGAAGAAATCTGCAGAGAGAGAGAGAGAGAGAGAGAGAGAGACGGAAGACAAGCACAAGTAAACAGCAGTGCACACTAGAGCCACACTGATAGACTAGCCGATATGCAGGTCTAGCAAAATCTGCATATGTTGGCTGATTGACTGCAGTACAGAAATGGCAAAGATAAGTTTGAAGTGATGTCTCCATCACATAGTTTATCAGTTTTCCCAGTCAGAACATATCTTCTAACCAAATTTAACAGCTTCTCCTCCAAAAATCTGATGCAATGATTAGTGATCAGTGTCAGACTCTAGGATCTGACAAAATAAACACAATGTATAATGAAAAATAGGCTTATACAGGCTAATAGGAAGGACATCTAGGTCATTACATGGAAGACTGTCATTTGCTGTGGGAACACTATGTGTGTATGTGAGCATTAGCATGAACTGGTGCAGCTTTCTGGTATGTGTGTGAGTAGCCCCCTTTTTCTCATGCTGCTCTTTGAGCTCATTGGCAGCGTGTTAGGGAAGCTAGCTCACGCTCAGCGCACTGGTGAGGCTTCTAGAGAGACACTTCAATCGGGCCGCCGACCATGCAGCCCCCGTCTGTGCCGCGCCACATCACAGGATAGGCCACTAACAACAACAATGCTGATTGAAGACTTAATTAGAAGGCCAGGGCTGAGGGGGCAGAGGCTGGCGGGCAGGGACAGGCCCTAGGGGCACGGGCTGGCAGCCCTGGGGCGGCTGGGACCCCGAGTCCCTTGTTCTAAACACTCCAAACACACACTGCCATCACCAGCCGCTTGTATGAAGGCTCTGCTGTACTCAGCACTTCAACCAGAGAAGGCCAGAGGTCCTTCATCACTGTGCTCTATCTACTGCAGCATTTGACAAGTTACTCTGCAGCAGCTTTCTGACAACCCTGTCTGAGAAAGTGCAAAAATGACAACAATGCAGACTAAAGATGACAAAACATGCAGGTGATAACACTCCTTTTCTTTACTGCCCTGAAGACAGTTTATGAAGTCAGTGCTGAAATGTAATGGCCATAATAATGAGTTCTGGCGTTTTACAGTGTGTTGTATTACTACTTTTAAGGCTGAACACCTGCTGCTCCTCACTAAAATACTTCAGTGTATATTCTTCCAAACAGAAGAGCAATCATCCAACTTAAATAAGACAGTAGGTCCGCAACACAACTCAAAAGTCCAAGGGGTTTGTACATGTGTCAGCTGTTCACCCAAAACAACTTGCAACAGATGTTTGACACTGACAAAATTAAGCCCACAGCCTTGAGATTAGTAGGGTCACGAGATATTTGAGATATCAATGCTTGTGAAGCATCACAGCATCACCAGTGTTATTTTACAGAGTTCTAGTTAATGATACAATAAATAAAAAGATTAGCATTTGCCAACAGGAAAATCTGAAGCTCAGTTTTATTGAAGCTACCGTTTGTTTCCCCAAGTCCATTTTAATTGGTTAGCTCCACGTCAGAAGATGTTTGTAAAACTCGTGCTTCACATGCTGAGATCAGATTTCATAACTATGGTCACTGACCATACTGCTGGTGCTGTTGTAGCTACTATTAACATAAACTGCCATGACTGGGAAACAATGAGAAACCACAGCAGGTTTAGAAAGATGTACCTTTGAGTGCACTCTGGGGCATCCTGTAGACCTCTCTACCTGCCGGGGCTCCCAGCAAGCAGTCCAGCCCCATAAACAGCAGTGATATCAGCAGCAGCATGGCGTCAGAGCATCAGACCTCCACTCGACAATGACAACAAGCAGACACGCAGGAGACACGCGGGACGACTGGGGAGGATGCAGAGGTGCTGGAGATGAATCTATCCTGCGGTGTTTCCAGGTCCTTGTTGTCTGGTGGCTCTCTGCAATCTCTAACTGTCTCCCTCCTCCTGTCTCTCTGGGCTCTCTCCCACACTGTGGTGCAGGGCATCTGTCTGTAAGTTTACTTAGAGGAACAATAGGTGCCTGGAGTGGTCCCTGGTATATATAGAGTCCCCAGGGGAACACCACTAAGAGGGAGGGGGGAGAGGATAGGAACGAAAGAGCGAGAGGGAGGGAGGAGGGAGAAATGCTCCCATGGCCAATACACAAACAGATGAATTCATTAAGACTGTGACAGCAAATCGGGCGCAACTTGCCAAGGCTGGACATTACAAAGAGGTTTGGTTCTATGAAAGGAGACAGAGGGAGGGAGAGAGAGAGAGAGATACAGATAGGGAGGGGGGAGAAGGGGAAGGCGGAGTGATTGGCTGGGCAGCAGGGAAGGGGGTGTTGTTTGAATTAATTAATGTGAGAGGAAGAGGGAGATAGTTATGCAGTTAAGGATATGGGCTGATGTGACACTGGAGTAGAGGAATGTACAGCGAGGGAATCGTCGACGAGCGCCTGAATCTAAGAGTCAAAGCATGAGCGGTGCGAGCCGGTTGAGTGTGTGAGAGAGCGGGAGAGAGGGAGAGGGAAGTGTCTGCCATTCTGCATGCCCCTCAAAGAGGGCATTGTCCCCGGCGTCCCTCTGAGGATGCCCACATCAAAGCCGTCCCCCGGGCATCACTTGGCCGCCGCTTCCATTGATCACTTACAGTCTTTTATCCCCCCCATTAAAATATTGTCAGTTCACATCACTTTTGTCTTTCTCTGCTGAACTCTGCTTTTGTTACATAAAGATACATTAAAAGAGTGCTTATGAACATGATGGATTTTTCAAATCCAGAGGAAATGCATTTAACGAATTAAGACATTTTTTTGTCTTCGCGTCTCACGTTTATTGTCAGCATGTTGGATCTTTCTTGTTATGGCACCTGCTGAAATTGCAGTCTCGTCTTTTGGATTTACAGTTCAAACAACAACATTATTGGAGCTACAGTTACCTAAACATGTCATAGTGAATGTGCAAACCAAAAAAATTATGGCCACCACCTATTTTAATAAAAACCTAAAAACCAGGATATTGACTCAATTTCACCATATAAACTTTATGTGAGAGAGGAAACAGTGATTAATGTAAAATTGTATACTGTACAATCACTGTGTCTTTTCAAGCGTTCCAGCTAAACAGAAATATATCACAGACAGCTCTGTATACAAGGTATGCATACATACAATACTGTACGCAGAATAAATCAGATGTGTAAGTTTGTTTTGTTGAGATCTCCTCAGTATGACTCTGTCAAAGAGTCTGCATGTTACTCTTTTAACATCGATAAAAAACAAAAACAAACAAAAAAAACGTGCGATTCTTATTTTTCAAAAAAAAATTCTATGTAATTCAATGCATATTATTGTTATATTATAGTACTGGATAATAAAAATGTCTCTGCAGAGTGATTCAGGCATATAACTGATATAAACAAAATGTTCTTTATGTTCACCGGCAATAGACAGGGGCATGGCCGCAGTCTACATGGACACGGAAAGAAGTCTGTGCAGACCAGTAACCCAAAGGAGGAGCGCAAATTGGAGTCAACTTTGAGCCAACTAACTGGCTGAACGATAAAAAGAGCGGCGGCCGAATCTAGCAGGGCATTATCAAAGAGAGCCGTCCACTGCTGCCACAAGCCAGCGCTGACAGCAGAGTTCACACTGACAACAACATACAGTACGTGTTAGAGAGTGTGTGTGACTGTGTGTTTATGTTTCAGGCAAAGTTTGTGCAGCCAAGTCTTGTAAAATTCAAATGCTTTGATGGTGGCAACACTTGAAACAATCGGAGATGATGAGGGGACAGAGTTTGAGTTAGAGAAGATAACAAAAGAAGTTGAGTTTTATTCCTTTTCGAGCCTTGCTTTCGGACATTTGTTAGTGTGTATATATTTTGTTATGCGCACGGTGCCTCAGCCCCCTCCATGCACCCATAAGACACAATGGCCCTGAGATCTGAGAGCAGACTCAGGCGGAGCGGAGCGGGAACGGCATGGGACAAACGGGCGGCACTCTTTCATTCCTTCCCTCCCTCCCTCCCTTCATCCATTTCCCTTTGATGTCGTTTGATTAATTTGCCTTCTGCTCACCCTTCCTTCATCTCTCCAGCAAACATGGAGCACTCTTCCTCTCTTTTCTGCTCTGCCTGCCTGTCTCCATCTCTTCAACTAGTGATGTTCTACCTTATCTTTCCCGACGGTGGCTACATTTAGTCATTACCACCTCTAGTCAGACCTTATACGCAAATTATATTTTAGCATTTTTGCTTCAGCCTGGGGAAATTACCTAAACTAAAAATCAAAACCTAAACTTAAAAAGTAAGTAATTGACTTTCCCAGAGCATCTTTACTGAAGCACTGATTAGGAATCCAATTACTAAGTTCCTTGGTGGAATAACGACTCTCACAACAGAAAAAGGCAAGCTATTATTTATCTGAGAGTAAAATATTCCATCAGCACCTTTGAGCAATATTAAAACCTCTGGAAATGTGAAATAACTCAGATCTAAAAGGACTAGAAAACCGACTGTGTGCAAAAAAGTTTTAGCATCACTTGTGAGATAAATACACATTACACTATCTGCTACCTCATTTTAGTGATGAAGATGTAGGTCATTTTATATGAAATATGAAGTCACAAACATTTGTCACTTTTCTTATTGTTCTTTACATTTACTAACTTAGCTACATCAGGTGCCTGTGAAAACCTTGGGCCAAAATACCTTTCTGATCTGCTTGATGAACATAAATATATATAAATACCCAGCAGGTCTTTGGAGCCTCTGGAAGCTGGTGATGCCACAAGTCAGAACCAAACAGGATGACGCTGCTTTTTAGGCACAGCTTTGAACACCAACTTCCAGACAATCAGAAGTGTGCCCATTTAAAATGGGTTGAAGTTGGGATTAAACCTAGTCAAATCTAAATAGATACTTTCCTAAACTGTACTTATGCGCCTTTATCTTATTTTATAAACGTTTCAATCTAATTTTATCTAATTTCATTCAATCTGTCCTGTGATCAGCTTTAACAGACACAGGTATAACAGACACAAAGACATTTTAGGATCTGTCCAACACAACAACATTACATAAACATGTATATTTTAGCAGTTATTGTCTATAAACATAATCATGGATTATCAGCCTCAATTCCAGATTAAGATGGGAACCTTCCCAGCAGAAGGCAAGACTTGATGAATGAGTAGCTCATCCCCAAGGGGATTTGTTTTTTTTTAGGCCTAGGTGACAGATAAATATTGGTTACTGAACTGTCCATGAGTTCATCCTCAATTTTTAGTGAGTATATATTTAGTGGTATGTATGTGTTTCTTAGGTTATAACTGTTAACTATCAAACTGCTTGGTAACATTTTCAACGGCCCATGTGAGGTGTGTGCTTGTGTCTGAAACAGCAGTGACTGGATGAGCTGGGCTGCAGAACTTCATGTGAATGCACAATCTTCTGTTGAACCGTCTGCAAGTGATTTACTGTGGGGTGCACAGGCTCGTCACTGGCTGGCTGCTTGAGCAGGTTACATAAAGAAAACACACAATATTCAGCACAAAATCACACCACAATGAGAACCTGAACAACAATCGTGTTGAATAACACCCAGGTATTGTGTTCAGTTATGAAACCATTTCTCCCATTGTCTGAGGCAGAAAACAATTGAAATCTAGGTCAGTGGGGTACGCAAGGGAGAAGAGGTTCCCAACATTTTAGCATAGACAGACACTTGAACCCCCTGACAATAGTCAAACAGAAGCAGCTCATCTGCACAGGCCTGTATTGGGTCATTGTTAGACATGTTGTTAATTAGATCTATTATGACCTCAACAATCCCATTAACTGCCATTAAATGCACATTAACCACCAACTGTTAAATAATGAAATATTCAGTTTACCTAAATGGAGTGATAATGATGATATGGTTGAGTAGGCTTCTGTGGAAACACTGCTCAGATCATTTTGTTCCTTACAACAATTAAACTACACTGTTCCTTTGTTTAGTCAGGAAATATTATATTTTTATTGGACGAAAGCATGTTGTGAAACTCAATCAAAAGTAGCATTAAGAAATAAAAAGTTTTATAACTAAAATCAAATTCAAATTTGCAATAGAGTTGAGGTGCTGTTTGTAAGTGATTATTTATGAACACAAAGAAAGGTCCTCTGTCTCCGTGGCCCAGACTTAACATGGGGTGGGGCGCTGGCCCAGAATGATGCGTTGATAGTCAGTGATACAGAGAGGTTGCATCTTTGTACTTGGCACCTCTATCCCCTGATTGGCCACAGCCCCTCTGTCCTTTTGCTCTGTCAGGCAGTAGTGGGTAGATGTGTTGCAACTACTCTACATCTGCTGGTGGATGTCCCTGTGGCCTCGTGTTTACTCTATCCAGTCGCTGGTGGTTACGACACAGCCTCACCTAAAGCCACAGAAACAGACTGAACCGTCTATTTGTTACTTTACGACAGGGCTGCAATGCACAATTATAAATAATGTAGAATCATATTCTATTTTGCAACAAACTAACAGCAGGACACTGGTGCATTGCCAACTAAAATTGTCTGCTGTCAGCAAGATGCTACTGTCAAGTACAGTAAACATGTTATTGAATAGTAGGTGGTAACACAAAGAAAAGGTGGTCACCATTGTGTGATCCTGTGACTTCCCTCTGAAGCAATGCCCCTGTTGTGACAGTATGTCCACATTTTGCTTTAACTTGTCCAGCTTCCATGTGCATAAACTTACCTGCTCAAACAATCTTTCAGATGCCAAATACTGACTAGCTCCATGTTGTGGCATCTGATATATTGTGTTTGGGATAGCCTAAAGATGGAGGATTAGTAAGTCAATATAAAGGCAGAAGTTGGTTGAATTCTAAGTGTGTAAACTGTGAACTAAACTTACTGTAATAAAAACAGTAAAATTCAGTAAAAAGAGTAAAATAAGTTTAATTCTGCCTTTACAGCCAAACTTGGCAAATACAGTTATTGTAACTCTGGTCTAACAGAGGTAACTGCAGATTTTAAGCAGATAGCAGACAATAATCACTCTATTGTTCTTGGTGTGTGACATTGGTTCAACTACTGGTTGAATATATCTGAGTATATCGGCTGAGAGGGGAGAAAAAGACTACATACAGTGATTGCAGTCAGCTGTAGCTGATTTGAGAAGGCTGACACCTAGTGTCACAATGATGAAACTTCTTCTAGTAATTGCTGGTTAGTCTGGTAGAGAATTATCCTCTGCTGGGACTAATGTTGTTCTGAATGATCTGAGTTTACACTGGATGCATGGATGATTAATAACCAGAGTAAAAAGAGTAAAGGGCTTGTTATGGTTGTGCCTTTGGCAGGAAACATTACTTCTGTTACATCAGTAAAGCTTAAAGTCAGCTGAATAACATTAAACTGTGGCTAACTTAACAATAATCTTCTTCTTTTAGTTGGAGAAATTAATACTTAGTAGCTGTTATAGTAGCTAATTAACCAGACCAGTGTTAGGCTATCATATATTAGGCCTACTGGGTAAAAGTATTATAATGTTATAACCCTAGGAAGCTATTCCTGATATGAAGTGTGGGAGGTGCAGGTGCAGCAACATGTTCCTAACGCTACAGTTGTATTGACTTGGCTTAGGCAAGGATGTGGTAACTTGACCGACAAAAGAAATCCCAATAAACAACGGTGCGTAGCTTATTCTACTTTATATATCTGTCCAAAGCAATAGTGCAAATTGAGAAAAAAGTGAAAGTGAGAACTTTTACTTAATCCTGGTATCTGGTGTAAATAGCTATGGTTGAGATAAGTTAATCTAGTTAGCTAATTTAAAATTCGCTCAGCCTAGCTAACCGTGAGTTACTGTATTAGCTGAATACCCAGTTTAAACTAATTACAGAGTCATAATATATTGCACTATATATTTATAAATTTAAATATAGGTAATGACTTTAAAATATAAAACTCCCTGCAACAATCAGTTATAGTAAACATGTTTGTCAGGTGGCTTTAACATTAACTGGACTGACTAGTCATATTAGGTCAGGTTATTACTAGTTTAATACTACGTCATATTTTAGAAATCAAACATTTCAGCATATACATTATTTAAAAAGATGATGACTGTGAAGAATGTAATTGACTTGTGTGTGACCTGAACAGGATAAGGTGGTAAACTGCACGGGCGACCATGATATGAAACTACAAAAGGCCACATGGAGGCAGCATGGGACACAGATAAGAAATGCTGATTAACCTCTCTCTCGCTCTCTCTCTCTCTCTCTCTCTCTCTCTCTGTGAGTGATAGTTGTCATATCCAAATCAAAATATGGTAGTTAAATGTGTGTATGTGTTTACCTGATTATGACTTGCACCACTAACTTATATGATTAAAATGTCACAAAACAGGTTAGATGTCATATGGAAAATATGGCACAACATATGGTACAATAAAGATGTAGTAAAATCTCAAGTCACAACAGCACTCTGTATCAAAACAAACAGTAGAGTGCCTCACAGCTGAAATATCAAAAGGGGGTATTCCACTACTCTGACCTGTGCTGTCCCCTTTTCTCTCTCTGTGTCTCTTTCTTAGGTCTGTCTGTCTGTCTGTCTGTCTCTCTCTCTCTCACACGCACACACACACCTGCAATCCCTCTGCCAAAAATAATGCAAGAATTTAATAAAACAAACAATAATGTTGGGTCCTTGGTTCCTATTGACTCTGCAACTTTTTATGTGTTATTCTCTTTAATTAAAAAGTATTTGACTCATTAGCTGTTGCTCATCTTGAAAGCAGCATTAGTGTATAATTACTTATTGCTCCCGTGTACTGGGAATTTATGTTGTTACTCATTATACTAATTATCTGGTATACCAGATGAAATATTTCTGTTACCTCCTTGACTGTGCTAACAAACAAAGAAACCGCATAGCATTGATGCTGTTACCTTTATCCTGTGACTTCCTGAGAAGTCAACTTCAATTTCATATTTATAGGAAAACAATAGCATAAGAAAAGTATTTTCAGTTTGAATAAAAATAGTATATCATCAGTCATCATTGTAAACAATTAATATTAATTAATAATTACTATTTTAATATTGTCTTTGTTATTCTCTCTTCCCAACACAAGTCTGTGATATACAGATTAAATATGTAATAACATAGGAAGCAAACAGTAACATAAGAAATATTTTTTTGCTTTGATTAAAATAGTAATTAAGTACATCTTTGAATTTAAATGATTATGTAAAAATCAACACACAGCACATAGTTAGTCATTGTCATAAGCCTCATTATTACTTGCATTACTTGCTTGCCACTCCCTATGTTCTCATATTTCTCTTTTTAAAATGTACCTTTACAAGTGTGTGGCATTGGACCCATTAAAATGGAGATTAGAAGGCAAAAAGCTTCTGCTTCTTTGGTCTCACCTACCCACGCCTGCTGCTGCTGTCTGACTGACCTGGTGGGAGAGGCAGAACACAGCCCCCTCCTCCTGCACCTCCTCTCCCTGGCCAAGCCATTAGCCATGAATTATGGTGCTGCTACCATCACAGCCAATTGTCTGGATGAAAAGCAGGCTCTGCCTCACTTACCGTTGTGTGCTAGCTTGTGCCTGAGCAGCAGGTTCAGCATTCGTAGTTTCTGATCAGCTCTGTGGTTCAGGTCAGAGCAGGTAAGCAGATGACTTATCAGGAAATGTAGGTTAGTGCAGAGCTGCATGTTGGTGTTTGATCACAGCAGTGAGATTTCCAGGACAATTTAATTCCCACAAACTGATTGCCTGTTACTGAAAATAAATTTCTTGTAATTACTCCAGATTATTGTTGGGTGTCTCATAGTAGATTCTACAAAAAATAATCTGTTAGTGCATGCAGATGTTATTCACCCCAGATATTGTTTTGTACTTTGAAAGGCCATATATTCAGATATATGACTCAACTCTGTGAAATGACTGTCTTCCTTATAGGGCAACTGGTGGATTTGTGGAGAGAGAGAAAGACAGAGAGCGACAGACAGAGAGAGAGGAGAGAGAGCAGTATCTCTTACCAGGAAACTCCTGCCGTTGTATCACTGGGAAACCTGCAAGCAAATGTGATGGGAGAGTGATGCAGAGACTGGACACAGAGCCACATTATCAGACACTGCATTGAACGGTACAGTAAGTGTTGCTGCATGATTCTTTTGCTTGTTATCTGAAGCTTGTAACTGACATAAGGGGACTGCAGTGCTGCCCAGAGCTAACTCTTGGCCAGCTATGCTACTGCAAAGACTCAGACAGAATAATTAAACCTCCCAGAACACATGCAGAATTTTCACTTTGTAAGACTTGGATTTACTTTTAATGCTTTATTCTTTTGTAAATAACCAATGCCATTCACCAAAGTGTGTTTTTGCATGCTGTGATATATATATATATTTTTTGTAAATCTGTCAATGCCTGCATTTGAGATTCAAACTGTGCATGTGTACTGTTTGTCATTCATTCTGCACCATGTGTTTATATACTGTAATTAAAACCACACACATGAACACACACACAACTCATAATGTGTAAAGAAGTCATTATCCATGCCAAACATCTTTTTTCTCATTGATAAAGTTAATGAAACAGTATGACAGAAGGGCATAATGTTGTACTTTTCCTTTTGTATGTATTCTGACAGCATCAGTTTGCCCTACTTTAACAAACCAGGCATTTATTTGCCTGTTATGAGCTGAGAGCACAGTAGCCAGATGGAGGCTGTTGATCTAGTTAGGAAGGTAGATGTGAAAAGACCATTACCTGGATCACAGCAAACACACGCATACACGCGCACACACATGCCCGCATGCGTGCGTACACATATGCATACATACACCGTCTCACACACACACACACACACACACACACACACACACACACAACACACACACCTTTATGCAGTCTACCGTTCACTAAGATGTGATCTGCACACTGGTCTCTGCACCTGCTGCACTTAAAGTTATTAAGTGTTCAGTCATGAAGAGTAATTGCATGCAGCTTCAGTTACATAAATGGAAACTGTGAAGGAAACTGTGATTAGTTGGAGGTTTATGTTATCCTAGTTTACAAAATACAGAAGAGTACAGTGTACCATTTCTTACCATCCAGCTTGTGCAGTTACCAAAGAGTGCAGGTAAGTAAGGGTAAGACAGTAATCGTAAGTGCACATGGATTTGCATACAGACTCTGATTGCATATGCTTAGCATGATGCATAGTGTAGTAAGTGCAGACCTGCAATGTTAATGATTGACCAAGCCACTAACACTCAAACTATCACTGTTGGTTGCTAAGAGCCTGAGGAGATAGCTTGGTTACATTTCGAAGAGCTGACGTGTACTTATAAATATATATCTGGCAGGCTTGAATACATACAAATGTAAAACCAATGGACATGTTAGATGATTTTAATCAATATGGCAAAAGATCTGGTCTAATGTAGGCAGTTTTGCTTGTTTGGCATGACACTTGATTTACAAAGATCATTGTGATTGCGCGCTGAATGGAAAATGAGAGAATTTAAATGCACACTCACACATTTCTCTTCCTGTCTGCTCAGACCATTTCACAGGTCTGTGTACCTGTGTTCTCATGCAGCCTGCAGAGTAGAGGACTGTCAGTACCCTGAAAAGATGGTGGGACTGAGAAACCGTTCTACATGGGAACCATTGCTACTCAAGGCCTCCTGTATCAAGTCCTGTGCCAACGGCTGCTCCCTGGGCATCACCGCACACCTCACTTATGCCAACGCTGACATAGAGTCTGTAGAAGGTGAGTAGTGGGATGACACACTCTTAGATTAGGTAATAATCCCAGCAATTATATTTTGACTCCATATGACATCAAATCAGGAACAATTAAGACCTTTATTGGATGGTTTTTAACGACAAGACAAAAGAGCTGAAAAAAATTAATTCATTGAACTCAAAGAGGGTAAATAGCAAGGAAAATTCATCAGTGATTTGAATAAAACTTAAAAGGATTAGTAACTACCAAATAAAAAAAGACCAGCACTTGAAACAGTTTTTCAAAACTGCCACGCTAGCTTCTTATCCATTTTATTTAATTAATTTGACAGATGCTTTTGTCCATAGTGACTACAATAACTACAACATTCAACAGAGCCAGAAATCTATTTTACTTTGAAATATGCTACGTCTTTATGTAGTTTAATTGGTTTATGAGCTGAATCAAAAGTCTGAAATCATTGTTTTGTGTGTGTCTTACATTATCGGTCATGTAGGTGTGTTTGTGTACCCCCTCGGAGAAAAGGAGGTTGTGGTGGGCTTTGAGGCTGCAATTGCAGGCCGACTAGTCGGGGTCCAGATACAGAACCGAGGGAAGCTGAAGGATTGCTGTCTGGATTGCTGCCCTGGAACTGGTCTTGAAGGCCACTGTGGGAACGGCCGGGAGTGGGGCTGCTGTGGGAGCTCCAGCCATGACATTCAATGCACCAACGGTGAGGAATGCTGTGAAGGAAAAAAAATCTTATAATGAGGTGCCCATATATTTATCTGACATGATTCCATAAGCTTCAACAAGTAAGAAATTAAATGTGCATTCATATTGAGCATTCACATTACCAACGTTTTCTGGGCTATCCAATTTCCTCGATCAACCTCTTAATAAATACGTCTCACAGTTATTGAGCAGTAATCAGCCTAATTAATTTATGGATACTGCTAGCGGACAGTAGTCATTGGTTCTCTGTTCTCCAAACACTTGAGCTTAACCAGACCCAATGCAGAATATCTGAAGAGTAAATGCACTGTCCTCTAAATGCTTGAAATGCCCATAACAAAGATTAAACTGAGCTTTCAGCTCAGACAATCAAAGCTACAGAGACTTGCTGTATTTTGCTTGAGGATAAAAATTGTAATACAGTGTAGTAGAACCACAAATCATTTCAACCACTGGCTGAACTGTTGTCTACTGCTGTAACACAAATATAGCTGCAGTAAGTCCCTCCTAGGTCCTGTTTTAGCCTCACTGAGGATAGAAAGGACATACAAAGGAGGCAAATAGATTTGGCTGCCTGCCTAATGGTGAAACGACATTCACTGAGCACAAACATACATCAACTTGAAGTGCATAGTATTTTATTGGAAACAGTGGTATCATGTACATGGAATAAATATCTCTAATTTAGCTGACAGCACCCAGATTTTGCAACCTTTAATTATTTTGATAAAAAAAAAAAAAAAAGGCTTATTAACTTGTCTGGCTGTTTAAATTTTTTTATTATGTAAGTAACTGCTGTATATTTTTAGGGCATCTCATCCTGGATGAAGACCTTGAAAGAACCACCTTCATTGTGGGCACAGGGGTCATTGGCCCGATGGATATAGTGTCTATTATCATAAGCACCACACTGGAACTCCCTACATTAGAAAATGGAGCAATCCACATCGTCTACCCCTCATTACTTACTCCAGTTGTCACTGGGCAGATGACTTCAAGCAAGAGTGAAAATGGAGGGAAGTTAGAAGAACCTGGGTATTTATGTCACAACTAAATGTGGCAACACTATTTTGCCTGATACTCTCCATTTCAATGAATTAGATGTAATTCAGACCATCTGCTGAATAATCTAAATAATCTACATCGCTGTCTTCCTCAGAGCAACCAGCTGTTTCGGTGCCACCTCAGGAAAACAAGGCCGGGTCCTGGACTCTGAGCAGCAATGTACCCACACCATCTTCACCAGTCCAGCTGCCAGCCTGGCACCTTATGAACTCAACTTCCAGCTACTTGTCAGAGGGGCCTGCCTGCTGGCTGGTACTGCCTGTCTTCTCACATACGTTTGATTCCGTGGTTCTTGACTCAGTCATTGTGAAGTATTGGAAAAGTGGCAAATCTCATTACAAAATAAAAATTAATGGATGTACAGAGAGGGCCTGAATCCAGGCCAAAACCCAAAGGAGATAGATGAAGGAAGCTTTCGCCTCCACTGGACTGGTGTGTGCTGTAGAAATGGAAAATGCACACTGAAATGACTACATAATATGGAAGACTGGTGTTTATACATCTTAAATTTAAAAAGTTATAAAGTTATCATTACATATCAAAAACACATAAAAAATGTAATTAATATGAAAACCTTTATTTGCTTTTCTTTATTTATTCCTAAACTAATTTGCAGGACTGGAGAGCCCCACTCATGCTCTGAGAGCAGATGCAGACCCCAGTGCTCAAAGTGCATCTGCCACCTACATCACCTTGGCGCAGGAGCATCCATATGACAGACACATAGAGATCATTCTGCACCTCAGTGGTGAGCAATGGCAAATCTTCCCTTCAATATTTGTACTTTCTCTTTGTTTCAGTCTCTGTTTATTTTTCAGTGAAACCTTTATCCTCAACCTTTATCCAGAGCCTCACAACCCCTTGGTCATCTTAGAGAGAGGCAGGCTCTCCTTCAGCCAGTATGAAGAGCTGATCTGTTCCCGTCGTGATTTTATCCGCTGCACCCGCAAAGATTCAGAACCCGAGAGGAAGGTTGGTGGCTCCCACCTTTATTTGCCTTTCATATCTCATTCCTTTATATACATCTGTTCCGATTCTGTTAACTGCATAAAAATGTGCTAACAGTTGACGTGTTCCACTTGCAGGTGGAGTTTGTGAGGAAGCGGTACCACAAGGACATTCTGAGCAGCCCTGTCTTGATGCTCAACTTCTGTCCTGATTTGCTGTGTGAACCTCTGGAGCTGCACAAAGCCACCAGAGAGCTACTGTTCCTCGTAGATCGCAGTGGCAGCATGAGTGGCACTAACATTCGTCGTGTAAAGGTGAGCTGCAGTCAGGACAAAAACATACAAATGAACCAGAGTTCAGTTTTTAGATTTAGGCGTGTAGATTCATCTCGCTCCACCCTGACTATCCATTCTTGTATCCACAGGAAGCCATGGTGGTGGCATTGAAGAGTCTCCCTTCTTGCACTATGCTCAACGTTGTTGGCTTTGGCACCACCATCAAGCCACTGTTCACCTCCAGCAAGCTCTGCACTGATGTTGGTTTTACACAATGACCCAGCTCAGAATGGAGAATAGTCTGAATCTGTCTTGTTAATAGGATATTCAGTGATATTCTTAATTACATATTCATTTTTTCCAGAAAAAGTAAATACACGGAACATTTGGATCAGGTCTCCCGAAAGCAGGTGTTTTTCAACCATGCAGGACTTTGTGTTCTATTTTGTCTACTTTCTAATCAGGCAATAGGTCAGTTCCATGGGTTGCCTTAGTAGCAGAGTGTCAGGTTTTATCCAGACCAGGGGCTTCAAGGACAAACAGTCTTTGCACATACTCCTCACCATATGGTGACCTTTCATGCATTTTCACGAAGGCAGGAGATGTCCTCCATCTCCTCTCCTGTCAGGCATGTTTGTCCACAGTGTGATTTGAGGCAGTTTTAAGGCAGGTGCTAATGTGTGTATGTTTGCTCTCTCTTTATTAGACAAGCACTGATTCAATTCTTTGCTACCCTCACAGGGTAATTGGGGCATCTGATATCAAATGGTGAATTTATCTCGACAACACAGGTGATGTTTGCACAGGCAGCGTCATATAGTCGGACAGGTGTTGTTTTCCGCTGCCTGCTTCTCCCACGTTTACTGTAGATCTGATTGCATCTCTACTTCTCTGTTTCTTTATGCACACAGGTCACTCTCATGCAGGCATATGAGTATGTCCAGAGGATGAGAGCTGACATGCGAGGCACCAACCTCCTGGGGGCGCTGTCCTGGGTGTACCAACAGCCCATGCAGCGCTCATATCCTCGCCAGGTCTTTATCATTACAGATGGATCTATTGGCAACGTAGCCAAAGTGCTGGAGTTGGTCCGCAGAAACACATGCGCTGGCAGGTATGAAGCCCCAACACTAAATTGTCTAATAAATATTTTAACCCATGTTAGTCATGTGTGAAGAACAACACAGAGAAGTGGGATCAATACACAAGATGGACATTCATTCATTAATTCAACCAACTAATTAACAACATTATTCTATGGCTGCCATGTGATACGACATTAAATCACTGAAGGTGACAGGGAATGGAGTGTAGTGAGTGCGGGCAGAATGAGGTGATAAATATGACACAGTTTGTGGGAGGAAAGGGAAGAGGAGAGAAACAGTGAGAAGGAGAGGGGATACAATCAAACAGAGATCTTCAAGAACTCAGAGCAAAGCACTGCGATAGAAAGAAAAGAGAGGGCTGAGGTATTTTTCAGCCCCGCCCAGTAATCCCGTTAAGTGCTTGCTCTGCAGTGAGAGTCACGCCCCTCTGATTTTCCCCTGTCCCTTCAGCAACGCACAATAACTCCATTTATCCCTCATTAGTATTCTCCTGTTGGACTGACATTCTCCACTGTACTGTTTTGGCTGTCCTTCCACAAACTATATAAACTTGTTTCTTTATTCTCATGTAAGACATCTAATTTCAAGGATGTTCAACTACAGTCTACATCCAGAAAAGGTGTTTATCTTGGTTCAGTATCATTTTGGTTCCCTGGCCTCTTACTCATGTAATGCTAACAGTATCTAGCTGTCCAGATAGACCTGCTGTTTTTAGACACAGCACTCAAGGTCTCAGTCTTCTGAATTATTTTGTCCCCTGCTCCTTTCAAGCTCTCAATTAGCCAAATGGCTTGTAATCCCTGTGAGTGCACAAATAATAGTTCTGTCTGTTTGACGACACCAAATTTTCTTGTTCCTGATATGCATGGAAGCCTCTGTACCCCATGAGGGTTTCACAAACAGGTAGTTAAGTCTGACTTGGTGCTGGTATTTGATTTGCTCAGACAGTAAGTGAAGGAAAAAAATGCTGCATGCAAAGCTCAGGCACTGGGGATGTGATTAAAATTTCAAGAATATATGATATCATCTCTGCAGATGCTTTGGTCTGGGCTTGGGCCCTCGAGCCTGCAGGAGACTCCTGCAGGGCGTTGCCAAACTAACAGGAGGGACTACAGAGTTCTTGGATGATGAGGAGAGACTCCAGCCCAAGGTCAGAAGAATTGCAATACTGCCACCTACTGGAGAAAATACAAACTCCAGAACAATTAAAGGCATACGTGAATAAGTAGAAGTAAAATCATCCAATATATAAACAGTATATATAAAAAATAAATCAAAGATTAGAGAAAAGTAATATATGTATACATACATAAATTTGTATAGCAAAACATTTGTTTCCTCACCCATAATTGTCTCATGACCTCTCTGATTTATCTTGGGACTTTTTGGAGTGGGCCAACCTACTCATTAGAAAAAAACTAATTGTAAAGCGTTCATTTAAAAAATATTGTGATCAATCTCCCTCCTCAGTTAATCAAGTCCCTGAAAAAGGCTTTTGAACCTGTGCTGACTGACGTGCGGATTGACTGGTATCTGCCAGAAAACATGGAGGCTCTTCTTTCACCCAATGAAATCCCTCCACTCTACCCTGGGAATCGCCTCATTGGATATTGCACCCTGTACGATATGACAAATTTCAAAGCAAAAAAGGCAGAGGTATTCATCACTACTTTTTTTGTTAAAAGTATGTTTTTGTGTGTCTACACAGGAAAACACATTTCTAATTTATCCGTCTTACTTTACAGTGTCAAGGACAGGGCTATAAACATCGGGGCTCCACGGGTTCTGTTTTTGGCCAATCAAATGATGAGCTTTCACCTCCTCCTGCCTCTGAACTAATGCCTGTGGTGACAAGTGCAGATGGCACCAATTTGGAGGAAGCACTGAGGGAGATCTCTAGAGAAATCTCCTCTGAGTTCTCCTGTGCCAGAGACACAGACCCTGGCACCAGCCCAGGTCAGTCTCTCATCAGTGGAGCTTACATTTGCCTCCTGGACACTTTCTGCCATAGTGGTTAATGGCTGGCTTTTGTCCACTATAGGTGTGGAGCTAGACTGGTCCAATGACGTGAGGAGGAGGATCCAAGAAAGCTCTTATATCCAGGAGCAGTATGTCCTCACTCGCTGCTCCCTCAGTAGTGAGCGAAGTCTACAGACACAGTCCCACTCACACATACACGCCTCATCCAACTCTGACTCAGCAGGCGGGGCATTTTTGCCTGACCCTCACTCCTCTAGTTCAGTGCTGGATACAGGGTCTCTACCACAAGGCCTTGAAAAGATGCCCCCTCCAGAACAGAGGTCATCCTTGTCTCGCTGGGCAGACTCTGCATGGCCTCAAAACCTCTCAGCTGAAATGCCTGATAATGGGTCAAAAAAGGTAAGACTATTTGTAATAGATTAACCTTAAAGCACTTCTCTGTACTCATGTAACTTATCTGTCATGAAAAGCTCCCTCCATCACTGCTACAAAACAGTACAGCAGAAAATATTTTCATCTATCAGTCCTCTGAATCAACAGAAATGTTTTCTCTCTGTACCCACTACTTTGTCATAAATTATATCAGTAAAACTGGGAGAAATTCTCCCAGTTTTAAATCAATTTATCCACCAACACAATAAAGCAGAATACAATGATGTCACAAGACATGTTGTGATTGGAGGAGTGCAACCTCTAGCTTTCTTACTCTTACTTGAAAGAATGGTGTTGAAGTGTTTTGGAGGGAGTTGTACATCCCTATCTGATGTTGTACTGTAGGCACATCATAAAAGCAGATTACAGAAATGCAATGCTCCTGGAGAGTACAAAATATAACAAATAGATACACTACATACAGATAACCCTAACACAAGGGCAAAGGTTTGCATATGGACAATAGGGACATGTCCCTACCAATAGTTTGGGAGAAAGGAATTTACCTTTTCAATATTTGAGTGACCTCATTCAAATTATGTTTGGAGAGCAGTCAAATTAAATCATTCCAATGTACCCTCCAAGAGGGTGACGTTTTTATGCCTTACTATACTATGACATTTTTATGACATTTTATGACTCCATATATTATGACATTTGTAGGCCTATGACATTATTTGACGTTTTTATGCCTTACACTACTATGACATATTATGACTTACTATACACTGATGTTTTTTAAAGTTTTCATGTTGTACCATATTATGACATTTCTAAGACATTTTATATCTATACTATGACATTTTATGCCTTAAAATTCTAAGGCTTTTTTTTACATTTTTATGCCTTACTTGACTATGATGTTTTTATGACATTTTATGCCTTTCTATACTATGACGTTTTTTTCACTTTTTATGCCTTAATTTACTATGTTGTTTTTTTCATTATTCATGCCTTACTGTACTATGTCATTTTTTTCACTTTTATGCTTTACTATACTATGCCGTTTTTTTTTACTTTTTACACCTTATTATACTATGCCTTTTTTCAATTTTTAGGCCTTACTAAGCTCTATAATTTTCATGACTTTTTGTGTCTTACTATACTATACCGGGTTTTATTTTCGACTTTTTCTGCCTTACTATACTATGCTTTTTATTTCACTTCTTAAGCCTTACTATACTTGGCTGTTTTTTCACTTTTTATGCCATACTATACTATGTTATTCTTTCACTTTTTATGCCTTACTACACTATGCCGTTTTTTTCATTATTTATGCCTTACTATACTATGTTGTTTTTTCACTTTTTAAGCCTTATTAAGGTCAATCATTTTATGACCTTTTATGCCTTACTATACTATGCCGTTTTTTTCTATTTTCATGCCTTACTATACTATGTAGTTTTTTTCACTTTTTATGCCTTACTATACTATGCCATTTTTTCACTTGTCACGCCTTACTATACTATGATGGTTTTTTTTTTTTACTTTTTATGCCATACTATACTATGATGTTTTTTTTCACTTTTTGTGCCTTACTACACTATGTTGTTTTTATGACTTTTTATTCCTTACTATACTATGTCGTTTTTTTCGTTTTCTTGTGCCTTACTGTATTATGCTGTTTTTATGAATTTTAATGCAGTACTATACTATGTCGATTTTTTTATTTTTTATGCCTTACTATACTATGCTGTTTTTTTTACTTTGTATGCCTTAATAAGCTCTATAATTTTCATGACTTTTTATGTCTTACTATACTATGACATTTTTATGACTTTTTATGCCTTGTTATACTATGATGTTTTTTTTCACTTTTTGTGCCTTACTACACTATGTTGTTTTTATGACTTTTTATTCCTTACTATACTATGTAGTTTTTTTCGTTTTCTTGTGCCTTACTGTTTTATGTTGTTTTTATGATTTTTATGCCTTACTATACTATGACATTTTTTTTCATTATTCATGCCTTATTATACTATGCCGTTTTTTTCACTTTTAACGCCTTACTATACTATGATGTTTTTTTTTACTTTTTATGCCATACAATACTATGTCGTTTTTTAGATTTTTTAGGCCTTACTATAGTATACCGTTTTTTTTCACTCTTTATGCCTTGCTATACTATGTCGTTTTTTCACTTTTTAGGCCTTACTTAGTTCTATCATTTTATGACATTTTATACCTTACTGTACTATGATGTTTTTTTTTACTTTATATGCCTTAATACATTATCTCATTTTTTTCATTTTTTATTACTTACTATACTATGTTGTTTTTTTCACTTTTCATGCTTAACTGTACTATGTCGTTTTTATGAAGTTTTTTGCCTTACTATACTATGCCGTTTTTTTTTACTTTTCACGCCTTACTATACTATGATGTTTTTTTCACTTTGTATGCCTTACTAAGCTCTATAATTTTCATGACTTTTTATGTCTTACTATATGATGACATTTTTATGACTTTTTATGCCTTGTTATACTATGTAGTTTTTATGACTTTTTATGCCATACAATACTATGTCGTTTTTTGATTTTTTTAGGCCTTACTATAGTATACCGTTTTTTTTCACTCTTTATGCCTTGCTATACTATGTCGTTTTTTTCACTTTTTAGGCCTTACTTAGTTCTATCATTTTATGACATTTTATACCTTACTGTACTATGATGTTTTTTTTTTTAATTTATATGCCTTAATACATTATCTCATTTTTTTCATTTTTTATTACTTACTATACTATGTTGTTTTTTTTCACTTTTCATGCTTAACTGTACTATGTCGTTTTTATGAAGTTTTATGCCTTACTATACTATGCCGTTTTTTTTAACTTTTCACGCCTTACTATGGTGTGATGTTTTTTTCACTTTGTATGCCTTACTAAGCTCTATAATTTTCATGACTTTTTATGTCTTACTATATGATGACATTTTTATGCCTTGTTATACTATGTAGTTTTTATGACTTTTTATGCCTTACTATACCATGCCATTTTTTTCATTATTCATGCCTTATTATACTATGCCTTTTTTTTCACTTTTTACGCCTTATTATACTAAACTGTTTTTTTTTCACTTTTGACGGCTTACTATACTATGCTTTTTTTTCACTTCTTAGGCCTTATTAAGGTCAATCATTTTATGACCTTTTATGCCTTACTATACTGTGTCGTTTTTTTTCACTTTTTATGCCTTACTAAGCTCTATAATTTTCATGACTTTACTTACTATACGATGACTTTTTTATGACTTTTTATGCCTTGTTATACTATGTAGTTTTTATGACTTTTTATGCCTTACTATACTATGCCATTTTTTTCACTTTTCACACCTTACTATACTATGATGTTTTTTTTTACTTTTTATGCCATACAATACTATGTCGTTTTTTAGATTTTTTAGGCCTTACTATAGTATACCGTTTTTTTTCACTCTTTATGCCTTGCTATACTATGTCGTTTTTTCACTTTTTAGGCCTTACTTAGTTCTATCATTTTATGACATTTTATACCTTACTGTACTATGATGTTTTTTTTTACTTTATATGCCTTAATACATTATCTCATTTTTTTCATTTTTTATTACTTACTATACTATGTTGTTTTTTTCACTTTTCATGCTTAACTGTACTATGTCGTTTTTATGAAGTTTTTTGCCTTACTATACTATGCCGTTTTTTTTTACTTTTCACGCCTTACTATACTATGATGTTTTTTTCACTTTGTATGCCTTACTAAGCTCTATAATTTTCATGACTTTTTATGTCTTACTATATGATGACATTTTTATGACTTTTTATGCCTTGTTATACTATGTAGTTTTTATGACTTTTTATGCCATACAATACTATGTCGTTTTTTGATTTTTTTAGGCCTTACTATAGTATACCGTTTTTTTTCACTCTTTATGCCTTGCTATACTATGTCGTTTTTTCACTTTTTAGGCCTTACTTAGTTCTATCATTTTATGACATTTTATACCTTACTGTACTATGATGTTTTTTTTTTAATTTATATGCCTTAATACATTATCTCATTTTTTTCATTTTTTATTACTTACTATACTATGTTGTTTTTTTCACTTTTCATGCTTAACTGTACTATGTCGTTTTTATGAAGTTTTATGCCTTACTATACTATGCCGTTTTTTTTAACTTTTCACGCCTTACTATGGTGTGATGTTTTTTTCACTTTGTATGCCTTACTAAGCTCTATAATTTTCATGACTTTTTATGTCTTACTATATGATGACATTTTTATGCCTTGTTATACTATGTAGTTTTTATGACTTTTTATGCCTTACTATACCATGCCATTTTTTTCATTATTCATGCCTTATTATACTATGCCTTTTTTTTCACTTTTTACGCCTTATTATACTAAACTGTTTTTTTTTCACTTTTGACGGCTTACTATACTATGCTTTTTTTTCACTTCTTAGGCCTTATTAAGGTCAATCATTTTATGACCTTTTATGCCTTACTATACTGTGTCGTTTTTTTTCACTTTTTATGCCTTACTAAGCTCTATAATTTTCATGACTTTACTTACTATACGATGACTTTTTTATGACTTTTTATGCCTTGTTATACTATGTAGTTTTTATGACTTTTTATGCCTTACTATACTATGCCATTTTTTTCACTTTTCACACCTTACTATACTATGTTGGTTTTTCATTATTCATGCCTTACTATACTATGTTGTTTTTTTCACTTTTTACGCCTTACTATACTATACTGTTTTTATTTTTCACTTTTTACGCCTTACTATACTATGCTTTTTTTCACTTCTTAAGCCTTACTATACTTGGCTGTTTTTTTCACTTTTTATGCCTCACTATACTATGTCTTTTTTTTCACTTTTTATGCCTTACTACACTATGCCATTTTTTCATTATTTATGCCTTACTATACTATGTCGTTTTTATGACTTTTTATGCCTTACTATAATATGCCGTTTTTTTCACTTTTCAGGCCTTACTATACTATGTTGTTTTTTTCATTATTTATGCCTTACTATACTATGCTGTTTGTTTCACTTTTTATGCCTTATTATACTATGCCGGTTTTTTTTCACTTTTTACGCCTTACTATACTATACTGTTTTTTTTTCACTTCTTAGGCCTTATTAAGGTCAATCATTTTATGACCTTTTATGCCTTACTATACTATGTTTTTTTTTCACTTTTTATGCCTGACTATACTATGTTGTTTGTTTCACTTTTTAGGCCTTACTAAGCTCTATAATTTTCATGACTTTTTATGTCTTACTATACTATGACATTTTTATTACTTTTTATGCCTTGTTATACTATGTAGTTTTTATGACTTTTTATCCCTTACTATACTATGTTGTTTTTTTCGCTTTTCATGCCTTACTATACTATGTTGGTTTTTTCATTATTTATGCCTTACTATACTATGTTTTTTTTTCAGTTTTCACGCCTTACTATACTATGTTGTTTTTTTTATTATTTATGCCTTACTATACTATGCCATTTTTTTCACTTTTCACGCCTTACTATACTATGTTTGTTTTTCATTATTCATGCCTTACTGTACTATGTTGTTTTTTTCACTTTTTACGCCTTACTATACTATACTGTTTTTTTTTTTTCACTTTTTACGCCTTACTATACTATGCTTTTTTTTCACTTCTTAAGCCTTACTATACTTGGCTGTTTTTTTCACTTTTCATGCCTTACTATACTATGTCTTTTTTTTCACTTTTTATGCCTTATTAATGTCAATAATTTTATGACCTTTTACGCCTTACTATACTATGATGTTTTTTTCACTTTTTATGCCTTACTAAGCTCCATAATTTTCATGACTTTTTATGTCTTACTATACTATGTCGTTTTTATGACTTTTTATGCCTTACTATAATATGCCGTTTTTTTCACTTTTCAGGCCTTACTATACTATGTTGTTTTTTTCATTATTTATGCCTTACTATACTATGCTGTTTGTTTCACTTTTTATGCCTTATTATACTATGCCGGTTTTTTTTCACTTTTTACGCCTTACTATACTATACTGTTTTTTTTCACTTCTTAGGCCTTATTAAGGTCAATCATTTTATGACCTTTTATGCCTTACTATACTATGTTTTTTTTTCACTTTTTATGCCTGACTATACTATGTTGTTTGTTTCACTTTTTAGGCCTTACTAAGCTCTATAATTTTCATGACTTTTTATGTCTTACTATACTATGACATTTTTATTACTTTTTATGCCTTGTTATACTATGTAGTTTTTATGACTTTTTATCCCTTACTATACTATGTTGTTTTTTTCGCTTTTCATGCCTTACTATACTATGTTGGTTTTTTCATTATTTATGCCTTACTATACTATGTTTTTTTTTCAGTTTTCACGCCTTACTATACTATGTTGTTTTTTTTATTATTTATGCCTTACTATACTATGCCATTTTTTTCACTTTTCACGCCTTACTATACTATGTTTGTTTTTCATTATTCATGCCTTACTGTACTATGTTGTTTTTTTCACTTTTTACGCCTTACTATACTATACTGTTTTTTTTTTTTCACTTTTTACGCCTTACTATACTATGCTTTTTTTTCACTTCTTAAGCCTTACTATACTTGGCTGTTTTTTTCACTTTTCATGCCTTACTATACTATGATGTCTTTTTTTTCACTTTTTATGCCTTATTAATGTCAATAATTTTATGACCTTTTACGCCTTACTATACTATGATGTTTTTTTCACTTTTTATGCCTTACTAAGCTCCATAATTTTCATGACTTTTTATGTCTTACTATACTATGTCGTTTTTATGACTTTTTATGCCTTACTATACTATGCCGTTTTTTTCACTTTTCAGGCCTTACTATACTATGTTGTTTTTTTCATTATTTATGCCTTACTTTACTATGTTTTTTTTTCACTTTTCACGCCTTACTATACTATGTTGTTTTTTTTATTATTTATGCCTTACTATACTATGCCGTTTTTTTTTCACTTTTTACGCCTTAGTATACTATACCGTTTTTTTTTCACTTTTTACGCCTTACTATACTATACCGTTTTTTTTTTTCACTTTTTACGCCTTACTATACTATACTGTTTTTTTCCACTTCTTAGACCTTATTAAGGTCAATCATTTTATGACCTTTTATGTCTTACTATACTATGCCGTTTTTTTTACTTTTCAAGCCTTACTATACTCTGATGTTTTTTTCATTTTTTATGCCTTACTATACTATGTCGTTTTTTTCATTATTCATGCCTTACTGTACTATGTCTTTTTTATGGCTTTTTATGCCTTACTATACTATGTCGTTTTGTTCAATTTTTATGCCTTACTAAGCTCTATCATTTTAATGAGTTTTTATGATTTACTATACTATGCTGTTTTTTTCACTTTTCATGCCTTACTATACTATGCTGTTTTTTTTCACTTTTACACCTTACTATACTATACCGTTTTTTTTCCCGCTTTTCCCACCTTACTATACTATACTGTTTTTTTTTCACTTTTTACGCCTTACTATACTATGCTTTTTTTTCACTTCTTAAGCCTTACTATACTTGGCTGTTTTTTCACTTTTTATGCCCTACTATACTATGTCGTTTTTATGAATTTTTATGCCTTACTATACTATGCCGTTTTTTTTACTTTTCACGCCTTACTATACTATGATGTTTTTTTCACTTTTTATGCCCTACTAAGCTCTATCATTTTCATGACTTTTTATATCTTACTATACTGTGACTTTTTTATGACTTTTTATGCCTTACTGTACTATGTTTTTTTTTTCACTTTTTATGCCTTACTACACTATGCCGTTTTTTTCATTATTTATGCCTTACTATACTATGTTGTTTTTCACTTTTTAAGCCTTATTAAGATCAATAATTTTATGACCTTTTATGCCTTACTATACTATGCCTTTTTTTTTCTATTTTCATGCCTTACTATACTATGTAGTTTTTTTCACTTTTTATGCCTTACTATACTATGCCATTTTTTTCACTTTTCACGCTTTACTGTACTATGATGTTTTTTTTTTTACTTTTTATGCCACACTATACTATGATGTTTTTTTTCACTTTTTGTGCCTTACTACACTATGTTTTTTTATGACTTTTTATTCCTTACTATACTGTCGTTTTTTTCGTTTTCTTGTGCCTTACTTTATTATGTTGTTTTTATGAATTTTAATGCATTACTATACTATGTCGATTTTTTTTATTTTTTATGCCTTACTGTACTATGTCGTTTTTTCGTTTTTTATGCCTCACTATATTATGTCGTTTTTTGATTTTTTAGGCCTTACTAAGCTCTATAATTTTCATGACTTTTTATGCCTTACTCTACTATGCTGTTTTTTTCACTTTTCATGCCTTACTATACTATGTTGATTTTTCATTATTCATGCCTTACTATACTATGTTGTTTTTTTCATTTTTCATGCCTTACTATACTATGTTGTTTTTTTTATTATTTATGCCTTACTATACTATGCCATTTATTTCACTTTTCACGCCTTACTATACTATGTTGGTTTTTCATTATTCATGCCTTACTATACTATGTTGTTTTTTTCACTTTTTACGCCTTACTATACTATACTGTTTTTTTTTTTCACTTTTTACGCCTTACTATACTATGCTTTTTTTTCACTTCTTAAGCCTTACTATACTTGGCTGTTTTTTTTTTATTTATGCCTTACTATACTATGTTGTTTTTTCACTTTTTAAGCCTTATTAAGGTCAATCATTTTATGACCTTTTATGCCTTACTATACTATGCCATTTTTTCCTATTTTCACGCCTTACTATACTATGTCGTTTTTATGACTTTTTATGCCTTACTATACTATGCCGTTTTTTTCACTTTTCAGGCCTTACTATACTATGTTGTTTTTTTCATTATTTATGCCTTACTATATTATGCTGTTTTTTTCACTTTTTATGCCTTATTATACTATGCCGTTTTTTTTTTCACTTTTTACGCCTTACTATGCTATACCGTTTTTTTTTTTCACTTTTTACGCCTTACTATACTATACTGTTTTTTTTCACTTCTTAGGCCTTATTAAGGTCAATCATTTTATGACCTTTTATGCCTTACTATACTATGTTTTTTTTTTCACTTTTTATGCCTGACTATACTATGTTGTTTGTTTCACTTTTTAGGCCTTACTAAGCTCTATCATTTTTATGACTTTTTAGGCCTTACTATACTATGCCGTTTTTTTATTTTCATGCCTTACTAAACTATGTTGTTTTTTTCACTTTTTATGCCTTACTATACTATGCCGTTTTTTTTTGACTTTTTATGCCTTACTATACTATGCAATTTTTTTTTTAACTTTTCATGCCTTACTATACTATGTTGGTTTTTTCATTATTTATGCCTTACTTTACTATGTTTTTTTTTCACTTTTCACGCCTTATTATACTATGTTGTTTTTTTTATTATTTATGCCTTACTATACTATGCCGTTTTTCTTTCACTTTTTACGCCTTAGTATACTATACCGTTTTTTTTTCACTTTTTACGCCTTACTATACTATACTGTTTTTTTTTCACTTCTTAGGCCTTATTAAGGTCAATCATTTTATGACCTTTTATGCCATACTATACTATGTTTTTTTTTTCACTTTTTATGCCTGACTATACTATGTTGTTTGTTTCACTTTTCATGCCTTACTATACTATGTTGATTTTTCATTATTCATGCCTTACTATACTATGTTATTTTTTTTCACTTTTTACACCTTACTATACTATGCTTTTTTTTCACTTCTTAAGCCTTACTATACTTGGCTGTTTTTTTTCACTTTTTATGCCTTACTATACTATGTCTTTTTTTTTTCACTTTTTATGCCTTACTACACTATTCCATTTTTTCATTATTTATGCCTTACTATACTATGTTGTTTTTTCACTTTTTAAGCCTTATTAAGGTCAATCATTTTATGACCTTTTATGCCTTACTATACTATGCCATTTTTTTCTATTTTCACGCCTTACTATACTATACTGTTTTTTTCACTTCTTAGACCTTATTAAGGTCAATCATTTTATGACCTTTTATGCCTTACTATACTATGGTGTTTTTTTCACTTTTTATGCCTGACTATAATATGTCGTTTGTTTCACTTTTTAGACCTTACTAAGCTCTATCATTTTTATGACTTTTTAGGCCTTACTATACTATGCCGTTTTTTTATTTTCATGCCTTACTAAACTATGTTGTTTTTTTCACTTTTTATGCCTTACTATACTATGCCGTTTTTTTGACTTTTTATGCCTTACTAAGCTCTATAATTTTCAGGACTTTTTATGTCTTACTATACTATGATGTTTTTATGACTTTTCATGCCTTGTTATACTATGTAGTTTTTATGACTTTTTATCCCTTACTTCTTTTAACGTTTTTCACTTTTTATGCTTGATTATATCATGTTTCACAGCCTGTCTTAACGGCTGGAAAAAAGAAAGGGGAGACAACAGGAGTTGGCAGATAACTTTCAAATAATTTATTTACAACAAGGAAAATGAGATATACAGTACATCAACAAATAAGTGAAATACAATGAACAAAAGAAAGGCCACAGCTTCCAACATGTCTGCCAGGAGCACGGGAGCGATGTCGAAGACAGCCAGAGAGATAGTTAGAGAGGTCATAGAGGCAGGAGTGAAAGGGGGAAGACTTAATGTAGCACACCATGCTCATGTGTAGCGCATCAAGTTGATTCCTGCATCCAGCACCTGAAATGAAATCAGAAAAAACAAAAAGGGACGCTGAGTGCCCTGGTGGACATTTTTTTTTCACTTTTAATGCCTTACTATACTTTGTCGTTTTTATGACTTTTTAAGCCTTACTAAGGTCTATCATTTTATGACTTTTTATGCCTTACTATATTATGACGTTTTTTTCACTTCTTATGCGATACTATAATATTTCGTTTTTTCACTTTTTATGCCTTACTACGCTCTATAATTTAATGACTTTTTATACCTTACTATACTATGCTGTTTCCTTCACTTTTTACACCTTACTATACTATGCTGCTTTTTTCTATTTTCATGCCTTACTATACTATGTCATTTTTTTCACTTTTTATGCCTTACTACTCTATGTCGTTTTTTTCCCATTTTTTAGGCCTTACTAAGCTCTATAATTTTCGTGACTTTTTATGTCTTACTATACTATGACGATTTTATGACTTTTTATGCCTTATTATACAATGTAGTTTTTATGACTTTTATGCCTTATTATACTATGCTATTTTTTCACTTTTCACGCCTTACTATACTATGCTGTTTTCTTCACTTTTTATGCCTTACTACTCTATGTCGTTTTTTTCCCATTTTTTAGGCCTTACTAAGCTCTATAATTTTCGTGACTTTTTATGTCTTACTATACTATGACGATTTTATGACTTTTTATGCCTTATTATACAATGTAGTTTTTATGACTTTTATGCCTTATTATACTATGCTATTTTTTCACTTTTCACGCCTTACTATACTATGCTGTTTTCTTCACTTTTTATGCCTTACTATAATATGCCATTTTCTTCCCTTTTTATGCTTCACTAAACTATGTCATTTTTTTTCACTTTTTAGGCCTTACTAAGCTCTATAATTTTCATGACTCTTTATGTCTATGATGTTTTTATGACTTTTTATCCCTTACTATACTATATCGTTTTTATGACTTTTTATGCCGTACTATACTATGCTGATTTTTTTGTTGTTTATATCTTACTATACTATGTCGTTTTTTTTCACTTTTTATGCCTTACTATACTATGCCGTTTTTCTTCCCTTTTTTGCCTTACTATACTATGTTGTTTTTTTCACTTTTTATGCCTTACTATACTATGCCATTTTTTTCTATTTTCATGCCTTACTATACTATGCCATTTTTTTCCTTTTTTATGCCTTACTAAACTATGTTGTTTTTTTCACTTTTTAGGCCTTACTATACTATGCTGTTTTTTTCTATTGTCATGCCTTACTAAACTAAGTCGTTTTTCTTTCACTTTTTATGCCTTACTACACTATGTCGTTTTTTACATTTTTTAGGCCTTACTAAGCTCTATAATTTTCATGACTTTTTATGTCTTACTATACTATGATGTTTTTATGACTTTTTATGCCTTATTATACAATGTAGTTTGTATGACTTTTTATGCCTTACTATACTATGTTGTTTTTTTCACTTTTCACACCTTACTATACTATGTCGTTTTTATGACTTTTTATGCCTTACTATACTATGTTGTTTTTTCACTTTTTACGCCTTACTATACTATGTCGTTTTCTTCACTTTATATGCCTCACTATAATATGCCATTTTCTTCCTTTTTTATGCTTTACTAAACTATGCCATTTTTTTTCACTTTTTAGGCCTTACTAAGCTCTATAATTTTCATGACTTTTCATGCTTTACTATACTATGTCGTTTTTATGACTTTATTCTTTACTATACTATGTTCTTTTTATGCCTTTTATTGCCTTACTATACTATGTCATGTTTTTCAGTTTTTATACCTTATTGTATTACGACTTCTTTTGACGTTTTTCAATTTTTAAGCTTGATTATCTCATGTTTCACAGCCTGTCTTAATGTCTGGAAAACAAGAAAGGGGAGACAACACGAGTTGGCAGGTAACTTTCAAATAATTTATTTACAACAAGGAAAATGAGATATACATAACTGAAATACAGTAAAGGAAAGAAAGGCCACAGCTGCCATCAGGTCTGCCAGGAGCGCGGGAGCGATGACGAAGACAGCCAGTGAGATAGCTGGAGAGGTCAGAGAGCCAGGACTGACAGGGGGAAGACTTAATGTAGCACACCACGCTTATGTGTAGCGCATCAAGCTGATTCCTGCATCCAGCACCTGAAATGAAATCAACAAAAACAAACAGGGACACTCAATGCCTTTGTGGAGTTTCAGTTTTTTTGCCTTACTATACTATGTCATTTTTTCAATATTTATGCCTTACTGTACTTTGCCGTTTTTTTTCACTTTTTATGCCTTACTATACTATTTAGGTTTTTTTTTTTCACTTTTTATGCCTTACTGTACTATGTCGTTTTTATGGCTTTTTATGCCTTACTATACTATGACGTTTTTTCACTTTTTAGGCCTTACAAAGCACTATGATTTTTGTGATTTCTTATGCCTTACGATACTATGACGTTTTTTTCACTTCTTATGCCCTACTATACTATGACGTTTTTTTTTACTTTTTATGCCTTACTATACTATTTAGTTTTTTTTTATTTTTAATGCCTTACTATACTTTACTATGTAATTTTCATGACTTTTATGCCTGACTATACTATGCAGTTTTTTTCAGTTTTTATGCCTAAATATACTATTTAGTTTTTTATTTTTATTTTTAATGCCTTACTATAATTTACTGTGTAATTTTCATGACTTTTATGCCTTACTATACTATGCCTTTTTTTCAGTTTTCATGCCTTACTATACTTCGCCGTTTTTTTCATTTTTTATGCCTCACTATACTATGTCATTTTTTTCAGTTCTTATGCCTTACTATATTATGCAGTCTTGTCACTTTTTATGCTTTACTATACTATGTTGTTTTTATGACTTTTTATGCCTTACTATACTATGCCGTTTTTTTCACTTTTTATGCCTTACTATACTATTGAGTTTTTTTCACTTTTTATGCCTTCTATACTATGCTGTTTTTTTCAGTTTTTATGCCTTACTATACTTTGCCGTTTTTTTCATTTTTTATGCCTCACTATACTATGTCATTTTTTTCCGTTCTTATGCCTTACTATACTATGCCGTTTTTGTCACTTTTTATGCTTTACTATACTATGTTGTTTTTATGGCTTTTTATGCCTTACTATACTATTTAGTTTTTTTTTATTTTTAATGCCTCACTATACTTTACTATGTAATTTTCATGACTTTTATGCCTTACTATACTATGCCGTTTTTTTCAGTTTTTATGCCTTACTATACTATTTAGTTTTTTTTCACTTTTTATGCCTTACTGTACTATGTCGTTTTTATGGCTTTTTATGCCTTACTATACTATGTCATTTTTGTCACTTTTTAGGCCTTACAAAGCTCTATCATTTTTGTGATTTCTTATGCCTTATGATACTATGATGTTTTTTTCACTTTTTATGCCTTACTATACTATGACGTTTTTTTCACTTCTTATGCCCTACTATACTATGACCTTTTTTTGACTTTTTATGCCTTACTATACTATTTAGTTTTTTTTTATTTTTAATGCCTTATTATACTTTACTATGTAATTTTCATGACTTTTATGCCTTACTATACTACGCCATTTTTTTCATTTTTTATGCCTCACTATACTATGTCATTTTTTTCCGTTCTTATTTCTTACTATATTATGCTGTTTTTATGACTTTTTATGCCTTACTATACTATGACGTTTTTTTCACTTCTTATGCCCTACTATACTATGACGTTTTTTTGACTTTTTATGCCTCACTATACGATTTTTTTATTTTTAATGCCTTACTGTATTTTGCCGTTTTTTTCATTTTTTATGCCTCACTATACCATGTCATTTTTTTCAGTTTTTATGCCTTACTATACTATGCCGTTTTTTTTCAGTTTGTATGCCTTACTATACTATTTAGTTTTTTTTTCACTTTTTATGCATTACTGTACTATGTCGTTTTTATGGCTTTTTATGCCTTACTATACTATTTTTTTATTTTTTTATTTTTAATGCCTTACTGTATTTTGCCGTTTTTTTCATTTTTTATGCCTCACTATACCATGTCATTTTTTTCAGTTTTTATGCCTTACTATACTATGCCGTTTTTTTTCACTTTGTATGCCTTACTATACTATTTAGGTTTTTTTCACTTTTTATGCATTACTGTACTATGTCGTTTTTATGGCTTTTTATGCCTTACTATACTATGCCATTTTTTTTCACTTTGTATGCCTTACTATACTATTTAGGTTTTTTTTCACTTTTTATGCATTACTGTACTATGTCGTTTTTATGGCTTTTTATGCCTTACTATACTATGTTGTTTTTTCACTTTTTAGGCCTTACAAAGCTCTATCATTTTTGTGATTTCTTATGCCTTACGATACTATGACGTTTTTTTCACTTTTTATGCCTTACTATACTATGAGGTTTTTTTCACTTCTTATGCCCTACCATACTATGATGTTTTTTTTTTACTTTTTATGCCTTACTATACTATTTAGTTTTTTTTATTTTTAATGCCTTACTATACTTTACTATGTAATTTTCATGACTTTTATGCCTGACTATACTATGCAGTTTTTTCAGTTTTTATGCCTTACTATACTATTTAGTTTTTTATTTTTATTTTTAATGCCTTACTATACTTTACTATGTAATTTTCATGACTTTTATGCCTTACTATACTATGTTGTTTTTTCACTTTTTAGGCCTTACAAAGCCCTATCATTTTTGTGATTTCTTATGCCTTATGATACTATGACATTTTTTTCACTTTTTATGCCTCACTATACTATGACGTTTTTTTCACTTTTTATGCCTTACTATACTATTTTTTTTATTTTTAATTGCCTTACTGTACTTTGCCGTTTTTTTCATTTTTTATGCCTCACTATACCATGTCATTTTTTTCAGTTTTTATGCCTTACTGTACTATTTAGTTTTTTTCACTTTTTATGCCTTACTGTACTATGTTGTTTTTATGGCTTTTTATGCCTTACTATACTACTTAGTTTTTTTTTTAATTTTTAATGCCTTACTATACTTTACTATGTAATTTTCATGACTTTTATGCCTTACTATACTATGCAGTTTTTTTCAGTTTTTATGCCTTACTATACTACGTCATTTTTATGACTTTTTATACCTTACTATATTATGTCGTTTTTTTTACTTTTTATGCCTCATTAGACTATGTCGTTTTTTTGACTTTTTAGCGTTACCAAGTTATGTCATTTTTATGACTTTTTATGCCTTACTGTACTATGTAATTTTTATGACTTTTAATGCCTTACTGTAGTATTACATTTTTATGACTTTTTATGCCTTACTATTAGACCATGTCGTTTTTTGACTTTTTAGTGTTACTAAGCTATGTTATTTTTATGACTTTAAATGCCTTATTAGACTATGTCATTTAAGACTAAGAAAAACTGAAAAAAAGTTTTTTTCCATTTTTATGCCTTACTATACTATGTCGTTTTTTCCAGATTTTTTGCCTAACTATACTATGACATTGTTTGACTTTTTTATGCCTTATTATACTATGACGTTTTTAGACATTTTTTTACCTAAATATACTATGACATTTTTATGACTCAACAAACTATGACGTTTTTTTTTTATGTTCTTATGCCTTAGTATACTATGACATTTTTTGACATTTTTATGCCTCACTATACTATGACGTTTTTTTAAGGGCCACCATTTCATGTGGTTATTATGTCTTAACATAGTATAGAGATTTTTATGCCTGACTATACTATGACATTTTTTGACATTTTTATGCCTTACCATATTTAGACATTTTTCAACATTTTTATGCATTACTATATCATGACATTTTTTGACATTTTTATGCCTTACCATATTTTCAACATTTTTTATGCCTTACTATACAATGACATTTTATGCCTTACTATATTAATACGTTTTATGCCTTACTATACCACGACTTTTTATGCTTTACTACTATGATTATTTTTATGCGGGGGCCCGGCGGTTCAGTGGTGAAAACTATCACCTCACATTAGGAAGGTACCAGGTTTTGAACCCCAGGCCTGGGGCCTTTCTGTGAGGATTTTGCATGTTCTCATTTTATCTGTGTGATTTCTGTTTGGGTACTTTTTTCAGGTCTTCCAGATCAAACATATGCACATGTCTATAATACAAACAGACATACTAAAATACATGTTTCTCTTATTTAGACATACATGTCAATTTATGATATTCCAATTTCTAACAGGTTTCATGTGTAATTTTTTCATATATAGGCTATTTTAAATACATATATGATTTTACTTCATATGTACATGTATTTCATATATGTAAATTCAACATCGTACATCTATTACATTCACGTATGGGCATTTCTGAATGTAAATTCAGATCTTATATGTTAATAAACCGTTTGGTTGATGGCATTAAACATCAATTTCTTTGTTTTGGAGGGGTGGTCGTGGTTTTCCTTCCCTACTAATGTTGAGACCAAACCTACGCCCTTGCTCTAAAATCTTTTAATTTTAGACATATGTTGCTGCAGAGAAAAATAAAATAGAGTTCTGACTTACTTTTTTACTTTCTTTGTTTTCATACAACCAGAGTGGGCGTCTGGATGGAGGCGAGGAGTCTCGTAGGAGACAAAAAGCACTGGCCCGTTCAACCATGGCAGCACGGAGTTTCTCGTCCCCCCAGGGCGAGCTTGAGATGCATCGCCTAAGGAGAGCTCTGGAGAGGGTCTCCTTTGACCAAACACTGGGAGGGAGGCTGGACGAAAGTGATGGGGAAACGAAGCCCCCATCACGAGGGACACTGTCCCGCAGAAGCCTCACTGACTCCAGTAAGATACTATTAAGAAAACCAGGACTATGCTTCTCATCTTCCCTCCATCAAATTTCTATCCCTCACTTTCTTGCTTTGACCCTCAGATGGTCTCCTGTTCCCTGCCTCTCCTCTGGACTGGGACAGCTTCACAGATCCAGAGTACCTCTTCACTGCTGTTCCCCCAGAGGATCCCCCACCAGGTCAGTGTCGCTCACGCATTCATGGCCTGCTGAGTGGCAGGCCTGTGTCCTGGGAGGTCACTGTCGACCTGGGGCACCTCTGGACCCCTGAGGGCCAGGAGACATCAGGGGCTGAAGGATGTGGAGGAGGGGAAGAAGGAAAGGGAGGGGAACCATGGGAGGAGATTATTCACCAACTGACTGCTCGCTCAGTTATAAGAGACTTTGAGAAAATGGCAGAGAAGGAGAGTGACATTGGACATGGTGAGGTTTAACTGATGATTTCTCTTGCTGACTGACGTACCGTTATCTCCTAACTGTTATAAATGCTGTCTATCTCTTACTTTTTCTGTGTTGTTGTATTTGATGATTCCTTAGGTTCAGCTAAGCGATACCGTATGAAGGCTATCCAGACCAGTAAGCATTGTAACATTATCTGCATGTACACAGCCTTCACTACCACTGATAGCAACCCCAACAAAGGCTTGCCAGAAGGCATGGACGTCCAAAACACAGGTGTGCTACAAAATCTCACACAGACAGAGCAATTATATATTTTAGACATTAGGTTTTTATGTTACTTTTCACAAGGAGTCCTATTCAATCTGTGAAAATAGTTATCTAATGTGCTTTGTGGCTCTGAAGGGTGCTTTCTGACAAAATGACCCTGATGATGTCATTAGGGTTATCTCAGGTTGGGCTTCAAATTTTTCACCGATACAAACTTAGGATGTGGAGTTTTGGCATTTACTGGGCAGGGATGGTCTACTGAGAGATGCTCTTGAGTTGTATTATGGGAATTGAAGGATTCAGTTTTTTTGGTGTTTGAGTCAAGATATCTCCGCCAGTGCTTCTTATTTTTTTACCAATTCTTTTCTTTTTTTTAATCTTTCTTCCTCACCTTAATAAAAGTACAATGCTAGATCGCTCTGACAAGTACCAGCAACACAAATATACTAGCATTCATAGTCTAAGCTAGTTTGCAATGCCTGTTCTTACAATTTGTTAAAAATATAAGGAAAATACACAGATTTGATTTCAGGCATGGGTTAACTTATGTTGAGGTTTCATTTAAAGACCAAATTTTAGTGTGTATTTGTGCTGTGTGTATGTGTGTGTAGGGATGCATTTGGGAAACAAGTGGAGTTCCCAGTCAGGTAGTCGCAGGCAGAGGGCCTATTCTGTTGGTTTGGGCAGACGGCGCACCAGTAGAGACAGTGAAGAGATTGAGGACACCTGGAACTCTACAGGTATAAAGACTGAATGATACCAGCACCCATATCTGTTGCCAAGACTTTAGGTCAATCAACAATCTTTGTATCTCTCAGACAGAGATGACACTCCTGCCTCACCCTGTAGCCTTACATCCTGGGACTCTAGTAAGTATTGCTGTCGACTCGCTCAGTGAAAACACTCTAGTGTCAGTGTACTCCCAAGGTTAGAGACGTCTGACCAGAAAACCAGTTCAAAACTCTAGATGAGTCTGTATGGAAAGAGAAAAGGAAGACCTACTTTCCCTTCCTCTGAGGTAATGGATCAATGGTAAGGATCAATTCACAGAAAAAGTCCAAAAAAGCAAGATATTTTCTCCCTTGCCTCTAGTGGTATGAAGCCATGCAATAGTTAAGGTTTATTCACCAAGGTTTTAGGATATCAGACTAACAATTCTGCCTCCACCCCAATACAATGGATGTGTGCTGGGGTGTAGAATTTGTGTTTGTGGTGCTCAAAAAGCTGAAACATTATATTTAAAAGCAATATTTCTTTCCAAAAACAATTCCCCCTTTGTTCTAAATAATTCACAAAACACAGTGTAAGACATTTCTAAAGGGATTATTTTATCATTAGAAAATAGTTCTACTGAAAAGTGATCACAGCAAGAACACAGCTATCTTTTTTTTGGGGTGCACTGAGCCTTTAAACGCAGTCAGGAAACATCACCTTGTAACTGTACTGATGAAACAATAGTGTTTAATGTTTTATTCCACGCTGCTGTCTCAGGTGTAGGAGGTAGTGCCTACTCTGCTACAGCTCCAGCAATAACAGGCGCCTCATGCACTCGTTCACAGCGATCTATAGAGAGCAAGTCAATGGAGAGCTTCTTTGGCACCAGGTAAAGAAAACTTTCACATTAAATTAAGATTGTTGAGTGAAAATTTCTTGTCAATGCTGCATTAAATTGTGAAGGGGATCAACAAAAATGTTAGTGTTTAGCAGAAACGGACTGAAAGTAACTAAATGATCTTTCTGGAAAGGTTACCTCTTTTTATATATTCCAGGTTCCCACTGGGCAGACTCAGGTCCTCTATTTCATCAGGAAAGCAGATTCCTCTCAAGTCCCACTGTTTGTCAGCAGAGACTGAGAAACAACCTGAAACTGAGGCCCCGGACTATCTTCCCCTGGTGAGCTGTGCATACAAACAACATACGCAATCTTCTACATACAAGCGCGCAAACACATTTATTAATTTGTGTCTATATGGTGTTGAATCAGGTGCGTCTGCAGCTGGCTTCAGGGGCTTTTCTTCTGACGGAGATGTACTCAGACTGTGTCCAGATCCCCCTGGACCGCCTAAAAAGAGCTTCACCCTACAGCCTCCACCGTCGCAGCCTCAGCCCACCTTTCCGTTGCACTTCCCCCAGCGCTCCATCTTTATCCACCTCTGCCATGCCTCTGGGTGCTCCCTCTAGTCACCATGTTACCTTTTCTCCTTCTTCCGGCCTCCTCTCTAAACCAACTGCACCTCCTTTCCACCACACTCCAGACGACACTCCCCTGATGCTGGAACCAAGGCTTCGCCGAAGACACCTGTCTGACCGAGACACTGTCACCTCACCCCCTGACCTCCCCAGCTCCGAGGAGGGCTCCCTGGAGCTATCAGTTGGCCTGTCCCACAGCCAGAGCCACGGCCAGGCAGATAGTGGTCGCGGATCAGAGACAGATGTTTATGAAGGCTCCACAGTAGAGCCAGCTGACCTCCAGGGGAGCTGCCTGTTGGCTCAAGAAGACCTGGAGGGCTCAAGCTGGGCCACAGCTGTGGCTCTAGCCTGGCTGGAGCACCGCTGTGCCGGCTACTTCATGGAGTGGGAGCTGGTGGCAGCAAAAGCAGACTTCTGGCTGCGCTGTCAGGAGCTGCCTGAGGGGGTCGACCTGGCGGGGCTGAAGGGAGCCGCCAGACAGCTGTTCCTGCTGCTACGCCACTGGGACGAGAACATCAAACTAAACATGCTGTGTTATAACCCCAATAACATGTGAGACTATCATCTCTGAGGAAACTGAGCCAGATCTACTGATTTGCATACTCACTTGTTACCTATGACTGTGACTGTAAAGAAGCAACGGCTTTACATAAAAAAGTGAATCCTGTATTTTATCTGCAACCCAGTGCCAAGTTCATTCTGATATTAAGTTGCACATGAAAAATTGTACTGATGTAAGAATTTATATTAACTTGAAATGACTACCCTTTACATGACATCTACCAAGTGGCCTTTTGTTATAAATATGCTTTATGCAATCACATGAATGCCTTGACCACCTGAATGGGCTTTTTGTAGTTTTAGCTTCCTGTCAGTATAATGTTGTTACTTTGCTAAATGTATAATCACAATCAGTCAGATAGGAGTGATTTTGATTATCAGGATGATTATTTGATAAACTAATGAAAGATTACTTTAAACAATGAACTTGCTGTTGTGAAAATAAATTTTAAAAAAACACACTGGAATTTAGCTATTATTTGTAATGTATAACAAAACCATGTGTTCAAAAAGAAGAAACAAATAGCCTCAAGGTTAAGTGGCATCTCCGTTTAATATAAAATGTTACACATTTGCTGTTTCAGTCTACTGCATATTTTTCACATTAAATCTACTTGTGCTGATGAGTGTGAGGAGCCGCTCACAACTAAGGGTGAATCAATTATGTAATAAATCAGACAAATACCTGTGATTGTCTACAGTTCCGTTTTACACATTTAAGTAAAACTATTGGAAAAGAGTTTTGGCCTTGAACTGGAAAACACTGAAATTACTGTTGCAAGTGGAAATGCCACAAGCTTATATCTGATATGCAATTAATTTTAAAGCTTTGTACTAAGTTAAAGTTATCTGGGATATTTATGACATTCTTCAATATACTGCTTTCTTAATACAATGTACAAGATCATTAGTGCACCAGTAAATGACTTTGGATAATATCAGAATATCAAACAAGAAATAATGATGAGGCCTGAATTATGGGCAGACTGTAATTTTAACATACTAAGTAGAAATATAGCCTATGTAACAAATTCTTTCCACATAGAATAACATTCACAATTTCCTCCTAGCACTGTACTCCACTCCTACTATGTATTTGAAAATGAAACCTGAGAATCCATATTTTCTTCCTCTTTTCATCTCTTCAACTGCAAGGGACGACTACATCCCATTTCATCATGTAAGGTATCTGTCTGCAGACTGCACCCACAAGTTAGCTTTCTTCACTTTTAGCAGTGAGCTGAGATGAGAAGCATCAAGTGGCTCCTTTTATTCACGTATAAACAGTCTACCCCAGTGACCTCCCTCTGCACCGGTGTTGTGAAGATCATAGAGAGGAGGAGGATGGAGGCTGTCCAGCAGCTGATTTGACCGAATGCGACGTCCGGTCCAATCAGGCTGTGGCTCACTGGCGTTTGTCCTTGACGGGTGTATGTTGTTGTGTTTCTGCTGGGGCTGAAGGCAGGGGTGGAGCCAGCCACAGACAGAGGAGGATGATGAGGTGGCAGACGTGGAGGGCGGTTGAGCTGCTGTTAGTGGAGGGATATGTGTTCCATGAGAGCTCGATCAAACCCAGGATCAGGACCCTGAATACAAGGATAAAACAAAATAGTATTATTATATGGCCGAGAGTTTGATGACTGGTTAAAAAGTTGTACTTTAGTATTGAGATTTGCTCTTACCTGAGCAGGTGGGCCAGCTTCTTGACTCCCCCACTCCAGAGCAGGTAAGGCAGCGTGTGGAAGTACCAGACATAGAACTGGTAGTGCAATGAACGACTGAAGCACATGCCAATGAAGTTAGAGGTGAAGAGAATCAGAACGATCTGTGTTAGTCTGTTAAGGACTGACACAAAAAACCAGGACTTTCATTAATTTATGCTCTGACCAATATTGTACAGACGTTTGACACCTAGTAATAGTATTAATGATGCTGTGTCCTTTAAAAAAAAATATTCTACAGATAGGAATAAATTCAAATGAGACAGAAGGATATGATCCACAGTGTTCTTCTGAGGAGGGATTTTCCTCTTTGCAGGCTCCTTGAGGAGTTCAAAGATGCTTTCTCCTGGCCTGGTAAGACAAAAATACAGAGGGGGTTTTCACAAAAAAAGTTTTGTTAATTCCACCTTAATGACTAAAATGTAAATAATGTAGCACATGTTAACATCTTAAATCTCCCTTAAATACAGAAAGTCTTATCTGTGAAACCTGCTATTCATGACAATTATAAATATGCCTGGCATCGCTATTTTTGACACTTAAAATGCAGATTCAGTATAAAGCAGCCTTGTTATGATGGTGTAATGAAATCTGCCCTTTAACCATGGGCTCAAACATGGGTCAGTAGGATTTTGAGCTTGTTAAATTATATTCAAAAATAATTTCAATGCTTTTGGTTGCAAGAGAAAAACCAGTATATAAAATTTTTAAATTGTGTTGTAGTTGAAATTGTCAAAATAAGATTTGTGCACAAATTGTCTGAATGGTAAAATTACATAAAGACTCTGAGAGGATAGAAGTGCTTTTATCTGAGAGTAAGTTCTGAGTACAGATTCAAAGTTGACACTATGAAACCCAGTGAGTTCCCACATTGTGTGTGTCACTGAAGTTACACATGCACGCAGATACATTAAAGTTACGAGTTAAAATTGTTGACACTGCTTTTATAGATGAAATCAGTGCCAGACAGCTTTTCTTCACAGTTTTGCAAAGGCTCATATGAAACCACAGGTTTTGATTTCTATCCTGAAAATCATTTCACAAGCTAAAAACTTCACTGACTCCTGTTTGAGCCCATGTTTATCCACTAATAAACCCCAAATAGTCAGAACAGTTTATATCATATTACATTGTTGATCTGCAGCCAAGGACTAAATTTGCCTCACAGATAAAGCAATCTGTTTATAGGGAATGCATCTGCACTATCTTACTCCTCAAGGATTTCACCAAAATACAGATATAGATATGGATCTGAGATCTGGAGCAGCTTATATATTTATAATAACCTGTTTAAATAAAGGTCACATGCTCCATGGAGTTACATTCTGCTAAGATCTGTTCTCTTCATGATAGCATGTTGCATTGTCTGCAGTCATAACGACATGCTGTTTAGGAATCAATACAGTAGCAAGCAAAATAGTGTTGTCAATACATAAAAGACAGGAAGCTCTAGCTGAATATACATATTCACACAACCCTCACACTTCCTGTGAATATCTGGAAACCCTGCGTCACGGTCCATGACATCAAATACTGACTGAGCCAACGCCTGTGGTGTTGTGGAACAAAAACTGGCACAAATTTAAGCCCTGATTTATTCCAGCTCATCTCTAACTATAATACCAACGGTGAACTTGGCACAGTGAAAGTCAGTCTCACCTCTTCCACCGGCGGAAAGCAAAGAGCAGCAGGGTGAGCAGGTGGGCAGCCAGCAGGACTAAGTGAAAATAGCGATTCAAGAAGAGCCATTCTGGCAGGAAGCGCCAGTTGACCGTCCACTTGAACATGAACTGACGGCCAAGATCAAAAGCCCGGCTCACATAACCAATGGGATTGTCCAGGAGGAAAGGGAGGCCCAGCAAAAGCTGTGATATCAAGACAGATTAATTTTGAGATGGTGTTGGGAGCATTAAACATTAAAATATATTTAGGTATGCCAGTAACATGCCTACTTTTTTGCTAGAGAGAATATTTACCTGTAAACTTGCGCACAGAGAAAGTTTTGGGATTGTCCTGATCAGACCAAACTCAGAGAGGAGGAGGAATAGTAGCCCAGGGGCAAAAAGAAGCACGTTCATTTTCACAGACACTGCTAAACTGTCAGAAAGAGAGGAAAACTGAGTTGTAATTTCATCATGTAACGCATGAAAAAAATGTCACAATCATACTATAAAGATTAGCAAAGAAACACATGACATCTTTATACATATTACTCTTGATTAACAGAGGCAAGAGATTACATTAGAAGCTGCATTAAAGAGTCCACACTTGCCTGTAGAGGCCACAGCCAAGGGTCCAGTATCCATCCATGAAAAGGTTGACAGCTGCAAAAAGCAGCATCATGGCCACTGGGTCATTGAAGAGACGTAGCACAAAGATGGAGTGGATTCGATAGGAAGCACAACACACAAAGAAGAACACATAGGGAGGAACCTGGAGAAAGAGATGGGAATACATATTATCATAAAAAGTATAGAGATAAAGAGTACAGTCTCACACCAAGCCCCTGGCTATGTGAGCTTTAATAACAAAATAATTCAACTTAGTGAATCAAAGCTTCTGTCACAGCACCACAGGCTGACCTTCTTAGTGCGGTAGTATATCCTGAAGACGAGGAGCAGTGTGATGAGGTAGAAAACAGCAAAAATGTACTGGCCCAGACGGATGTTCACCCCGTGGCTGGTGATGTAATAGAGAGCTGTGAAGATGTAGACAAAGCCAGCCGGGTACCTGCAACAACAAGGTGCTCATTTGTCCCAGAGGCCTGCATTCAAAATGACATTGAGCTACAGGATGGAGAGACCCACAGCACTGCGTATATTTGATACTTACACCAAAGGGCCTGTGTCTCCTTTAAGCTGAGTGTAGTCATAGGTACCATTGATGACGCCCTCTACTTCATCCATGTAGGCCTTCCAGTCTATCTCAGTGTCTGCAAGGATATAAATCGGCAATCATGAATGATTAGGAAGGTTACCTAATTGCTCAATAATCATGATTATAATTTTAATACCTTTGTCCATGTATTTTTTTAAAACAATGACAAAAGTCAACCACAACTTCTATGGGCCCAGAGTGGTGTCCTGTAAGTTAATTGTCAACCAAAAACCAAAAAAAAGTACTGAAACTTTCATTACATAAATGATTAAAATTATTCATCAGCTATCATTTGCTTTGGTCCATTAATCTACTGTTGAACTGTGTCAGCACGACAAGAGTGCACAATAGTGCTGAAAGGATTGGTCAATTCAGTGAGTCCAGTCAACAGAAATACAATTACAGACAATCTTGATAATAGATTACTTATTCCAGTCAGTTATCATGCAAAAAAAGTTAAAACGTTCCCTGGCTCCTGCTGTGATCCTACCGTGAGTATTTGCTGGTTTTCTTTGTTTTATATCATGGTAAATTGAATAGTGTTCGGTTTTTTGACTGTTGGTAGGACAACCCAAGAAAATTAAAGACCTCATATTGGCTTTAGAAAATTCTGATGGGCATTTTTCACTATTTTCTGTAACATCATAGATTAAAGAATTAATTGACTAATCAAAAATAATAGACAAAACTAATACAAATATTTAACTGATTATGAATTCGTTATTGATAATTATTGTTGCAGCCCAACATTAAACAAAGAAGTGGACTTGTCAAAATAAACCACATGCCACAGATGACATACTTATGCTTAAATATATGGCTTACGTTATCAGTGAGCAGTTAACATGCCTCTTGAAGTTTACATTATTGTCATCAAAATCGCATCTTTACTTGCATAAAGTTTTAAAACTAGCAGTTGGTGAAATGATGAATGCCATTTATCACTGGGACAGAGCAGACGATTGTAGGTGGTCATGCAAGGACAGTAAATTCCCTTTGACAGGTGGCACTGTAAGTTAGGGGTTTTGCTAACGCTAGCTACTTAGCGCTCAGATACGTTCAGAAAGATGACAAAAGACAATAGCATGCTAACTAGCCAAGCAGCTACTTACATGCTACTTTTTGTATGACCCACACATTGATCCCGATCTCTAGGAACCACAACACTGAAACGACCAGTAACGTGTATTCCGTCTTGAACAGGACCAAATGTTTGTCCTGCCACAGTGTGTGAAGCTTCCCCCACAGTGGGGACGGGGAACCGGGAGACTTTCTCCGTACACCTCCTGCCATCTCGGTGGCGTACAGGCGACGTGGAGAGAGGCCGTAAATGACATGCGCCAAATTTGTCACGTGACGCAACGTAATCCTACGTCATGTGACATGGACAACAAGGTTCAATTGAATGTGTCAAGTTTAGACGTTTCTCTTCTCTGACAGGTAAGAAAACAAACCTATTATTTGTCTTACTTGATCAATAAGACATATATACTTTTATACATGAATTATAGTTGCACGTATGGTTAGCTAAAGTTTAGTCCTTCATAGTCAGACCTATCTCCACTGGGCTGTGCTAGCGATGGATAATGCTAACGATAGTTGTTTTACAAAACATAAATTGTAAGGGGTCACTGCTGATGCTGCCATAGCAACGTTAGCTGACTAGCAGCTAATATTAGCTGACCAAGATTTGAAAGAAAATGATCTCATTTAAGTGAGAATGAAAATAATGAAAATTGACTGTCTGCATATTGTTCCCTATTTTTTAATATCAGCATTGACTTTATGCTGTGACTGCTGCTTTTCGAGGAAGTCAAATGCTAAATTCTAACAAGCTAGTTAAAGTTGTCATATTGTCTTTGTGTCTTTCTGTTACCTTCATAGTTTGGGTTTATTATTGCAATTTTATCTGCATACAAGCAACCGTTTAACTTGTGTAGTCATAGCCCTAGTCATTGCCAAGTCATAACCCCAGTTTGCTTCTCTCCTACAATGGCATTACATTCGAAAATAAATGTTTGGCATTCTTTGTAACAAAAAAATCTGGTTTGTTAAACAGACTGGTGGTCTCTCATGGTATTTCCAGAATCCTCTGAACTAACTATTTGAATGTAGAAGTATTTTTGGCAGTCCTTATCAATCCTCACTCATAATTTTGAAAGTGAATAAAACTCATAAATGTAAGCTGTAAACACAGGCAAGTTCCATAACACTGTTGAATTGTAAAAACTGAAATGTATCACTTAATTTATTTCTAGCTTGATTTGTAATATTGCTAAAGCTGCAATATGTATGTATGTGTCAATCAGTTGATCGCAAGAAAATTAATCAGCAACTAGGTTGATAGGTGAATTGTATCATTTAAGCAATTTCTAACAAACACAAACACTCTCTGGTTCCAGCTTCTCAAATGAGAGAATTTGCTGCTTTTCTTGTTCTTACATTGTCGTAAGTTGTAGATTGACAACATGAACATGCTGTATCAGTATTGGCATAAATAACATTACCTTGTGCTCTAGAATATTGTGATTTGGATTTTCACTGTTTTTGGATGTTTTATTGACCAGGCAATTAATCAAGGAAATAAATAACCAGCTGATTAATCAATAATGATAATCGTTAAATTATTTATATTATTTACATCTTGCAGTGTTTGATGTAATTTCTTATGGTTCTTGACAACAAACAAGTCATGTGACATACAGGTCATGTGTCAGTAACCCTGCATGTATATTCACGATGTTATATGTTATTTTACTGACTTAAAATGGGTTTGATGATGACCAATTGAAAGCATAACGAACTGATGTCAGTGCATTAAGCTCAACTACATGCACATTTCTGTCATCATAAATGCAAATACTTACTCTTAAATGTAATTTATTCTATTCCTCAATATTTCAAAAGAATGTAATACAGAGTTTATGGCATTGAATCAATATATTTTATGAGGCTATATCACAATATACTGTATTATTTGTTCCACACTTACCTCAGGTGAGTCAATACTAAATTTCACACACACTGTAAACTGTGACAGTTGATTTATTGACATTCTTACATATCATATGTTTGTGCAGGTTTGCTCCTAGAGCAGTGACAACAGACCCAGAGGCAATGGATGGATTTTCTGTGACGATTACAGAGGCAGTGTGTCTTGGGGCCAGTCTTGCCTTCTCAGGCATCTGCTATTATCTCTACAGGAAGAGCCGGACCACAGCAGATAAACTTGATGTTAGTTGTGGATCCTCTGTATTGAACATAGTTTTACATAACTTTATATTTTGCAAATTTATACTTTTCTTTTTGTCATGCTAGACCCATTCCTACCTGTGGTTTAGACAAACCACAGGTAGGAATGGGATTAGTTGTGAAGCCATGTTAACAATCTTCAACTTTCACATTCTGCTAGAAATCCTCTTTAGGTAGATCAACACTGCTAATGTCTCTAAACCATGTTTACAGAGGAGGCCACTCTTTTAGGCCAGTTATTACCAACTTAAAGTATTAGGCTCGTGGCTGAAGCAGTATCTAATTGCAGCCGCTGTAACAAAGTGCATAGTTTTTTAGAGGACTGAAGAAGTAGACTGTGCAAAAAAAGTAAAAACTTGGGAAAAGTTAAAAAAAATAAATAAAAGCTGAATTTTGTGTGACAGTTTACTACAGTATGTATGCTGCATACACTAACAATGTGTGTCTTGTGTTGTCAGGATGCTCCACACTTCACCATAGATGGGAAACTCAAAGATATTTTGAAAGCAACTCCAGGAGCGTGTCTACAGTATGCTGTCATTGAAGGTAATCAGTGTTTCTGATACAGACAAGAGTTGATCCATATGTGTCCACTGAAAGATGTGTACGCTTCTTTACTTACTTACTTACTTACTTACTCACTCTCTGTTATGTATGCTTGTGTATGTAGGTGCTGTGCAACCAGTAGGCGAGCCTCTGAGGAGTCACTTCCAAAAAGAAATTGTCGGAGTGTTGCAGAAATTCATGTTGAGAGAACACAGGCTTGTGTGGAACAGCCTTTCAGGCAGTTGGTGAGCAAAACATGTCAAGATAGTACAGCATTAGGATTCCATGATGACTCTTTGATGATCACTTTTTTTTAAATACATAGCAATTATTACCTATATAATTTCCACATGCAGACAACTTTATTCATTGTCAATGCTCACAACTTTCAAATTCCACAACCCTGTTCTGCATGCAGTCTTTCTGTTAGCCCAATCTCAGATTATTAAAATGATATCACTTAATTTTATCTTTGATCTTTTGTCTGTATCCTATCTGTTGACTAAAAAGACCCATTGTTCTTCTTTCTACCTGTTGCAGGATAGACAGGGAGCAAGTCATGCACCAAAGCGTGAATTCAGTGCCCTTTGTGTTAGTGGGATCAGATGAGACCGCAGTCAGAGTCCTGTGCCCTTTGCAGGCCTCCGGAGTGCACATGGAGATTACCCATGAGAAGTTTCACCAGGTCAATTACAGCTTGGGTGACATCGTAGGACAATACTTCAGTGGGGAGAAGCTTAAAGGGCAACTGGAGACTGAGGAAATGCTCAAAGTCAGTTGGTATATGAGATACTAACATTTTTAATTTATATATCTCAGTAATTAATTCATATTCAATTCAGGAAGCAAAAATGATTTTTTTTCTCACCTCTAGGGCAAATATTGATCTTCATGATACATTATGTAAATATTCCCCTCTTTTCCCCAGGTGGGTGCAACTCTCACAGGTGTAGGTGAGTTGATACTGGATACAGATGACACCCTGAATCTTCGACCCCCTTCTAACAGTGCACAGTACTTCTTGAGCATCACGGACTCTGATGCCCTGCGACATGATCTAGAGGACATGGCTGTTTGGTGGAAGGCGCTGACCGTTGCCTCTGCTTTGGCCGGTGCAGCGGTCCTCCTCTGGGTCGGTCGACGCTACTACAACCACTTAAAAGTTCAACGGGAGTGGGAGCAGTTAAGGAGGGAACATGAGAGGCGTCGGGCTGAAGCCCGCAGGGAGCCTGCTGCTGCAGCGGACTCCGAGGCCCTTCAAGATGTGGGCGAGAATCACATAGAGAATGCCTGTGTGATTTGCCTCTGTCAGCCACGGGACTGTATTCTGCTGGACTGTGGGCACGTGTGCTGCTGCCACAGCTGCTACCAGGCCCTTCCACGGCGCCTATGCCCCATTTGTAGACAGAATATCAGCAGAGTGGTGCCACTCTTTCATGTCTGAGGCACCTATGAGACCATTTGACCTCAGTGGAACTTAACCACCATACAAACTGTACCAGCTTTACACCTCAAAGGTCTAAACTGCTGCACTCACACCTAAAAAAAAGGGCAAAATTAACTCTTTGAATCTCATTACTGCCAACAATATACATTTTCTTTTAAGGACTGTATGTATGTACTGTATGTATTCAGAAAATGTGAATTATAACGATACTGTGCAAAGGTGTTGTTCACTACAGAGTTTCAGTGAGTACTTTTACCTGAAATGGTTAGAAATACAAGAAAATCAAGTAATTGGAAAAAGCGTGTAAATATATGCAATAGAAATGTTTATTTTCCTACATGTTTGTCATGTGCCTTATTCTGATAATTTATATGGCTGCTGCTGTCTCAGAGTGACTAACGAATAAATTAAATCTGGTCAAAAGGAGCTAAGCTTTTGTTTCAGCCTACGTATTTGAGTTACATAAAGAAACTGGTGTATGGATGCATTAGAGACTCTAATGTCAACTGACTCAAAGGGGAATTCCACCATTTTTATATACATCAAAGTATATTTATAGGTCTTTCGGGAGTATTACTGCTTATGTCAAAACAGGTGTATTAAGTCGCTGTGGCTCCAAAGGGAGTAACATGAAATCTGATAAATGTCCTCAATTGACGTCATTTGAGTCAGTGTCAGGTTTTAAGACTAAAAGTTTGATAGTCTTGTGGAAAAAGTAAGTGAACCCTTAGATTTAATAACTGGTTAAACCTCCTTTGGCAACAATAACCTCAAACAAGCTCTTGCAGTAGCTGCTGATCAGACCTGCACAATGTTCAGGAGGAGTTTTGCACCATTCTTCCTGCTTCAGAAACTGCTTCAGCTCAGTCATTCTCAGGAGGACATTTAAGGAGAGTAACCACAGAAGTAAGTTATTTCCATTTATAGACCGTTTGTGTAACTGGGGGCTGATGAATATCTAAACGCTGTAGCTCTGTAGCCTGTTCAGCTTTAGGCAAATCAACAAATTCTTGATCCCAAGTCTCCTGAGATCGGTTTTGTGTGGCAAGGTTCACATCAGCAGACGCTTCTTAGCTTTAGTTAATGTCATGTACTGTATGACTGTAAGATCTGACTACATATTAAGACAAATTTATAAAGAAATACACATAATTCCAAAGGGTTCCCGTACTTTCTTGCCACTGTAAAGATGTCACAGACTTCACTTAATAATAGTTGGGGAACTGTTCTGTAGCTAGTATTTAGTTTTTAAAATTATGGCAAAAAGCATTTCATTACAGATTTTTTCTGGGCAAACTTAAATTCTACATGTATATAATCCCCTTTAAGTCATGAATGTGATTACTAATGAAAGCAGTTTTTGGCCTCAGACTGTGGTAAGGATACAGATCTGTATGAGGCTGACATGTCATGCAGTTTTATGCTCATTCTGTATGTACAGATCATCTTATATAGCTCAAGACGTGGTGTACTGCCTGCCTGCGTCTCTGAACAACAGCTGTTACATCAAAGGGCTACTGCTTTTCTTAAACATTTGGAAAGTAGTTCATGTCTGAATAGATACATGTGTTTCACAGGACTCTCAAGATGATATGAATTCATGATGTTTTTTTTGTTTTTTTTTCCATAGGCACAAATGCTTGTTGACAGCACCTGGTGTCTGAAAAGACTTGGGTGTAGTGAGTCATCAAGCACACTATTTCTGTCATCTCTAACAAGCAGTGAGAAGATGTTGAGAACAGCGGATAGATGAAAAGCAGTAGCACAGAAATGAAAAACTAATAGGCACCTATGTGTGTGTGTGGGTGTGAGTTTGGGGTGGTAGAGGGGGGTGGTGCAAGGTGAAAAGCGGGGCATCGGGCCTGAGTGGGGGTGAAAAAAGGAGCAGGTGGGTGACACAGGATCCCATAAATCTTCATCAGCGGTCATAAGGGTTCACTTTGACAAATTCTTCATGAGCTCTCTCAGCAGAACAGCAGCTGTGGCTCTCGGGGAACAGACTATTCCTGTAGCACTCGCAGACCTCTGAGGGCATGGAGAAAAAACAAAGCACAATGGCATTTGATTTGTTCATTCCAGTCTAATTGAGTAATTGAAAGGATAAAAAGACATTAAGGCAAATGAGTGGCTGAGAGTGAATGTTATAAAAATTAGAGTAATTACACCAACTAATCTATAAATATATATTTTATGTTATGTAAAGTTAATATAGATATAAAAGTTTGAAAATTAAAGTGATGATTTTGTTTGTGTTCTTTGTCACTGTTTGAGAAAACAGCACAAGAGCAATCATTTATGCCCATTTCAGTCTATCCGAATTATAATAGAGTTGCTGCTTCTACCACTAGGTGTCCACCTTTCTTCACAATGAAGTACATACTGTACTGGCTGACAGTGAGGAAGGACACTGACTCCAGTGGATGGTTGGATGCAATTAATGTACGCTATGAGATCCTGTTTAATCCATTCTGATAGCTGACAGACAATTCAAATGATATGATTATTCTCTAATTGACCGTGCTTCATGGCTGGAGACCCTGATTTGTAATGATGAGGGTGTAGACAGTGGTGGTTTCATTTAGGTGAAACCTTATTTATTAGTTTCAGTTACAGGGTTTTAATGGCAGCATTAGCTTGGCTAGTAATGATCATGACTTTTAATATTATGAGTTGAAGTTTTTAAGGAAGGAAATGCCAGTCTGTTGTTGCACCACACCACTTTGGACATTTGTGGTCCCCAGAGGATGAATCTAACTGACTTTTGTGATCGCCTGACATTTCCTCTAGTGCTATATTGGGGCTGACATTATTTTTTTGTGAAATATACATAACATAACATTTGGAACAGACGTTCATGTTCCCCTCAGGATTTATTGTAACAACATTTGGTGACTTCCTTGACTTTTCAACCAGCGCTTATCATCAGGTCAAAATTTAAATTTGTCCCTTATGACCATCTACCAGCAAAACTAATGACATCCCCATCAGCCTCAGCTACTTAGTCTTTTGTGTTTAGTGTGTTAGGAAATATCTGCATGCTAACATGTTAAACTGCGATGAGAACATGATAAACATTATACCTGCTAAACAGCATGTGTGAATATAAATGTTGGCACTTAGTCTAAAGCATTGCTGTGCTCACGGCATCACAGAGCTGCTAGCATGACTGTTGACTATAGTCTTAAAATTAGGTAATCAGATGGAGTGACATCAGCATTTTACGGATAATAATTTTGGTGGTACAAATGTAGTTTGTCCTATTTTGTTGTGCGTGTATTTATTTGTTTAGTGTACTTATTGCCATGATTTTATGTGTTGAAGACTTGCATCCAAAAATGATCTTAGTCCAGCCAAACCATAGCAGATGGACCTAAATTCTGTATTTAGCAAACAATAGAGTGTAAAATGAAAATGGCATGGCTCCAGTTCTGCAGAAAAAGTTTTTGATATATCTTTGAAATCCTGACACACCATGACCTTATGTGCTTATGTTCCCTGTGGGTAAGGGTGGGGTGGAGGTTTTTTTTTTTTTTTTTTTTTTTTTACTTTGGCAGCCAAGCATTAGCAAACACTCCTACAGACAGCAGGGGGAAAGGTAGAGATGCGGTATCTCAGGAGAGAGAGCCATCACAGCATGCCATAGTCCCTGATGCCAATTACCACTGTCACCCATCTGCTTCGGGCATGCAGTGAAACGTGGGATAAGTGACCTACTTTCTAACGGTAGTGTGACTGCAGTGCTTCTCCTCTCATCAACAAACTGAGTGCTCCCTCCCTGAGGAGAGGGAGACAGGGATGGTGTCATAGGGAAATACACAGTGGTCCGATATAACGATTTTTTGTTTGGCCTTTCACTTTGAGCAGATTATATTGGTTTGGTTCCAAATTGTAGCAGGTAGAGATTTTTTTTTCACTATCCTACCCTATCCTTGCAATCATTAGAAATCAAAAGACAAGTGAACATGGATAACCAAATGGCAAATAACCACTTCTGAGATTTCTGTTCCAATCACTACAAGTGAATCGAATTTTGATTGTGGTGCCCACAGCATTGGAAAAAATATATAAAAATAAAATAGTGCAATATCTTTCCACAATCTGTGTCCATGTTACCCTGGATAATCCACAGAAGATGCTATCAGCAGTTTTCATTGGGGGAATTTCCTCAGCTGAAAGTCTTATGAATGAAAACTGTTGACAGTGAGGTCTGAAGGTTATTAGAGATGGAGATCTCAAAACTTTGGCAAAACCCTCCAGAAACTATCTGCATGCCTAGATACCACTAGAGCAGTGGTTCCCAAACTGGGGGTCAGGACCCCTACAAGGTCACAGTATAAATCTAAGATCAAGATCAAGATGAATAACAAGATAGAAAAAAATAAAATAGGAAAACACATTTCTGCTACATAACTGGATAATTGACCTCTAATAGTCTCTAAAAAAGTATTGCAAGCCACATTAACTGATTTTTCTCCACTTACAGGTAGTGTAGTAAGCTGGAAACACATTGACATATTATCATCTTTGCTTAGTTGTTCTGTGAATGTGTTCATTTACTCGACAGGTAGATATGGAGCAGCATCATTCATTTTGGGTCATGTTTCTGGCCTCCTGATGAATGCAACATTTCTTTGGTTTACCTGTAGACAATGGCTCGCAAGTAGACATTGTTTTGTATTAAGAAACTATAAGAACATGAAAATACTAGTAAAGATCCTGCCTTCAAAATTTAGTAAAAGTACATTTTGGCAACAACTCAGAAAAGGAAGAGTGGCCTGGCAACATAATATCACTGTATTGTTGGATCATTATTACTGATGTAATATTTTAGCAGATTTTTAATGTTGTGGTTGCTAATTTTAACTGTTTCTTTTTTTCTTTTTTTTGTCCTTTTTTGTTATTTTTTGGGGCCGTTTATGCCTTTATTCTAGATAGAATGAAAGAGAGACAGGAAAACTGGGGCGAGAGAGAGGGGATGATATGCTGCAAAGGGCCACAGGTCGGACCCGAACCCATGGCCGCAGCGGCAAGGACCGAGCCCCAGAGACGCCCCAATTTTAACTGTTTCATATACTTTTGGGTAGCTTAAACTATAACTGTCTTCTTAAGTGTATAGTAATAGCAATGCCAAAGTAAAGTACTTGAGTAAATGCACTTACTTTCCAACACTAACGACAGCACCAGAGATAAGTCACAAAATATATTTTTTTCACTGACACAAAACTTTACTATCTCTCAAGAAATGCTGATACTATGAACAGGATTTGGTGACAAGTTTAAAATCGCACAAAGACTTCACTGACATGGCATTAGACAACACGAAACATTCACCTTTGATCACAGCTTTGGCCTCCTGTGTGAAAGAGGTGTGAGTTCAGCATGCTGCAGACTACAGCTGTGAGCATTTCTATCTCAGCTGTGTGCTCACTGATCCACGGGCCGGAGCTCTGCCAATGTTCCCACAATCTTTCCGAGGATGTTTATGCTGGAAAACAAACATCATTAATCTTCATGATGAGGAAAGCAGATACACACACTACACTTTCATTTGATCCATGACTGCAGATGGTGCCTCTCTCTCTCCTCTTTCTGCTTATCCTCTCAGTTACATTTTTAGTTTTCCTGAAATATATACCTGCTCTCTCTCACTTACACAAATCCTAAGAGCTGATACACAGGGAATTGATCCTGGCTCTTAGCTCTCGGCTTGTTATCTGTGTTTTTCCTCAGCTAGTGTTCCTCATGCAGGAACATAGTGTGTATATACACAACGTGTGTGTAAGTTCAGCAGAGCTTGGTGTGCCTGAGGGGAGAGATGGGGAGGGGGTGAGTGACTCAGCACGGTGATTCATTTGTAATTGGAGGCAGTGCTTCAAGAGCACACACACACACACACACACACACACACAACACACACACACACACACACACACACACACACACACATTTCTTAAGGGTGGGTGCCCTTGTCAGAGATGAAGGGACAGATTGAGTGAGTCGGATCATTAAGAGCTGCTGCCTGTTAAAGAGGCAGAGAAGAAAAAAGAGAGAGAAGGGGAGAGAGGAGGAGAAATCACAGCATGTGGACGGAGAGGGATCAATCGAACTAAACAGAGATGGACCAAATGAGGAGTCATTGCACTTAAGCATGCTGGTTTCAACATTATGTACCAGAGAGTGCATTATTAGGGGGAGAGGTAAGACAGAGAAGTGTCCAGTTGGCATAACACATCCATGTCTCTTCCCAAAATAGTGATCATGAAGCAGCACCTGGTACCATGTGGAGCAGCAGGTCAGATTTTTTTCATGGTCGCTGACTGATGACGTCATGTGAAATCCCTGTCCCTTGCTTGAACCCAGCTGCATGAATCAACGGCTCTGCTTGTTGACAGCTGGAGGCTGCAGTTTGTTGAGCGGGAGGAGCTTTGTGAGTCATTTCTGTGGATATACTGTATTGGCAGATTTATGATCTCTGGCGCATTATGTAGCCTTATATGTTGAGTGTGGATCCTGTTTGAGAAAAATCATAATTGGATAAAAAAATAATTAGTGGCAGTTTTCTATGTTGAGCAAGTAGCATCATGCCTGTTTACTTCTCTGCAACTGTTTTTTGCCATGCATAGAAATAGACTTTTTGGGTTGAATCTGCCTCTAAAGATGTTAGCTGCATGTTTTCTTAGTAAGCTGTTGGTTAAAAGAAATGCTCGGGGGACTCAGTAACACGTTTTACAGGGTCCTTGCTTCTGTGGGAAGCCAGCCAGCAGGCTGGAGGTCACTTACTGTAGTTTTGATCTCATCCCCACAGGAAATCCAAGAGCCTTTCCAACACCACTGATCTCAAGACTGTCAGCTGGTCGCTTACACCGGTCAGCTGGCTGCTGAAACAGAAACAGTGCTTCAATGGAAAGGTTATTACTTGTTTATAGACAGGTCAGCTGGCCTGAGATGTTAAAACAGGTTTGGTCCAGTAATAGGCTTTCTGTCAGTTCATTATTTTAGCTTTTTATGACTCACCATATGCTGTGGGGACAGGATGTTGTAATACAGGCTGCAACAAAAAGAAGGCAGGGAAGAATGACGTAATTTCAGATGTCGCTAATGTATAAATTATGCTGGCTCTGTCCATGGTGCTGAAGTGAAACATTTATTTTCTTCTGACACACAGCCAGGAGCATATTATGTTTTTTGCTTTACTTTTCTTATCTTATCCATACAATTATGCATCTGTCCTTGTATGTCCTTCTGCTGCTGTGATGCTTTAAAGAGGTACTCCACAGATTTAGGACTTCACTTTTTAAAAAGTTGGGGGACTTACGAGGGACAGATTAAATCAGCATGATCAAAATCAAATCAGCATAGGCTGAGATATCATGCTGAGACGTTCAGTCCTTGGTATGGGTCAAGCCCTCAAAACCCTGGATACTATATTTCCCATGATGCAACTGGCTAAATATTTTAGAAAGCTCTATAACAATACAACATATTTTAGTATTATCTGTTTTGTGTGTAAAATCTTAACTAATAAGTATTGCTGTCAGAAAGTGGAGTAAGGGAGGAGTTGCAATATCTCTCTCAGAAATGTGGTAAATTAGAAGTGTCAAGTGTCATGGAATAGACATACCCTACTACTTCAGCACTGACTACTATGCAAACAAATGCCCTAGGGGCTGTTTAGGTTTGCTGCTCTGAGAAGCACTGAAGATAATCATCCACTATGAGGTTCATCTTAATAATCTTATAGTAAATGATGGAAGGAAATTACACCCTATGATTCGACTATTATGTCCTACAAGAGGTAATATAACACTAAGGTATGAATCCCTTTTGTTTGACACACAATTAGCTTTTATATAATAGAGAATTTTCATCAGATAACCCAAAGAAAGGCCAACATCTTCACAGTAAACCTCAATCCATCTGTGATGTAAAATTTATTCTGATATTCAGGAGCGTTAAAATGACATAACACTCACATTAACACTAGTCCCTCATTGTTAAGTCAGCAATTTTTGATTTCATTTTACTTAAATCATAAAGTCAATATAGCAATATAACAACACATGCATTGTGCACTTCGAATATATTTTGATAGTTGAATTAACTAAAAAAAATGTTATAAAATATGCACTCAGTGTTTTCATGTTTGTGAGACAAGTAGTAACTTTATTGTTATAATTTGTTCTCAATTAGAGTTCACTTTACATAACAAAAAAAAAGTTATTCTGAACACAAAAACGTTTTGTTGTCTCAACACAAAACTGACAACTATAACCACTCTTAAACCTCCCATAAAGACACTATACAGTGCACTGCTGGTGCCCCAAAATCCCACTAAGCGGGGCCCCTTATGATGTGTATTGTAGCTAGTGTCTACCAAATGCCTGCATGTGAGTTGTTTAGGGGACAAAAATAAACATAAATTCCCTGTTAACATGACATAGGATTAAATGCTCAAACAACAAATTATTTGTTGTGTGATTTGAAATAAAGTCAGACTAAGGTCATATAGGACCATTACTTTGTGTGTGGTGTAATCATAACTTTCAGGTTACTGTACTGTGATAAACTAAAGGTTTGTGTGCAAGTCCTTTCCAATAAACTTTTTAAGTTGAGTGAGCGAACTGGGATTCACAGATTTACAGTGCAAGACTAAAAGCTGGTTATGGTATTGAGCAATTTCATCTCTCGCCTGTTGATGTCCCTCTTGCTCCTCTACCACTCGGAGTCCCACTACCACACACACACACACACACACACACACACACACACACACACGCACACACGCACACACGCTCGCGCTTCAAACCCGGATGGATGACTTCACCGTTCTGCCTGGGTTTCCTTTATGATCCCGGGATCTCCCACTTCCCTCACCAGACATCATCCAGTAACACAGGCGAACACAGCTCCCTCTCTCTCCCTCTCTCTCTCTCGCACACACACTCATATAACGCTGTCTCTCCCTGCAGCTGCAAACACATCGAGAGACCACAGAGAGACCACAACAGCACCCAGGACTTTAGACGCTGGCCCCTCATTTACACCAAGAGGACCTCAGCAGGAGAGACACTATCCGCTGCAACTTGCACGAAAAGGGATCTACGGCTGTATTGAGCAAATAGGCTGATAGCCACTGAGGAAGACTTTTATCTACTTTATATTTTAAACCCCCAGACGCTTCTCTGTTGTTCCACAATGTCCGAGGTGCTGCCATACAACGAGGGGAAAATGAGCGGCTACGGGGCGGACAGCGAGGTCAGCCAGATGTCCTTTAGCTGCGGACTGCAGGACACAAGCGCCTTTTTCGCTGCGTCGCAGGCGAAAAGACCCCCAAAGCTTGGACAGATCGGCAGAGCCAAGCGAGGTAAATGACGGTTCAATAAAAGGATTGACACTCAGGGATGTTGTCACCATAACTCATACATGATCAGATATATTTGTGTGTTAAATGTAGGGATATTGCAAACATGTATTCAGGGACTTATAGTGAGCGTATTGTGTTGGTCAGTTCATTGATATTTAGTGTAATTCTCTTTAAATTGATCATGTCTTATTGAGGATATTCTCCATATTTGTTCCTTTGAAAACGCACCACAGCATCAATACAGTAATTTCCATTGCATGGGGTTGACATCCAAACTGTTTACATACATGCATTAAAAATTATCTTCATGCAAGGACACACCCCATGTTGCACCCATCAAACAATAGGGTTAAGCAGTAAGGATAAAAGCCTGGCTCGTCGCCATTACCGGGAATGAGTTGTTTTCACCAAGTGCGCGTATGTCGACCCTGGGGATTTGCAATAGGCTAGTGCTTCAGTTAATTAATTAATTCATTTATTCACCTGCAACTGCGCTACAGTCACATTTTCCCTCACTTGCTTTGGTTATTTAATGCGCCACATCCCCCTCCACTATATATAAGAAGTGGACACTAGAGAAATCGAGAGCTATAACCTATAATAAAACCCATAATAAGGGATGTTATAGAAATATCATCATGTATCTCAGCTGTCATGGTCTCAGTAAACATCGTCTTCCCCCTTTTTCTCTCTACAGTGGTCATCGAGGACGACCGAATAGACGAGGTCCTGAAGGGGATGACAGACAAGTCTTCACCCGGCGTGTAAACGTGAACGATGCCTTGCAGACTTTTTTAATTTTGATCACCAATTTGAAGCACTTGTCGGCTGTGCATGTTCGAGGATTGCAGGAGAAAACGGCAGCACGAAGCGAGGATGGGATGATGATGATGATGATGAAAGGGGATGAAAAAAAAGCGAAGAGGGGAAAATGGAGAAAGGAAAAGAAACGAAGGAAGAGAAAGAGCGATGAAGAAAGAATGAGAAAGAGAGAGAAAGACTCTGGAAAAGACCAAGATTTATCATGGGATTGCTGGCAATTCTTCAAACGAATCCCGATTTTAACTACTGCTGCGCAGCAAGATGTTGAGATGGCGGACACTGCTCTGTATCTCAACCTCTGCTGACTTTAATGATGGATGAACTTGTCATTACTTCACGACCATCTCTTTTTTTCCTTTCTAAAAGCGCTGTAAGAAACTAAAATACTGCAACTGGAGGCTGATGCTAAATCCCAGCCCTATTTCAATAAGTTGTACAGTAGGTAGGCTAAGCTCTCAAACACCCGACACCCCCACCTCCTCCCTCCTTACTCTTCCTCCCTCACCTCTTCCTCCTGTAGGCTTTGCTTTGTTGACTCAGTCGGCGACGGTGCATTCAAGGGAGCTGTCCTTTCAGCACTGGTCCAATGCATTCCTGTTGCTGCTAACGCTTTTAAAAAAAAACAAAACAAAAAAAACAGACCAACCAAACTCTTGAGTCTACTAAATAGAGGAGACCCATTGTATGTAAAAACATATATCCGAGGATGGTGCAATGTTAATATTTTCTGTAGTAGAAGCCCATTAGTTTTTGTTGTTTTGGCCCTTAAACAGCATTAGGTCAGAGATTAAACCTAAACCACAGGCTACATTCTTCTTCTTGCATTACCCATCAGTGGTTAAAGGTGCAAGCTGGCACCTTCATGTAGCTGATCTACACCTGCACATATCTTTTTTGCCCCCCCCCTCCCTTTTTATTTTATGTTTTGCATTTTCAACTGCTCAGATATCTACAGAGGCCAGCAGAGATGTGGAAATTATAGTAAATGTTTAAAATAATAGTCATGAAATTGATGGGAAAAAATATGCTTTCTATAATTTGGTTATTTTAATTTTTGCAATTATTCGTGTTTTGTCTTCTATAAATTGAAAGTTTTTCTCCATCTATTTGCATGAACTTTCACTCCGGTGCCAACACAGGTGCCACCACTCTTACCCTGGCACGCTTCTTTTTAACAAAAGTCATATTTGTATTTTTATATCTAAATATTTGTTATTTAAATGATATGCTAGTCTATCGTCTTACAATTCATCAACAAAAATATTTCTACTTCAGAGAGGATATACGGGATGAGACTAAGCTTCATAGAGGAGAATCTAAGTTTTTGGTGGACTGGTCTCATTCTATATCAGAGGTTGGATGTTTTTTAAAGACTAACTGAATGTGTCTGGGGTTTTTTGCACACATCAATGTTAAACTATTATTAAGAAATCGTATACTGTGACTTGAGCTTCGTTGATGAATTTGTTAGAAAATGGCAGTTTTAGAGTATATTGCACTGTTTACGAGTATCCTCAAATAACACGTTGTTATTTGACCGACTTTGGACATTACAGTTTTTGTTTTTTAATTTTGTTTATTTTGTACCATTATTTTAAAGAAACTGGATATGGTTTGTTGTGCATGAAACCTTAATATTTTCAATAATGAAACATTGTTTTATGAAGCAAAAAAGCAACAAAAATGTCATGACATTCTAAGAATGAGTCATTGTATATTATGATGCCATTTTCACTGTATTTGGTGAATTAATAAATGGTGAAAGAAAATGTTAATGTGATTCTTTGGCATGGCTTTTGTACCAAGACATTTTCACTAAAATTTCAATGGAAGATGGCAAACAATGGGCCAGCATCACAGTGGCTTCAGCTTGTTTTTTGATTAAAAAGAAGAAAAACAAAACACAGAGTTTATCATCTCACCAGATTTAGTATGAAAAACAAAGTTTAGATCTTTAGTGGAAACAAAATATACACAACAATGCCCCCCCCCACCCCCCCACCCCACCCCCGCCCCACCCCCCCCACACACACACATATTTCTCTGTAGCTTTGGGCATCAGTGAAGGTCTGGACTAGACCTCTAGAGCCATCACCTCAGTGACAGTAAATACTGATTCTTAATTAAAGAGCGGGGAAGAAACAGGGATCCATCTGTTAAGCTGTTAAACAGCTCTGTGCTGGCCTACACTGGTGAATCCATTAAACCACAGACCCCTGGGGAGCCACGACTGGCCACATGATCATCTATCAAAGTCTGGCTGTACAGTGTCCTCATACAGTGGATCTGCAGCAGGCATGAAACACTTGCTTTAGTTTATGCCACAATGTTGATGCACCAAGAAAAACCTATGTAAAGTACATTATGTAGAACAGCCTTAAAAATCAAGTATCCAACATGTGCTTTGGTTCATTATCGTGTTTCCTCTTTTTTGTCCAAAGTACCTACGCAGGCCTACCATGATGAGCTCCGTGGAATAGTTTGACAGCAGAGAGGACACAGTGGATGGAGTAAATCCACATAGGTCATAGTTATCCTGGAAGATCTGTTCAAGCTTGGCATCTTTTTACCTTTGTCCTGTAGTTCATCAAGTTTCCATTCATGCAACAACCATCTGGAGTGACAGGAACTGGACATTTCCACCATTTAACCACATCCTTTAGCTTTTTGTTGACTTTTTGCTAGTTACTGTCCACATACGCTCAATCACAACAATTAGTATAAAGGTGTTACAACTGATTCAGACTGATAAACTACTAACATAGTAGGTGTCTATAACAATAAATATGCCAACTATCAGCATGACAGCCGCTTGTAATGCTACCTGTGGCTATTTGTGTATATTTTTTTCCCCAAACACAAATATGTTGATATATTTATTTATGCAATCGTAATTTGTGTTATTTTTTGAATTAGACAAGCCACTCCACAATCTTTCCCCTGGATGTGAAGCACTGTTGTTTTTCATCAACACTTTCTGTGAAATTAGGTGAAACTGTCAGGTGGAAGAAAAGGTGAAGAATATTGTAATACACTGCTTGCCAGCAGTATCAGTCCGGAAAACGTGTCAGCTGATATCACCCCTCCTCCACCTGTGCTACACAAACCTGCGCTGTACTGAATAATAAAAATGAATTTCCTTGTAAAACAGAATTTTCCTGGAAATCACACTGCAGATATGACATTTGGGAAAACATCCACAGTATCAGGACACGTCTATAAAAAGCTACATGTTGCGACAACAATGATCCTTATATTACTCTGAATTGCACTTCACTCTAATAACAGCACATCAACACAACACAACACGTCATCAGTGTAACCATCAGTGAGATTATTGACTGTCCTGATAACATCAGCACCGGACTGAATGAACACATAGTGCTATCGATCATATTGTTGTTGTGGATGTCATGTGTGCGTGTGTGTGGGCCAGTCTGAGGCCTTGGACAATTACACTTTACACAGTAATGGGCAGGACTGGAAGGCCGGAACCGGACTGACATATTTGGGCAGATATTGAATTGTGTCAGCCCTGCCATACACCTCTCTCGCTGTCATGAATCTGATTGTGGATGTGTGACTTTTACAGTGATTCACTGAAATCCTACTATACAGTGCTGCAGTATGGCACATTCTTCAGTGCTGTAATCTTGTTCGTAATTTTGCAATTTTCAGGTTCAAGAACTTTATAAAAATGTGTCTAAATCAAAATGTCAGCAACTATTCAGAGCCTATAGGCTCTACACTGCTGAGTTTAAATAAATCTGCATCAGGAATATGTTGGTGGATAAGTAATAAAAGAAGTTGAGGAATAAAGATATGTTTGAGATCATTTAGAAAAGGTGTCTAAACAACATATATCGCTTTCTGCGTATCATCATCATCATCATCATCATATGTGTGTGTATATACAGTATATATATATATATATATATGTATATATATATACACACATTTTTAGTTATGGTCTTTTATTTGGATTTGTTGATAAAAAAAAAATCTGCAGAAGTAGGATGTCAGACTGGAAAATCTCAGGCAACAACTAATGAGCTGTTGCCCTCTGATGAGACTTAAACTCACTCATCATTTTGCAGCTCTAAGGATCAGAGGTCAGTTAGCTGTAGCTGTAACCCAGGGTCTTTGTGGCTGACCTGGCAGATGGGCTGGGTGCACAGGCCATGCTTGGGTCAACACAGACATGCTGAAGACGCCATCTTGTTGGACAGTCACTGTGTAACCACACACAAAGAGATCACATGACAAAACATTCAGACGTCCATGAGTGGAAAACAAAATGCTAAAGCAGCAGCACAGACAGACCACTGCAAATGTCAAGGGCCATTGTATCTCGTGTCGTTGTCTCTCAAATACATGAACACACGCATGGCTAAGAGCAAAGCCTTGGTTCTAGGTTCAAATTGAGCGTGTGTGCTGGGGACAGAGAGCTTTGATCTGATTCCACTTTCGCCCCGTCCTGAGTGGACGTCCATTAATATTCCTCCTCCAGTTACATAAGCCTGCCATACAGTATATTATGCCGTTATGCTGCCCAAAGGGAGATGGGCAGATATACAGCAGCGCTTTCTCTTCTCCACACTGCATCTAATGCTGGTGATTCCCTCCATCCTATCTACACTGATCTGTAGCAATAGGCTGTAGATTAAAAGAAAATTCCACTTAATTCCAATTTATTTTCATAGTTTTAGCCATAACCATCTGTACTCTTAAAAGTAATTACTGAGATCTGGGGATGCAGAGGCATTGCTACAAAGTCGCCTGACAAAGCAAGAAAGATCAAGATGTTTCCTCTTATGTAGAAGAAATATGTCTTTCATTCTGTCCTGTCCAGTTGATCATCTAGTGGCTGCTCAGATTTACGAGGCTGGTAGCCACTGATCTAAACCACTTAATCTGGGGTTAAAACCCTGAAAGCCGGCAACCCTGAAACATAAATAATAAAACCTCATCACAGAAGAAAACTGAGTGTGTACACAATTACGATACATTATTAGACAGTTATGAGCTAGCATTACAGCTAATCAAAGCAAATATTTCAGTTAGCGACTATAATGAAGTCAGTGGTGTAATCCATTGCAGACCTTTACCACACAAATTTACATTTGCTTGTGGGACTGTGAACTATATTAGCCATACCTTTTTATTCTTTTAGGGTCATGAGGGGGCTGGAGTCAATCCCAGCTGACATTGGACAAGGGTGGTGTACCCCCTGGACAGGTCGCCAGTCTATCACTGGGCTGAAATATAGAGACAAACAATCATTCACACTCACATTCACACCTATGAACAATTTATAGTCGCCAATTAACCTTACCTGCATGTCTTTGGATTGTGAGAGGAAGCCGGAGCGCCGAGAGGAAAGCTGCACAGAACAGGGAAGGAGAACAGGCACTGTGCCACCATGGCGCCCTGACTGTGAAATAATTCATTTCTTTCAATCTGTGTGACCTGAACTTCAAGATAGCTCTTGTGTGAACTTGGACAACACTGTATGTTTACCACAGGTAGACTGGGTAGTAATTTTACTGTTTGCTGAGGTTTTTATCTTCCAAATAAACCTGGCTAACCTGGGGGATTTCAGAAATTAACTTTGTTAATACAGCATTTTATTGCCGGTTGTATGAGACCAGAATTTCCCTTTAAGAAGCTGAGTGCAGCTGCAGTAAAGAGGCAAAAGTACTGGCATTAGTGCTGTGTCAAAATTCAGTTGAAACGCAAACAGACAATTTGGCAGAAAAAAAACTGAGCTGTAGACCTTTTAACTTGCATGAGACCTCGCAGAGAGGATGGGGTGGTGGAGTTGAGAATACGAGTGTTTGAGAGAGTAAAAGAGAGACAGAAAGACAAGAGAAAGACAGACAGAGAGGGAGAGAGAGAGAGACAGAGGCATTGAGCATGCAGTAGATTAGTGTTGTTACTGCCCTTGGGCAACAGAGCATGGAGGACAATTAGCAGCAGGTGAGAAAATTCTAGCTCTACTATCTCTACTAGACATTAATACACAACACTCTATATTAAATCAAAGGTTCAGACACCTGGATAAGAAAGGTGATCAGCTGAATAAGCAGAAACTGCAAAGAAAAGGTTTGTGTTTAAGAAAAAATGATGACTAAACCTCTCCTGAATGAGGCCTGTGCCCTGCTCTGTGGTTATATAACTTAAGTCCAGTCAAGTTAAATCTCACTGTCGGGGTCTCTGCCACTGCACATCAGTCAGACTAAGGGAGCTGAAAACCAAATTTAAGGACTGCTGAATTTCAATATTCATATATTGACAGAGCAGAAATGGAAGCAGAAATGGAAAACGAGGGAAAGGGGAGGGGGGAGGTGACATCATGCTTTGGAAGGAAAAATAGAGGAGAAAAACTAACTCCACATGAGCAGCCATCCTCCATCCATCCAAAGTGAGCACTGAATCCATCAGATGGTTTTATGTCCTTGCGCTGCAGTGGGCTGCTATTTCCCCCTCCCCCCCTCCCAAGTCTCCATTGTCAATATCAAACCCACTGCCACTTAAGACTTACATAAGCACCTCCTGTCATCCACCCTGCCAGGCCGAACAGGGGCCAGGCTGTTTTTTTTTAAAACCCTCCTGTTCAGATAGTCAGAGCATTGCACCCATTCGTCACCATGGAAACCAGATAATAGCCAAACTATCCAATGGGGGTTTACCCAGAGTGAGATTTATACCATCACTGTCTGATAGTGATACGGAGTCATCAATCAAGGCTACAAGTCAAACCTTAGGAAATAAGAGTGTGGTACTGTTATTTGGGAATTTTTTTCTCTTATAAAACACACACGAAGATATAAAAAAAAAAAGTATTTTTATTTGCTCTTAAAAAGTTCAGTCTTCACAACACCTACTACATGGACCTTGTGATGAGACTGTTTTGTGCCGTTTCCCAGATCAAAAATGAACTTTCATTCTCAACTATTTAGCCAATAGGTTTGCTAAATCTGACCACAGAACAGTAATTATCCAACACTACCCCAGGCAACCCAAAAAAGGCACAGCAGGCTGTCAGGCTTTGTATTTCTCCACATGTCAAAGTGATGTGCAAGGAGTTGTGGTAAGAGCGATACTTGGCATTTCAAGAGTTTGGAGGAGGGTCTCTTTATTTCCCAGCCTTTCCAACACAAAAAGCACATAAGCAAAAGTGTATGGAATGGATTAAACAGTGTGTTTATCCAGTCTAATGTAAACTAAGCAACAGTTAGCAATTAGCTAACTAGCTTACTATCTACAGTAGTACGCCAGCTTTACTTCAAAGGCCAAAGAGCACATCATTTACATTACTTGGTGGTGTTACAGCTTATGTTATGAAAGATGAAGACTTGAACATTCATTGTGCAGTATTTCCCTCAGACGTTAGGTAACGTTAGCAGGTCTGTCCTGCTCTTTGCTGGATTTGGGGAAGTTAACCAGCAATAGTGTGAAGTTGGGCAAACACATCATCCTAAAAGCATTTTCTCTTGTGAAGTTATTTGAGCAGTAGAGTATTTGAAAATATGAGAAAGTGTGCAAGCTGAAGCAGAGGGTTATGTCAGAAAAAAGCAACAGAGCTTATGTTTTTCATATTCACAATGCTTCGATGTCGTCCTCTGAGAAATGCTCTGGAAAAGCTTTAGACTCAGTCATTTAGCATGATAACATGAAATTTGCTACTCAGTACATATTTAAGACTCCTTTCACAAGATTCTCGTTTTAAAATGAGTCAGCATGTGCATGAGTCACTCATCAAAAAAATCAGCAAGAGACAGAATTTTCGAACAGCTCCTGGTGTCAATCGTTAGCTTAATTAGCTGGCTAGCCACAGCTGATCTGCCAGCAACAGTTGTCATTTCAGCTGGCAAAAATCAACGGTCACCAACTAGAAATAAAAAGCCTGAGCAGCCAGAACAGCTTCTCAATAGACCTTTTAGTGAGATTGTTTAGTTACCATTAAAGTTAAAGTCAAACAAACTACCATGTTAACACCATCAAGAAAATCATGGAAAGGAAGACAAGCCATCTGAAAAATCACACACCTTTTTTTTTTTGAGTCTTAAAAATAGGCAGTAATTAGATCTCAGTGGAGAATTAAAAATAAATGATTTCTACTTTATTAATGTGGTCCCCCCTCCAGTCACCAGCCTTCCTGCCTGTCTGCACGCCTGGCTCTCTCTCCCCTCTCTGGTCTATATTTAAGCAGCAGAGAGCACAGGACCCGAGACTCATCTCATGTTTCCTCAAGAAATAACACGCAGGGTGAGCTATTACTTGTATGTACATGTGTATGTGCCTTCAAGCAGCCTCAGTGTGCTTGACAGACAGGTGTGTCAAACACTGCGTATCTCCATTAGCAGCCTTTGTCTGGAATCTAATCCAGACGTGGGACAGATGCAGACAACCCCAACTTAAGGGGACACGCTGACTGACATATTAATAGACTTTAACACGGACTTTACATGCAGGCTGGTGCTGCTGTTATGTACTCTGTCTAGACATGCCAGTTTGTCTTGCAAATTGTGTAACACTGACAGGCTCGTACTGCGCTACAGAATCAGAGACTGTTCAATCTTTCTGATACACAGGCAGACAGGACACTAGCATGTGAAATTGGCTGATGTCTGATTAAAGTGTCTATTATGAACTGCACGAGAACAGAGGATGATGGTAGCATAGACAGAAAACTATGGCACAGAGAAGATAAGCCATGATGACTCGTTGTTAAAATGGAAACAAGTCGTTCCATAACAATCACAATTAAACTGACTGTTTAAATGACACAAATATTAAAAAACAGATATAAAACAATGTCTACGATAGGGTAAAGTGAAACAACAATGTATTTGTTTTACTGTGGTGGGTTTACTGAGGTAGTTTTTCCTTCAGTATCTCTGGTTATATTGGGCCATTTCAGATACGACTGCTGTAAAGAGGCAGACAGAGGCAATGGTTCTGTGGTGTTGTGTCTGTGCATGATTTCTTTGCACCTGTGAGCTCCAGGTCTGACCAACCATTCATTGGCTATTTTGAATCTAATGGAACCAGTCAATAACAGAAACGCCCTATACATACGGAGATTTAAAGCAAGAGATTTATTTGGCTTCGGCATTGGCGAAGTGCCTTAAGCTGATAGTGCTCTGAATGTTGCAGTTTACTTTTGCTGCAACTGCTGTAACATTAAGAAATGTGAGGTGGAGAAGGTGCCTCAAGAAGAGAGGGTAGTTTACACATTTTCAGACTTGTAGGTGACTTTTTGGAGCTGTGATACAAGTAGTTTCCAAGATTTTTTAATTGATAAGTTAGTTAGGTTTTTTGTTTGTTTTTGGTTTTCCAAAAGGAAGGGGACATTTTGTTTTATTGATTTTTTTATTTTTTTTTATTTGGCACAACCATTTTCTCCAGTTCCCCCCATGTTTAGAGAACCTTTTTGTCCATGTAATATCGGAATATAAACGTGTAAACGGTCTGTAAGTGTAAAAAAATACCACACATTTTCTTTTGATCAGTCACTACTTTTTCTTAAACATCCTGATTTGAGCATCTATGTGGGAAAATAACTTTATTTTTTAGCAGTCAAGCCATATATCAGGTTTAGTTTTATGTTTAGCTTAAAATGGACATTTCATCTAGTTTCTTTAAAATTTCTCAATTAAATTTAAAGAAAATGTATCTTGATGTATACTGTATCTCTTTCTTGGTAGAAATTTACATATAACATGGCATAAGGTTTCATTTGTGCTACACAACCCAGGTCGTGTGTAAAACAAGTCCACACAGACGTCCATATGAACGTCTATGCCCAGACAACAATTAAAAATGCTCAGTAGTTCATTTTTATAAAACGTTTCTCTCATATTTGTTAGGGTGGAGAAGTTTGAGTTTCTGAGGTCTATGGGATAATGTATTCCTAAGATTGCTTTAGATGATCCAGTCATTTTACAAGTCAATATTAGACAGGAAGTCTTCGTTATCCTCATTTTGTGTTGTGGCGATCCTAGTAGGTGTGGATTTGGTGTCCTCGAGCTGATTTTTCTCCAGTAGCTTTTTCTCCAGAGCTGCATCCTCTGGACTAAGCTGCTCTCCTTTGGTCATCACATAAACAAAATATTGAAAGCCTTCTCCATAACTGTACTGTTTGATCGACCAGTTGTACTCGGTGCGAGCATAGAGGCGTTTCCTGAAGAAGGGTTGGGCGAAGGTAACAGACACAAACCGTCCTCCGGGCTTCAAGCAGCGGCTGATCTGGGAGGAGAAGGAGGAGAGGAAGAGTATTAGGAGACATTCCCGCTATACTACATTACCACCAAGACCCGTACCATTATATTTCTCTCCACCACTATTATTACCAGCGATCTCCGTCACATAAGCAGCCAGTTGTTGAATTATTTGAGACTGACAGGATAATTTATATGTTATGAGTTTTAAAGGGAAGCTACGTTTTATACAACTTGAGTATTCATTTTGTAGCTCCGGACATTCGTTCTGTTGGTTATGATAAGTTTGTACTGAGTTAATTACTGAAATCTGGGACTGGGGTGAAATTACAAAAAAAGGGTCCAAAGGGGGCAAGGAGTAAACACTCGGGTTAATCACATTCAGAAGAGAGGACTACATCTAAGCTGGCGGTTTTAAACCTGTATAATTGACTGAGAGCTCTTCTTTTTTTTTTTTTTGCTGCATTGGAGATTTCGGCAATTACTTTGTCGAGTACAATGTTATCATAACCAATAGAATTGAGGGCGAGAGCAATGACAAGAAAAACCTAAGTGATTACAAATTTCAGTTTTTGTTAAGGAAATGAAACGCTGTGGGAGAAGCGACTCGCTGAATTAAATCCAAATCTGAGTCAGAAAACAACTCGGTGACTCCTTGTTGCTTGTTAAATATGTTAAGGTTGAATCCCACCTAGGTCATAGACACATCTGTTCATCTGTCAAATACCACACTCCCTAAAATCAGCCTCTGTCCAAACAAGCACATGGATCGCTGTAAGCCAGAGCAAGCACTGAGCTTTTCAGTCCACAGTGTTGGCTGCTTAGCCATGCAGTCTGATAACACGGTGTGACAGCACGAAAACTGTGAGGGTCCCTCCATATGAATAATTGTTGTTCTGGGTCCATCACCCTTTCCAGTGTTGATCCTTCGTGTGAGGTACACGTGTGCATCAAGACACAGTAAGCTTCACGAGAGCTCAGGAAAAGTGTGCACACACACACACACACACACACACACACACACACAGAATATGAACAGTGACACAAACACAAGCACGCAGAGACACTTTTAGCTACACTTTGGCAGGGAGCTTCTCCAGAGACAGAAGTGTGTGTGGGAGTGAAGGGACAGAATCTGCAGAACACTGAGCGAAAAAACTTTTTATGTTCAATATAACAAACATGTCAGCAAGGTTGACATCTCCAAATACAGTGTTAGAGAATGATTACAGGCCTACAGTAGATTTAAATGTAACAAGTTGGTATGACCCTGCTCATAAGTAATAACTATTTCTAAGAGTAGGGGATCTGAGTCACGTCACTTGGACTTGAGTAAGATTCAAGTCACGAATCTGGAGACAAAATCTGCACTTGACAAAATCAAAAAAGTCTCGCAGTTAGACTCTGACTTTAATTCCGACGGCTTGTGAGGGATTTCTCTTGGACTTCCCCAAGACCATAGATTAGAAATTATGCAATTAAAAAGCGCATCAAACTAACTAATTTTCATAAGCAGCCAGTGATACCTTGGAGAGAATTTAAATAAAGTGACAACGCTGCGGTCAACCAAAAAACAGACGGCAACATGCAAAACATCCAGCTCAACAACCACAGATGGAGGTGTGAAAACTTTCAACACATTAGGCTTCACAAAAAACAATAACTTGAGGCTAACAATTTTCTCCCACAGCTATGGTCTTAATCCAACATTAGCTACAGATTAGCATCTGGCAATTACCTTTGAAAATATGGAATAAACGAGCCCTTGACACAGGGTGGTAACAAACTCATTGCGTCTGAGATTAAGCAGTTTACATGTTGTGTTTTAAAATCAGCAGCGTTTAACGTTACCTATCTGTTGTTGGTGGCCAGGCGCAAAGTTGACCTAATGTTGCTGCTGCATAATGACATAATGTTTAGGACTCAAACACAAAGTTCAAGATGTGGACTGGACTTGTTGGTCTTGACTTGGGACTTCTCTTCACAGTCAAAACTTGAGACTGAGACTGCTGACGAAGACCATAAGATACAGTTGAAAGCTCCGGAAATAGCTAGTAGGTGAAATATTGTATGAGCAATCAATACAACATGGACATCTGCTGTTCCAAGGTTTCAGTGAACCAAATATAGACACATAAAAATTGCTCTAGAGACAAAATAAAAACATTTCCTTCATATATGCAATAAGCTTAACTAATTCATGAAGCCGTGTCATATATAAATAAATAAATAAATATATATATATATATATATATATATATATATATATATATACACACACACAGTACATGGATGTATAGTGAGAAGCTACTGCATGGTCTCTGTAGATGGCTCCGTGGCTGGGCTTTGAAGACAAGAGTCCCTCTGGTGCTCAGCTCACGTGTGACAAACATGAAAGCTGGCATGGTAATGTCATGCAGGCAACCGGGATGGAGTAGTTGTGGTCTGTACAGTAAGCTGT